>NC_089232.1:17044333-17665050 GCF_963924675.1 Phocoena phocoena | reverse complement strand
TGTAGATTTTTTTCCTTTCATTACTAAATTTAATCTTGCCACTTCCTTCTTGCCTGAAATGCTTCTGCTGAAAAGTTAGCTTATAGTCTTATGGGAATTTTCTTGCATGTACCTAGTTACTATTCCATTGCTGTTTTAAGATCTCTCTTTATCTTTAATTTTTTTCCATTTTAATTACAATACGTTTTGATGTAGCTGTCTTTGGGTTGATTTTGTTTGAGACTCTTTGTTTCTTGGACTTCATGTCTGTTTCCTTTCCCAGGTTAAGGACATTTTCAGCTATTACATATTCACGTAAACTCTCTCTTCCCCCTCTGGGACCCCATAATGCAAATGTTATTATGCTTTTATGTTGTCCCAGAATTTTCCATATTTTAAAGTTGTTTTTAACTTTTTCTCCTCTGCATGGGTAGATTTCCACTACTCTGTCTTACAGTTCACTGATCCATTTCTCTGTATCATCTAATCTATTGTTGATTCCTTCTAGTGTATTTTTTATTTTAATTATCATGTTTTTTGGCTTTGTTTGGTTCTTCTTTATATTTTTAAACTCTCTGTTAAACTTCTCATTGTGTTCTTCCACTCTTCTCCCAAGTTCCTTAGTCATCTTTATGATCATTACCTTGAATTCTTTATCAGGTAGATTGCTTATCTCCACTTTGCTTAGTTCTTCTCCTGGGGTTTTATATTGTTTCTTCTTTTGTAACAAATTTCTATATTGTCTCATTTTGCCTATTTCTATGTCTTTATTTCTATGTATTAGGTAGGTCAGTTACATTTCCTGATTTTAGAGAAGTTGCCTTATGTAAGACTCTTTCTGTGGGGCTCAGAAGCACTTTCCTCTCTGGTCACCAGAGATATTTGCTCTAGGGTTACTCCCAATGTGAGCTGCATGGCCATTGTGTTGTAGCAGTACTGACTACTGTTGGTGCACTTGCAGTCAGGACTGGCCCCAACCCAGCTGGCTGTCAAGTGCTGCCTTGTGTGGAGGTAGATGGCTGCTGGTGGGTGAGGTCAGGTCCCTGAGCAGCTGGCTGGAGGAGCAGGAGGACCTACAGCTAGTACCTGCTCACTGTTTGGTGGGACTGGGTCCTTGTGAAGACACCTACTTGACCTGGGGGTCCCAGGACTGGTGCCAACCAGCTGTGGAGTGGGCAAGCCTCTAGCACTAATAGGCAAGAAGGAGGACTCCAAAATGCTTCTTGTCAGCACCAATGTCCTTGTGGTAGAATGAGCTCTCCAAAATGGCTGCCACTAGTGTCTCTGTCTCCAGTGTCAGTTGCCTCCTGCCTCTCTGGAGGCTCTCCAAGATCATCAAGTTAGCCTGACCCAGGTTCCTTTCAAATTACTGACTCTGTCTTGTTCTCTATGCAAGCCCTGCTGGCCTTCCAAACAAAATGTTCTCAGGGCTTTTCTTCTTCTTTGTATAGGACTTGTGATTTGGGGAGCTTAATGGGGTGATCAGACCCTTCACTCTTTGAGGAGAACTTGTGCAATTGTGTTATCCTCTCCTGTATTGGTCATCTACCCAGGGGCATGGGTCTTGATTATACTGTGTCTCCAGCCCTTCTGCTCATTTTGTTGTGTTTCCTTCTTTATATCTTTAGTTGTGGAAATTATTTTCTGCTAGTCTTGAGATTGTTCTCATTGATAGTTGCTCAGTAAATGGTAATAATTTTGGTATGCCCATGGGAGGAGGTGAGCTCCAGGTCTTCCTACTCTACTATCTTGAACATTTCTCCTACATTAACATTTCTTTTGTATGAGCCTAAGTACAAATAAGATATATTGTTATTTGTTAGTACTCCTGTGCTAAGAAAATTTGATAATCTTGTATATGAAGTAATTTATTTTCCTATAAACTATTATATGACAGACAGAATCAATTACCAAATCTATATTTGAAGGTTTAAAAGAACTGGATAAATATCCAACAGAAAAAAATAAAACAATAAAAAAAAAGAAGAAATACCTTCTTATTCTAGATCATGACCATAATTCTATAAGTCTATAAGTCAATTTCTAACATGGATGAAACTGTCAATCTCCATTGGCTAGGAGAGAATTCATGAATTCCTCCTTCTACCAAATTAATTGGTCAAGTTAAAGATATTTTAATAAGCTCCCATAATAGAAGCTGGGCCTTTTTTACATGTACAGCAAAGGGACTAAATTTTGAAGCCCACAGAGGAGATAGTGTATTTGGACCTTCTTCCTTCCATGTGTGTCACATGGTGGTGAGAGTGAGCTTCTGCTTCACCTTGGGGGAAGGATTACTTCTATTTTGCTTTTGTTCTCTCTCATTCTTTGTTCTCTAGGATTTGTTCATTCTTTGTTTTTTGCCTCTCCTTTCTCAGCTTTACTAACAATACCTGGGAGGAGCCTCTTCTCATTTAGGAGAAAATGTTTGTTTTTTTCCACTTCTCTATCAATCTTCTTGAAAATCTAGAAAGAGTGTAACATGAGAAAGTACACCAAGGGTGCTCTTTGTTTGCCATTCCCACACATTTTTGCAAAACTTACTTGGTCTAGAGTTCAAAAACACCAGCTGGTTTAGGATTTGAGTGAAAGCCTCAACTAGTAATTGAAATTATATTAATGTCATATATTTCATCAAAAATATCACATAATTATTAGTGGAAGCTACAAAACGGGATTAAAGTGTTCCTACATCTTTCTTATCGAAATCTCTTCTTTCAATATCTTTGCTCCGTAAATCAAAGTGTTCCCTTGAGCTTTCAGTCTCATAGTATTAAATTCAGAGAAAAAGTTTGCAGTTATCTAGAAATTATAACAATTTCAATTTAAGCCTTAGCTCTTCCATAATGGAAATATTAGAAAATCATTTTTTATAACAAGTTAACTCAATTTCTTCATAATTTTATTTATCCAGTCTCCAATTCTAACATATATCCTGACTCCCATTCTAAAATATCATTCTGAAGGCTCAGAGATCAGAGGTACAAGAGTTATTTCATGTTTTGCTCAAAGATGAAATAATGTTTCAGTATGTAAATAGCTGTATTGGCTCAACTGCAATATGGATGCAATGCTTACTAAAGAAGATACAACTAAAATGACAGAAATGAAAGCTGTACCTCATTTTGACTAAAGATACATAAGTATGGCTTAAAATCATGTGTGCAAAGTTTCAAAATTTTGACTAGTTTACATCATTTTGTATGCCTTTTTCAATAATATTTTGAAACTATTTTTCAAACCATGTTGTGATTGGTGACTTTGTTGTTGAATACAGCTCATTTTAGAGGTGCTATTTTTTCTTATTTCAAGCATTCTGCTATCTTTTAGATGAAACCACTCATGAAGACTTATGTGTAAATGAGTCATGAAGTGAGAAAGAAAATTCCCCACTCAGTATTCAGGAGTTCAAATATTCAAAAAAGAAAATGTCTGAAAATAAATACTTATATTTTTTGGTCTTGCAAAATTCCATGAAATTCAAGGATCTATGCACTAACCTATAATACTTCTAATATTTGAACCTAAATTTAAATAAAAATTAAGACAGTTATGACTTTAAATGTGTACAGAAGTATATAGATATGTTTGAAATATTATACTATTTTAATAATTACATGCATAAAAAGAATAAATATTCCATATAATTATTTTACACAGAATAAGATATTTCAAAATTAATGGTGCCTCCTAACCACATTGGCTGGTGCATTCAGTGATCAATTTCAGGGCAAAGACTTTTCACCATTAGTCTAATTCTGTTTTACAAATTATTTATCACTTATGCAAAGCAATTAAAGTAGTCAAGTAGCTGAGAAAATGAAAAATAATCCTAGCTCAATTCCAGAAATCCCTACTCTTATCTTTATTTAATGAAGCGTTAAGAAGAATTTATTGAATCTCAGTGTATACAAATGGTTTGTTCTCTTTAAACAAGCAACATGTAATGCCATTGAAGCATGGGCCAAAAAAGTATTTTCTCAACGGATATATGAATCAAGTTCTTTCAAGTAGAAAAAACAGTCTTGGTTCTGAAATATGAATGCTGGTTTTGCAGAAAGAAAAATTATATGTTTAGACAGAAGATGATAAAAATACAGAAGTATACCCCACAGGTATTTATTAGAATTTGTTAGTTTCTACACTTGACATCTTTGTGCGTGTAAGTTTTGTGTTCATGTCCTGTCAACAATAGCCCTCCTGCCATGCACTAATACAAAGCTGACTGACTTGCTACTCTCTGGCAGTTTAGAGTCCATGTATTGAAAGCTAGAAAAATGTATTACTTTGTATATGTGATATCTTTATAGGGTTCTAAAAATCACCCTCTATCCATTCTTACCAAACCCCCCCCACACACACAAACACACACAAAAAAACCCCACCACTACAGTAACAATAACCATAACAACGAAAAACACCACAAATTTACCAGCAGGCTATTCTCAGGCTATAATCTCAGGTACTGACTTTGAGTACAATAATGACTAATTTAGTTCAAAAAGTAGGCACTAAATTGGGTCAGAATATGTAACTTACACTAAATTTCTCTCCATCTCCAAATACCATGCTAAAATTTCCCATTCATAGGGTATACTATTCCACCAGGAAAAATAGGAAAAAAAAATTTTAATCTATAAGAGTATGATGATTTTACTTTAGGGAAAATAAGTATTACTTAGGAGAAAGTTGAGCATGTTTAGTTTTAGATATAAACTGTTGAATAAAGGAAGTAGAGATCTACATGTGTGACAACTGAAAGCAACATTTCTTCCTGTCTCTAAATTGAACAATTCTGGGACCAGAATATTTTTCTGTTTCTCTGTTAAATAGTACATAGAAAAAACAAAAATAACTTAGACACCTGATCCAGGGAATATTTACTAATTGAAGATAAGACTGTGAACCAAATAATTGAGCTGATCATCAAAAATAGCAGTTTATCCATCAAGGTTTTTCTTAAGACCCTCACCTCACTACGCTCACCAATTCAAAATTATTATAACACAAAATTTGCCCAGTTTCAACCAGTTTCTCACTATGCAAGAGCTGCCTTAAATTCATCTAGCCTAGGGTCTAAAAATACTGTAACTTCCCTGACTTTCTCCTTCTGAGATTTATTAGGATTCTGTAAAGCCTAATAAGATTATCTTTGCTTGACCAAATGGGATTTTCTGATAATCTTTTACTGAGTTGATGTTTGACAATCTTCATCCTCAAGGTTCTACCAACATCCAGTTAAGACAATCTTGCTGCTGTAGCTCAGTACACTTGATTTAGAAGAGCTCATGTGTTCCTGAGCCTACTGCTCCAGGAGGTCTGTTCAAATGTAAGTTGGAGTCCACATTAGATCGGAGATCTGATTTCTCTTCATCAAGCTCCCAAATGATTTTATTTTCTCTTCTAGGAACAAGGAACAATTTTACCAGTCATTTGAATATCTTACCAGATTCGAAAATTCTTATCCTTCATGAAAAACTGCCTTGCTACTAACAGCACTACTGTTTATCTCTCTGTTGGTCTTTGTTACTTTTTGTTGTAAATATAAAAAAATAAATTTCATAACAAAAAAAGTGAACACAGATCTGATGAGTCTATAAGAGTTGGCCCTGAAAGTTGACAAGGTTAGAAGTTCTCATCAAACTGGCATCTTTATAGGATAAACTTTGTCTTGGTTCATCTATCAAAATTTTATGAGAATTAGGATTTCCTCAGTTATTATCTCATTTTGTCCATAAGAGTCTTATTCATATAGAGATCTCTCCAAACTTTCCTTTGAATGAGGACTGCAGATCCTAAGTGTTTGCAAACAGAAATGGCTTACTGTTAGTTTAGGGGTCTAAGCAACACAAGAAATTTATTCAAAAGACTGTCTTGCTCTTAGATTCATCTTGGTCTAGGTCCGTGCTCCAATCATGCCAGACTCCTGTGACTTAAAAGCTTTTGTGCTAAAATTATAATTCATATGCTTATTTTTCTTTATTCTATAATAAGATAATAATTTGAAATTAGAGTAGTTATTTGAGGAAATTGTGATATGCATGGAATTACTCATGTATGATAGCTCATTAGAATGAAAATAATAAAATTTCAAAAATTTCAAATCTTCAATATTCTACATTTTTATTGGAGTAAAGATGCTTCCAAAATAAATTCAGAATTTAGTATTTAAAAAAGTTCTTACTCAAGGCAAATAAACAATTTGGGTTGGCTCCTTCTGAAAACTCTGAGGGAGATTTTTTTCTTCCTTAGGTTTGTTTTATTCTGACAATCATTGGAGCTCCTTGGCTTGTGGCAACATTAAGTCCCATCTCTGCCTTTATCTTCACATGACCTTTCCCTCTGTGTACCTGTGTCCAAGTCCCCCTTTCCTTTCTCTTATATCTACAAGATCTTATTTGTAAATGAGGTCACACTCCAGGCTCTGGAGAGATTTAAACTTCTGGGAGATATTATTCAACTCACTACAAGCTGGAAGGACACTATAAATGCATTGTCTAGCACTAGATAAAAAATTGAAGAGGGAAAAAAAGTGGCAGGAGTTCAATTTAGGTTTTCTCAGTGACAATATTAAACTTATTTTCATTTTACTCTTTAACTCACAAGACAAAAATATCTCTAAATACTAAAAGACAACCTTACAAGTCTTTGATATCAATACAGGCTTTATAATATCAATTTATAAACCCCTCCATTATTGCACAATCTCTAAACCCCTCCATTATTGTACAATCTCTGCCACAGAATCAACAAAAAACTCCATAATGGCTATCTTTAATAATCTTGACATTCCCCAGATCTTAGTATGTAACTGCATCTCACAAATCTTTAAGGAGAGTTCTTTCCTGCTATATGGTGTCTGCTCAAGTTCTTACTAGGGGATGTACATGATCAATAGAATTGTTTAATTAAATGATTTCCTGATGCCTTTTTCCTGAAAATTCCTAAAATCTCCACTATTTAGAATCATCATAACTAATTTGAATAGTTACTTACTCATATTGTTTGCTTTAAACTAAGAGCAAGTTTAAGTCCAATATGATGTGTCAGCCTCACAAGACAAAAATTCTATTGCTGTGTGCAATTATTGTACCTGAACCTCCCAAGAATTAGATTGACTAAGTAAAATATTTAGTCAAACTTGCCCAATACTCTCTGAAACTGGAAGCTAAAACATAATAGAAACAGAACCCATCTTATCACCTTGTACTAGTCATTGTTCGTACTTTCACTCAGTGGAAAAAGATATAGAGACTTTATGATTTCAGGGCCATAAATAAGATAACTATGCCCTTTTTCCCTGGGGAACCAAACCTGAAAAGTATCTATCCTCAGTATAACCTGAGACTGCATATTTTACAGCGGAAGTCTGTGTTCTACCTTATTTGGATCCTTTTAGATAAAGATAGTTAATTCTATCTTTCCTTTCAAATTACAGCCATGTAGCTAGACAGTTTTTCCTCTGGGATTTATTAAGACAGCTACTTATTTTTATAAACCTTTAACGAGGACTTTAAGGACCTAAATTTTCCTGTGATTCTACTCATGTCCAATATGTGGATGAATTATGGCTCTGTTCTAAAATTGAGATGATCTCTTCTTATTGATTAAATTGAACTATAGACTCATTTTTCTAACTCAGAAAAGACAAAGTTTTTAAAGAAATGTATTAATTTCATTAAGACTGATTTCATGATGTAGGCCATAATTTATCCCAAGGAGACAAACTCCTCGTGTCTTAAATATTACAAATAATCCAAAATCTTTCTATCTATTCATGTTCAAGAAATTCTATGCAAACCTTTGGTGTTCCCACTCAGCACACAGAAGTCATCAGAGACTAGTAGGTTATCACCGCTTTCTTTTGACCTAATTTCCTTTTTTTTTTTTTTTTTTTTTTTGTGGTACGCGGGCCTCTCACTGTTGTGGCCTCTCCCGTTGCGGAGCACAGGCTCCGGACGCGCAGGCTCAGCGGCCATGGCTCACAGGCCCAGCCACTCTGCAGCATGTGGGATCCTCCCAGACCGGGGCACAAACCCGTATGCCCTGCATCGGCAGATAGACTCTCAACCACTGTGCCACCAGGGAAGCCCTTGACCTAATTTCAAAACCCATCTTTTCTCAGGGCAATAACAGCTGAACCATTATACTACTAACCTTGGAAGCCCTTGCCAACTTTGTTTGAGGGACTTAACTGTCTTTCATGTTGTTCAAACCTTGTCATTCACTAAAAATATACAACATTTCTCAGCACACAAGATTTCATCCTATGGAATTCTGTTACCACCCGCATTTCAATTCATAGGTGTATTATTTGAAAATCTGGCACTTTTCTATTAACAGAAGGGACAACTCAGTTGCCTAGTCTGTTTCCAAGAATGATTTATACACTAAACATATTTTTATAGAACCCCACTAAAAATTCATATTTAATTTTGTTGATGTTTATGAAACAAGAAAGTATCAGAAAAGATTACGTAATAGATATCAGCTATCCCTAGTATATGAACATTTGCCAGAGGCAAATTCAGTCTAGATGGAAGAAATCATTGCAGTTAACTGAATTTGTGATTAACTAGAGGGTCAATATATACACTGTTAGCCAATATGCTTTGGAGGTAGTCCATCGATTTTTACTTTTTTGGAAACAATTTTTTTGACCATAGCAGAACACACAGTTAAGAATAATTAACAGATTAAAGAACTTTTAACTTCTAACTTCTAAAAAGTTAGAAGTTCTTTAATCTGTTCTTTATGTTCAATTGTTTCCTAAGGAGGTGATTATTACAAATACCAAGGCCCATACAAAATGATAACGTGAAGACTTAAGAATATGCTCTGGTTGATCATATGCCAGATATACAACTGCTAAGATACTAGCTCTATGTTGATAACTCAAATGTACATTTCTTTGGTGAGGTTAAAAGAGGTTGTTATAAAATTCCAGCAGTTGACATCATAGTCAGAAAAGTGATAAAATTGGTCTGAAAATTACAGGAGGATAATCTTTGGTGTCTTCATGATAGCCGCGTTTTAGTTCCAAGGGACCTCAAATGGAAACTTGCAAAGATTTTACATAAAATCACCCACCACTGCAAGAAAAAAAATAGCCACTGTACTGAATCAACATTTATAGTGGAAAAATTTACTAAAATTTCTGATATTTCTCTGGTGCCTGTCTCACCTATAACCAGTTTTATCCTGGGAACTCTAACAGTGAGACATGGACAAAAGCTCACACCTCAGAGTTCACTTTAACATCTCTAAATAAAATTGGCACATTTACCGCCTATGACGGGTTCTGTATATAGTCTTATCATTGTTTGCTTATTAAGATGACTTGTAGCATTTATTTTACAGGTGTTTATTTTACAGTAGCAAAAGTTAATTCTTTTCATTCTCAATTAGGGAATTCCCAACCTATCTCTTCAATGACAGGAACATTTTACTGAAAGTGCATTAAGGAGCTTTTCAAAATCTTCTCACTTACTCAAAATCTTTAATTTACATACGATAACCAACAACCAGGGAAGAAAAAAAGGACTTCTAAAACTAAATTTAGCAAAGCTCTCAGAGACCCTTAAACTTTTATGATTTTGCTATTCACTTTAGTAAAAAAATATTTATTTTCTCCTGAGATTCACCAACTTTCCACTTATGATTTAGTAACAGACTGACCAATACCTATAGGAATTTCACCTTTGGTTTTAGTCTCTGCCTTATTGCAAATAAACATGGCCAAATGCTGATGTACTACATGCAGTCATCATTAACAACTTGAACTCAGCATTTTCCTGAACGACTCACACTTGCGTGACCTAACACCTGGAAACCAAGAGTTTTGTAAAACACACCAGATTTGTTTAGGACATTTTTTTTAATTAAATAATTTTTATTTTCAGCTGCTTTGGGTCTTCGTTGCTGCATGTGGGCTTTCTGTAGGTGTGACAAGCAGGGGCTACTCTTTGCAGCAGTGCTCAGACTTCTCATTGCAGTGGCTTCTCTTGTTGCGGAGCATGGGCTCTAGGCACATGGGCTTCAGTAGTTGTGGCACACGGGCTCAGTAGTTGTGGCTCGTGGGCTCTAGAGCACAGGTTCAGTAGGTGTGGTGCATGGAGTTATTTGCTCCCTGGCATTTGGGATCTTCCTGGACCGGGGATCCAACCTGTGTCCCCTGCATTGGCAGGCAGATTCTTTAACCACTGCACTACCACCAGGGAACTCCTGTTTAGGACTTTTTAAAGAGCAGTTTTAGGTTCATAGAAAAATTGAGAGGAAGGTGCAGAGATGTCACACATACACTCTACCACCACACATACATAGCCTCCGCATTATCAATATTCCCCACCAGAGAGGTATATTTGTTATAACTGCTGAGACTATAATGATATATCAAAATAACTAAGTCCATAGTTTACAATAAGATTCACTCATGGTGTTTTATATTCTGTGGGTTTGGACAAATGTATAATGACATATATGCATCAATATAGTATCATACAGAGTATTTTTACTACCTTAGAATTTCTTAACACACCAAATTTTGCTGATAGATATGAAATATCAAAGAAAGATACAATTAGGCATTATTAACAACTATCATGGAAATTGGAGATTAAGAGCTGAGAAATCTTAGAATTTTTTTAGAGTGATAAGGTAGCTTTTATGCAAAACCTCTATATTAAGGAGATGAAAGCATGAAGTAGACAGCTTTCTACAAATATCATTGGAATAAGATCCAGGTAACCAAGCCACACAATGAATGTTTTATTCTACATGCTTTTGTTCTATATTTGCATATAAATAATATATTATTTATATTTATCCCATGGATGCAAGGATTCTTTATGCAAATCAATCAATGTGATATACCATACTAACAAAATGAAGAATAAAAACCATATGGTCATCTTAATAGATGCAGAAAAAACTTTTAACAAAATTCAAGACCCATTTATGATAAAAATTCTCCAGAAAATGGGCAAAGAGAGAACCTTCCTTAATATAATAAAGGCCATATATGACGAACCACAGAAAACATCATTCTCAATGGTGAAAAACTGAAAGCATTTCCACTAAGATCAGGAACAAGACAAGGATGTCCACTCTTGCCACTATTGTTCAACATAGTTTTGGAAGTCCTAGCCATGGCAATCAGAGAAGAAAAATAAATAAAAGGAATACGAATTGGAAAAGAAGAAGTGAAACTGTCACTGTTTTCAGATGCCATGATACTATATAGAGAGAATCCTAAAGATGCCACCAGAAAACTACTAGAACTAATCAATGAATTTGGTAAGGTTGCAGGATATAAAATTAATGTCCAGAAATCTCTTGCATTCCTATACACTAACAATGAAAAATCAGAAAGAGATATTAAGGAAACAATCCCATCTATCATTGCAACAAGGAAAATAAAATACCTAGGAATAAACCTATATAAGGAGGCAAAAGAATTGTACTCAGAAAACTATAAAACACCGATGAAAGAAATCAAAGTTGACATAAACAGATGGAGAAATATACCATGTTCTTGGTTTAGAAGAATCAATATTGTGAAAATGACTATACTACCCAAACTAATCTATAGATTCAATGCAAACCTTATCAAACTACCAATGGCATTCTTCACAGAATTAAAACAAAATTTTACAATTCATATGGAAACACAAAAGGCCCCAAATAGCCAAAGCAATCTTGAGAAAATAAAACAGAGCTGGAGAAATTAGGCTGCCTGACTTCAAACTATACTACAAAGCTATAGTCAACAAGAGAATATGGTACTGGCACAAAAACAGAAATATAGATCAGTGGAACAGGATTGAAAGCCCAGAGATAAACCCACACACATATGGTCATCTAATTTATGACAAAGGATACAAGAACATACAATGCAGAAAACACAAGCTTGTCAATAAGTGGTGCTGGGAAAACTGGACAGCTGCATGTAAAAGAATGAAATTAGAATACTACCAAACACCAAACATAAAAAAAAAAAAAAAAAAAAAAAAAAAAAAAAAAAAACTCAAAATGGATTCAAGACCTAAATGTAAGACTGGACACTATAAAACTCTTAGATGAAAACATAGGAAAAACACTCTTTGACATAAATCACAGCAAGGTCTTTTTTGACTCAACTCCTAGAGTAATGAAAATAAAAACAAAAATAAACAAATGGGGCCTAATGAAATTTAAAAGCTTTTGCACAGCAAAGGAAACCATAAACAAGATGAAAAGCCAACCCTTAGGATGGGAGAAAATATTTGCAAATGAAGTAGCAGACAAAGGATTAATCTCTAAAATATACAAACGGCTCATGGAGCTCAATATCAAAAAAAACAAACAACCCAATTAAAAAATGGGTAGAAGACCTAAATAGACATCTCCCCAAAGGAGACATACAGATGACAAAGAGACACATGAAAAGATGCTCAACATCACTAATTATTAGAGAAATGCAAATCAAAACTACAATGATGTGTTACTTTACACCAGTCAGAATGGCCATATCAAAAAATCTACAAACAATAAATTCTGTAGATGGTGTGGAGAAAAGAGGACACTTTTGCACTCTTGATGGGAATGTAAACTGATACAGCCTCTATGGAGAATAGTATGGATGTTCCTTAAAAAACAAAAAATAGAACTACCATATTACCCAGCAATCTCACTACTGGGCATATACCCTGAGGAAACCATAATTCAAAAAGACACATGTACTCCAACATTCATTGCAACACTATTTACATTAGTCAGGACATGGAAACACCCTAAATGTCCAATTACAGATGAATGGATAAAGAATATGTGGTACATTTATACAATGGAATACTACTCAGCCATGAAAAGGAATGAAATTGGGTCATTTGTAGAGATGTGGATGGACCTAGAGTCTGTCATACAGAGTGAAGTAAGCCAGAAAGACAAAAATAAGTATCATATATTAATGCATATATGTGTAATCTAGAAAAATGGTACAGATGAACGATTTTCAGGGCAGGAATAGAGATGTAGATGTAGAGAACAGACAAGTGGACACAGTGGGGGAAGGGGGAAGTGGGATGAATTGGGAGATCAGGATTGACATAAATACACTACCATGTGTAAAATAGATAGCTACTGGAAACCTGCTGTTTAGCACAGGGAGCTCAGCTTGGTGCCCTGTGATGACTTAGGTGGGTAGGATGGGGGGATGATGGGAGGGAGGTCCAAGAGGGAAGGGATACATAAGTATACATAGAGTAGATTCACTTCATTGTACAGCAGAAACTAACACAACATTGTAAAACAATTATACTCCAATTAACAAAATAAAAATAAGAGCTTACCTGGTGGCGCAGTGGTTGAGGGTCTGCCTGCCGATGCAGGGGACATGGGTTCGTGCCCCAGCCCAGGAAGATCCCACATGCCGTGGAATGGCTGGGCCCAGGAGCCATGGCCACTGAGCCTGCACGTCCGGAGCCTGTGCTCCACAACGAGAGAGGCCACAACAGTGAGAGGCCCACATATCGCCAAAATAAATAAATAAAATTTTAAAAATAAGAATATAATTTTTATATTATCACCCTGAAAATGATATATATATAAATAAGTATAAATATAACTAATTATGTACAAGATCTATATTAGTAAAACTACAAAATCCTGATTAAAAAAAACAAAGATGAGCTAAGTAAATGGAGAAATATTCTATTTCATGATTAGGAAGCCTCAATATCGTCAAAGTGTCTGTTCTTTTCAACTTGACCCAATGCAATGTCAATCAAAATCCCAGCAATTTACTTTGTGGATATTAACAAACTGATACTAAAGTTTACATGAAGGCACAAAATACCCAAAATAACCACAATATTATTGAAGGAGAAGAACAAAGTTAGAGGTCTGACACTACCTGACTTCAAGATTTCCTATAGAGTTACAGTAATCAAGACAGTGTGGTATTAGTGGATGAATAGATAAATAGAGAAAATAGAGAACCAGAAAAAGACCCTAATAAAGTCAACTGGTCTTTGATAAAGGATCAAAGGCAAGACAATGGAGCAAAGATAGACTTTTCAATAAAAGGAGCTGGAACAATTTGACATCTATACGCAAAAGAAAAGAAATGGATTTATATACAGACTGACACCCTTCAGAAAAATTAACTTAAAATAGATCGGAGGTTCCTTAAAACTCTGAAAATAGAGCTACCATATTATCCAGCAATCCCACTCCTGGGCATATAGCCAGAGAAAAACATTGTTCAAAAGGATACATGCACCCCAATGTTCATTGCAGCACTGTTTACAATAGTCAAGACATGAAAACAACCTAAATGGTCCATCTACAGATGAATGGATAAAGAAGATGTGGTACATAACTACAATGCGATGTGACTCAGCCATTAAAGAGAATGAAATAATGTCATTTGCAGCAACATGGATGGACCTGGAGATTATCATACAAAATGAAATAAGACAGAGAAAGACAAATATCATATGATATCACTTATATGTGGAATCTAAAAAATATGATACATATGTACTTATTTACAAAACAGAAACAGACTCACCGACTTAGAGAATGAATTTATAGTTACTGGGGGGGGAAGGGTAGGGAGAGGGAGAGATTGGAAGTTTGGGATTGACATGTATACTCTGCTATATTTAAAATAGATAACCAACAAGGACCTATTGTTAAAAAATAAATACATAAAAAGATGATAATTTAAAAAAAATAGATAAGAATAAATGTAAAATCCTATATTTAAATTTTGGGATTATTTTAAAAATTACACAAATATAGCATAAGGAGATTTGCTTTAAAAAATAGGTTACAGGGTTTCCCTGGTGGCGCAGCAGTTGAGAGTCCGCCTGCCGATGCAGGGGACACAGGTTTGTGCCCTGGTCCGGGAAGATCCCACATGCTGCGGAGCGGCTAGGCCCGTGAGCCATGGCCACTGAGTCTGCACGTCCAGAGCCTGTGCTCTGCAACGGGAGAGGCCCCAACAGTGAGAGGTCCGCCTACCACAAAAAATAAATAAATAAATAAGTCACAGACCTAAATGTAAAATGCAAAACTATAAACTCCTACAAGATATCATAGAAGAAAACCAACATAACCAAAATAATGGGGGAAGCTACGCATGTGTGGGGCAGGGAGTATTTGTGAAACCTCTGACTTCCTCTCAATATTTCTGTGAACCTAAAACTCCTCTAAAAGTAAAGTGTTAAAAATTTTATAATTTGGCTAATCCATATCTCATCTTTTGAGCTCTTCATATTGGGGATAGTTTATTCTATTAGTTATCTTTGTTGTATTGCAAATTAACACAAACTTAATGACTTAATGATACACATTCATTAGTTTAATATATGACAGCTTACTTTGTCAGAGTCAACAAGGGAGACAGTAGGTTAGCAAGATGAATTTCGTGTAATGAACTTATTACTTCCTGCAGTGTTGATAATTTTATTGCTTAGAAGCAAATTACTCAAGACTATGAATAATAATAGATAGGGTTTTGGGGTGCCTCTTTCAAAGATACTGACTTCAGGAATATTCATTTTTTGTTTTTGGGGTTTTTTTTTTTTTTTTTTTGCTTATTGGCTTGGCAGTAGTCTATACATTTTTAACACAACATTTTTTATATTTAACTATGTGGCAGTCTTCAAATATGTAATCTCCAGGGTCTTAATTTTTGCACCACAGCTGGTGTCCTAACAAGTAACCACCCAAAGAAACATATCTCATATTTCCAGACATTGGAAAAACTACCATTACAAACTCTACTCCCAATCATGACACATCAGCAGTGGTGAGGATTTAATATACCTTAATCAATAATAATCTATCATTATCAGTTTACGCTAGACCAAAACGGAAGAGAGGGTCTTGAGAACTAAAACTAAAATGATTTCCTCTTCCTGATATTAACAATAATGGGACCAAACTCCTGTTCCTGCCAGTGAAACATTTCTGAGACCTGGTTATAAATGAGTAGTTTTGAGTAAAGGAAGAATGATTGACATACCTATGAGCTAAAACTAATTGTCCTTGCTTAACTATTCTGTGACCAGGCATATTTCCCTGCTCCTATGCTAAATAATACTGAGAATAATTGAAAGTGAATTGGCAGTTGCCTAGGCAATTTTGATCCAGGACAATAAGAGTGTAAACCAACTAAAACAATTTACGGGACTTCCCTGGTTGTGCAGCGGTTAAGAGTCCGCCTGCCAATGCAGGGGACACGGGTTTGATCCCTGGTCTAGGAAGATCCCACATGCCATGGAGCAACTAAGCCCATGTCACAAATACTGGCTCCGTGCATCGCAACTACTGAAATCCATGTGCCTGGAGCCCGTGCTCTGCAACAAAGGAAGCCACTGCAATGAGAAACCTGTGCACCGCAATGAAGAGAGCCCCCACTGGCTGCAACTAGAGAAAGCCCGTGCGCTCACAGCAACGAAGACCCAACACAGCCAAAAATAAATAAATAAAATAAATAAATTTAAAACAATTTACATTTCAACACAAACTTATCCCTCATGAAGGATTATTTCAAAATCATTGATTTACTGGGTTTACTAATCTAAAGTTATCATGTGTAAATTGTGTTTAATCCTAATCAGTTCCTCACTTTGACAAACTACCTTAACATCTCTGAGCCCAGGCCCTAAATCTCTATTAACAGTCTGACTTCATGATGCATACAACCTGTATGGTCACACATGGCCCTACACTTAGAAGCACCTCATGTTTTAACATTCTGCTGCCACCATATTGAAATTTTCACTAATTGTTTTAAAATTTATTTTAAAATTTTGTAGTGGGCCATGTAATCTATGTTTTCAGTCCTGCCTATTAATATTTTACCCTAACCTTAACATTTTGGAGAAATGACTAAGACTGTTGTGATGGAATTCTCTCCTTCTGAAGAATATCTGAGACACTTAGCTTTGTTTGATTAACAGGTTTTTTTCTGGTGTTCTTTTGGAAAGTTTATGGTCAATATATCTGTTATCATATGCTGTTTTATTTTTCTTACTCTTACTAAACTTTGTTTCACATAACAAGATAAAACAGATAGTTTTTCCAATAATGAAGCATTCATGTTCACAGTTATCATATAAGTCTTAGGAATTGAAAAGCCAATAGTGAGCAATGTTGGAAATGTAACTAGATGAAAAGTAGAATCCTGGTTTTGCACAGAAAAATTATTCAGACCTTTTAAAAAAGACTTGAGTTTGGATCTCAGATTTGATGATATGAGCGCACATTCTATTTTCTCAGATGGCACTGGAAAACCTACTCGGAGGAGTTACAGAAGCCATCATATTTTCCCAGCTGGTTTTCCATAACAATTGTAAAACCTCTGTTCTGAAGACAGTCATATATCTGAAAGGTTAAGTAAGGGCTGAAATTCAGGACATATTCCACTAATCAATCCATCTGTGCTAGAGTGGAGCTTCATCTCCAACAGAAGTGAAACATACTTTTCTTAATTAAACAAGGACATTTTATAGCATATCAATGGCATTGCTCACAAAGGTAGATGTCCAGATGGTAAGATTATTTATTTTGGGGACCAAAGGTATGAACTGAAGAGCAATAGGTACGAGGTTCCTCTTCTTTTCTCCTGCATGCCTAATAAAAAGAAGGTCTTGTTATAAGTGTTTTAATAAAGCATCCAGTTGGTATGGGTTGGAGAGAATTAGGAAAATCTGTTTTTCAGTGACTTTATTCCCCAGGCAAATTTAAGTGTTAGGCAGAAAAGAAGCTAATGCACGCTGTACGCAGGATGGTGATTTGTTAACACCGTCCCTTCTTGGACATGTCAAATAGGCTCAAGTCATCTTTCTCTTGCAAGACAAACACACAAATGATTAAAACCTCTCAGTTCTGAATTTCAAAGTTGTTATTGTCCTACTCTTTTTTCCTTTCTCATTATCAGAATAATTAAACTTGCATTCTATGTTTATTTTCTATACTTCCTATGTCTCACTGAATTCTCAGCACACTGCAGTGGAGCCATTATTTGTATATATGCAGCTGTCTAGTAAGCAGTTAGGAAATGCAAAACTAACTCCACAGTCTGGTGATATTCTGAAGGGATTGGAAGGAAAGGATGGTCAGAGTGGATTAAGATTATTCAGCTGGGGCTGTACAAGAAGCTTGTGCTGCAAACAGACAGTCAGCAACTTAAGTATAATATATTTAGATTGAACTGAAATTATGCACATATCTAGGAGAAAGGATGGCATTTTAAAGAAAGCCCAGTAATTTGCTTCCCATTCACCTCAAATGAATGCAGAAATTGAATTTTCCAAAGATGTCTATGTAAATATTTTACTTAACCCAGATAAACCACAGACCAGGTTTATTCTACTTTTGCCTGTAGTAATTATTTTAGAAAACTGTAGAGAACTTTTAAGACAGGACCGGGCACAATCTCATCTGCTTTCTTTGCACTGGAAGTCATGTGAACGCTGTTAATAAAAAGCATATCTGCTACTCACTTAAAAAGCCTGATACTCATTCAATTTTACCCATATTTTGTTTATTATTTTGAGTTTTACAACTAATGAATTGGTGTGTAGTTAATTGAGAATGAAGCATAAAGCTGAGAATTAGAAGAAAAACTAGTGAAAATACAGAATGAAAGATAAGGATCAGATCAGAAAGAGGTACTAATACTTTTATATAAACTCCACAAAATCTGGGTGGGGGCAAACAGTTCTTCCCATCCTAAGGCACAAGAATGATAAGTGTTTACATTTTCCTGTCACTAGGAAGAAGAAATGATGCTAGACTAGGGCCTGGAAGGAGAAAAAAGTATCATTTGTACTTGGGTCCTTTCCCCTGGTTGTTTAACACACCTTCCCATGGCAGAGTTCCCTCTTTGAAAATATCTGTATGTGGGCCATCTCACCAGGTTTTTAGGTGTGGAGACCTTCCTTAGTATAACATCTCCCAGAAAAGTGATAAATACTGTCAACAATGGGGTTGAAAAGAAAGGTGGTCAGAGATGTAAAAACAAGAATGGTCTATGTGGCTTTGATTAGAGGTAATGGACAGCTTACGACACTTGAGGTGGGAACTCTGTATGATATCAATGACTCCAGCTTCAGCAGGGAGATTTTTATGACCCTTTGTGGCTTGGAAGTATAAGGAAAAAGTGTCAGACTTAATTGGTATTTCAGAAATAAAGCTGGTGGTGGTTTAATTCACGACATATTACTGTCCTTGTTGTGTCTCTCACACACACATTTTTCTTCCCCAGCCTATTGTCCTTGGGGACAGCTTTACATGTGTAAAACTTTTGCTGATAACATATGCACACTACTATATACAAAATAGATAAACAACAAAGATGTACTGTATAGCATAGGGAACTGTATTCGATATCTTGTAATAACCTATAATGGAAAAGAATTTGAAAAAATATATATCACTTTGTTGTACACCTGAAACTAACAACATTGCCAATTAACTATACTTCAATTAAAAAAACAAACCTTTCCCTGAGGAAACTGGCAATCTAGTTGAGAAGATAAAGAATTCAAATCTGGAGAATACATGTTCAATATTAATATGCTAATTGTTTGATTAAATGGTTAAAACACATCTTAATAATGAACTAGAAAACTTAATCTGAATTCTCAACAAACAATAAATAGGACTGTAGAAAAAGATCACAGATTTGCAAAGAGAAGTAGTGTGGATGTGGTTAGCAGTGGTTATGAAAGGCTTCATGGAAGACTGAAGAACTATGAAAGGATAAGTGGGATTTATATACCTTGGGTACAGAGACAGAGCTTTCAGGACAATTCAGGCAGCAAAATCTTCAAAATAGTATTTGTTTTGAAAATGCTGCTGTGTAAACTGATGGAACAATTACTTAGTTACTCTTCCTTCTCACTGAAATATTAATGGCACTCATCTTTACAATATCTGTCAAGTGGAATCCTAACTTTTCTTAAGATAATAGGCAAGCTATGTCATTGACAGAGTGGGTTATGCTTCTTTTCTTAGAAGGGAAAAACAAACCCCAAAACTGGGATGATTTCTCTAAATTGAATCACTAGTGTCTTTAAGTAATGACTGGATCACATGATTAGTCATGATCTTTTATATTTATCCCTTTGAAAGTTTTAGAATTATATCCATTTGGCAAAAGCAGAAAAACATTCTGTAGTACTAAAAATAGATTTTTTTTTCTTAAAAACTATATCTCAAAGATCAGTAAGAGAATTTATTTAACAAGTTGGAAATGTTAAAATAATATATACTTGTGTGTCTATATTACTCTACATTTTAATAGTCCTCCATGTGAATAGAATCAAATGCTGTACTATAAAATAGCTAAACAATACTGAAAGCTTCTTTAGTACTCATAAACAAGAGATAGTATCATTCTGGTTAATTGCTTAGACACTAGAGCTTTGCCACTAACTAGGCATGAAAAATTAGCCAAGTTTTGCAACTTGGTGCTTTAATTTCATTTTCTTTTTTCTTTCTTTCTTATTTTGGAGGGACTGTTTCTTTATTTCAAAAAGACACATCAGTTTTCAGTATCCAAAACAGTCACACTATTGTTTTCTCTTTCTCTCAATCAGACCTCAAAGAGTCCATGCCAAAGCAGAGTACATTTTAAACCAACTAAGCTGCAGGATGCACACCTAACAGACCTCCCTGAAACCTCACCAAAAAGTGGAGTTTACATAGGGAAAGAGACCTTAAAAGTTCAGCACACTGACAGCCCACAGACTGTAGAGAGCTCTCACATCCAGATGGGGTGACCAATGTGCCCTAATCCCAAAGAAGCAAAGATTTAAAATAATGTAAAATTTAAAGAGAGGGCAGACAGCAGAAGCAAGGAAAACTACAATCCTGCAGCCTGTGGAAAGAAAACCACATTCACAGAAAGATAGACAGAATGAAAAGGCAGAGGACTACATACCAGATGAAGGAAAAAGATAAAACCTCAGAAAAACAACTAAATGAAATGAAGATAGGCAACCTTCCAGAAAAAGAATTCAGAATAATGATAGTGAAGATGATACAAGACTTCGGAAAAAAGAATGGAGGCAAAGATTGAGAAGATGCAAGAAATGTTTAACAAAGACATAGAAGTATTAAATAACAAGAAAACAGAGATGAACAATACAATAACTGAAATGAAAAATACAACAGAAGGAATCAAGAATAGAATAACTGAGGCAGAAGAAGAGATAAGTGATCTAGAAGACAAAATGGTAGAATTCAATGCCACAGAAAAAGAATGAAAAGAAATGAAGACCGACTAAGAGACCTCTGAAAAAATGTTAAAAACACTAATATTCGCATTATAGAAGAGAGAGTAAAAGGACCAAGAAAATATTTGAACAGATTATAATCGAAAAATTCCCTAATATGGGAAAGGAAATAGCCACCCAAGCCCAGGAAGCACAGAGAGGCCAGACAGGATAAACTCAAGAAGAAACATGCCAAGACTCATAGAAATCAAATTGACAAAAATTAAAGACAAAGAAAAATTATTAAAAGCAACAAGGGTAAAATGACAAATAACATACAAGGGAAATCCCATAAGGTTAACATCTGATTTCTCAGCAGAAATTCTACAAGACAGGAGGGAGTGTCACGATATATTTAAAGTGATGAAAGGGAGAGCCTACAACCAAGATTACTCTACTTGGAAAGGATCTCATTCAGATTTGAGAGAGAAATCAAAAGCTTTACAGACAAGCAAAAGCTGAGAGAGTTCAGCACTATCAAACCAGCTCTACAACAAATGCTAAAGGAACTTCTCTAAGCGGGAAACACAATAGAAGAAAAGAACCTGCAAAAACAAACCCAAAACAATTAAGAAAATGGTAATAGGAACATACATATCAATAATTACCTTAAATGTGAATGGATTACATGCTCCAACCAAAAGACACAGGCTCATTAAATGTATACAAAAACAAGATGCATAAATATGCTGTCTACAAGAGACCCATTTCAGATCTAGGGACACATACAAATTGAAAGGGATGGGATGAAAAAAGATATTCTATGCAGACGGAAATCAAAATAAAGCTGGAGTAGCAATAATCATATCAGATAAAATAGATTTTAAAATAAAGAATGTTACAAGAGACAAAGAAGGACACTACATAATGACCAAGGGATCAATCCAAGAAGAAGATATAACAATTATAAGTATATATGGACCCAACAAAAGAGCACAACAGTACATAAGGCAAATGCTAACAGCTATAAAAGAGAAAATTGACAGTAACACAATAATAGTGGGGTACTTTAACACATCACTCACACTAATGGACAGATCATCAAGACAGAAAATTAATAAGGGAACACAAGCTTTAAGTGACACAAAAGACCAGATAGATTTAATTGATATTTATGGGACATTCCATCTGAAAGCTGCAGATTACACTTTCTTCTCAAGTGCACATGGAACATTCTCCAGGGTAGATCACATCTTAGGTCACAAATCAAACCTCGGTAAATTTAGGAAAATTGAAATCATATCAAGCATCTTTTCCAACCACAACGTTATGAGACTAGAAGTAAATTACAGGGAAAAAAACGTAAAAAACACAAACACATGGAGACTATATAATACTTTACTAAATAACCAAGAGATCTCTGCAGAAATCAAAGAGGAAATAAAAAAATAACTAGAGACATATGACAATGAAAACACGATGATCCAAAACCTATGGGATGCAGCAAAAGCAGCTCTAAGAGGGAAGATTATAGCAATTCAATCTTACCTCAAGAAACAATAAAAATCTTAAACAAACAATCTAACCTTACACCTAAAGGAACTAGAAAAAGAAGAACAAACAATACCCAAAGTTAGTAGAAAAGAAATCACAAAGATCAGAGCAGAAACAAATGAAATAGAAACAAAGAAAACAATAGCAAAGATCAATAAAACTAAAAGCTGATTCTCTGAGAAGATAAACAGAATTGATAAACCTTTAGCCAGACTCATCAAGAAAAAGAGGGAGAGGACTCAAATCAATAAAATTAGAAATGAAAAAGGAGAAGTTACAATGGACATCGCAGAAATACAAAGCATCATAATTGACTACTACAAGCAAATCTATGCCAATAAAATGGACAAACTGGAAGAAATGGACAAATTCTTAGAAAGGTATAACCTTCCAAGTCTTAACCAGGAAGAAATAGAAAATATGAGCAGGCCAATTACAAGTAATGAAATTGAAACTGTGATTAAAAATCTCCTAAAAAACAAAAGTCCAGGACCAGATGGCTTCATAGAGGAATTCTATCAAACATTTAGAAATGAGCTAACACCCATCCTTCTCAAACTCTTGCAAAAAATTGCAGAGGAAGGAAGACTCCCAAACTCATTCTACAAGGCCACCATCACCCTGATACCAAAACCAGACAAGGGTACTACAAAAAAGGAAAATTACAGACCAATATCATTAATGAATATAGATGCAAAAATCCTCAACAAAATACTACCAAACAGAATCCAACAACATATTAAAAGGATGATACACCATGATCAAGTGGGGTTTATCCCCAGAATGCAAGAATTCTTCAATATAGGCAAATCAATCAATGTGTTACACTATATTGAAAAACTGAAGAATAAAAACCATATGATCATCTCAATAGATGCAGAAAAAGCTTTTGACAAAATTCAACACCCATTTATGATAAAAACTCTCTAGTTGTGGAAATAGAGGTAACCTACCTCAACATAACATAGGCCATATATGACAAACCCACAGCAAACATCATTCTCAATGGTGAAAAACTGAACGCATTTCCTCTAAGATCATGAACAAGACAAGGATGTCCACTCTCACCACTATTATTCAACATAGTTTTGGAAGACCTAGCCATGACAATCAGAGAAGGAAAAGAAATAAAAAGAATACAAACTGGAACAGAAGTAAAAGTGTCATTGTTTGTAGAGGACATGATACTATATCTAAAGAATCCTAAAGATGCTACCAGAAAACTACCAGGCTAATCAATGAATTTGGCAAAGTTGCCGGATACAAAATTAATGCACAGAAATTTCTTGCATTCCTATACAATAACAATGAAAGATCAGAAAGAGAAATGAAGGAAACACTCCCCTTCACCGTTGCAACAAAAAGTATAAAATACCTAGGAATAAACCTACTTAAGTTGGTAAAAGACCTGTAGTCAGAAAACTTTAAGACTGATGAAAGAAATCAAAGATGACACAAAAAGATGGGGAGATATACCATGTTCTTGGATTGGAAGAATCAATATTGTGAAAATGACTCTACTACCCAAAGCAATCTACAGATTCAGTGCAATACCTATCAAATTACCACAGGCATTTTTTACATAACTAGAAAAAACAAGCTTAAAATTTGTATGGAGACACAAAAGACCCTGAATAGCCAAAGCAATACTGACTGAAAAAAATGGAGTTGGAGGAATCAGGTGCCCTGATTTCAGACTATACTACAAAGCTACAGTAATCAAGACAATATGGTACTGGCACAAAAACAGAAATATAGATCAATGGAACAGGATAAAAAGCCCAGAGATAAACCCACACACAGATGGTCAACTAATCTATGACAAAGGAGGCAAGGATATACAATGGAGAAAAGACAGTCTCTTCAATAAGTGCTGCTGGGAAAACTGGACAGTTGCATGTAAAAGAATGGAATTAGAACACTCCCTAACACCATACACAAAAATAAACTCAAAATGGATTAAAGCCCTAAAAGTGGTACAGTGGTACAGCCGCTGCAGGGGACACAGGTTCGTGCCCCAGTCCGGGAAGATCCCACATGCTGTGAAGCAGCTAGGCCTGTGAGCCATGGCCGCTGAACCTGTCCGTCCGGAGCCTGTGCTCCACAACAGGAGAGGCCACAACAATGAGAGGCCTGCGTACTGCACACACACAAAAAAAAAGGCCTAAAAGTAAGACCTGACACTATAAAACTCTTAGAGGAAAACATAGGAAGAATACTCTTACATAAATTACAACAAGATCTTTTTTGACCCACCTCCTAGAGTAATGGAAATAAAACCAAAAATAAACAAATGGAACCTAATGAAATTTAAAAGCTTTGCACAGCAAAGGAAACTATAAACAAGACAAAAAGACAACATTCAGAATGAAAAAAAATACTTGCAAATGAATCAATGGACAAAGGATTAATCTTCAAAATATATAAACAGCTCATGCAGCTCAATCTTAAAAAAAAAAAAAATCAAAAAATGTGTAGAACACCTAAAGAGACATTTCTCAAAGGAAGACATACAGATGGACAAGAGGCACATGAAAAGCTGCTCAACATCAGTAATTATTAGAGAAATGCAAATCAAAAGTACAATGAGGTATCACCTCACACCTGTCACAATGGCCATCATCAGAAAATCTACAAACAACAAATACTTGAGAGGGTGTGGAGAAAAGGGATCCCTCTTGCACTTTTGGTGGCAATGCAAATTGATACAGCCACTGTGGAGAACAGTATGGAGGTTCCTTAAAAAACTAAGAATAGGATTACCATATTATCACCCAGCAATCACACTAGTGGGCATATACACTCAGAAAACTATAATTCTGAAAGACACATGCACCCCAATGTTCATTGCAGCACTACTTACAATAGCCAGGTCATGGAAGTAACCTAAATGCCCATCAACAAATGAATAGGTAAAGAAGATGTGGTACATATATACAATGTAATATTACCCAGCTATAAAAAGGAATGCAATTGTGTCATTTGCAGAGATGTGAATGGACCTAAAGACTGTCATACAGAGTGAAGTAAGTCGGAAAGAGGAAAACAAATATCGTATATTAACGTATATATGTGTAATCTAGAAAAAATAGTACAGATTAACCTGTTTGCAAGGCAGAAATAGAGACACAGATGTAGTGTACAAGCTAGGGACACCAAGAGGGGAAAGGTGGTGGTGGTGGTTGGATTAATTGGGATATTGGGATTGACATATATACATTAATATGTATAAAGTAGATAACTAATAGGAACATGCTATATTACGAAAAATTAAAAAAATTTTAAATGTTTTGTACATAAGCTATTCAAGATTTCTCCAGCACTAACGGATACAAAGCACAATTAGATCACACTTTTAAAGACAGCAGCTTCAGACCCAAAAAAGGGTGATGAATTTCATATGGCTAACTCAGTGGCAAAACATAATTTTCTTTTCTTTCTTTGAGGGAGGCAGGACAGCAAATAAGTGGTCACCTCAACATGAGGCGCACATGATCCATTCTGTGAGTGGTTGGGAATGGGGTAGTGATAGGACAAAGATTTGGTCTCAGACAGACATCTTACCATCTTAAATTGTTTGGTTCATTCTAATGAAAAAAATCAAAATACGTTGCCCAAAGATACTGTAAAGCTGAAAACCTAAAGAGCGCCTTTTTTTTTTTTTTTTTTTTTGGCTAGCTTCTCCTGGAATCACCTTTCTGGTTTGGCAGATACTTTTTACAGAGCAATAAGGTTTCTCAAAAAGACAAATATGAGGAAGAGGTAAAGATTCTTACTACTAAATTCAAGGAGGCAGAGACCCGTGCTAGTTTGCTGAGAGATCAGTCGCCAAGCTGGAAGATAGTGAATGATTTGGAAGATAAACTGAAACGCACCAAAGAGGAACACCTCTGTACACAAAGGATGAATGGTCAGACTGTGCTTGACGTGAATGAGATGTAGAGCACCCCAGTCCTGCCCTGGTACTGCTCCTCCCTCCACTTGAGGCCAGCCTGCCCAAAGCTGACCTTTAAACTGAAGACTGATCTTTAACTGGAAGGCTGCTTTCTCCTTTCACCACCTCTCCCACTCCCACCCTGTGTCCTTTTTACCAAACTGTCTGTCTCTCCCCAGAGATTCCAGTTGGGCTAGAGAATGAGCACTTTTGGGAACAACGTTGAACGGAATGTGAGCAAAATACAGAGTGTCTTTAAAATCATGTTGTGATGTTCAGTTTTCGTAATTACCTTTTTGGTTGTTCATGTAGCAGCCATTTGTAAAACATTCAGATAATTCCATAGTTCTGAAGCATCAGTTTAATCCCCTTCTCACTTTTGGAGGGTAACATTTTTATTTATTTTTTTATTGGAGTATAATTGCTTTACAATGTTGTGTTAGTTTCTGCTGTACAATGAAGTGAATCAGCTATATGTATACCTATATCCCCTCCCTCTTGGGCCTCCCTCCCACCTCCCCCCATCCCACCCTACTAAGTCATCACAGAGCACCAAGCTGAGCTTCCTGTGCTTTATGGCATGTTCCCACTAGCTATCTATTTTACACATGGTAGTCTATATATGTCAATCCTTATCTCCCAATTTGTCCCACACTCCCCTTACCCCCGCTGTGTCCACATGTCTATTCTCTATGTCTACATCTCTATTCCTGCCCTGAAAATAGGTTCATCTGTACCATTTTTCTAGATTCCACATATATGCATTAATATATAATATTTGTTTTTCTCTTTCTGGCTTACTTCACTCTGTATGACAGACTCTAGGTCCATCCACATCTCTGCAAATGACCCAGTTTCATTCCTTTTTATGGCTGAGTAATAATCCATTGTATATATGTACCACATCTTTACCTATTCATCTGTTGATGGGCATCTAGGTTGCTTCCATGACCTGGCTATTGTAAGTAGTGCTGCAGTGAACATTGGGGTGCATGTGCCTTTCAGAATTATAGTTTTCTGAGGGTATATGCCTACCAGTGGGATTGCTGGGTCATATGGTAATTCTATTTTTAGTTTTTTAAGGAACCTCCATACTGTTCTCCACAGTGGTTGTATCAATTTACATTGCCACCAACAGTGCAAGAGGGTTCCTTTTCCCCACACCCTCTCAAGCATTTGTTGTTTGTAGATTTTCTGATGATGGCCATTCTGAGCAGTGTGAGGTATTACCTCATTGTAGTTTTGATTTGCATTTTGCTAATAATTACTGATGTTGAGCAGCTTTTCATGTGCCTCTTGGCCATCTGTATGTCTTCTTTTGAAAAATGTCTATTTAGGTCTTCTGCCCATTTTTTGATTGGGCTGTTTTAGTTTTTTTTTTTAATATTGAGCTGCATGAGCTGTTTATATATTTTGAAGATTAATCCTTTGTCCATTGATTCATTTGCAAATTTTTCTCCCATTCTGAGTGTTGTCTTTTTGTCTTGGTTATAGTTTCCTTTGCTGTGCAAAAGCTTTTAATCTTCATTAGGTCCCATTTGTTTATTTTTGCTTTTATTTCCATTTCTCTAGGAGGTGGGTCAAAAAGGTTCTTGCTGTGTTTTATGTCATGGAGTGTTTTTTTCCTATGTTTTCCTCTAAGAGTTTTATAGTATCCAGTCTTACATTTAGGTCTTTAATCCATTTTGAGTTTATTTTTGTGTATGGTGTTAGGGAGTGTTCTAATTTCATTCTTTTACATGTAGCTGTCCAGTTTTCCCAGCACCATTATTGAAGAGGCTGTTTTAGCTTAATGCATATTGCCCTCTCAATAGAGAAGGGAAAAAGGTATGGGCCTACCTTATTGAGAACCAAACAGCCCAAAGAAAGACTCCATTTGGGGGTTTTAATTTCTTGATATCTAAAACTGGGATAATGATTGTACTTACTTCATTGTGTTGTTTTTGACAATTAAGTAGCCCATGATGTACAAAACATTTAGAATAATGACTAGTGCATGAGATCTCAATAAATGTTTGTTATTACTATTTTTACATTTTATCATTTATACAGAGATTTGTACATACTAAGCATATGACTGGCTTTTATTTAAAATTGAAGTATAGTTGATTTATACTGTTTTGTTAGTTTCAGCTGTGCAGCAAAGTGCTTCAGTTCATATATATATATATATTATATATACATATATATTATATATATATTCTTTTTCAGATTATTTTCCATTATAGGTTATTACAAGATATTTTTATGAGTATTATTATAATTATCTGTTATACGGAAGAAACTATTTTAGGCATTTTCAGTGACATAAACTCATTTGCCCAAGTAACTGAAATGTTACTTTGCAGAAAAAAAAAAAAAAACTATTGACTTGAGAAAATTTTTTAGTTATAGTAAAACAAAGATATTAAATTTTACGAGGTCGGCGGGAAGATGGCGGAAGAGTAAGACGTGGAGATCGCCTTCCTCCTCACGGATACACCAGAAATACATCTACACGTGGAACAACTCCTACAGAACACCTACTGAAGGCTGGCAGAAGACCTCAGACCTCCCAAAAGGCAAGAAACTCCCCACGTACCTGGGTAGGGCAAAAGAAAAAAGAAAAAACAGAGACAAAAGAATAAGGACGGCACCTGCACCAGTGGGAGGGAGCTGTGAAGGAGGAAAAGTTTCCACACACTAGGAAGCCCCTCCGCGGGCAGAGACTGCGGGAGGCGGAGGGGGGAGCTTCGGGACCGCGGAGTGGTGCACAGCGACGGGTGTGGAGGGCAAAGCCGGGAGATTCCTGCACAGACGATCGGTGCCAACCGGCACTCACCAGCCCGAGAGGCTTGTCTGCTCACCCGCCGGGGCGGGCGGGGCTGCGAGCTGAGGCTCGGGTTTCGGTTTTGGACGGAGCGCAGGGAGAGGACTGGGGTTGGCGGCTTGAGCATAGCCTGAAGGGGTTGGTGCGCCACGACTAGCCGGGAGGGAGTTCGGGGAAGAGCCTGCACCTGCCAAAGAGGCAAGAGACTTTTTCTTCCCTCTTTGTTTCCTGGTGCGCGAGGAGAGGGGTTTAAGAGCGCTGCTTAAAGGAACTCCAGAGACGGGCGCGAGCCGCGGCTAAAAGCGCGAACCCCAGAGACGGGCGCGAGCCGCGGCTAAGGGCGCGAGCCCCTGAGACGGGCGCGAGCCGCGGCGGGAAGCGCGAGCCCCAGAGACGGGCGCGAGCCGCGGCTGAAACCGCGGACCCCAGAGACGGGCGGGAGACGCTGGGGCTGCTGCTGCCGCCACCAGGGGGGCTGTGTGCGAGCACAGGTCACTCTCCGCGCCCCTCTTCCGCGGAGCCTGTGCAGGCCACCACTGCCAGGTTCCCGGGATCCAGGTACAACTTCCCCGGGAGTACGCATGGCGGGTCTCAGGCTGGTGCAGCGTCACGCCGGCCTCTGCCGCAGCGTCACGCTGCCTCTGCCGCTGCAGGCCCGCCCCGCACGCAGTGCCCCTCCTTCCCCCATCCCCCAACCCCCGGCCTGAGTGAGCCGGAGCTCCCGAATCAGCGGCTCCTTTAACCCCGTCCTGTCTGAGCAAAAAAACAGACGCCCTCCAGCGATCTGCGCGCAGGGGCAGGGTCGGGTACAAAGCTGAGCTCCTGTGAGCTGTGAGAACAGGGAGGAGAGGGGGAGGTCTCTCCCGGCAGCCGCGGAGGCGGATTGAAGCTCCACGATCAACTTGATGTGCCCTGCATTGTGGAATACCTGAATAGACAGGGAGTGATCCCAAATTGAAGAGGGGGAATTTAGGAGCGAGATCTGTGATTTTTTTCCCTTTTCCTCTTTTTGTGAATGTGTGCGTGTATGCTTCTGTGTGAGATCTTGTCTGTATACTCTTGCTTCCACCATTTGTCCTAGGGCTCTATCCGTCCATGTTTTTTTTTTTTTTTTTTTTAAATTATTTTTTTAATAATTAATTTTAATTGTAATAACTTTATTGAACTTTACCTTCGTTCTTTCTTTCTTTCTTTCCTTCCCTCCTTCCCTCCTTTAGACAGCAAATCACCCCAGGTTGAGGGGGTGGTCTCTGGGAGCAGGATTTATGATTTTTCCCCCTTTGCCTCTCTTTGTGAACGTGTATGTGTATGCTTCTGTGTAAGATTTTCTCTGTATAGCTTTGCTTCCAACATTTGTCCTAGGGCTCTATCTGTCCATGGTTTTTTTAAAAAAAAAATTTTTTTTCTTAATAATTAATTTTAATTGTAATAACTTTATTGTACTTTACCTTCGTTCTTTCTTTCTTTCTTTCCTTCCTTCCTTCCCTCTTTTAGACAGCGAATCACCCCAGGTTGAGGAGGTGGTTTCTGGGAGCAGGATTTATGATTTTTCCCCCTTTGCCTCTCTTTGTGAACGTGTATGTGTATGCTTCTGTGTAAGATTTTCTCTGTATAGCTTTGCTTCCAACATTTGTCCTAGGGCTCTATCCGTCCATGGTTTTTTTTAAAAAAAATTTTTTTTTCTTAATAATTAATTTTAATTGTAATAACTTTATTGTACTTTACCTTCGTTCTTTCTTTCTTTCTTTCCTTCCTTCCTTCCCTCTTTTAGACAGCGAATCACCCCAGGTTGAGGAGGTGGTCTCTGGGAGCAGGATTTATGATTTTTCCCCCTTTGCCTCTCTTTGTGAACGTGTATGTGTATGCTTCTGTGTAAGATTTTCTCTGTATAGCTTTGCTTCCAACATTTGTCCTAGGGCTCTATCCGTCCATGGTTTTTTTTAAAAAAAATTTTTTTTTCTTAATAATTAATTTTAATTGTAATAACTTTATTGTACTTTACCTTCGTTCTTTCTTTCTTTCCTTCCTTCCTTCCCTCCTTTAGACAGCGAATCACCCCAGGTTGAGGAGGTGGTCTCTGGGAGCAGGATTTATGATTTTTCCCCCTTTGCCTCTCTTTGTGAACACGTATGTGTATGCTTCTGTGTAAGATTTTCTCTGTATAGCTTTGTTTCCAACATTTGTCCTAGGGTTCTATCTGTTCTTTTTTTTTTTTTCTTTCTTTCTAAATATTTTTTAGTACAATAACTATATTATACTTTATTTTATTTTTACTGTATCTTCTTTCTTTCTGTCTTTTTTCCTTCTTTCCCTCCTTCCTTCCTCCCTTCCTCTCTCCCTCCCTCCCTCCTTTCTTTCCTTCTTTGCTTCTTTCTTCCTTCCTTCCTTTCCTCCTTTCCTCCTTACCTTCTTTCTTTCCTCAAACTTCTATTAATTCTCTCTACATTTTCTCCTTCTTTCCCTCCTTCCTTCCTTCCTTCTCCCCTCCCTCCCTTTCTTTCCTTCTTTGCTTCTTTCTTCCTTCCTTCCTTTCCTCCTTTCCTTCTTTCTTTCCTCATACTTCTACTAATTCTCTCTACATTTTCTCCTTCTTTCCCTCCTACCTTCCTTCCTTCCTCCCTCCCTCCCTCCTTTCTTTCCTTCTTTGATTCTTTCTTCCTTCCTTCCTTTCCTCCTTTCCTTCTCTCTTTCCTCAAACTTCTACTAATTCTCTCTACATTTTCTCCTTTCCCTCCTTCTTTCCTTCCTTCCTTCCTCCCTCCCTCCCTCCCTCCTTTCTTTCCTTCTTTGCTTCTTTCTTCCTTCCTTCCTTTCCTCCTTTCCCTCTTTCTTTCCTCATACTTCTACTAATTCTCTCTACATTTTCTCCTTCTTTCCCTCCTTCCTTCCTTCCTTCCTCCCTCCCTCCCTCCTTTCTTTCCTTCTTTGCTTCTTTCTTCCTTCCTTCCTTTCCTCCTTTCCTTCTTTCTTTACTCATACTTCTAATAATTCTCTCTACTTTTCCTCCCTTTTATTCTGAGCCGTGTGGATGAAAGGCTCTTGGTGCTCCAGCCCAGGAGGCAGGGCTCTGCCTCTGAGGTAGGAGAGCCAACTTCAGGACACTGATCAACAAGAGACCTCCCAGCTCCACATAATATTAAACGGTGGAAATCTCCCAGAGACCTCCATCTTAACACCAGCACCCAGCTTCACTCAACGACCAGCAAGCCACAGTGCTGGACAACCTATGCCAAACAACTAGCAAAACAGGAACACAACCCCACCCATTAGCAGAGAGGCTGCCTAAAATCATAACAAGGCCACAGACACCCCAAAACACACCACCAGACGTGAACCTGCCCACTAGAGAGACAAGATCCAGCCTCATCCAGCACAACACAGGCACTAGTCCCCTCCACCAGGAAGCCTACACAACCCGCTGAAACAACCTTAGCCACTGGAGACAGACATCAAAAACAACGGGAACTATGAACGTGCAGCCTGAAAAAGGAGACCCCAAACACAGTAAGATAAGCAAAATGAGAAGACAGAAAAACACACAGCAGATGAAGGAGCAAGATAAAAACCCACCAGACCTAACAAATGAAGAGGAAATAGGCAATCTACCTGAAAAAGAATTCAGAATAATGACAGTAAGGATGATCCGAAATCTTGGAAGTAGAATGGACAAAATGCAAGAAACAGTTAACAAGGACCTACAAGAAATAAAGATGAAACAAGCAACGATGAACAACGCAATAATTGAAATTAAAAGTACTCTAGATAGGATCAATAGCAGAATAACTGAGGCAGAAGAACGGATAAGTGACCTGGAAGATAAAGTAGTGGAAATAACTACTGCAGAGCAGAATAAAGAAAAAAGAATGAAAAGAACTGAGGACAGTCTCAGAGACCTCTGGGACAACATGAAACGCACCAACATTCGAATTATAGGGGTTCCAGAAGAAGAAGAAAGAAAGAAAGGGACTGAGAAAATATTTCAAGAGATTATAGTTGAAAACTTCCCTAATATGGGAAAGGAAATAGTTAATCAAGTCCAGGAAGCACAGAGGGTCCCATACAGGATAAATACAAGGAGAAACACGCCAAGACACATATTAATCAAACTGTCAAAAATTAAATACAAAGAAAGCATATTAAAAGCAGCAAGGGAAAAACAACAAATAACACACAAGGGAATCCCCATAAGGTTAACAGCTGATCTCTCAGCAGAAACCCTACAAGCCAGAAGGGAGTGGCAGGACATACTGAAAGTGATGAAGGAGAATAGCCTGCAACCAAGACTACTCTACCCAGCAAGGATCTCATTCACATTTGATGGAGAAATTAAAACCTTTACAGACAAGCAAAAGCTGAGAGAGTTCAGCACCACCAAACCAGCTTTACAACAAATGCTAAAGGAACTTCTCTAGACACGAAACACAAGAGAAGGAAATGACCTATAGTAGCGAACCCAAAACAATATAAAAAATGGAAATAGGAACATACATATCGATAATTACCTTAAATGTAAATGGACTAAATGCTCCCACCAAAAGACACAGATTGGCTGAATGGATACAAAAACAAGACCCTTATATATGCTGTCTACAAGGGACCCACCTCACACCTAGAGACACATACAGACTGAAAGTAAGGGGATGGAAAAAGATATTCCATGCAAATGGAAACCAAAAGAAAGCTGGAGTAGCAATTCTCATATCAGACAAAATAGACTTTAAAATAAGGACTATTAAAAGGGATAAAGAAGGACACTACATAATGATCAAGGGATCGATCCAAGAAGAAGATATAACAATTGTAAATATTTATGCACCCAACATAGGAGCACCTCAATACGTAAGGCAAATACTAACAGCCATAAAAGGGGAAATTGACAGTAACACATTCATAGTAGGGGACTTTAACACCCCACTTTCACCCATGGACAGATCATCCAAAATGAAAATAAATAAGGAAACACAAGCTTTAAATGATACATTAAACAAGATGGAATTAATTGATATTTATAGGACACTCCATCCAAAAACAACAGAATACACATTTTTCTCAAGTGCTCATGGAACATTCTCCAGGATAGATCATATCTTGGGTCACAAATCAAGCCTTCGTAAATTTAAGAAAACTGAAATTGTATCAAGTATCTTTTCTGACCACAACGCCATGAGACTAGATATCAATTACAGGAAAAGATCTGTAAAAAATACAAACACATGGAGGCTAAACAATACACTACTTAATAATGAAGTGATCACTGAAGAAATCAAAGAGGAAATAAAAAAATACCTAGAAAAAAATGACAATGGAGACACAACGACCCAAAACCTATGGGATGCAGCAAAAGCAGTTCTAAGGGGGAAGTTTATAGCAATACAAGCCCACCTTAAGAAGCAGGAAACATCTCGAATAAACAACCTAACCTTGCACCTCAAGCAATTAGAGAAAGAAGAACAAAAAAGCCCCAAAGCTAGCAGAAGGAAAGAAATCATAAAAATCAGATCAGAAATAAATGAAAAAGAAATGAAGGAGACGATAACAAAGATCAATAAAACTAAAAGCTGGTTCTTTGAGAAGATAAACAAAATAGATAAACCACTAGCCAGACTCATCAAGAAAAAAAGGGAGAAGACTCAAATCAATAGAATTAGAAATGAGAAAGGAGAAATAACAACTGACACTGCAGAAATAAAAAAAATCATGAGAGATTACTACAAGCAACTCTATGCCAATAAAATGGACAATCTGGAAGAAATGGACAAATTCTTAGAAATGCACAACCTGCCAAGACTGAATCAGGAAGAAATAGAAAATATGAACAGACCAATCACAAGCAATGAAATTGAAACTGTGATTGAAAATCTTCCAACAAACAAAAGCCCAGGACCAGATGGCTTCACAGGTGAATTCTATCAAACGTTTAGAGAAGAGCTAACACCTATCCTTCTCGAACTCTTCCAAAATATAGCAGAAGGAGGAACACTCCCAAATTCCTTCTCGAGGCCACCATCACCTTCATACCAAAACCAGACAAGGATGTCACAAAGAAAGAAAACTACAGGCCAATATCACTGATGAACATAGATGCAAAAATCCTGAACAAAATACTAGCAAACAGAATCCAACAGCACATTAAAAGGATCATACACCATGATCAAGTGGGGTTTATTCCAGGAATGCAAGGATTCTTCAATATACTCAAATCTATCAATGTGATAAACCATATTAACAAATTGAAGGAGAAAAACCATATGATCATCTCAATAGATGCAGAGAAAGCTTTTGACAAAATTCAACACCCATTTATGATAAAAACCCTCCAGAAAGTAGGCATAGAGGGAACTTTCCTCAACATAATAAAGGCCATATATGACAAGCCCACAGCAAACATCATCCTCAATGGTGAAAAACTGAAAGCATTTCCACTAAGATCAGGAACAAGACAAGGTTGCCCACTCTCACCACTCTTATTCAACATAGTTTTGGAAGTTTTAGCCACAGCAATCAGAGAAGAAAAGGAAATAAAAGGAATCCACATCGGAAAAGAAGAAGTAAAGCTGTCACTGTTTGCAGATGACATGATACTATACATAGAGAATCCTAAAGATGCTACCAGAAAACTACTAGAGCTAATCAATGAATTTGGTAAAGTAGCAGGATACAAAATTAATGCACAGAAATCTCTGGTATTCCTATATACTAATGATGAAAAATCTGAAAATGAAATCAAGAAAACACTCCCATTTACCATTGCAAGAAAAAGAATAAAATATCTAGGAATAAACCTACCTAAGGAGACGAAAGACCTGTATGCAGAAAATTATAAGACACTGATGAAAGAAATTAAAGATGATACAAATAGATGGAGAGATATACCATGTTCTTGGATGGGAAGAATCAACATTGTGAAAATGACTCTACTACCCAAAGCAATCTACAGATTCAATGCAATCCCTATCAAACTACCACTGGCATTTTTCACAGAACTAGAACAAAAAATTTCGCAATTTGTACGGAAACACAAAAGACCCCGAATAGCCAAAGCAATCTTGAGAACGAAAAAAGGAGCTGGAGGAATCAGGCTCCCTGACTTCAGACTATACTACAAAGCAACAGTAATCAAGACAGTATGGTACTGGCACAAAAACAGAAAGATAGATCAGTGGAACAGGATAGAAAGCCCAGAGATAAACCCATGCACATATGGACACCTTATCTTTGATAAAGGAGGCAGGAATGTACAGTGGAGAAAGGACAGCCTCTTCAATAAATGGTGCTGGGAAAACTGGACAGGTACATGTAAAAGTATGAGATTAGATCCCTCCCTAACACCATACACAAAAATAAGCTCAAAATGGATTAAAGACCTAAATGTAAGGCCAGAAACTCTCAAACTCTTAGAGGAAAACATAGGAAGAACACTCTATGACATAAATCACAGCAAGATCCTTTCTGACCCACCTCCTAGAGTAATGGAAATAAAAACAAAAATAAACAAATGGGACCTAATGAAACTTCAAAGCTTTTGCACAGCAAAGGAAACCATAATCAAGACCAAAAGACAACCCTCAGAATGGGAGAAAACATTTGCAAATGAAGCAACTGACAAAGGATTAATCTCCAAAATTTACAAGCAGCTCATGCAGCTCAATAACAAAAAAACAAACAACCCCATCCAAAAATGGGCAGAAGACCTAAACAGACATTTCTCCGAAGAAGATATACAGAATGCCAACAAACACATGAAAGAATGCTCAACATCATTAATCATTAGAGAAATGCAAATCAAAACTACAATGAGATATCATCTCACACCAGTCAGAATGGCCATCATCAAAAAATCTAGAAACAATAAATGCTGGAGAGGGTGTGGAGAAAAGGGGACACTCTTGCACTGCTGGTGGGAATGTGAATTGGTTCAGCCACTATGGAGAACAGTATGGAGGTTCCTTAAAAAACTACAAATAGAATTACCATATGACCCAGCAATCCCACTACTGGGCATATACCCTGAGAAAACCAAAATTCAAAAAGAGTCATGTACCAAAATGTTCATTGCAGCTCTATTTACAATAGCCCGGAGATGGAAACACCCTAAGTGCCCATCATCGCACGAATGGATAAAGAAGATGTGGCACATATACACAATGGAATATTACTCAGCCTTAAAAAGAAATGAAATTGAGATATTTGTAATGAGATGGATAGACCTAGAGTCTGTCATACAGAGTGAAGTAAGTCAGAAAGAAAAAGACAAATACCGTATGCTAACACATATATATGGAATTTAAGGGAAAAAAATGTCATGAAGAACCTAGGGATAAGATAGGAATAGAGGCGCAGACCTACTGGAGAACGGACTTGAGGATATGGGGAGGGGGAAGGGTGAGTTTTGACAGGGTGAGAGAGAGTCATGGACATATACACACTAACAAACGTAGTAAGGTAGATAGCTAGGGGGAAGCAGCCGCAAGGCACAGGGATATAAGCTCGGGGCTTTGGGACAGCCTGGAGGGGTGGGAGGGGGAGAGTGGGAGGGAGGGAGACGCAAGAGGGAAGACACATGGGAGCACATGTATATGTATAGCTGATTCACTTTGTTATAAATCAGAAACTAACACACCATTGTAAAGCAATTATACCCCAATAAAGATGTTAAAAAAAAAAAAAAATTTACAATTTTCATTATCATTACTATCATGATCATGATAATCATCACGACCACTTAATTGTCAGTATCTTTAATTGTCATTATTATAATCATCATTACCATGGTAACAGTGGTATCAACTGAATCTTTACATTTTACTAGATTTAACTCATTTAGTTTTTCCACAGTCAATATTGATGGTTAAGGACATTCATTTAATAAATGGAGAAGCCAAGATTTTGACTCAGAGATTTTGAGATTTTGATCCAGATCTCATACTCTTAAAATTAAAAGAGGGCTACCCTGGTGGTGCAGTGTTTGAGAGTCTGTCTGCCGATGCAGGGGACGCGGGTTTGGACCCCGGTCCGGGAAGGTCCCACATGTCGCAGAGCGGCTAGGCCCGTGAGCCATGGCTGCTGAGCCTGCGTGTCCAGAGCCTGTACTCCGCAATGGGAGAGGCCACAGCAGGGAGAGGCCCGTGTACTGCAAAAAAAAAAAAAAAAAAAAAAAAAAAAAAAAAAATTAAAAGAATTATATATACATATGAATATATTTATGTATGTACAAATTTTGCATGTTAAAAAAGAGAATGCCATTCTGTTTAAATAATGTCACTTATAAGGGGAAATTTGTAATATATTTAATATATAAGTCAATTTGATAAACCTATAAAAATTCACAGCCTAAGATAAAATGGGTAATGGGTCTTAAGATAGAAGTGCCAAGAGAGAAATACACATTATTAATAAGCTAAAAGTTCAATATCATTCAAAAAGTAGAAGTCTTTTGCCTGTGTGGTAGAAACACAAAAGGTTTACTTCCTTCAGTATACAGTTTGTCTCAGTTTCTTGAGCTCTGAAAATAATCAAAATATTCCAGTTTACAAAGATATATACAGATTTTGAGATACAAGCTTTTATCTGGGCACTAGAAGTTTGTTAAGAGTAGTGATTGAATACTGATTATGTATCATAATTTTATTATAATGAAAATGAGAAGCTGTTAAAGGATCAGGTGACAATCAATATTTTAAGAAGTCTAATTTCTCGGCTTCCCTGGTGGCGCAGTGGTTCAGAGTCCGCCTGCCAATGCAGGGGACATGGGTTCGTGCCCCAGTCCAGGAAGATCCCACATGACACGGAGCGGCTGGGCCAGTGAGCCATGCCACTGAGCCTGCGCATCTGGAGCCTGTGCTCTGCAATGGGAGAGGCCACAACAGTGAGAGGCCCGCGTAACACAAAAAAAAAAAAAAAAAAAAAAAAAAAAAGTCTAATTTCAAAGTGGTGAGCTGAATGAAATAAAGGCTGATTTCAGGAGAGAAGAGATCTTATAATGCCCATGGTATTAATTATTAAGGGTCTGAGTCACTAAAATGTCAATGGAAAATTGGAAGCAGGGGATATTTCTAAGGAAGAATAAACAAACTCAGTTCTAGTAGTTAGGAAATTAAATATGGTGCTGTATGGAATCCAGTGAAATTTCTCACACTTTTAAGTAGGGCTCTTTGTGAAGTGCCTCTCATAAATCACCATGGTCAACCTCTGTCATTGGAATATCAAAGTCCAATTTGACAACACATGAAGAGTGAGAATTACATTAACCATCTGACATGACCATTATACTACACTAATGACCATTTGTTAATCTGTATTTATAAACAGAACTTTTGAGAGGATACATTTAATCTCTCTTAACATCACAGTCTCTTAGTGCTGAGAAATCTGAGTGGGAAAATACAGTGTAATTAAAACTTGCCAGATAAACACAGAATCTAAGCAAGGGGGTTAATTACATAATTTGAATATTTACTGACAAGAAGCTAAGTTAGAGTGACAATTCCATCTGTAAAGTTATCTTTACACTCACATCAGTATATCTTTGTGCCAGGAGAATCCTCCTTTGGGAGGAAAATACTTTTAGGAGAGGCAATGCTAACAGGTCTCTGTAAGTACTCTTATTCTTTACTTCCATTTTTTGTAAAAATCACACACACCACTTCTGCTGATTGACACGACTTTATATTTCCTAGTATATTGTTAAAATTTTACAAATAAGGCCATTTGGCATGTGTGTTACTTGTGGATATTTAATGTGGTTTTCCACTTCTTGTGATCTGTTTTGAGCTGACTTATTTTCCTCCTCAGGAGACAGTAATGGAAGCTGACCTCTTGAATTACCATGAGAATTAAATGAGTTAATATATGTAAAATGTGTAAAAGAAGGTCTGGCAAGTGGTAAGCACTGTATAAGTATTTGCTATTCTACTATTATTATTATTATCATGTTATTCTATTTTTCTTAAATCTTCATGGATGTTTTACTATGAAACAATAGTACTGGCAGATCCAAGGTTGCACTCCTTGTTGACAAAGAGAATGATTCCATCACTCAAAGAAAGCATAGAAATTATGGTCAGATTGATAGTTGACTTCCAGCTGTGCTTCTTACTAAATGTGAGTACCTGAACAAAGTATTTAACCTCTCTGAATCTTATGTACCTGAGAATGTGGTCTTATCACTTGCCAATGTTGTTTTGAGGATTTACTGCATATATACTAGCTACTTGCCCATTTCTGGAAATAGTAATTTTATTTTACTTTGATATTATTAAATGTGAGACTTTCAAAATAAATAAAAGTGCTTACAAGTATGAACCACTAATTATGAACTGTATATATTTCAATGGTACTAATTAACAAATTCAAGGTAAGTTGAGAATGACACCCATAATAAGTACTTTATGCAACTTCTCTCTTTTACAAGGAAGACATAATATAGGAGACATGATAGTAAGTTTTCCTTAATCAAAGTCCCATATATAGAGAATTTTTCTAAGATTCAGCAAAAATGAGACATGGGTGCCTTAGCCCAGCCAGTCCAAGCAGATTATCCCTTTTGGATTCTTTGAATTGTGACCCAGAGTGACCTAGAAAGTTAATAGTATGTCTCGGTTGGGCAACTATGTAATTATAGACTCAGGAGCTGTCCACATCATGATGGGTCTTTTAAAATCAGAAAGAAAGGAGCAGAAAATAGAGTCAGTCTACAGGAAGGGGAAAAAAGGAGTGAGGAATAAGCTTTTTCATGGTATATTTTCTTTTGTTTTTTTAAATTGACTTATAGGTGATTAAGTATATTATATTAGTTTCAGGTATACAATAGTGATTCAATATTTTTATACATTATATTCCATTTAAAGTCATTACTCATTAATGGCTATATTTCCCTGTTCTGAACAATTATCTTTGTTGCTTATTTATTTCATACATAGCAGTTTGTATCTCTTAATACCTTACCCCTAACTTGCCCCTCCCTCAGTTCCTCTCCCCACTGGTAACCACTAGTATGTTCTCTGAGTGTTTCATTTATTTTTTTCTATTGTTTTTTTTTGATCTCTATTTTATTTATTTCCTCTCTGATCTCTATTATTTCCTTACTTCTGCTGACTTTGGGCTTAGTTTGTTCTTCTTTTTTCTAATTCTTGTAGGTGGAAGGTTAGGTTGTTTATCTGAGGGTTGTTTTTGTTGGTTTTTTTGGTGTGTGTGAGGCAGGCCTGTATCACTATGAACTTCCCTCTTTGAACTGCTTTTGCTGCATCTGTAGATTTTGGAAAGTTGTGTTTTCATTTTCATTTGTCTTGAGGCTGATTTCAACTTTGATTTCATTATTCTCACTTTGGATTTTTAGTGACACATTGTTTAGTATTCACGTGTTTGTGCTTTTGCCATTTTCCTCCCTGTAATTGATTTCTAGTTTCATACTACTGTGGTCAGAAAAAATGTTTAATATAATTTCTATCCTCTTAAATTTGTTGAGACTTGTTTTGTGGCATGTGATCTATCCAGTAGAATGTTCTATGTACACTTGAAAATAATGTGTATTCTTCTGTTTTGGGATTGAGTATCCTGTAGGTTATCTATTAACACCAACTGGTCTATTGTGTCATTTGAAACCACTGTTGCCTTATTGAATTTCTGTCTGGATGATCCGTTCATAGATGTAAGTGGGTTGTTAAAGTCCCCTATTATTATTGTATTATTGTCAGTTACTCCCTTTATCTCTGTTAATATTTTCTTTATATATTTAGGTGCTCCTGTATTGGATGCATATATGGTAATCAGTGTAATACCTTCTTCTTGTATTCATACCTTTATTATTATGTAATGCCCTCATTTGTCTTTTGTTATAGACATTGTTTTAAAGTATATTTTGTCTCATATGAGTATTGCTATCCCTGTTTTCTTGTTGTTTCCATTTTCATGAAATATCTTTTTCCACTCTCTCATTTTCAGTCTTTATGTGTCTTTAGCTCTGAAGTGAGTATCTTGTAAGCAGCATATAGATGGATCTTATTTTTTATTGTCTGTCACACTATGTCTTTTAATTGGAACATTTAGTCCATTGACTTTTAATTATTGATAGGTATGTATTTATTGCAATTTTATTGCTTCTTCCTGTTTTTTGTGATTCTTCTCTGATCTTTTCTATTTCTTTTAGTTTCTTCCCTTGTGCTTTCATAATTTTCTTTAGTGATATGCTTGTGTTACTTTCTCTCTAGCTTTTGTGTATCTATTATAGGTTTTTGACTTGTGGTTACCATGGTGTTCATGTGTGTTGACCTATAGCTATATCTACTTCTTTTAAAGTCTTTTAAGTTCAAACACATTCTAAAAGATCTATATATTTTACTCCCCACTTGCACATTTTGTGTTTTCAATGTTATATTTTACATCTTCATATTTATCTCTTTACTGCTTACTGTACTTATATTTGATTTTACATTTTTTTGTCTTTTAATCTTTGTACTAGTTTATTTAATAGGTTGGTCCTCCACCTTTACTATACATTTGCCTTTACTGTTGGAATTTGTTCTTTCCTATAGATACTTACTTCTTGTTATAGCCTCTTCCACTTAGAGATGACTTGAACATTTCCTTTAGGGTAGCTTTAGTATTACTAAAACCTTTTAGTTTTTCTTATCCAAGAAATTCTTTACCTCTCCCTCAATTCTGAATAATAACCTTGTTGGGTAGAGTATTTTAAGCTGAATGTTTATCCCTTTCAGCACTTTGAATATATCATGCCGCTGCCTTCTGGCCTGCAAAGTTTTTGCAGAAAAATCAGCTGATAGCTTTAACAGGGGTTCCCTTATTTTATTTTATTTTTTTCCATAAGTGGGCCTGTCACTGTGTGGCCTCTCCCATTGTGGAGCACAGGCTCTGGATGTGCAGGCTCCGTGGCCGTGGCTCACGGGCCAAGCCACTCCATGGCATGTGGGACACGAACCCGTGTCCCCTGCATCGGCAGGCGGACTCTCAACCACTGAGCCACCAGGGAAGCCCCAGGGGTTCCCTTTTATATGACTATTTGTTTTTCTCTTCCTGCCTTTAAAATTCTCTCTTTAAAATTTGCCATTTTAATTATGTTATGTCCTGGTCTGGGTCTGTGTGGGCTCATCTTGTTCAGGACCCTCTGTGTTTCCTGTATCTGGATATCTGTTTCCTTCTTTAGGTTTGGGAAATTTTCAGCCATAATTTCATCACATACATTTCCAAACCCACCTCTCTCTTTCTTCTCTTTCTGGGACCCAATGTTGGTATGCCTGATGTTATCCCAGAGATTCCCTTAAAATGTTTTTTAAAGTGGTTTTTTTTTTTTTTTTTGGATTTCCTTTTTGCTGTGGTGGTCTGGCTGGAACACAGACCCAGATCGCTTCTGATGCACAGCCTGGGTAAGAGCCAGTAATGTCTTCCCTGCTCTGCTCAGATGTCACTATAGGTCTGAGTATACTTTGTCCCTCACAGCTAAGCTCTCCCCTTGGCCTCTGCTTCTCCCACCCTGTAGAGTTTCAGTTCAGGGAAGGTGGAGCCTGTGCTGGCTCTCAGTGTGTATAGGGGTATGGTCTGTGGTGGTCTGGTCTGGCCACTGTCAGTGATTGGGACTGCTTCTGGTGTTCTGCCTGTGTAATCACTGGTAATGGTTGCCCCAGTAACGGTTCAGATGCTTCTTTGGGACTAGGCTACCTCATAGCCAAGCTCTTTCCTCAGTTGTGGCAGCCCTCACTTTAGTGTGGAGCTGAGTTGTGAAGTAATCAGGGATGGGACATTTGCTCAGCTCAGGCTGTGGCATACACCAGGGCAGTTATGGGAAACTGGACCACCACCCATGTGTTCCCAGTGCCCCCTCTCCACCCTGCTTCTGGAGCAAGCAAGGATGTGTTTGCTCCTAATGAGCTGAGTCCAGGCTTCCCACAGCCCTCCTGTTAGCCCCACCAGCTCTCTAGCCAGTCAAGGTCGGTTCTCTTTGTATTGGACCCCAGGGTTGGGGCACCCAATATGTGGCTTGAACAGCTCATTTCCCAGGAAGAGTCTCCTCCTGTGTATTCTCCCATTTTCTCTGAATTCCCTCCCAGGGGCACAGGTTCCAACCTGATCACTTCTCTTCCCTTCATACTAATTCCATGTAGCTCTTTCTCAAAGCCTTAGTTGTACAAGAGTCTTCCTGCCAGTCTCCAGTCAATTTTCAGTGAGATTTGTGACACATATAGGTGTATTTTTTATGTGTTCTTAGGGGCAGGTGAGTTCTGCCCCCTCCTACTCCACCATCTTGATCTGACCTCAAGAAATAAGTTTTAATAAATTTCAGTTCAACTATAGTGTTTATGAAATACTACTCCATCCTGAATATAAATCACCCTTATCTGAGATCACCTTGAGTGAGTTTTTGTTTTGTTTGTTTACTTACAAAGGAATTATTTCTGACTAAGATAGAGTTTATTCTATATTACCATGTTTCAATGCTTGCACATATTTGGAAATTCAAGGGTGTTGTAGGCAAAGGAAATGGCCTGAGATAAAGTACTAAGTCATGAAACACTTTGGTCATGTTATTCGGGCTTATAGTGCAAAACAGGAAGCCACAGAGCTAAAGAACAGCTCAGGAACTGTCTTACTTGCTATCCAAGTTTGATGTTTTACTTTTTTTCTCTGTATATGATAGGCAGGTATAGACATAGATAAATTTGCATTTTATATAGATTACTTTAGTGGCACTATAGTGGATAATGTGTAAGATTGGCAATGTGTAAGATTGGAATAATGTGTAAGATTGGTAATTATAATTGCCAATTATTGGCAATTATAAAGAGAACAGGTTAGTTCAAGGTATATAATATAAAGTAAGAACTGTTGTTTACATATGCCAGAAAAATTATTTAATTTACTCCTCACAAAAACCTTGTGAGATAATTTTGATCAGCTTCTGTTTTATGAGTGATGAAAGTCTTTCACAGTGTCAGTGGCAGCCTAAATATGCATAGCTAGTCTGTGACCAAAACTTATTTTTAATCCAAAATTCTCGCTCTTCAAGACCTGCAATATAGAGCTATAGACGTTTTTAATTATATGTTCTTCTAATTTCCAACAAGGTGTCCCAGAGGCCCTCACAGCAGTTGAAAAGTATGCTGAGTGAGTGAGGAGTGTTTGATTTTTCAGTGCTTCTGTAGATTCTCTTCAGGGTTCCACTTCTATCTCATTGTTTTCAATATTAGGTTTCCACTTAAAATTTCACTTGAGAAGTAAAGAATTAGGTTCAGGATAGGTTCTATAGCTGTTAAAGGAATGAATATATGAATAAGCCTAAATTAAATGGGGTTAGAAAAACACTTGAAATTTACTCACTAAACACTGTGATCTTTAAGCTGTTGCTGAAAAGCAATGCTTTAAAGTAGGCATGACTTAAAGGATGCTGAGGAATGATCTTTCAGATACTAAATACCTCAAAAAAAAAAAAAGGTAGTTAAACTTCCATTCCGAGGGAGGAAACTAATATAGGAGGAAGAGATGAGGACCTGATGGTTAGCATCACTGTTTTTCCTCAGATTGAATCTGAACAATAATTAAAGCCTATCCTTAAAACATTCAGATTCTAAATTGACTAAAATTATACCCAAAGAGTCTGCTTTTGATTGTTTTAAGTAAATTCTGTAGTTCAGCCAATCATTGTGTATGACATAGTCTTTAATAGGAAAATAATTTGCACTGGAAAGTCAAGGATAATTTCAGCTCTAAGAGAAAAACAGTGGCAAGCATAAAAGGGAGAAACTGGCACACCTTATTTGCAACTATATTGCATTGTGTTCAGGGCAGCTCTGTATAATAGTAATATTATGTGAGCCACATAGATAATTTGAAATTTTCTAATAGGTACATTTAAAAGCCAAAAAGAAACAGGTGAAATTGTTATAACATTTTATTTAATACAATATATTCGAATTATTACCATTGCAGCATATATCAAATGACAATTATTATTATTATTTTTTCAAATGACAATTATTAATGAGATATTTCACTAATAGTACATCTTAATCTAGCCATTAAATTTTTATTGGAAATCCTTGATCCATATTAGATTCCATGCCATTTACAATTGCAAATGTAGATTCACATACATGAGTCATTCCACACATGTTTAATTGTTTTCCAACAATTAAATTTAGCATCATATTTTACATTTAAATTAAGATTAAGAATATTAAAAATCAGCTTTTCCTCAATCACACTTGGCACATTCTAAGTGTTCAGGATCCACCTGTGGTCTGTGGCTGTATTTAAAGATTTATAGATGATTCTTGAGTGAAAATGATCAAGGAATGGGGAATGCTAGCAAATTAAACATTTTTGATACCATAGGACATCTGTAAGTTTCATGATTACTATTAAAAAATATTTTACCTTTTTCAAGCTCATTTTTCTTCCTTGATCCAGCCAAATTATTGGGAGTTTCAAAACTACAATTTTTTTCAATTATTCTCATTGCTTAATGTAGTATCTCAAGATGCAAGAGGTATAGAAGATTGGAAAGAATGCAGTTTGAAACCAGAAAATGATAGATGATTTTCTGCTTAATTACTCCTATTTCTTTTAATAAACCTTGGAACTAAACTTGTTTCTTTATCTTCTCCTCCCTTTCTCCAAGAAGTAAATGATGGCTAGATCACTCTGCCCAATGGAACTATAAGATATTTGGGGGATTCTATTTTAAGAGACTTTCTCCATAAAAAGAATAATACTTTATATTCTTAATTCATATAGCCCTGTGATATTTTAAAATTAAGACTTTATTTTTTAGAGTGGTTTTAGGTTCATAGAAAAAAAAAAGAGAGGAAGATACAGAAATATTCCACATATCCCCTGCCACCTCACTTGCATAGCTTCCCCAGTTATCAACATCCCCCCCAGAGTGGTATATTGGTTACAATTAATTAACTTACAGTGATACTTTATAATCACCAAAAACTCATAGTTTACAATAAAGTTTACTCTTAGCGTGTACACTCTATAAGTTTGGACAAGTGTTTAATGACATGTAACCATCATTATTGTATCATATACTGTATTTTCACTGCCATAAAACTCCTCTGTGCTCTGTTTATTCATCACTGACTCCCACCAAACCCTGGCAATCACTGATCTTTTTACTTTCTCCAGAGTTTTGCCTTTTCCAGAATGTCATATACTTGGAATCATACAGTGTGTAGCCTTTTAAGATTGGCTTCTTTCATTTATTGATAGATCATTTCTTTTTACCATTGAATAATATTCCTTTATTTGGATGTAGCAAACTTTGTTTAGTCATTCACCTACTGAAAGACATCTTAGTTTCTCCCAAGTTTTGGCAGTTTTGAATAAAGCTTGTATAAACATATATGTACAGGTTATTGTGTGGATATAATTTTTCAACCCCTTTGGGTAAATATTAAGGAGGACACTTGTTATATTATGCGGTAAGAGTGTGTTTATTTTTGTGAGAAACTACCAAACTGTTTTCCTAAGTGGTTATCTCATTTTGCATTCCTAGCAGCAGTGAATGAAAGTTCCTATTGCTCTACATCCTTACCAGCATTTGGTATTGTCAGTGTTTTGAATTTTAACCATTCTAATAGGTAGGTAGTGGCATCTCACTGTTCTTTTAATTTGCATTTCCCTGATGACATATGATGTAGAATATATTTTCATACACTTATTTACCATTTGTTTATCTTCTTTGGAAATGCATCTGGAAGATCTTTGGCCAAAGTTTTACACAGGTTGTTTATTTCTTTTATAATTGAGTCCTCTTTTTTTTTTTTTTTTTTTTGCGGTAAGCGAGCCTCTCGCTGTTGTGGCCTCTCCCGTTGCAGAGCACAGGTTCCGGACGCACAGGCTCAGCGGCTATGGCTCACGGGCCTAGCCGCTCCGCGTTACGTGGGATCTTCCCAGACCGGGGAACGAACTCGTGTTCCCTGCATTGGCAGGCGGACTCTCAACCACTGCGCCACCAGGGAAGCCCAAGTCCTTCCATTTTTAACGTACTGCTAGCTAATGCTTTCTTCCTTTGTCCATGGTGGTGGGTGTTATCTGATAGACTATAATTGCAAAATTAAACATGAGGTTCAATTTGGTATAGATAGGAGTTATTATAGTATTCCATTTACTTCTGATGTTCAATTTGGTATAGATAGGAGTTATTATAGTATTCCATTTACTTCTGTATATATTTGAAATTGGCCTAGGTTACTTATCTGGACAAAAGTCATTAACAGAGCTGATATCTCAACCCATTCTCTCTGGTCTCTGCTTTGACAATACAAACTTCCTTGTACTGTTAGGTACCACAAAAATTAAGGCACACGTTCCTGGAATATAAACTCCCTTCTAGAATTCTTGATTCTTAAGTTTGTTCCTTCAGTTATATAGGTTCTTGTACAGCATATAATTTTCCTCTGTGTGCAATGGCAATGCTTACCTTATTTATAGGTAAAACAATATAGGCAAGAGCAGTAATAAGAATAGCTGACATTTAGACCTCTCCTACTGCATGCCAAGCACCATTTAAATATTTATCTGGAATAACTTGTGAAATATTTACAAAAGGATATGAAAGAGGTAACATTATCTTCACTGTGTTGGTGAGGTATAGAGAGATGAACACCTTGTACAGTCTCACATATCTAACTGTCAATTGATGGATCCAGGTTTAAACTGGGACAATCTAATTATAGGGCTTGCACTCTATCTAAAGCATTGAGTCCTGATTTACCATATGAACACTGTAACAGACAAAGCCATTCTCTAAATTAGCTGAAGATCTGATTAGAGAGAAACTGGCAACCTATTCGAAATGAACAATTCAAAGACCAGTGCAATTAAACTGAATATTATGAAATGGTAATGAATAAGAGTTGATGAACATAAGCAGGCCAAAACTGTAAAGGAAAGCTTTTTGTAAACTTCATACTGAAGTTGAACCTTGAAGGAAGAGTGAAATTTGGTTGTAAGAAGGTGCAGAGGTGAGGTTCCAAAGAAATGTAAAAGACTAATAAAAATATAGAAATGTATGCCTTTTGTGAGATAGTAGGGGAGAACATTTGATTGTAGCAGAGCTACTACTTGGGAAAATAGCCAGTTTAAAATAATTAAAATCCAGGTTTCCACTGAACACTTCTTATGGGTACAAAGGCAGCATCCATAGTGTTATCTCTGGATTTTGTCTCTACCTTAGAATACTGAAGCTCATCTCCCAGCAAATAGTCAGCAATTGCTTCTGAGGATTTACACAAATCTTGTGCTCATGAACAACTGTTGTCTGATCTCATAAGATGCTTGCCATCTTCTTCCTTTCTGAAGACAATTCTATTCTCTCCATCAAATATACGAATACATCACTGTAGTTGTTCCACCTCTCAAGCAAAAATCACAAAACAACAAAAATCCTATTACAGATCAGTAAACACAAATAGCTCCTGATGAGCCTAGAAACACCTGATATCTGTAGATGGAACACTCGTTAGGCTAAAGCCTGAACCTCAACTGGACTTCTTTTTGTAAGGCGCCTCTTGGCCATTGCCTTGAACAATATAAGCTCTGAGGAACCATCGTTTAATAAAGGAGATCACTCATTCAGACCTAAAAAATGCAGGGCACTATGTGGTTTAAAATAGGATAAAAAAGGTCACAGAATGTTATAAGTATTCAGAGCAGGACAGGACTATTTGGTTTGAAATAAGATGAGTTAAGTTTATAAAGGTAAGTCACAAATAAATTTGGAAAAAAACTAACTCTAAAGGTTAGCTGGTGACTGTGTATTTGGAAAGCAAGTTATTCCCCAGAAATTTTGAACATGATCCAAGTTGTGCTCTAGCAAATTTCTTTTGGTGTCAGTTTAAAATAATATTAATTTAAATTTAATTTTATTATTATTATTGAATAGGTGGGGAAGAAACATTAGTTAAGCAAGATGACTTATACTACTAATGGTTGGAATTTACCATTCTATTATTTGCACAAGGAAATTGTTCCATTTAAGTGTTCAAAGGTAATAGTTCAGGTTTCACAAGTTCATTTTTGCAAATAGTAATTCTGTCATACCTTTGTGTAAGAGAACTTTTGAATAAATTATGTTAACGCTCATCTCTATTTTATTTATGGAGACATAGCCCAAGAAAGGTTTATTAGGTATTTTCCAGTTAGGTTGTGGATCAGACTCTCATAATTTCAAGGGATTATATAATATTTCAACATTCACTAAAACTTATGACTATTATTTAACCAGTACATTAAGGTGATATTTTAATTTGGGAGAATATAGTCCCTATGGCATAATTTAATTTTCCCAAGTCAGTCTGATGAAAACAGCAATATGTGTTTGCAAAGCTGTCTCAGATATAGGAAAAGGCCCAAATACATGTGAGAATGAAACTGACATAATAGTGAGCACTCTTAATGATATTTATTGTGCAGCATAGGCTGATGGCATCATGGCATATTTTCAAAGTAAATACAGACAAAAATGATAAAAAATTACTGAATATTTTCAATATGCAACACATTTACCTTGACATAATAGGAGAATTATATAAAGAAATCTATGATAAGCCCATCTCAAACATTTTTCTGACTTTAGTGAGCATAAAAACTTGGTGTGAGGAAAGAATTCACACATATGGAGCAACGAAGAAACTAAATCCAAGTTAAAATCAATAATTGAGTAGAGTACAAGTTCCAGAAGGCACTTTTCAGAAAGTAAATACTTTGGGTGATCAAGGTAGACTTCATAGATGGAGTGGGACTTGAGAAAATTCTCAAAAGTTGAAGAATTGGTAAAGAAGGAAAGGAAGAGTCAAATAAGAGAGGAAAGGAGAAAAGGTGGATAAGAAAGAATACAAAGGGAACTAACTTGTCATAAACACAAGCAGCACCATAACTTCAAATCCCCAGTGAAGATATGATGATTTTTAAGCTTTGGCAGATTATGTAAATTGTCAAAAGTTATACTGCTAGTGATTGATTGAGGTAGGATTTGAAATAAGGCTCTTTTTACTGATTACACTAAGGTGCAAAGCAGGGAGTGAATTCAAGTGAATATTCATGAAGTATACTTTCAAGCTCATATAGCATTAGTATAATATAAATATAAATGCATAAATACACCAACATATTATTAAGGGTTACAATAGGAATTTAATGTTTATGCTCACTTTATAACAAATATATAGAGATAGAGATAATAGATCAAGATATGTTATTAATATGCTAAAAAGCAAAATAATTGTGTATATCAACCTTATAAATATGGATACAGAGAAAGTGTTGAAGAACATAACAAAACAATTGTAAACATTTTTAGCATAAGAAAAGCAAGACACGAGACACTAATTATACCGGTGAAAGAATTTCATGAAAAAGAAAAGTTCTTTATGATCGGATGATGATCATAAGGTTATAAAATTAACTTAGAGCAAAAAGCAAACTAACAAAAAGAAAGCAAATGCCTATTTGTAGAAGGTTGCTCTAACTTACTGTTACATGAAAATGCTGAACTTACTTTTCACATCCTTGGATGGGGTTTTATACAATGAATATTTTATATAATGAATAAGACCCATTCTTTTAACTTACTATAGAAAAGACACACATCTTTATCCTTGGAGGTGACTGAATAGTGAGAATACTCAAAGCAAATAAACAGGATGTAGAGAAAAATAACATGATTAATATTTTACTTCTCAAAAGTTAACAAACCTGTGAAGAGTAAAGAACAAGAGGTAAAATGCATATTATCAGTATTGCAAATAGACCACATGCTTCATAAATACTTGGATAACAAAGTTAAATAAAGGCTATTTATATTCATAACTAAGGTGCCATCACCCTCCAGGGACTCATATAACTTATTTCCTGATGCAATTTTTTTTTTCAAAAACTGCTGACAGGCCATTTTCAATGGAAAAAATTAGATCCTAAGGCATGGTTTGGAATAAAGCAGTAAAACATAGAAACAACTCATAATTAACATGAATACTGAGTTACAGAGAGCTTCAAGGAAGAGAGAAGGGAATCAAGCAACATGTTTGAGCAGGAATGGGTTGAAGTTTGCTAGAGAAAAAATTTTATCAAAAAGAAATTACCAACCTGGCAGTGATTAAAAGATTTTGAAGAACAAGTACATCTAATATTAAACTTTAAAAGTAGTGTTTAATTACAGCCTAATAGCAATGGAGTATCCTCCACATACTCATACCTTGTTAAATTGGGCATTTTTGAGGGATTATGGTCCAAATTTATGCTCAGGCTTTAGAAGTAAAACTCAAGTGTGAATGGGAGGTCAACAAGAAGAGGGAAATGTAAACCAGAGAATGTAAGCTTCTGCAGATTTGCAGAAATCTAAGGAAAGGCTTTGAACTTCACCCTAGATATAAAAAGGAGGTTAAAGAAAATTGCATGTAAATCTCAAAGGTGGTCTTTAAGCTGTCATATAGGTTATATCTGAATAGAGAAAAAAATAAATATGTACATCCATCTCTTCATCCATATATCTACCTAAGGTCATTCAAGAGAAGGCTAATTCCAAATCTTTAAAAAAGTAATTATAGCTTCATTTTTTAACTTATTCAGGAAAATATAATTATAATGAACATTTGTACTTGTTATAACAAACTAACATTTAATCCAGGGACCTTCTGTGTGCACTGTCCAACTTAATCTTCATTCTCATCTTGTAAATTATACTTTATTTTTCCTTTGAGGAAGTGAAGCTCAGAATGGCTAAGTGTCATGACTAATATAAATGGTAAATTTGGGGATCAAACTGAGGTCCCCTGATATTAAAATCTGTATTTTTACAGCCATCGCACTTGCCTCTCCTGATGTTCTATTTGGCCTCTCTTTCCTTTACTTTTTATAGAACAAGATTTGATCAACCTCAGGGAGAACTACAGAGTAACCACTTACCCTCCACCTCCAGGTCTGTGTTATTTCTTGATTGCAGTTTGACTGTCATCTGGATGCCTAGGACATCCTGAACAATTCTCTAACTCAAGTCCACCTTTTTTTCAAAATTGCCAGTGTCTTTGACTTTCCTATCCAGGATATCTTGCTTCTGAAAACAAACCTGCTTTCATCACCCTGAGGATTTATTATCTGCTTATTGAGTTGAGTATTAACCTCTAGTAGTTACCTTATGCATTAATGAGAGGAATAATAAATTAAGCAGAGGGTGCTTAAATCCCTCTTAGACCTTTCCCTTTCATATAATATATATTTTATACATATTACCTAACATTGGCCTTCAGATTTTTTTTAAAATACAAGGAGTTGACAGTTTAATGAGGCAGGTTGAGTCTTCTTTCAAGTCGTAAAAACTATATAGATAGAGGCTTCCAACAAATGATCATCACCCTTAACCTTGGGCACTTCTGGGTGGCTAAGGGTTACATCTTTCTGTGGTTATTAGGGCAAACAAATCCAAAACAAATCAAACAATGCACTCTAATTGCAATGACATGTTCATTAAATATGACCTACTTTCTGGATGATCCATTCTTTTCCATTTTAACTTAAACATTTCCAAAACTATTTGAAAAAATTACATGTATTATGGTTATCACAGGTGATGAAGTAAATATAAGGTAGATTTTCATAAAATTCTGAGGATATGACATTTAGAAGTTAACTTTTAATATATCTGAAATATAGTAAAATAGAGCCTAAATGTATGATTGTGAGAGCTATGCCACATGTCTGTTTTATGTAGAACTCATTCTAACACAGTTTTTTTCTAGTAGAAATACAAATTAGTAGAAGAAGACATTCTAGAACACTTCATTTATATGAGCTTTAGTAAATATGTTCTATGAAATTTTACTTCCACAAATTAATTTGAAAGGGCTTAGTATGGAATATATTCTTGAAGGGAGGAAAATAACTTGCCATGCTATCGAAAAATACTAGAGGGCAATAGATAAATTAATCACCGTGATAAAATGTCAAAGAATATGAGGCAGAATCAGTGCTGCTAGGGTTGCTATGAAGTCAGGTGTTATTTAATATCTTCATTAAAGCCTTGGAAAAGAGAATTAATTGACATTGGGAATTGAAGTCGTTCCTTCTGCACAAAATTATTTAGATAACACAAATGCTAGTGTTGAATTATTATATACCCATTTATTTTCAAAAGTAGAAGAATGGCACACCTATTTCATAAGAAATTTTCCAGAACTAAGTAGCTGGATTTAAATACCAGTTATTAAAATTTCCATTTGAAATTGTAAGGGAGGCAAAATTTTACCTCTACACTCTGGGTTTTTCAACTGGGTCTGATAATTAAATTGACAATAAACAGATTAACAAGGGAAGCATACACACTTAAGTAAGTTTTTCATGACACCAGAGCCCTCAAAAGGAAACGAAGACTCCAAGAAATGGTGAAACCTGCAAAGACCGGCAATCGTGGAAAAGTAACTAAATTATGAGGCAGCTAAAGGAAGATACAAATTATTTTACCAAGGCCTATTTGTACAGAATTCTCTCAGTTTAAATTTCTTATACTTAATGATAAAAATGTTACTTTCCTTATGGTACAGAAAGGGCAACTTTCACATGGAAATTTCATCTCTTGCTTTTTTTAAAAAGAAGGATCAGTGTTTTTCTTCTATTTGCTGTTTTTTAAGTAACTTTAACTCAAAATAGTCAACATGCCAGAGTGGCATATTTGGGGGTGGTATATTCTGCCACCCTTTAATATCAAAAATTTCATTTGTTTAAATTTCCCAGAGGTATTAAAATGATTCTGTGTTAGTGGTCCACAATATACCAAGTATATCTTATTTGATGATGGAAAAGAGGACAGTGACATGCCTATGTGTTTCAAATTTCCATATTCATTTCCCGTCACACAAGTTTGCTGTATATTATACCTACCTGATCCAAACCCAATGATGGCAAAATGATGAAATTTTACAAAATAATTGCAAACAGACACCAATGTATACTTTAAAACAACAGAACTCGCAGAAAGAAAGAATTGATTCATCTGAATAATTCCATATGATATATGTGTATTTAACGTCTACTAAACACCTGGCCCAATATCATGCACCAAAAACAGGAAGAGATACAACCATTCTTCCCTTAAGTGAAAATGACTTCTGAGCAGTAAGAAAAGAAAAATGATGAAGGACCTAATTAGAGGGGTAGAAATTGCTGCCTTGACATTTTTTGCTTGCTCATTCATTTTCCAACTAATCACTTCTTTCGTCTATAGGATCCTTCTGGAAAAATAGACTGGCTCTTCAGACTGCTCTTTGTGGTCTTGAAAAAAAGTATTTTCCTGAGTGCTGCAAGAAATCTGTTTACTATTCTCAGGAATTTATACACCAGCCATGGACAGAGCTAACTTTCTAATGTGAATGAAGTAAATCATCTCCTTGGAATTTGACCAAATTCTTCAGTTGTTTTTATATTAATTAATGTACAAAGAAAAATGTACATAAACCTACAACAATTACAAAGAGCTACACAGGTATACATATTGCTCAGAACATCAAATATCAATTTAAGTAGTTCCTTAAGGGAAAAGAAGTTAAATGGATATAGCTTGTCCTTTATTCTAGAGAGCACTCACCTTTTCTTCCTCACCACCACCAACAACAAAAGACAGTCATGAGTCTGGCCCTCAGATTTTGGCAGATAGTTTCCAATTCTATATAATTATGCTTCCACATTCAGTCGCTGAATGCATGAGACACGAGCAAATTATTTTTTAAAAAGTTTTGCCTTTGAAATACTATTTTTGTAAAATTATTGATAAAATAGCTAATTTTTCCTGATTGTGTGAATGATATAAGTTAATCATTGTAAAATTCAAGGCAATGCAGAAAAAAAAAGGAAGAAAGTAAAAATTCAATGGAAATTCCAGCACTCAGAGATAAGTATAGACGTCATTTTTCGGTTAATCATTCTTTAATGTCTATGTATACTCATAAATACACAGCCAAATGGATAAGTTTGCATGAATGAGATCATAATATGCATGATGTTTTTATTTCAAGCACCACTTTATTTATTAATGATCCTACCCTTTTCCCATCTCTACTCTTGCTTGACCTGCTGCATCCCACGCACTCCACATATCCAGAGGTAAAACATCATTCTCCATGACAGTTTTGTTATTATTTATTTTTATAATATGAAATAATATAATGTGGTTCTAGAAATTCCTTCAAGTTAACTAATAACTTTTAATGATTACATAATAATCCATGATTGACTATAGCAGAATTTATTGAGTGTTTCCTCTATTGATGAGTGACATTGAGATTCCTTACAGAGTTTTTCCCTCCTCTCAGACAATACTGCAGTCTATATTATTACTTCTTATTTCTACGGAATAAATTTGCAAAAGTGGAAACGATTTTAATAATTATGGTCATAAGGCAATCCAAGAATTTTAAAAATATACATAATGCACATTTTATTAGCATTGAATGAAAATGTCATGATTTTTTTACCCTGGAATCTCCAGAAGCAATGAGTTTATTGCTCCTTTTATTATTGTTTTTTTTGTGAATCAGAAGATGGGAAGTGGAACTTTTAATTCAGTTTTCATTTCTCTAGCTTTAGTGACTGTTTTCCTCTCCACTTTGGTGACAGCCTATTTATATGTTTTTCCCCTATTTTTCTACTGTCCTTCTTTTGTCTTTTTTCTAATTTTCCAAACTTTTAATTAAACTTATAGTTATGCATTTGTTATATGCATTGCCAATATTTTATTACTATCTATTATTTACATTGTTATTTCCAAGAATGGTAGATTGTGTTACATCAACTTTAAATGTTTGTAGTCACATATTATTAGCTCCTTGAAGCAATGTTTCTCTCTTAGGGAAATAAAAGAGTCCTGGTAACAAATGATCCCTCCATACTAATAGAGAAATGAGAGAGAACATAATTCTAATATTGACAGGACATTATCAACGTTACATGCATATAAGGTAGCACTAAAACAACTACAGGGGGGACCTTGAAGATGGTGGAAGAGTAAGACGCGGAGATCGCCTTCCTCCCCATGGATACACCAGAAATACATCCACACGTGGAACAACTCCTACAGAACTCCTACTGAAGGCTGGCAGAAGACCTCAGACCTCCCAAAAGGCAAGAAACTCCCCACGTACCTGGGTAGGGCAAAAGAAAAAACAGAGACAAAAGAATAAGGACGGCACCTGCACCAGTGGGAGGGAGCTGTGAAGGAGGAAAAGTTTCCACACACTAGGAAGCCCCTCCGCGGGCGGAGACTGCGGGAGGCAGAGGGGGGAGTTTCGGGACCGCGGAGTAGTGCACAGAGACGGGTGCGGAGGGCAAAGCGGGGAGATTCCTGCACAGACGATCGGTGCCGACCAGCACTCACCAACCCGAGAGGCTTGTCTGCTCACCCGCCGGGGCGGGCGGGGCTGCGAGCTGAGGCTCGGGTTTTGGTTTTGGATGGAGCTCAGGGAGAGGACTGGGGTTGGTGGCTTGAACATAGCCTGAAGGGGTTAGTGCACCACGACTAGCCAGGAGGGAGTTCGGGGAAAAGCCTGCACCTGCCGAAGAGGCAAGAGACTTTTTCTTCCCTCTTTGTTTCCTGGTGCGCGAGGAGAGGGGTTTAAGAGCGCTGCTTAAAGGATCTCCAGAGACGGGTGCGAGCCGCGGCTAAAAGCGCGAACCCCAGAGACGGGCGCGAGCCGCGGCTGAAAGCGCAAACCCCAGAGACGGGCGCGAGCCGCGGCTAAAACCGCGGACCACAGAGACGGGCGGGAGACGCTAAGGCTGCTGCTGCCGCCACCAAGGGGCCTGTGTGCGAGCACAGGTCACTCTCCACACCCCTCTTCCGCGGAGCCTGTGCAGCCCGCCACTGCCAGGTTCCCAGGATCCAGGGACAACTTCCCCGGGACAACGCACGGCGGGCCTCAGGCTGGTGCAACATCACGCCGGCCTCTGCCGCAACGTCACGCTGCCTCTGCCGCCGCAGGCCGGCCCCGCACGCAGTGCCCCTCCTTCCCCCATTCCCCAACCCCCGGCCTGAGTGAGCCGGAGCCCCCGAATCAGCGGCTCCTTTAACCCCGTCCTGTCTGAGCGAAAAAACAGACGCCCTCCAGCGACCTACACGCAGAGGCAGGGCCAAATCCAAAGCTGAGCTCCTGTGAGCTGTGAGAACAAAGAAGAGAAAGGGAAATCTCTCCCAGCAGCCACAGAAGTAGCGGATTAAAGCTCCACAATCAACTTGATATACCCTGCATCTGAGGAATACCTTAATAGACAAGGAATGATCCCAAATTGAAGAGGTGGACTTTAGGAGCGAGATCTATGATTCTTTTCCCTTTTCCTCTTTATGTGAATGTGTACGTGTATGCTTCTGTGTGAGATCTTGTCTGTATACTCTTGCTTCCACCATTTGTCCTAGGGCTCTATCCGTCCATGATTTTTTTTTTAAAAATTCTTTTTCTTAATAATTAAGTTTAATTGTAATAACTTTATTATACTTTAACTTCGTTCTTTCTTTCTTTCCTTCCTTCCTTCCCTCCTTTAGACAACGAATCACCCCAAATTGAGCAGGTGGTCTCTGGGAGCAGGATTTATGATTTTTCCCCCTTTATTTCTTATTGTGAAGGTGTATGTGTATGCTTCTGTGTAAGATTTTCTCTGTATAGCTTTGCTTCCAACATTTGTCCTAAGGTTCTATTCATCCCTTTTTTTTTTTTCTAAATATTTTTTAATTCAATAACTATATTATACTTTATTTTTACTGTATCATCTTTCTGTCTTTTTTCCTTCTTTCCCTCCTTCCTTCCTTCCTCCCTCCCTCCCTCCCTCCCTCCTTTCTTTCCTTCTTTGCTTCTTTCTTCCTTCCTTCCTTTCCTCCTTTCCTTCTTTCTTTCCTCATACTTCTACTAATTCTCTCTACTTTTTCTCCCTTTATTCTGAGCCGTGTGGATGAAAGGCTCTTGGTGCTCCAGCCAGGAGTCAGGGCTCTGCATCTGAGGTAGGAGAGCCAACTTCAGGACACTGGTCAACAAGAGACCTCCCAGCTCCACATAATATTAAACAGTGGAAATCTCCCAGAGACCTCCATCTTAACACCAGCACCCAGCTTCACTCAACGACCAGCAAGCCACAGTGCTGGACAACCTATGCCAAACAACTAGCAAAACAGGAACACAACCCCACCCATTAGCAGAGAGGCTGCCTAAAATCATAATAAGGCCACAGACACCCCAAAACACACCACCAGACGTGAACCTGCCCACTAGAGAGACAAGATCCAGCCTCATCCAGCACAACACAGGCACTAGTCCCCTCCACCAGGAAGCCTACACAACCCACTGAAACAACCTTAGCCACTGGAGACAGACATCAAAAACAACGGGAACTACGAACCTGCAGCCTGCAAAAAGGAGACCCCAAACACAGTAAGATAAGCAAAATGAGAAGACAGAAAAACACACAGCAGATGAAGGAGCAAGATAAAAACCCACCAGACCTAACAAATGAAGAGGAAATAGGCAATCTACCTGAAAAAGAATTCAGAATAATGATAGTAAGGATGATCCGAAATCTTGGAAGTAGAATGGACAAAATGCAAGAAACAGTTAACAAGGACCTACAAGAACTAAAGATGAAACAAGCAACGATGAACAATGCAATAAATGAAATTAAAAGTACTCTAGATAGGATCAATAGCAGAATAACTGAGGCAGAAGAACGGATAAGTGACCTGGAAGATAAAGTAGTGGAAATAACTACTGCAGAGCAGAATAAAGAAAAAAGAATGAAAAGAACTGAGGACACTCTCAGAGACCTCTGGGACAACATGAAACGCACCAACATTCGAATTATAGGGGTTCCAGAAGAAGAAGAAAGAAAGAAAGGGACTGAGAAAATATTTGAAGAGATTATAGTTGAAAACTTCCCTAATATGGGAAAGGAAATAGTTAATCAAGTCCAGGAAGCACAGAGAGTCCCATACAGGATAAATACAAGGAGAAACACGCCAAGACACATATTAATCAAACTGTCAAAAATTAAATACAAAGAAAGCATATTAAAAGCAGCAAGGGAAAAACAACAAATGACACACAAGGGAATACCCATAAGGTTAACAGCTGATCTCTCAGCAGAAACCCTACAAGCCAGAAGGGAGTGGCAGGACATACTGAAAGTGATGAAGGAGAAAAGCCTGCAACCAAGACTACTCTACCCAGCAAGGATCTCATTCACATTTGATGGAGAAATTAAAATCTTTACAGACAAGCAAAAGCTGAGAGAGTTCAGCACCACCAAACCAGCTTTACAACAAATGCTAAAGGAACTTCTCTAGACAAGAAACACAAGAGAAGGAAACGACCTATAGTAGCGAACCCAAAACAATATAGAAAATGGGAATAGGAACATACATATCGATAATTACCTTAAATGTAAATGGACTAAATGTTCCCACCAAAAGACACAGATTGGCTGAATGGATACAAAAACAAGACCCTTATATATGCTGTCTACAAGAGACCCACTTCAGACCTAGAGACATATACAGACTGAAAGTAAGGGGATGGAAAAAGATATTCCATGCAAATGGAAACCAAAAGAAAGCTGGAGTAGCAATTCTCATATCAGACAAAAAAGACTTTAAAATAAGGACTATTAAAAGGGACAAAGAAGGACACTACATAATGATCAAGGGATCGATCCAAGAAGAAGATATAACAATTGTAAATATTTATGCACCCAACATAGGAGCACCTCAATACATAAGGCAAATACTAACAACCATAAAAGGGGAGATCAACAGTAACACATTCATAGTAGGGGACTTTAACACCCCACTTTCACCCATGGACAGATCATCCAAAATGAAAATAAATAAGGAAACACAAGCTTTAAATGATACATTAAACAAGATGGAATTAATTGATATTTATAGGACACTCCATCCAAAAACAACAGAATACACATTTTTCTCAAGTGCTCATGGAACATTCTCCAGGATAGATCATATCTTGGGTCACAAATCAAGCCTTCGTAAATTTAAGAAAACTGAAATTGTATCAAGTATCTTTTCTGACCACAACGCCATGAGACTAGATATCAATTACAGGAAAAGATCTGTAAAAAATACAAACACATGGAGGCTAAACAATACACTACTTAATAATGAAGTGATCACTGAAGAAATCAAAGAGGAAATAAAAAAATACCTAGAAACAAATGACAATGGAGACACAACGACCCAAAACCTATGGGATGCAGCAAAAGCAGTTCTAAGGGGGAAGTTTATAGCAATACAAGCCCACCTTAAGAAGCAGGAAACATCTCGAATAAACAACCTAACCTTGCACCTCAAGCAATTAGAGAAAGAAAAACAAAAAAAACCCAAAGCTAGCAGAAGGAAAGAAATCATAAAAATCAGATCAGAAATAAATGAAAAAGAAATGAAGGAGACGATAGCAAAGATCAATAAAACTAAAAGCTGGTTCTTTGAGAAGATAAACAAAATAGATAAACCACTAGCCAGACTCATCAAGAAAAAAGGGAGAAGACTCAAATCAATAGAATTAGAAATGAAAAAGGAGAGGTAACAACTGACACTGCAGAAATAAAAAAAATCATGAGAGATTACTACAAGCAACTCTATGCCAATAAAATGGACAATCTGGAAGAAACGGACAAATTCTTAGAAATGCACAACCTGCCAAGACTGAATCAGGAAGAAATAGAAAATATGAACAGACCAATCACAAGCACTGAAATTGAAACTGTGATTAAAAACCTTCCAACAAACAAAAGCCCAGGACCAGATGGCTTCACAGGTGAATTCTATCAAACGTTTAGAGAAGAGCTAACACCTCTCCTTCTCAAACTCTTCCAAAATATAGCAGAGGGAGGAACACTCCCAAATTCCTTCTACGAGGCCACCATCACCTTGATACCAAAACCAGACAAGGATGTCACAATGAAAGAAAACTATAGACCAATATCACTGATGAACATAGATGCAAAAATCCTCAACAAAATACTAGCAAACAGAATCCAACAGCACATTAAAAGGATCATACACCATGATCAAGTGGGGTTTATTCCAGGAATGCAAGGATTCTTCAATATACGCAAATCTATCAATGTGATAAACCATATTAACAAATTGAAGGAGAAAAACCATATGATCATCTCAATAGATGCAGAGAAAGCTTTCGACAAAATTCAACACCCATTTATGATAAAAACCCTCCAGAAAGTAGGCATAGAGGGAACTTTCCTCAACATAATAAAGGCCATATATGACAAGCCCACAGCAAACATCATCCTCAATGGTGAAAAACTGAAAGCATTTCCACTAAGATCAGGAACAAGACAAGGTTGCCCACTCTCACCACTCTTATTCAACATAGTTTTGGAAGTTTTAGCCACAGCAATCAGAGAAGAAAAGGAAATAAAAGGAATCCAAATCGGAAAAGAAGAAGTAAAGCTGTCACTGTTTGCAGATGACATGATACTATACATAGAGAATCCTGAAGATGCTACCAGAAAACTACTAGAGGTAATCAATGAATTTGGTAAAGTAGCAGGATACAAAATTAATGCACAGAAATCTCTGGCATTCCTATATACTAATGATGAAAAATCTGAAATTGAAATCAAGAAAACACTCCCATTTACCATTGCAACAAAAAGAACAAAATATCTAGGAATAAACCTACCTAAGGAGACGAAAGACCTGTATGCAGAAAATTATAAGACACTGATGAAAGAAATTAAAGATGATACAAATAGATGGAGAGATATACCATGTTCTTGGATGGGAAGAATCAACATTGTGAAAATGACTCTACTACCCAAAGCAATCTACAGATTCAATGCAATCCCTATCAAACTACCACTGGCATTTTTCACAGAACTAGAACAAAAAATTTCACAATTTGTATGGAAACACAAAAGACCCCGAATAGCCAAAGCAATCTTGAGAACGAAAAAAGGAGCTGGAGGAATCAGGCTCCCTGACTTCAGACTATATTACAAAGCAACAGTAATCAAGACAGTATGGTACTGGCACAAAAACAGAAAGATAGATCAGTGGAACAGGATAGAAAGCCCAGAGATAAGCCCACGCACATATGGACACCTTATCTTTGATAAAGGAGGCAGGAATGTACAGTGGAGAAAGGACAGCCTCTTCAATAAATGGTGCTGGGAAAACTGGACAGGTACATGTAAAAGTATGAGATTAGATCCCTCCCTAACACAATACACAAAAATAAGCTCAAAATGGATTAAAGACCTAAATGTAAGGCCAGAAACTATCAAACTCTTAGAAGAAAACATAGGAAGAACACTCTATGACATAAATCACAGCAAGATCCTTTCTGACCCACCTCCTAGAGTAATGGAAATAAAAACAAAAATAAACAAATGGGACCTAATGAAACTTCAAAGCTTTTGCACAGCAAAGGAAACCATAACCAAGACCAAAAGACAACCCTCAGAATGGGAGAAAACATTTGCAAATGAAGCAACTGACAAAGGATTAATCTCCAAAATTTACAAGCAGCTCATGCAGCTCAATAACAAAAAAACAAAAAACCCCATCCAAAAATGGGCAGAAGACCTAAATAGACATTTCTCCAAAGAAGATATACAGAATGCCAACAAACACATGAAAGAATGCTCAACATCATTAATCATTAGAGAAATGCAAATCAAAACTACAATGAGATATCATCTCACACCAGTCAGAATGGCCATCATCAAAAAATCTAGAAACAATAAATGCTGGAGAGGGTGTGGAGAAAAGGGGACACTCTTGCACTGCTGGTGGGAATGTGAAATGGTTCAGCCACTATGGAGAACAGTATGGAGGTTCCTTAAAAAACTACAAATAGAATTACCATATGACCCAGCAATCCCACTACTGGGCATATACCCTGAGAAAACCATAATTCAAAAAGAGTCATGTACCAAAATGTTCATTGCAGCTCTATTTACAATAGCCCGGAAATGGAAACAACCTAAGCGCGCATCATCGGATGAATGGATAAAGAAGATGTGGCACATATACACAATGGAATATTACTCAGCCTTAAAAAGAAATGAAATTGAGCTATTTGTAATGAAATGGATAGACCTAGAGTCTGTCATACAGAGTGAAGTAAGTCAGAAAGAAAAAGACAAATACCGTATGCTAACACATATATATGGAATTTAAGGGAAAAAAATGTCATGAAGAACCTAGGGGTAAGACAGGAATAAAGATGCAGACCTACTGGAGAACGGACTTGAGGATATGGGGAGGGGGAAGGGTGAGTTTTGACAGGGCGAGAGAGAGTCATGGACATATACACACTAACAAACGTAGTAAGGTAGATAGCTGGGGGGAAGCAGCCGCAAGGCACAGGGATATTAGCTCGGTGCTTTGTGACAGCCTGTTAGGGTGGGAGGGGGAGAGTGGGAGGGAGGGAGACGCAAGAGGGAAGACATATGGGAACATATGTATATGTATAGCTGATTCACTTTGTTATAAAGCAGAAACTAACACACCATTGTAAAGCAATTATACCCCAATAAAGATGTTTAAAAAAAAAAAAAAAAAACTACAAAGTTTGGACAGAATATCACAAAAATTTACACAGAAAACTAGAAGAGAGAAGAATGAAAACTTCTTTGACATACTTTGAGATTGTCTTATGTATAGCTTATGAGACACCTTTGAATTATTCTGGAGGGTTCCCAGGGTCAGATGGTCCATGGACTTGAATTGTAAGATCAAAAGGTCAAAATTTTGTATTGGATCTATTATGTTCTTAGGGAGACCCCCTAAACAGGGGAGAATGGGTAGGCAGCAGCCTCACTTCTCATCATTTTCCCCTAAGAATTTCAAAGATGTATTCTAAATAACTGAATTTTGATGCCATAAATTATTCATTTCCTTTCTCATTCATTCATTCCTAAACTGTTGCATATGTAGACATGACTCTATTTAAATTATGGTAATTGTTATACATTGGTCACATTTCTTAGGAAAAGAAAGATACTTTAACAAATATCATAACAATAAGTTGAAATAAGCAAATATTATTTGTGTAATGATTATTCCAAATTATTAAAAATCCTAATTTTTAATAATAATGAGAGACACGGAAAGTTGATGGCTTGAAAATTGTTGTGCTATGATAAAGAAACATGTGATTTTAACATTGTCACTGTCACAAATTACCCTTCTAAATGTAGGCAAGGGATTTGAGCATTTAAGGAATTATGAATTATTGAAAAGTGCTCAGTGCTAAATTGGCTAAGAGTGTCTGTTAAGTGAGCAATCAGGGACTCTGTCACACAAAATAGCTCAGCACCAAAAGTGAATTATTTTCAAAAGTGAAACTGAAGAGTCAGTTGAGTTGCAGACAATTGCACATCTTCTGCCAACACATTTTTTTCAATGACTAAGAAAATCATTCTGGGAAATGAATGAGTTGCTTCAAGACAATCTTAGAAACTGTTTCAACAAAATGAGCATGACGGGTTTCTTTTTCTGTGATTAAAATTTATCATAAAATAATTCATCTTATATGGTATAAAGATATTACACAAAGTTTTAGTGTTTTTGATCATGAAAGATCACGGCTATAAATTCTTTCAAATTAATTGTAGCCTATACAATTTAGAATCCTCAACACTATTAACACTTATAGGGGTAAAGAAGTAACTAATAATGCAGTGACTTAATATTGTAAATACTTTCTTTCATAGCAGTTTAAAAGTGATATACATTCTTATTGAAGTAGATTGCCAGGAAGTAATGAGGTGAGAATATAAAAATAAAATATACATATATACAAAGGCATAAAGAAAGCTGAAATGAAGCAATCACCACAGTAACTTTGTCCCTGAATAGCTTGGAGACCAGGCCAATCTTTGCCAGTGTTATCAGTGAAGGCACTAAAAGGTGTGTGTGTGTGTGTGTGTGTGTGTGTGTGTGTGTGTGTGTGTGTGAGAGAGAGAGAGAGAGAGAGAGAGAGAGAGAGATAAGGCAAAAATGGGGGCACTTAGCTATCACTAAGGGAATTCATTATCATATTGTCAAAGTAATCCTGGGCCAAGAGGAAAATGATTTAATTAAAATAGAAAGGTTGAAAGTCAGGGAAGCACATCAATCAGTGGGTCAAATTAGATAAATTACAGAGAAGAAAATTTATAAAACAAGCAAAAGATGGCAAGAGTGATATACATTAAAGTTGGGGAAATAATTCTTCCAGTGTCATCTATCATGTGGAATCACTTTTGCACAGCTGAGTCCTAATTTCTTAAAGTGAATTCATGACCCTGGGAATGTTTCACCCATGTAATTACACACACCTTTTCAAGGATAAGGACTTCATAAGGCTTATGGATGGCAAGTCTGCTGCTCTCCTACAGTTATATACTTTTGAGGACTAAGTCTTCATTATTAAATTCTTATATTGAAATGGTAAACCCTGATTTCCTCATTAAATTTGATATGTGCACATCTTGAGGCTATAGATATATAATTTTGTGCAATTTAATTTTTAAAATTCTTAATTTATACAATAAAACTCAACTTTATATAAAAGTTGCCGTTTACTAAGAACCCTTTATGTTTTAGGAACTTTATGTGCCTTTCTGCTTTCTTATAGAAGAACATATTACAATATGAGAGAACTAAAGTTCAGGTAGATGAAATCTCTTGTCTAGAATCATAAACTGTAAAAGAGCTGTCCCAGGTCTGTGTGTTTCCAAAGCTTAGGTTCTTGACTTGGTTTATTTTGTCATGCCATTATTGATGTTATTGGCATTACTGATAGACATGTAGATTAAAAGTATAAAGAGATTCAGAAAGTTTTGGTGTAAATCCTCAGAGAAAAATGCAGACCAGGCAATTAGGGATATGGAAAATCATTCCCAAACTTCTGAGATAAACTTTAGACTTTGTGGGGAACAAAATGGCTCAATAACAAGACCATCAAAGAATGCCCTTTGTTGGGCTCTGTGTCATGTCAGAGTCAAGCCTGGGGTATAATTGCCTGCATTATTGTTCTCTCTTTTTCTTTTAAATTCTGTCTTTGTGAGGCCTTCACAGCTCATAGGCTAACTCTGTGTTCAGAAGTATAATTCTAAGATCAAAATTAGGGTTACCAATTTGTCCTCTTTTACCTGGGTTGGTCCCTGTTTGCCTGAGACTTTTTCTGTTTTAGCAATAAAATTTCTGCCTGAGATACAATATTAGGAGAGGTGAGTGAGGATCAACTTCCAAATGGAACACATCCTAAAGAGGATGTGTGAAGATTTCAAATTCACATGGTTCAAATTGGTGACTGCTCACAAATAAGATGTAATACTTTTGACTTAGATTATTCTACAATGAAGTAAACAAATAGAATCATAGATAAAGAATAATTTAATTTCAAACCTATCAAAAACTATGTTTCTCACACTCTTGTTTATATTAAGAAAAAACTGCTCAGACCATGAACTTAGATTTGAAAGATAGAGCTTTGTCCGTAAATAACTGAAGTTTCAAGAATCCCTCCCCACTTCAGAGTTTTCTAACCATAACTTTTTAAAAATGCCAATATTTCTAAAACATAATATTATGATTACAATATTTTAGTGTGTGTGTGAAGCTAGAGTATCAATTTCTCCATGGCCAGAAAACAAAATAAAATCACAAGTGTTTTTAGAATGTTGGAAATCTATGGAGGAGACAGGGAAGAAAAAGAAAACATAATCAAGACAGTCAGCTCATATCTTTGATAAAATTTGAAGGGATGTTTTAGAAGAAAAGTATTCCTATTTATTGGACATGGACACATTCATAAATTTAGATACTTACCCAGGATTTAAAGATCTAGAGATATCCAAAGAAATTTGGGGGACTTAAAGTCATGAAGAGAGAGTAAGAGTCCTTTTTCTGAAGGTGTCTCTTTTATCCTGCTTTTACATATCCCCTTTTGCATTTTGTGGATCAAAGCAACATTATTGGTTAACTCTCTCTATCAAAAACTCCTAATCCTAGTCAGCAGGAACACGTTTCATTGTAGAAGGTAGAGCAGAAATGTATGATGTTATTAACTGCAGTGTTTTCATGGTATCTCAGAGGCACCAGTCGAGACTTAGTAAACACCCCCATGTAAAGCTTGTGTATCTTTTTAATAAATAAAGAATTTGTAATATTCTACTGAATTTTTTATTTCTCTCAAGCCATTCAATTTCTAAAAGCAGTAATATTTGTATAACTTTCTTTAGTTCTCTATTTTATTATCAGCAGTTTGAGATATCTGGGTACTTCTTATTAAATACACATATTTGCATATACACATTATCATCCAATCATTGTATGCACTTTAAACAAAATAAAACTGAAAAGCAAAAGACAAAATAATTTTGTTTCTTATAAATAAAAATGGCATCCCATGAATTATGATTTGTTTTGTGGCATGCTTTCTCCATTTAACAGTGTATGTTGAACCTTTTGTCAAGCCAACAGCACATATATACATGCATATACAGATGGGAGACTGAATGGATTGGGTACCTAGAGTATGAACGCCTAGCAGCATTGAAGCACCATCTGTGACTTGTGGTCTTGAATTTAAAGTGAGACCAATCAATGTGGTTGTGTTTTGACACTAGTCACAGAATAACGCATATATTAAGATGATGAATCCATTGTTAGATATGATAATGACAAGTGTAGGCTATGCCTTAAGTGGTGTGGAGGATATGATTACTGGAAGAGATGAGCTCAAGTATTTGAGGAGCATAAACACAGGAAGTATCATCTATGTGTGATTTGAAACTTAGAATTAACTAAGATGCTAGTCTTGGTGAACCAATGGACATAATTTTCAATAGCTTAAGGGGACGTACTTACCTGCTTGTTTTCATTTGATAACTACATTCAGGGGTAGTGGGTGATGTAATATATTAACATAAGTTTTGGAACTAGTATTTCATGGATGAGAAGAGAGGAAATAAGAATGATCTATAAACAGAAATAGAATTTACCTACCCCACTTCTGGATCCAACAGTACTGAAGATGTAGGAAAAGAAAACAAAATAAAAGAAACAAACAAAATAAGCTCCCTTTGAGGTGGTGGAAGGCAAAGCCACATCTTTTCTTGAGATATGATAAGATCTTTTCTACCTCTCAGGCACTGATGATCTCATGCCTTTCCTCTTTTCTGGAATTAATTAGTTCATCCATTTATTAATTTATTTAAAAATACTGAATATCTGGTAAGTGATAGAATCTGGGTATGCAACGGTGAACAAATAAAGTGTTATTGATCCATGTGGAGTGGCACACCAATGTTGGAGATAGTTAATAGAGAAGTTAACAACTAAATATAACTCTAATGAGTAATAAGGGCTATGGAGAACAGTAGAGCAAAGCATTGGAAAAGAGTAAGAAAGAAAACAGCTATCTATACAATGTAGTCACAGAAAGCCTTTGAAAGTCTGACATATGAGAGAAATCAGAATGAGGTAAGAAAGCAAATCCCAGTAAAATCTGGAGTAATATGAATCGAGCACAAGGAACAAGTTTGAAGTACTATGGCCCTGTGGTGGAAATAAAGTGGAGTAGTTAGAGAAGACATGGCTAATGTGTGATGGTAAAAGATTAAGTCAAAATGGTCATGAGATACCGGATCATGTACTCTTGTCAAAGAGAAATTGCACCAGGTAATTGTTTAAAACAGCAAAGAAGTCTTTATTCAAAACTACTGCAGTGGTGGAGAGACATCCAACACAACTCCACTGAAACATAAAATGGGATAGTTTTTAAGTACAAGGGTGGGCTAACAGCTTAGTACTGGAAGTGGTTGGGGGGCATTGGTCAATGTTATGAGGCTGTCTGTGTTTTCTCATTGACACTTATGGAAGTATGGCTTCTACCTTCATACAGAGACAGAGACTGGCTCTTCCTGATGACTGAATATTCAGTTCCTTGGAAAAGGTATTCCTAAGTCGTTAAATTGTCAGGAGGCTGGGAGAAGATTTATATGTCAAAGGGGCAGAGAAATAATTTACAGTAACACATTTTTAAACAAATAAATGCTTTAAAAAAAGGGAGGTTAGGGGCCTATTGTCAGGAAGAGGGATGCCTAAAGTATGGTCAAGCTGAGGGGAGAGATAAAGTGTCTTGGTCAGCCTTACATGCTGTGTAAAGACTTTGATCATATTTGGAATGTGATGAAAAGGCACTGGAAGCTTTGCTATAAGGAAGAGATGTGTAATTTATATTTAAAAAATCTAACTGTGAGCACAATAGGAAGAACTAACTGTAGGGGAAATAGTAGAAATAGAGAAGTTGTTTTTGTACAGAAATTCAGATGAGAGAGGAAGGAGTCTTAGACTAAGGTTGTAGAAATGAACATTATTATGTAGAGATGACAAGATTTGCTAATGGACTATATACATATTATACACAAGTAAGAGGAGCTGATGACTCTTATATCTTGACCTAAGGAACAGAGTTAATGTAGTGCCACTAAATAGTGAAAGATTCAGGCAGAGTCAAAAAGTGTCATATTTGAATTGAGTTTTTAAAAGATACATTACAAATATGTGGAAATTCATAGGAAAAACTATAGTGAATGCCATTTTATTCCCCATGTATCTTTTCCAAATCATGTTTCTTCCATATTTCCTTCAGATTTGCTTTTCATAATAATTTTTTCAGATAAGTTTAAAGCCTACTGTTTACCAAGTACATGATCCCATTTCCACCCTTTCTTTTTCAGACATATCTGCTTTACTGAAATTGGTGGTTATTTCCATACAGACTTTAATATATTTGTGAATTATTTATGTATGAACAAAGATGATATAGTCTGTCAGGAATTTTATATATATATAGTTCCTACTCCATTTATTATTATAAAATTTGATTTTTCTGATTAATATTATGGTCTAAGATGTTTACATTTTGACATGACACATATGGCTCTAGTTCATTCGACTGCTACATGCATTCTGTTTTATAATATACCATAGTTTTTTGTTTTAATTTTTATTATTCCTTCTGGATTTCCAGCTCCATTTCTGTCATTAACACAGGACAAGGAATACACATGATGATATGATGATATGTTCTTTGTAAATAAAAGTAATTTTCTTTCAAATACACTGAGAAGAGCACCTGGTGGTCCAATATTGCCAAAGTGTTCTTTAAAGTGTCTGCACCAGTCTATAAATCTCCTTTAGCACCACATCTTTAACAATTCCATCACACATTTAAGAAAAAACTTCCCATTATAATAGATGTGAAATTGTATGCCACGGTTTTAAAACATATATTTTGTGGTTGTGAAGTTAAGTATCAACTCATGTTTATTGGTCATCTCAGGAGCTGCAAATTTTGAGATGCCTTCCAAGTGGACATATTGAGTAGGCAGGTGCTATAAAGAGTCTAGAGGTCAGAGGAAAGGTTTCAGGTAAAATTACAAATTTGGGAATCATAATCCAATAGAGGGCAGTTAATGATATTTGAAGAGATGACAAAATTTAGGAAATGAGTGTAGATAGAGGAGAATACCAAAGATCTATTTGTAGACACTCCAATATTTAGAAGTTGAGAAGAGGAGAAACCAGTAAAACAGATTAATAAACAGTGGCCAATGTGTTAGGAAGAAAACCAGGAGTGTGTGGTGTCCCAGAAGCAAATTTAAAAATTGATTTGTGAAGTCCCAGAAGCCAATTTAAAAATCGATTTGTGAAGTAGGAGGTAAAAGATTGTGTCAAATGTTATTTAGTAAGATGAAGACCAAAGCTGTTTTCCTTCCCACCACTTTGAACAGCTTGATCTTTCTCCTTCCTAAGGTTGGGGTTTAAATATGGCATTCTCAGGCATTTTTCTTGCTCACCCTGTCCAAACAGCAACAATCTTAATTTAGTACCCTGCTTTTGTACATCATAGTAGTAATGAAAATTTATCACTCTTTCATTGATTTACTTGTTTTAACTGTCTGCTTGCTCATTAGACTATAAGTTGCAAGAAAGAAATAAAAATCAATTTTGTTCAAAACAGTATCCCCCATGTAGCTTATGCTGCACATAAAAGGTAACAAATATTTGTTGATGAAATAAATTACTAAATATCATATTGGCTATACATTTTTCAGGTTCTTCCAAATATTCTAAATTTTGAATCATATTGAATTTTTCTGCTATGAAAATAGACATTTAAAAATGTCTTAATTGGAACAGAACGATATTTTGCTGTTTCAATTCCATGTGGTTGTTTTTCTGTTTTTGTCTAACAATAATCCCCTAAATTCTCATTGTGAAGAGAAGAATGCCATCCAAATTCATAAACAAGCTATGCCTTGGATAATGGTCTTCTATTTCAATATCACAACCAAAAATTATGATGCTATCATCATTGCTAACAAGATCTCCATTGAAGATTTCATTTCAGATGCTGGAAAGAACCTGGAGTTGACAAACACAGAAATGATAAAAAAACATGCCAAACATTGTAAGAGAATTTCAGTTCATGCACATAGTATTTTATCTGAACTTTATAAATTTTTTTTTTTTTTTTTTTTTTTTTTTTTTTTTTGCGGTACGCGGGCCTCTCACTGTTGTGGCCTCTCCTGTTGCGGAGTGCGGAGCACAGGCTCCGGACGCGCAGGCTCAGCGGCCATGGCTCACGGGTCCAGCCACTCCGCGGCATGTGGGATCCTCCCGGACCGGGGCACGAACCCGCGTCCCCTGCATCGGCAGGCGGACTCCCAACCACTGCACCACCAGGGAAGCCCTGAACTTTATAAATTGACAAGCCAATGTTATAAGAATTTAGATTGAAGACCTAAGTGAAGAGCATACACTAAGTGGTAAGTTAAACATTTAAATTGAACAATCTCTTATTTGCCCTCTCCTCCATACTCCAACAATATAGTTGGTCTACCTCCATACTAAAGAGGAAGTTCCTAGAACAAACTTATGGTTACCAGAGGGGAAATGGGGAGAGGGATACGTTGAGAGATTGGAATTGATATATTCACACTACTATATATAAAACAGATAACTAATAAGGACATACTGTATAACACAGGACTCTACTCAGTACTCTGTAATGTCCTATATGGGCAAAGAATATAAAGAGTGGCTATATGTATATGTATAACTGATGCACTTTGCTGTACAGCAGAAACTAACACAACATTGTAAATCAACTATATTCTAATAACATTTTTTTTTAAACTAGGAAGTTTCCTTAGGTAGGCAGAAGACAATATCTATATGGATATTGTCCATATATGGTGGCAGGTAGCTGACAACATCCCAGGTGAACAGTTAGAGAAATGTAGCACAGAAAGTCACAAATTTAGGTGTCCTGAAAATGCAGATGAACAAAAGGGTATGCTTAGGCCCTGTATAGATGCAAAGACTTCATCAGTGACGTCTGATACCAGGAAGCAGGACCACAGACATAGCTAGAGACCTAGGATAAGATTTCATTCTCTCTGGAACACAGTAGGAAAGAGGAAAAAGAAGTGGAAAAAGCAGTGTAAAACTCCATTTCTAGAAGAGAATGTAAAAATAGGTCAGAAGATTCATATAAGGAACAAGGCAAGAGTAAAACTTTTTGGAAAAAATGGACCCTGCCATATGAGAACTGGCACCAAAGATCAGAGTCAGGAAAGGGTCAAGTCTGTTTGGATAGTGATCCCCTTAATCTTCAATATAGACCTCTTAAAAATCAATAGAACAGTTTAAGAGCACGAATTATGGGGGTAGACTGTCTGGGTTGGAATACTATTTTCCAGGTATGTAACCATGGGCAAGTTATTTGATTATTTAACTTTTCACCACTTCTGTTTCCTTGTTTGTGAAATGTGAATCATAAAAGAAGCTGCATCATAAGTGTGTTAGGGAGATTAAATTAGTTAATTTGTACAATCCCTAGATGAGAACCTGGCTTATGTGTTCTGCAAAAGTATTGCTAAATAAACATGTCATGCTGACATGGGCAGAAATCGTTTCACAGCTTAGGTTTCAGTTTGAAGTTCAAAGCACACTAAGTATGAGCTTTGATACAGGCTTAACTCTACATTATAACTTGGCATTTTAGTATCCCCAGAGCAAGTTCATTGGTTTAAACAGTTTGCAATAAAAAAATGGTTTGTAGGTATTTAATGATACTCCCCACAAAGAATTACATGATTATGAGCTCGACTTGACTATCGGGAAGCAGTAAAATGGCCTCTAAGGTTGTGAAATGTTTAATGAAGAGACTACCCAGAAGAAGAACTCAAGTGGCTAAAATGTCAGGAAATAAAACTCTTGGTTTCAGCTTAGGAGAGTGGAGGTGGTAAAGGCAGCTCTATTTACCTATGCCCATGCTGTTACCTTCATTTAAAGCTCTTGACAATTATGAATTTGACACCTATGGGGACTGTGCATTAAGCCAAAAGATAAATAGATGCTGTGTCCATGCATAAAGAACTTCAGTTATTTGAATAAGAAGGGAGTAATGTAACGTCAATTGTATTAAGAAAGCAGCATTTTAGACTGAAACTATTAATTATTAGATGAAGGCATGCTGTGTAAGTGGGAAGTAAATGAACAGACTGCACATTTTTCAATAAAGTGGGAGGAAGAGTAAGTGTCCATTTTAGAATGGGAATTTGTCTGATTTCAAGCCTAACCAAGCATATCAGAGTAACACCCATGCTTGTATGAAAGATAAATATGTCAAATTAAGCTCTACACAATAATCATAGAGAGGGTCTGAACTCCTCCCTTCAAATAGTCTGCATTTCTTGAATTTATATTCTCCTTGTTGCAAACCTCCTTTTGACCTCATTATTCAGCACCCAGGCTTGCTATCTGATTCAGAGCATAATTTTACTGCTTGGCTCAAACTAACTTTATGCACAAAGTTTAAATTTCTCCTGGAGAAAATATTACCCCAACCCAGATGCTGGAACATTTTCCTTCTATACTCCAGGCATAAGCAGGGAGGTGTCATTTTCCTAAGGTTCACATTTGCTACCCCTTGATATTTCAGAGAGTTTCATAAGTTTGATCCGTGCTGCACTTATGATCAAGGCTGAAAAAAAATGCAGTAGTATAGCAGATTGATTCAGAGGAGAAAACAGATGGGATTCTAATACTAAATCCAGTAGAAATAGAGTCATTCTGAGAAATCATTCCCTTACTTCACAACATTTCCCAAAATCATTTGACCTATAGACTTAAAGGTAAAAGAGTATCAACTCTAGAAGAAAAAATAAGGGTGGAGATTTCATGGTCTTGGGAATTGGAACACAATATGATACAAATTCAGTAGCCATAAGGAAAAGATGGATAAATTGGAATTAATCCATTCTTGTGTTCATCAGAATATGTCGTTAAGAGGGAGAAAAGGAAAACCATATAATAGAAGATATTTGCAATACATATAGCTAGGAAAGACTCATACATAATACAAGTCCTACTCTTATTACTCAATAAGAAAAATTTAAATAAAATATAGGTAAGAACATGAACAGGCAATCCAAGAAGCAGGATATCCAAACAGCCAATTAATATATGAAAAGGCACTTAACCTTATTAGTCATTAGAAGACTTTGAAGAAAATCACAGTGTGACTCTACTAAATACCCATCCAAATAACTAAAATAAAATAAAACAGAGAGACAATTCTAAGTATTGGCAAGGACAAAGATCTGGAACAACTGGAACTCTCCTATACTATCTGAGGGGGTATCAATTGATACATGCCTTTTGGAAAGCTGTTGAGTGGTATCTGTTAAAGCTGAATAATATCTCAGCTAATCTAGTTCTAGGTATAATTCTACCAGAAATTCATGAATATGTTCACAAAAAGCATGTACAAGGATGTGCAGAGTAGTATTACTCATAACTTTCCAAGTACTCCTCAGCAGTAAAATAAACAAGTATATGGTGGTATAGTCACAAACAAATACTACACAATAATGAAAATGAATACGTTATTTCAATAAGTAACATGATTGCATTTCACAAATATTGAGCAAAAGAAGGCAGATACAAAAGAGTTTGTTCCTTGACATCATTTATAGGATGTTCCAAGATAGGCAAAATAATTTCAATGATTGGGTCAGAGTAGTAGCTTTCTTTGGTGAGAGGGAGAAACTTGGGGTTTCTAGGGTGCTGGCAGTGTTCTATTTTTTGATCTGTTCTTTGATTTGGGAGATGGTAACTTGTTGTTCACTTTATAGAAATTAAATGAGATTTAAATTTATGATTTGCCCACTTTTCTGTATGTATACTATAATTTAATAAAGAAAAGCTCACTCTATAATGTATAAATCATGAATTAATAATTTTTCAAAAGAATAGAAGGTGTTTAACAATAATCTAGTCTCATATATGTAAGCCAATTTCCCATTGTAACTTCATCAGTTTGCCTTGGCCATTCAGATGGAATCAAATATCTTTGTCAACTTCAACTTCACGTGTACTATTCTTTCCATCTATGCTCAGTTAATTAACTGATCAATCACAGCAGTAATCTAACCCAACAGTGAGCCATGTTTGTGAGTCAAGTCATTTCATATCTTTAAGACCTCATGTTTCTGGTTTGTACAATGAAAGTGTGGACCAGATAAACAGAAGTTTGATATAATGAAAATATAATGAATACAATCAGTATTTCTGCCTTTAAATATTGGTCTGCATTTTACATAGCTATAAAAATTATTTTGGTAAACTCCCCATGTCTCACCTTCTTCCTCTGTAACAAGAAGTGAGTAATGCTTGTTCAACAGATTTTTTTTGGTGGGCTGGGGGTGTGAAGAAAGTGCAATCACTACAGTTGACATATGTTAGATGCTCATTAAATGGTAACATTGAACATCCTTTTTCTCCATTCTGAGTTCTGTTCCTACAACTCAGTGCTTTTTTCTTTTAATTAATTATTTTTTTAAAAAAATCAGCAAAGTAGTACATGTGCATTTTCCAAAAAAATAAAAATTTTCATGCTTTTCTTTCAGTTTTTAATTTTTAAAGACTTTTATTAAAATTAAGCTTACAGAAATGATGAAAGAATAAGAATAGTACAAAGAACACTGATATCTCTTACCTAGTTTTGCATATTATTAACATTTTGCCCCATTTGCTTTCACACTTCTCTCTCATTCTCCATCTCTCTCCTTCTGTCTTTCTCATTCCTTACATGGTTTGTGTGTGTGTATGTGTGTGTATTTTTTTTTAACCATTTGAGACCAAGTTGCCTATATTATGTCCCTTGACCAATGAACACCTTCATATTTCTTATAAATAAGGATATTATTCTCTTACAGAATCACAGAGAGTTATTACTCAGTAAATTTAAAATTGATACAATATTTTCATCTAGTTTATCATCCTTATTCATTTAAAGAAATTAACCCTATAGTTTCCTGTATAATGTTGTTTAATCTCCAGTACAAGATCTGGTCAAAGGTAAAATATTGAATTTAATTGTCATGTCTCTTCAGTCTTTTTCATTTTTTTGTCCTTTATTACATTGACATTTTTGAAGAATATAATACTTTATTATTACCATTATTGTTATTATTACTATAACAATGTTCTTCATTTTGATTTTATTTGATGTTTCCTCATGACCAGATTCAAGTTGTGAATTCTCAGGCAGAAGAGTACATAAATGACATTGCATCTTTCTCAGGGTTTTTCTTCTAAAAACACATGATGAATATCTGTCCCTCATTGGAGATGTTAATTTTGATCACCTGGACAAAATGTTATAGGCTTCTCTAATGTATAGTCATTATTTTTCCTTATAGCAAATAAATAATCTGTGAGGAAACACTAGTAACTCTTTCTTTATTTGAAACAGCAAAATGGCTAAGAAACTCTGTTGCTTTGCCACATTAAATAATGCATGTTCTTAAAATAATCCCATGCCTTCTGAATCAATTTTAGCGCAGACAATCTAAGGGTATGGATTTGAAGACAGATCACAGGGTTTCTAACTTTACTGGTAGAGCTCTTGAACACTGAGGAAAGAGTATACATATCTTTGTGATTTAAGCTCAAACAATGTGTGCATAGGTGGGGTCAAGATACATAAAATCGGCTTATAAATTACAAGTGTATTTTAATGTAAGAATTAAAACAGAGTGCTTCTGTTGTTATAGCAAAGTGAATAGGAATGGATATTTTTGCAGTGATGTTACCTAATCAAGAATTAATAACTATTTACAAGATATTTGCTTAACAGGTAGAAATTTTTGTCCATATATGAATCTCCACATCTCCCTTGTCATTCTAGTTCAACCTGAAGCTTTGTCTTAGTGTTTTCCCCTTATCTCGCCGATGCTTAACAGTGAAGCACAAAAAGATAAATTGAATTAGTTAAAGATGATATTAGAAGCTACACTATTGTCTAATTGAACAGTCTTAGTTTATTACAGATCAAAATGATACACATGTATTAGGTCTCTGAATTCTACTGATTGTAGCTCTATTGAAAGTAGATCAAAATATACTTGAATGTTACAATTTTGCTTAAAACCTGTCAGTTTAGAGAGTAGTTTTTCCCATCCAAAAATGCAAGGATCATTCAACTTATTAATTCTGACTTTAGATGTGTAGTTGCAATAAATCCATACAAATGCAGGTTTCAAAAATATGAATTAGTGTTTATTATTGGGACATAGTGAGGGAGTGCACTGTTGAAGGTATCTGTTGAGCCATGTTTAAATATTTTAACATAACTGATGGCCACTTCTAAAGTATATGTAAGTGAGCTACCCAAAAGTCTGGAAATGATTTCTTCAGCTTTGGCTTAACTCACATGTCTATTTTCTCTTCCTTCCTTCCTTCTTTCTATCCTTCCTTCCTTATATAGGTCATTAAGTGGATTACGTAGGATGTTGATATATGGAATTTACTCTTTTCATCACTTTTATAAATTTAAAGAAACTATTTTGGGGGGAATGATTGCAACGAAATTCCATGACATGAAAATGTCATTTCAGTGCGTGGAAGCAACAGTAGAGGACAAGGCCACTGAATAGAAACTTAGACTGTTTCTATTGTCTTCACCAAGTAATTTCAGTTTTAAAATAATTGTGTTTGCCTTTTGGGCAATCAGATGACATTTACTCAAATACATACTAGAAAATTGTTTAATCCATGTTTTCACATTATTTCATTTATATTGATTGCCTGGAATGATTAATAAAACATCAAAGATGCAGCCGTTATGATGAAAAGAAAAATATAAGATCTCTCTTATGTGGATTTAAAGTGAATTCACAAAATATTGAATTTCAAAGGAACCACTGTCATCATTCAAACAAATCTCATTTTTCAGATGAGGAAACTGAGACTTAGTGGGTGACATTAAAGTCCTGTGGTGGGAGTGTTGAATGAAATATAATATAGCAGAGAAAGATTCTATATAACAGCTTTCAAGAAATCTAAAGTGAAAGCCATTTTGTAGGGATCCTTCCAACTATTCTGTGTGGAGATTTCCACCAGAAAGCACCCTTAGGGCTGTATTTTGTCTCATGCGTATAAACACTGAGAAACAGATATTATGCTTAATGTGAAAAGAAATTTTAAATAACAGTTATAACTTGGGTGGAAGAGAGACGGTTTGTTTATAGTCTATATCTTTTGCCTCAAAAACTCTGTCTTTTCTGTGAAAAAAAGCAACTGCACATTCTTTAAGATTAATTTCTAGTACCAACCTTTCTGCCTTCCCACAACGCTTTCTTCCAGTCACCACTAAAATCTGTACACACCTCTATTGTAATTACTGTACTTTTTAGCTCTATTTTATTGTTTTTCTCCATTACTGGACAGTAAACTCCTTGTGCTGGTGACCGACAGGTTTGTGTCCCAAGCTTTTAGCACAAGTAGAGGCATGTAATAGGTGCTCAGCAAATATTTGCTTAAAAGATGGATGGTTAGGTGAATGATTCCATTATCTAAATATGGACTGTACTTTCTCTGCTATTGGTATTTTAAAGTACAGACAAGATGAAAATGATGCAAGTTTCATTTAGGCAAGCATCAAATGGTGGTATTTATGAAGACTATTTTTTAGAGTCCCTTATAGTACACATATGATTAAATCTAAGTAACTTACCCAAGACTTTCTCACTGATTTAGTTGCAGACATTTATGGAAAGCACTATTTGAAAGGATTCTCTTCCACCTAGCAACTTGGAAATTTTTTCCTCCACCTCTCCCCCATCTTTTTTAAAAAAAATTAATTTATTTTATTCATTTATTTTTGACTGCATTGGGTCTTTGTTGCTGCACACGGGCTTTCTCTAGTTGTGGTGAGCGGGAGCTACTCTTCGTTGTGGTGGGCAGGCTTCTCAGTGCGGTGGCTTTTCTTGTTGTGTAGCACAGGCTCTAGGCACGCAGGCTTCAGTAGCTGTGGCACGTGGGCTCAGTACTTGTGGCTTACAGGCTCTAGAGAGCAGGCTCAGTAGTTGTGGCGCACCAGCTTAGTTGCTCCACGGCATGTGGAATCTCCCTGGAGCAGGGCTTGAACATGTGTCCCCTGCATTGGCAGGTGGATTCTTAACCTCTGCGCCACCAGAGAAGCCCCACTCTCCCCTATCTTAATAGTTCCTTTCAAGCAGATATCCACTAAAAGCACATTCTTTACAGAGTGACAAAACAGATACGTTTAGTTCACAAATATATGTGACAATGTGTTGTTATGTGGACAGTTATATTTCAAAAGAGAAACAGTGAGAGGATAATAATTAATGGAAGAATTCCAGGCTTTAGTGATGGATGGTATAGGAGTTGCACTGAATCTCCCAGACTTGTTTTGCCAGAGTATGTGTAGTCCTTGCTGTTATGTGCTTTCCACATCTTCCTCAAGGGTGGAAGGACTTGTTCCTCCAGCTGCTGGACTGACTGCTAGTTGTCAGTCCTTAACTATTAGGCCTCTTCTGAATTGCCTTAGCTGAAGTGAGCTGCCCCTTTAAAAGGTCATACCACCTTCCTGGGCAGCCTGCATCAAATATCTGGTTGACAAGGGGATGTAAAATCCAGGCCCCTTGCTCCAACTTACAAAAAGTCTGCAGGGCATCCCAATTCAGAAACCACCATAAGGACTTCAGAGACTACATTAGAACTCAGCTTCTTCCTTTATCTATTTCTGCTTCTTTTCCTTCCCTTCACCAATGTTGATCCTAAAGGTATTCCATAATGTCTCTCAGGTAGCCAGTCTCATCTCACAATCAGCTTCCTGGAGGATCCAACCTGTGAGGACATCCATTCACTAAAACAGACAAACAGCTTCAAAGTCCCCAGAACAAGAAAGTAAAATCTCAAGGTGGTAAGAACTACATGTCAAATTTCCTCTAATAACAACCATACTGATTTTTTTGTTTGTTTCTCAAATAACAATCATCCTTTCAGGTACTTACCATACAAATATTAATACCTAAAAAAGCAATAATACAAACTCTATTATTTAGGTATTACAGTGATAAAGACTCACAGGGTGATTTCCTAGCATATTCTGAAACTTAGTTACTAATTTTGCTATACTAAATTCAGGTCTACAAAAAGATAAAATCTTGCCCTGTTTGCTTAATTTAGTTCTTTCCTACTTTATTTAAGAAAACTTGGTCATGGTTATGGACACAGTTGAGATATGCAAATCAAAGAGGAAGTTTGGCTTTGTCAAAGGGAAATTTGGCTGAGAATAGACCATGCACATTCTTTAAATGTATGCTGGCATACAGACTGAACCATTCAGCCAAGGGTTCTGATAGATCTGGGAAGGTCTCAAGGGACCAAACCAAGTAATGTAGGTTATATGACATACCTCAAAGAATTAAAGATGCACTCACTTAACATTAGGGACTTTAAATCGAGAGAAGGATAAAACTGAGACGTATATAACTTGTTTTCATCCATTTCAAATACGTTGTTGAAATAAACTTTCTTTTATACAGTAAACACATCAATAAATACATTTTTACCTCTTTAATATTTTATTTAAAGCCAGTTTCAATTTGGTTCTTGCTCTATCAACTAATAACCTATAGCATGAAATCACAGTAAAGAAATTAATTGGTGGACTTTGAGGCTAAATCATACTGGGTCACAGTACTAAGTCTGTTGGGGAAGTAATTGTGGGTGGGATAACACAAACCACAGGGATGAAGATTTATTGATGTAGATTTCAGTTCTGATGGCAGAGTACTCACATATAAAGCTTATAGTATCTACTGAAGATGATCTAGATTTAGCCTTAGGACAAAAATTTATATCAGCACATGTTATCTAATTAGCTGAGCAAAGGCATAGACAAAAAAAAATGTGCCATATAATGTCTAGTTTACAAGAATATCTGCTTCTACAGATGGTCAACTCTGCTGTGCTGTTTCCATCTTCTGGGGAGGCCAAATAGGAACTGGGACAGAAATAGTGGGCAAAAGCATTTATAATTACATCAGGAAATAGAGCTTTAAGAAAGAAATGGGGAAGAGATGGATGAGATTGGTAGGAAAGTCCATAGGAATCAACAGTAAATATATTGACATTTTGAATCTAAATATACAAAAATTTACATTGTTTGTTTAGTTTCATTTGGTTAATTTTAGCCCGTTATTGAGATTGTTAAGTTGGTTTGGAGTCCTTATATAAATTAGCCACATTTTTGCAAAAAAAATAAAAACTAAATATAGAAGTGAAGAAAGTATACAGTGGGAAGAAACAGGAGCCATGGGCCCTACTTGATTAGAACCTACATTTTAATGAAATCACAGATTATTTACATTCAATAAATAAAGTTTTATTCATTGTGTCCTAAATAAAACACCAGTAGGAGCTCAAAATCTACTTTAAATTTATTTGCATATATACTTGTTTTTGTCAGACTGTCTCCGCTCAAAAATACTCTCCATTGAAAGTTTTTATGTCTCCTTTGGTGTACATATAAGAGAGTGGGAATTTGTCATGCCTGACAATAAAGATACAACATATCAGTGATATAGAAGAGACCACAGAGATGCCATAATCCAACCCAGTTCATATATATAAAGGACTCTCATGTCAAAAATGTTTAAATTCTCATCTAGTGTTACATGGTGACAGGTAGTACTTGAGTTAACAGTCATACTAATTCCCAAACTAAAATTTATTTTCCCAAATCAACCATCCATTTGTAACTTACCAGAAAATGATAGCTAATAGATTTGGAAAATTCCAAATGCACAAAATAAATCTGTTGTGTACTCTTTCCTCCTTATCTTACACCTTTTATGTTTGAGAAGATTAACATAACCAAAATGGCATTAGTATCAAAAATAGTTGACTATGAATCAAACACTTTCTCCATTCATACTTTTTCCTTTGTTTGATTTATAATATATACATCCAAAGATAAACTAAACATTTTATAATAGGTCCTTAGCCCCAGAAATTCATTTAACAAAATGCAAAAGTTTGTTGAAAAGATTAAAGTGCTGATGTTTTAGTAGTTTAATATAATAGTTTTTGGCATGTTACTGTAATTAGTCTGGGCTGATAAGAGAAATATAAAATTAAAAATACTGTTTCTAATGACAGTAGAATGTTTTAAATGAAAAAAACCCTGTATTTCAAAATCTTTGTTTTAGCTTCTAATTTAATAATGGAAGCACAATTATAAGTCAAGGAGTACTCTCATTAAATTGCTTCTTTTTGTCTTAAAAAAAAGAACATATTCATGTTGGGTAAGATAATTTTTAATGACCTAAATCTGGAAGTAAAGGCAGTATGAATCTCATCTTAACTTATTAAAGAGATAGAACATTTACAAATTTTCTAAATTCAAATTTGATCTTATGGAATTTAATTTTGGTGCAGATATTTACAATTGATTAATGACTTTGACATTTTAATTTTAATGTCAAAAAAAACCTTACTTAGATGAGACAGTCCAAATCCCCTAGAAGATTTCCCTATAGCAATCAAATCTAAGAGAATTATGCTTTTTAATGGTGGATTAAACTCGAGTCTAAGTTAAAAGTAAATGTTGACAAAATATTGTAAACATCCAGTCTTAGAAAACTACTTTGCAACCATTTCAGACTTTAAAATCAGAAGTAGAAGTAGCACACATGAAGATACAACATTACATAACTATTAGAAACAAATGGTCTAAATTAATTACATCATATGATTGACCCATAACTGTCATTTCAGAGGATTAATCTATTCCCATCCTAAATGTTAGCCTATCCTCCTTATTTCATTCCACCCTATCCATGCTCCCCATAAGGATGTTAGATGTCAGCTCTATTCTACTATTATTTGCATGTGGCTCCCAATAAAGCCTAATATAACATTTGAGAACAGAGTGATTTACCACAATTGGGGTTGGTGACTGAGCAACCTGACAACCAAGCAGCTTTCCACTGTCACCCGTTCTCATCGGATAATATGGTACGTGACACATATTTTCACACTATTTTTCATCTACTGTTGCAGTAATTCCCACTGCATGCGTTCTGAATTATTTTGGACTCCAAGGAACATTTAAAAAAGATGCTTATCTGGGAAGCAAGAAGAGAGTCAGTTTGGGAAAACATGATGCTGAGATTTAATCAGTTGGATAAGTTTGTTTAGGATTTAGCATGGCAGAGTAATGGGTTCCCAAGTACGCCCATGTCTTAATCCCTGAAACCTGTGAATGTAACTTTATACAGCAAGAGGGACTCTGCAGATGTGTTTAAGTTAAAGATCTTGAGATGGGGAGGAGATTATCATATACTATTTTAATGGTTCCAATGTCATAACAGGGTCCTTACAAAACAAATGCAGGAGGAGTCAGAGTCAGAGAAGGCAAAGTGATGATAGGAGCAGAGTTTGGAGAGATTCAGAGACAATCCAAGGAATGGGGGGAGCCTCTAGAAGCTGGAAAAGTCCAGAAACAAATTCCCCCTAGAATATCCAAAAGGAACCAGCCTTGAAAATGTCTTGATTGTAGCCCCATGAAATTCATTTCAGACTTCTGACCTACAGAAATATAAAAGAAAAAATTAGGTGTTTCTTAAGACTATATTTTTATAGCAGTTTTATGTACACAGCAAAAATAACAAAAAATACAGAGATTTCCCATATACTCTTTACTTACACACATGCATAACCTTCCTCATTATCAACATCCCCCACTAGAGTGATACATTTGTTACAATTGATAAACCTACACTGATGTATCATAATCATGCTAAGTCCATAGTTAGTATTAAAATTCATTTTTGGTGTTGTACATTATATGGGTTTGGGCAAAAGTAAAATATTATGTATTGATCATTATAGTATCACACAGAATATTTTTCATTTCTCTAAAAATTTTCTGTGCTCTACCCATTCATCCCTCTCTCCAAAAACCCCTCATTTTTTTTTTACTGTCTCCATAGTTTTGCTTTTCCCAGAATGTCATATATTTGGAATCATACAGTATGTAGCCTTTTCAAATTGCCTTCTTTCACTTAGAAATATAGTTAAGTTTCCTCCATATCTTATCCTGGCTTGATAGCTCATTTGTTTTTAGCACTGAGTAATATTCCACCATTTATTTATTTATTCACCTTCGAAGGACATCTTGGTTTCTTCCGAGTTTCAGTAATTATAAATAAAACTGCTATAAACATCTATGTGCAGGTTTTTCTGTAGACATACATTTTCAACTCCTTTGGGTAAATGCCGAGGAGCATAATTGCTAGATCATATGGTAAGAGTATAGTTAGTTTTGTAAGAAATCTCTAAACTGTCTTCCAAAGTGGCTGTACCATTTTGCATTCCCACCAGCAATGAATGAGAGTTCTGGTAGCTTCACATTCTTGCCAGCATTTTGTTTTGTCAGTGTTCTGGATATGACCATCCTAATAGATGTATAGTAGGATCTAATTGTTGTTTAATTTGCATTTACCTGATAATATTTTATGTGGTGCCTATTTCACATGCTTTTTTGCCACATGTGTATCTTTTTGGTGAGACATCTGTTAAGGCTTTTGGACCATTTTTAGTAGGGTTGTTTCTTTTCCTATTGTTGACATTTAAGACTTATTTGTATATTTTGGGTAACAGTTCTTTATCAGTTGTGTGTTTTACAAATATTTCCTCCCAATGTGTGGTATGTTTTCTCATTCTCTCAACATGGTCTTTTCCAGAGCAAAAGTTTTTAATTTTAATAAAGTCCAACTTATCAATTATTTGTTTCATGTATTGTACTTTTGGTTTGTATCAAAAAAGTCATTGCCATACCCAGGGTCATCTAATTTGTCTCCTATGTGTTATCTTCTAGGAGTTTTATAGTTTTGCATTTTACATTTATGTCTGTGGTCCACTGTGAATTAATTTTTCTGAGAAATGTAAGGTCCGTGTCTAGATTTTTTTTTTCCTTTTGCACACAGAGGTCCAGTTAAATTGGTGTGGTTTTAAAGTACCAATTTTGTAGTAATTTGTTACAGCAGCAAAAGAAAACTTAAAACATCAACAATCGAACTCTTGATTCCATTGAGCTTGTAGCTAAACATTGGGCCCCTTGATATGAGTTGGTAACACCTTATGGGATTCCAGTCTTCCATTAGCCAGGGACTTCTTTGGTTCATCCTGGCTTGTCAGTCTCCCTCCTCTGTCATAAATTTCCCCTCATATATATCCAATAACACTCATTTTCTTAAGTCACCACCTAGCTCGGGCATAAATAGATTGGAACTCCATAAACTGAAAGGCACAACTAACTCCAAGGTAAGGACCAATTTTCAAAACTTCTACCCTCTTCAGATAGCAAACAATTAACTGCTTCAAGATGACTTATACTTCTTCAGACAGACAGACACACACACACACACACACACACACACACACACACCAACACATATGGAAACACTTCAGAGATTTTTGATGAAAAGTGTTTTTAAAATTTTTCCATACTTTACAAATGACTTGGTTTCAGAGGTATAAACTACTGAGGACTATAAACATGATTACCAAATAACTTCATCTTCAACACTCATCCAAACAATTCTTCCAGCTCCCTCCTCCCTCTTACCACACCCCCACACACACCATGGGTTGAAGATTAATTGTTCTAAATGTGGGGCATGCACCCTGAAAACTTATCACTGCTTAGACTCAAGTACAAAACATTTCTTAGCACATCATATAGTCTTTTCGTTATAGTAAACAGAATAATCTAAAGAATATTGAAATATGGAGAAATTTTGGAAAGAAATATTGGAAATAGTCTAAAGCCTTTTGTATTAAGAATGATGTTTGCACTGTTCTCCAGCCCAGTGTCTCCTAAAGACACATCTAGGTACCAGTTGTAATAGAATAACACAGAGATATATTTATATATGTTAATTCCTAGAATTCAGATATTTTCACACTGTTATGTAAGCTGTTAGTATATCTCTGTGTTATATTTGTGGTGGGCAACAAGGAAGCTCAGACACGTTTGGAAAATTCAGTCTTCTGGAACATAACTTATACTGTGGGGCAATGTTCATAAGAATTTCTATCAATACCTTATATTTCTATTTGGTGTAAACATGAGATAAAAATAAACTCAAATTTTAAAATTTGCACTTCAAAAATTTTTCATTCAATTCATTGATGCAAATTTTTATAAGTGCAATTAAACAAATTCTCTATTGAGAATTGAAAATTCTTAATAATTATATTATATTGAAGTAATCATAAAAAGTATTTTCTGCCAGCACTTCTAGAAATTTCTGATTATCTTAGGTAAGTATAATTAATAAGAAGTTAAGATTATACATGTATGAAGGTGGATGGGTATACATTTCTCATTGATTTTGAAGGGTAGTGAGTGTTGTCAGTATTTAAAATCTATTCACTCTCTCTACTGTCACTGGTATTCCCTCCCTTCCTTAGACCAGTGTGCAAAACACTGAGGCACTTTTGTTTCTCTTGAGGTCATACAAGCTCCCAGCTTTCTTGGCATTCCCACTGTTTGCACTGATTCCCATACCATCCCAAAAGACATAGCATATATTTTTTCCTAAATCTATTCCTTAGTCATAGAATGTATCGAGTCTTTGAAACAAAGAGGGAAATTATTAGGCAGAATTTCCGTCTTCTTCTCGACCTGTCTTTTCAGGCAGATCCTTAAGACTTTTCTCCCAATCAGTCCCTTATCCAAGACATGTAAAATTATTAAATTTGAAGACATTTATATTTATCTGTAATACTCCTTCCTATAGTGAGACATCACAATTAAAACTATTTTATAACCATGTGAAGATCCAATACCTGTATCATATTTTTCCCATAAAATATCCATCTAACCAACAGATTTCTTCTCTTAGCTCTTCATGAAGATCATTTAGTGCAACTTCCTAAGTTTGTAAGTAAGAAAAGAGAAATGGCTTGCCAAAAGTCACATAGTTGTTTTTTTCTTTGTTACAATTAGAGCCATAATTAAGCTGCAGGCCTCATAATTGTGGTTAATGCTATTTTCTTTCCTTTTACTCCCAAATGACAATTGCATCTTCTCCCCATGTTATGCCTTAACTCCTTCCCTCTGAATTCGAGGAAATAAAATTCATCTTTTTTCTCAAAAACTTTTAGGTTCCCTGATTTAGATTCTGAATATTGTTCAGCAGCTTATCAAGGAGAAATCAGAGCTCTAACTCTTGCCTGTATGTCCATCAGTTGTAAATTTTTGAAAAGTTAAGAGAGAATTCATCCCCTAAGGAACAATGGTTCAGCTCTCAAGCCAATGTATTCATTCTCCCCTTCCTTGTCTCTCCCTTTTCTGCTCATAACTATTGCTCATCTTGAATTCTGGCCTGAAGTCACCTCAGGATGTTTTAATATAATGAAATGCATATTCTAGTACACCTTTAATAGTTTAGAGGAAATAACACTTTCCAGCAATATTGATTCCATGTGAAGCTGAGTATTTGTTGCTGGGAAAAAATATTCTATGATGTTAAGACAGCTTTTGAAAGTTCAGGCTGCCAGATGATCCTTTACCGGCCTTTATTCAAACTTTTTTTTTTAATGAAATATACTTTGTCTCAACTAGGCATACTTATAAGACAGATTATTGAAAAATAAGATCTCAAGAATATTTAAAGTTTTGTATTTTTTAACTCTCTTCTATCAAGTGGTAAAAAGCAAACCATTCTTTTCCAAACGTCAACTTTTCTCTTCACCTCCTCAGACTATTGAGAAAATGTTTTAATAACCATGTCTATATGTTTTTCTTTAATCTCTTATTTCATCATTCAAAATCTGAGTGATAGGGGTTTCCAGATATTTGGAGAGAGGGGCTGTCCTTGGGCCATAACTAGAGAGAATTGTATCATCTCATGAGCTGAACTCTTTTCACTTAGATGAGGAATATGATGAGGTTAGTTTCTGTCAGTCTTTTAGGAAGCTGGGCAAGACTCTCTCAGCTTGAATACAAGAACAAGAGGGGCAGAGAAAATGTTCTGTGTTCATGATCCCCACTGTACAAGTTATATCCAATTAAACATCAGTATTAGAGAGGAAGAACCCTGTGCAAAAGCACCTCAGATGCAAGCTTTGCCATCTTCAATTCTTATTAGATTCAAATAAATACCGTAAGTTATACAACATGGTCCTACAAAAGACCATCTTCACCCTGCTTGACTTTTAGGTAAAAACAGTCACCTAGTGGGTTCAGAGATCTGGATTTTTAACCATTGCTCACAAGAGGTTCTGTTGTAGGTGGTCTGTCTTGCTTCTAAAGAATAAACATCTCAAGGATTGCAAGGTACTACATAGTCAAATTTAGATTTATAAAGTGGCGCATAGAATTTGGATAATAATATCTAAACTCACATAGCACTCATTATATTCTAAGCATTGTTCTAAGTGCATTGTATGTTAAATCATGTTTGTTAACATAGTATGTTAAATTGTATGTTAACATTGCATGTTAAATCTCACAAAAATATTATGGGGTAAGTACTATTATGACTATTCCTCTTATAGAGAAATGGTTACCTAGATATTAAGAATCTTAGTAATTTATCTGATGTCACATGATTAGATCCAGCTGAAATTTCATCCCAGGCAAGCTGGCTATAGAGACCATGCTCTTACTCATCACCTTATATTATCAATTGCATACTAATTACTGAACCTGCGTAGATGAACTTTGACTATCATCAACCTGGATATCCCGACCTATATATACCACCATATGGTTTCTTATCCTCCAGCATCTCTTCTGAAATATCCTCCAGGTCCTTGGAACTTTTAACTCTATGTGCTCCTGTGATTAATTATTTTAGAGACCCAGGGAACTCTGCCTTAGCTGGGATGTGACACCTGCAGTTATACCTGCCTATGGGGGTGGGTCAGGGCATTTTCCCAGTTTATAAGGGAAAACACTATGGTGAGAGGTTTATTTAAGATGCACCGTCTGTGAATGACCGTGAAACTAAAATGTCATATTTTCCAGGCAAACTGTCAGTTGTAAGGGATAGACAGGAAGAATCTATCTAGGGTAGAAAGCAGTAAAACCCAGGTAAGAGTGATATGATTCCAGGCAGAAGGTGGAAGGTAAATTCAGGGTCAATAAAAGTGACCAACTGTTTCACCAAGACATTAAGAATATCTATAATATAATCTACAAAGCAGAGAAGACAAGCATTTGAGATTAAAGTAGAAGTATAAAAAACAAAGAGTTAAACTAAATATATAACAGTTTCTGAAATAAATTAATTTTTTTCATGCCCTTAAAAAGTAAAGTTAGAGAGGAAAATGTCTAGAGTGTGCCAACATCAGTCAAAGGGTAAGTCAGAAAACCAAAGCAGTCACTTTCCCAATATTACTGCCTTCATATTTGTGTTAGCACAAGCCATTTATCATCAATTTCCGTGCTGTTCAAGACACTGGATCACATTTATTAAAAAAATTACTATCATATTGCCTATAGTAAATCTATCATTCTTAAACAGAGAATATTCCCAAAGAAGGATAAAAATATGTGAACAGTGACTTAATTTATATCAAGGTTGTTTATCAAATCTTAATGAAATTGAGAGAAAATCACATTGCAATGAGCATATGGTCTCGTCCTTTAAGGAATTACATGAGTAATAATGACATTTACATGACCATCAATAAATCAGTGACTATGTAATTAAATTAAATTTCAAGACCCTTTTACTTTTAATCAAAGTAGAACATTGTGGAACCTTAAATTGGGTGACCCTTTTGGCAGGCAGAATAGGCTGTTGATAGAGAAGTTTGAGGCTTGGTAAGCGTGTGATCCAACCACAGAGGCCCATAAACAAAACAGTACCACTGTAAGATGGCTGGAAAGGACTCAGCAGCACATAATGGAAGGACATTTAGGCTTGATACCTGGAGACAATGACAACAGTTAACAGATGGCACCCAGCCAAGCAGTTGACATAAGGAAAAATCAGAGGGTAGAGTACATATGTGCAGAGTATAAGAGGAAGATCTATAATTAATATAAGTCAAACAGAATGAAAATAAGGATAAGGGAGACAATTAACATCAGGCATGCTTTCCTTTCAGATATTCTGGCTAGGTTCCCACAGAAAATGTAGTGACTGGTTAGAGTTAACAAACCTCCCCTGGCCTGTTATTATACCTCATGCGTCATTGAGTCCTTCATAATGTGAGGTGTGGGCAAAAGGTTTACTCTTGAGCCACTTTGTTTTTCCTCGCAAGTGAATGAATTTGGACAGTCAAAATGACTAATTTGTTTCACTGATCAAGAAAAAATTGTTAAGAAACACAATGCCTACATGATAGAATGTTGTTTACTGTTTAGGCATTTTTTTCTATGACCCTTGGTAGTAGCCTTTTTCTCATTCTTAACCAAAAAAATAGAAGTACAAAAAGTGAGGAAGAAGGCTTTGTCTCATAGGTTTACTATTTTTTGTCATTATTTTTGTTTTCTTTATCAGTGTTTTCGGAATGTCATCTCCTCAGTATCACACTGACATAGTTGACAGATTTTCTATAGAACCAAACAACAACAAAACCAAAGCAAAGCAAAACAGTGATAGTCTATAAGCTGTTGATTCAGTTATATGACCATTTAACTAATTCTGCTTTTTCTTCTCATTTCATTAAGTAGAAATAAAATAAGTGTCTAAACTTAACCAATTTAATGAGGATGAGGGAAAACAGGAGCTGGTGTGAAGGTCAACTCAAATTAAAGTCTGACCACTTCTACAAATTCTTTTACAGTTGTGTGTGGTAGGATTAACTGGCTGACTATGAGTCTACCCTTCAAGTTTGAGAGCCCATTCTGATGTTGTTTTGTTTTTATACATCTTGACAAACAGCTCCCATGTGCTAACTTTTCCAGTGTCACTTGAGGATTCTATGATACTTGTGAACATGAATAGGTTATCCCCAGAAGAAGGAATATAAATGAACAATAAGTGTAATAAAGTGTTTATAACAATTATTTAAGATTGGAATGAATAAATAAATAATAAATAAATAAATAAATAAATGATTTTTTTCCTCCAGTCATATTGATAATATGTATGTGTGAGTTAATTTTTACTTAATATCCAGTAGCAAAGAAACTGAAGAAAATCTAAATGTTCATAAGTATGAATATGCTAAAATAATGTATAGTACAATTATATTGTGAAACTAGGCAAACTTTGAAAGGAATAATTTTCAGGTATATGGTTCTCAAAAAGATGTACATGATAGAATAATTTTGAAAAGCAATTTGTGGAGCATTGTGTATCATCTCCTTAAAGTTTGAAAAATGTAAAAAGAGGCAGATATACATTGTTAAGAACACAACTGAGATAGCACTGACTATCTATGTGCGCTAATAAATGAGAGATTTAGGATAGAATTCTTTAAGGTGGGGTGTGTCTGCATGTGTGTCTATGTGTGTGAGAATTATATTTTTTCTATATGTATCACAAAACTTTCACATAAGTCTTTGTAAATATACAAGCACATGTAGGCACATATATGCATGCATATGGATATGCATATACAATCCTCTGGTTTGGTGTCCATATTTTATCTGACTTGTATGATTTGCAGTGAGATTTTGACTAAAATTAGGAGAAAATGTAGTAGTTTTTGTTTCTCAAGTTAGGAATAAACTAGTTTCAGGATGGATATAGGTCGTATTCTCAATGAATGCCAACTAAAATATTCTACAAATTGGATGGCATATACATGTCTCCTCTGTCAAATTTGTAATTATTTTCTAGTTATGATGTGGGTGCTTTATGTCAAGGAAACTTGGATCCTGTGACTTTTGCAGATGTTTCTTTTATGTTTGCAGTCTCTTGTGTGGTCTTAAGTCTTATCAGACACTGTTAATTTCTTCAAATAAGTTACCTTTGTGGCTTTAGCGGATTGGAAAATAAATCAAACACTTGCACCAAAATGATTGCTAGTTAAGAACTCTGTTATTAGGTCTTTCACTGTAAAAGACACCTGGACATATATATTTCATGATGGGTGTTGCAATCTAAAGGTGCTCTCTTGCAGTTTGCCTGAGGTAAAGTTGAAATAATAGCTCTCACGTATTGAATATTGAGTATATGTCAAAAATTTTAGATTTGTTTTTCCTAATTTTCTTAATAATCCTGTGACTAAGATATTTTAAAATGTCTTTCCTTCCCTCCCTCCCTCTCTCCCTTCCTTCCTTCCTTCCTTCCATCTTTTCATTCTTCCTTCCTTCCAAATACTTCCTCTATAAGTTAGCATTTCTTTACTATTTCAGACTATAGTGATTTCTTAGACTACAATCTCCAACTATCCTAGTGGTCTACATGATGCATTAGACAATTAAACATGAATTTGCTGTTTTATGATATTTCTTCACTGTTTTATTGAACCATTCTAGTATTTATGTCCTGTTAATTACTTCAAGTATTGTGGTCTTGTGTTTTCTTTCTAATTTCATACTTTAATTTATTGTTTATTCCATGAAATTCTACCTTGCATTTTAGGTGTTTTATACATTTAAAATTTTCTTATAATGTGCTAGTGTGTCTTACCTTCACAATAGGTGGCACAGTGGTTGAGAGTCTGCCTGCCGATGCAGGGGACACGAATTCATGCCCCGGTCCAGGAAGATCCCACATGCCATGAAGCGGCTAGGCCCGTGAGCCATGGCTGCTGAGCCTGCGTGTCAGGAGCTTATGCATCAGGAGCCTGTGCGTCCGGAGCCTGTGCTCTGCAATGGGAGAGGCCACAACACTGAGAGGCCCGCGTACCACAAATAAATAAATAAATAATCCACGAAATAATATTAGATGTGTGTTATTTTCTCCCTTTGAGAGGTATGGATAGTATATTAAATGGTTAACTCAAGTTCACCCAGAAGTGTTTAGAATAAGATCCATAATTCTTGCCCTATCATGACTTTAAAACCATAGTGTTCAATTTTAGCTATGTGTTACTCTTAGTATTTTATGGAGTGAAATGTGCATTTTCACTTTTGTTCTGTCTTTGAACAAATATATGTGTACTGTACAAAGATTCGTAGCTCCGTTCTTGTTCTAATAGGACATACAGCATTAAAAGATCATGGATAATGATCAATAATAATAACCACCATTATCATTTAACTATCCATGTGACAATTCTCAACATGGATAGAAGTATTGTTAAATAAAATGGTTTTCCTTTGTAATCTTACATACTTTATTTCATTTAAAAATATTGTTCTGAGAAAGGGTCCTTTGCTTCACTATACTGCCAAGCAATCTATGAAACAAAAAATGGGAGCCAGAGGCTATGGTTCCCACTGCTTTATATCACCAGCAGCACTGGACCCAAGGTTCTGCAAATCTTCAAATAAATATATTTAAAATATGAGCATAAATGGATTTATCTATATTATGTTTTAAGGCAAATAACTTATTCTATTAAAATTTTGGTTTTATATAAAATAAATATTTACAATTATAGGGCCAATTTACACTTTAATGAATTATTTACACCTTTCTATTTCCAAATACAGTTTGAGCAAAGTGACCTGACTTTTAAAGGGAGATCATATTCATGGTGAAGAGAAAGGTTTAACATAAAGCTAAAGTCCTGGCTTCAGGATCTGTCACCTTGAGTGAAACAGTTAACTCTTTTAAGTTCACCTTTCTTATAACTGACATTGGAATCCATTCACTTATTCCAACAAAAAATACCTTTCAACAATTGCCTATTATATGCTATGAGCTATACTAATGGGGCATAAAAATGTTTTGCCTTTCATGAGGTTTGCATGAGAATCAAAAGACAATGGAAATGAGAGTACATTGTAAAATTTAATGGGCTACAAATATAAGAAACATTTCTAATGCCCTGTAAGGTTTTAAATTGCTTTCTGAAATAGAGAAAACAAAAAGTATATTCAACAGAGCTTTAATGTTCAGAAAATTTTATTGAATTACAATTCTCGGAAATTGATTTATATTGTAACTTTCTTTAAAACATTTTATCCATTTTATCAGGATACCAGATTCTGCACCACACTATATAATCAAAAATTCCTTATTAAAGAATTTTCATACCATGTGGGTATGTGCCTGTATGTGTGTGTGTGTATGTGTGTGCCTGTGTTTTGGGAGAGGGTGTTCTTGCTATCTCATTAGCATTTTCAGTTGAGAGAACTTATATTTTGAATCTTGCTGTTTCTGTCTCTAAATATATGTAAGTTTTATGATGTTATTGTTATTTATATGTCCCTTTATATCCTCCAGTTCAAAATCATTGCCATTCATTTAGTTACTCTGGTCTTGATGGTCATAATTAACCTGTATGTGGCTTTGCAGTTGTTTCAATAGAAGGCATTCATGAAACAGACATCTGCTTTATATTATCCACGTTGTACCCATTCTATTTAATTTGAAGACACAGTGGACTTATATCCAGGTCAAGCACTTACAGGTGTTTAAGAGATTTATATTATGGCACTTAATTTTTTCAGGAAAACATTTAAAATATTTAATTAAATGCTGAAGGAGCATTTATAGAGCATGTTTCTTATGTCCAGAATTATTTTAAGCATTGTTGGAACAACAAAATGTGAAGAAACTTATTAGATTAAAAATCCTTACTAGATTGAAAAATGGTCAACCATATTGTGGTTACACTGTCAAGTGTTGATGGGGTGATCCCAAAGTGAACTCTCTCCATTGTTCCTGGACAGTGCTGGAGCTGAACTGATAGTTAATGATGTTAGGGTTGGGGGTAAGAGTAATAGATTTTATGTGTGTGCACGCATGTGTTTCTGTTTTTCACAAATATTGGCTACATCTTCTTAGGAGATTATTATCATTCTTTGTTCCATTAGCTAAAGGTGTGGCCATAAGATTTGCTCTGAATAATGAAATGTGAGTCCAAGTAAGGTGTGTTACCTTCAAGGAAAAGATTTTAGAGCTAGTGCATGGGTAATAATGATTATTTTCTTTGGGTCATGAGAGGGGCAAGGCAGTAGGAGGAGGCTACTTCAATCAGCCTGGACTTTGCATAGGACTGTGTGTGGAGTACAGGCAGAGTTGACCCATGTTGCTCATGTAATATGGGCAAAAATCATGTGCTATCATAAGCCTCTGAGTTTGAGGTCATGTGTGACTACAGCATAACTTAGACTCTTCTGAGTGATATTAACAAGTACATATTTTAGGAGTTTTAATTTCATTTCAATCTCTTGTTTTAGTACTGGCCCATAGGTGATGCTCATTTACAGTGTGATAAAGCAAAGTAAATCCTGCAAAGAACATTAATAGAAGGTTGCAAAACATAGGCCACCATGGACTTGGGCTGGATCTGAACCACGGCTGATGACTAGGGCCTGGAGAAGGTCATTGGTGCTCTGATGTTTCATCTGACTTCAGTCTCTCTGGGCCTATATTAGTGAGGAGAGAAGCATTTTGTGCAGATTATTCCCTCAGGCCCAAGCAAATCCCATGATTTAGACCATGGGAGAGAAACAGGAATCACAATGCAGTACTAAAATCTAACTTACATTTTTCAATTAGATGTCTATCAGAAAGCCCTGATTCAGATATGAGATGGAAGTTCAGTTAGTTATATGTGATAACTGTGTCCCATTCTTCAATTGTTTCTCAAAAATACATTCATTGGGAACTTTAGGATAATGGAACACTGACAGGGGAGTTATATCAGGAAGAACAGAAGCTACATTTTTTAAATGTGCTACATTTTTTCCCTAGGAAGAATCCATTTGGAAGTTAGTTGATTTGAGTGCTGGGGCCATTTCCAAATTTCTAGTGGGGGTCTAAATGGATAGCATGACAGAGACTCAGTGGTTTTATAACCTCAAGTAGAACAAAGGTGAGGCCATGTTAGTCAGCAAATAGAGTCTCATAATTAGGAACAAACTAGTTATGGGCACTGTATTTCCTCTGTACATAAGATTGGACTGAATAAATGTGCAATTCCGTTACATTATATAGATTTTCAAATGCTGACTCTCTGAAACTTCACAAAATTACCTGTTGATAAGACAAATTTGAGTTTACTGCTTACTATTGTAGGAAAGAATATCATTTTGCTATGGTCTTAGCATCGTCTCAGAAAGGGAGGGCAAAGTTAGAATATTTACTGAGATTTTAATATCATTTTAAGGTAGTTCTTTCAGTGTGAGACCTTAGTTAGGAATGGAAAAGATGTGATACAATAGTACAGTATTGGTGAATAGAGTAAGACAAGAATTTTGAGACAATAGATTCAAAGTGTCTTTGTCATAAACTGTAGTTAGATATTTTCTTTAGAAGATTTGATGAGTATTTTAGGAAATTCCTGGAAGGAGAGAGGTAAAGATGTTTGCAGCTGTAAGTTTCTGGTCAAGAGTCTCCTGGGATAGTAAAGTAAAACTGAAGAAAGCAGCAGAATAAGAAATTTGTGTTCAATAGTAAGGTGTGTGAACAATCTTGGTTCTCATAATAAACAAAGAGATGTGTCAGAACCACAAATTTCAGCATGTTTGGACTCAGCCAATGAATAATTGGATCAGGAAAACATCTCAGTATTAATCAAGATACAAGATGATTTCCAATGGCTTCCACGTCTTTGGTGTTTCATTCAATAACTTGAATGAAACAATGAATACAACAACCTTGAGTTGTATTCTAGATATAAGGAAATATTGTAGATCTAGGATATTAACTGGGATGGACACATTGCAGTGAAATGAGTCTGTGATACATCCCATTCAAATATCCTCTAACTTGGTCAAAGGCAAATTTCTCCCATGTTTCTGGAAAAAGGTGGCTACAAGAAATAGAATGATGTCATTCTTTGTGGATCTTAATGATGGTATATTACCCTTGGTGGAGAGATAATTTTTCCATTCACTGGGAATAGTTTTGACCTTAAGTATAGGAAAGTAAATTTCCCATGATCAAATTAAGATCAGCAACCAGTGTAAAATCCTCTGGAAACTACTGCTGATTCGGCCCTTTATGTATCAAAGCATATATTAGAGAAATGTTAATGTACAATGGAAAGTTGTTTACAAGGTACTTAAGATCCAGTTGAAGGTGAAAGTCTTTCAAGGAGTGTAGGGATTCCAACTTGGATGAATGTTGGATGAATGTTGAATTGGACACTCTGGGATTGTGTGCCTAGCTCTTTCTTCTAGGAATTGATGTTTTTTCCCATCTTCCTCATAATCCACATGACTGTAGTGGAAAAAGGTATAATATAATGTAAAACACTATTCTTTGACCACAGTTAAATACTTTAGGGATAGGAGCATGACCCAAATTTTGCCATTTAAGACTCGGCCCTGAGGATTTTGGATTTGAAACCAAGAAAATCAGGCAAAACTTTATCCATTTCCTGAGGTTACATATTTAAATAATAGTACTTTTAAAGCTTAGGAAAGAAAAAGGTATTTCTTGAGGTTAAAGGAGGGTGTTGAAGAAGTAGATTCCGATGAAAGGATAAAGCAATGCTATATGCAGAGGAGTGATTATCAAACTTTTTAAAACACAGATTTTTGTTCCCCACCACCAGATTTTTTAATTTATTAGATACGTGACTGAAGATTTTCATTTCTAACAAGTTCTCAGGTGATACTGATGCAGTTGGTCCAGTGATCTAAAACCACTGGTCTAAAATAAAGGCTAAAAAAAGCAGATGCCACATGGAAAAAAAATGTCTTAGGAGTAGAGCAAAAATATATTTGGTAGCAATAATCCACATTAGCACGATTCCATTCCTTGATTCAGGTGTTTAAATAGGCTCATGGTCTGCAATAGTAAGGAAGAGTAATTTGGAGATAAGGAGAAGATCTCAAGGTGAAGGCTAACATTATTCTCAAAAAGAGGGTGGAAATGCAGTCACTTTTCCAGTCTGAGTAGTGGAAGTTCAGTATATCCAGCTGCCACTAATTAAACCCCTTAGCTAACTGCCAAATCTATACTTGGCTTGTTACCCTGATTTAAAAGAAAATGCCAATATGCTGAATATGGCAAAAGGGACATGGTTGCCTAGATTCCCTAATAGCAGTGTATCTGACAGTTATGGAATAACTCAACTGACAGTTTCTAATAATAAAGCTCTGTGTCTCTGAGAATTTGAGGCCAGGATAAACATAACACCTATATATCATGTTACATTTTTGAAAAAGAGTTGTAATTTAGTATATGTTTAAGAGAAATTACAATCTCCGTTCCATGTCTTTACCAATCTAGGAATAAAAATCATCAAGATCAAGGAGATTGATGGGATATACAATAATTTCCATAAAAATAATTGACCCTTATGGTTAAGATACTTAGAATCAAATCCCAGCAATGATTCCTTCTATTATGGAAAATTCATTTAAATAATGAGATTTGAGTAATTCTATTTGGATTGGTTGAAATAATTGCACAGCACTAAAAATATGTTATATGCCTACACAGACGGTAGAGTTCTGAGGAGTCTGCAGTTTTCAGGAGAGAAGGCACTAAATTTCTTTAAAATGCTCTTTAAAAAAATCCTCATGGAAGAATCTTCTATAACTACATGCCATAGTCCCATGCAAAATTTAATCTAGGATAAATTTTTTCATTCATATTATGTAAATCTTTACTAGTACATTTTGAGGTTTTCTTCCTTAGATTTTACTGTACATAACATGTATAATTTAGAGACAAGACAATAAATACATTAACTTAGACACCAGATAATCCTGGTTTCTATCTTAAGGGTAAAACAGATAAATTGGGAGTAATGATGAAACCATCAGTTAGACCAATCTAAATAGGCATCTTTAAAAAAAGGCACCACTGACATATTTTGGCAGTCTATACTGTCTACATGCACTTCTTTACTTGTTAACTGATTCTCCACCTTAAACTTAACATGTTATTATAGTAGCTGGAATGAATGATTTTCACCCACTAAAGAACATTTTATGAAACAAAATTGGAGAGAGACTCAAATAATTATCAACACAAAAGTAATACAATTAAGCTGTAAATATATGAAAAAGTACAAAATATAACTTCAATATCCCTAATAGTTTGTTTATCAATCATTTTTTAAATTTAATTTAGACAAAAATATTGTACAGATCTTAATTTACAATTCAATGAAAACTTGAGAAATATTTGACACTCATTTGCCTTCCATCCCAGTCAATATATGGAGCATGCAGAACACTCAGAAAGTTTGTTAATTTTGTTAAAAACATCAATTATCTTTAATAAATATGTTAAAAATAATAAGATGTTTTTATTTTGTTTTGTTTACCCACATAGTTACCATTTCTACTCTTCTTAATTATCTGTGTAGATCCAGATTTCCATTGGGTATTCTCTTTCTGGAGTGAAGTGATCAATTCTTCCAGGTGTTGTATTTCAGAGAGAGTATTTAATTTACCTTTACTTTTGAAAGATATTTCTGAGTATAAAATTCTAAGTTGACACTTTTATCTTTCTAATATTCTAAAGATGTTGTTCCACTGTCTTCTGACTTACATTTGTCTATGACAACAGTCTACTGTCATTATTTTTGTTCCTCTAGATGTAATGTGTCTTTTCGGGCTACTTTTAAGATTGTCTATTCATCATGGGTTTTGAGTAATTTGATTTGGTATTCCTTAGTGTAGTTTTTTCATACTTCTTGTGTTTGAAGTTTGGTTTGTTGAATATCTTGGATTTTTGAGTTAATATTTTTCATCAAAGTGGAAAAATTGGGGCCATTATTTCCCAAAGACTCTTCTCCCCACCCCTTCTCTCCTTTGGAATCTCCAATTACATGTATATGAAGCCACTTGAAGATGTTCCATAGTTCACTGATACACAATTTATTTATTTATTTTTTCTATATGTTTTATTTTGAATTATTGTTATCACTACAAACTTGCTAATCTGTATTCAGCAACGTCTACTGTATTGTTAATTCTATGCAGGGTACTTTTCATCTCAGACTTTTTTTCATTTCTAGATATTCAGTTTGGGTCTTTTTTTATTTTTAATTTCTCTCTTCATCACGAGTCATATTTTCCTGCATTTTGTATGCATAGCAACTTTTTTATTGGATGACAGATATTTAAATTTTATCCTATTTTGTGCTAGATATTTGTATATTTCTATAAATATCTCTGAACTTTGTTTTGAGACACAGTTAAGTCACTGAAAATGGTTTGATATTTTTAAGTCTCACATTTAATCTTATTTTCAGAAGAAGCAGAGCAGCTGATAGTCTAGGACCGATTTCTTGACACTTCTCAAGCAAAACCTTACTGAATATTCTATACACTCTTCAGTCTATTTTAAGGTTTTTGCATTTTGGCAGGTAGGAATACAAACCATTTGTAGGTCTTTTTGAGGTCTGAGAATTTTTGGGGCTTTTGTTTGCTTGTTTGTTTTTTTATTGGTCTTTCTCCAATCTCGAGTACTTTTTTCACATGCATGCATAATGTACTTGAGCTGATCAGTACTCAGCTCCAGACTTGAAGGGAAGCATTTCTTCAGACTTCTCTGCAAAACTCTCTTCTCTACATGCAGCTATCTCCTCTCCTGCACTCTGCCTGAACTTTCTAGCTGGCTTCCCAAATTTTCAATTATGTTTCCCCAATACAAGTCCGAATATGGGTGCCCCCTCCATACAATGTAGTAATAATAGTTGGGATAATTCTGGGCTATTTTGTTTTTTTCCTTTTCTTTTCAGGTTACCTCTCCAGTGGTACCTGACCAATGTCTGAAAACTGCTGTTTCGTATATTTTTTTTCTGGTTCAGTAGTGGTTAAAGGCAGGTATTCAAATTGAGCCAGTTATACTTCATCTTTGTCAGAAGTTGATGTTCCAATGGATTAATATAGAAAGTAAAAAAAAAACTAACCTAGCAACCCATGGTATTTTCTACATCATCAATGGAAAGTGTAAGTGGAAACAAGATTATCAAACTCCTTTGTATGTGTTTTTTCTATAGTTGAGATAAAATTCAGCAATTTTATCTGTGCTTCTGCCTCAGTTACATAGGCAGTTCCCACAAAGAAGACTTCTTGTCAATAGTCTCTGGATGATCAATTTTTACATAAAATATATTGATGTTGGAAACAACAATAAACCTAAAATATACAAATATACACACAATATTAATTTCTATCTTAATCTTTATTTTGAAATATAGTCAAAGGAATGGAAAACACAATGCTCTTAGTAAAACGTATTGAGGAAATGCACTCCAGTGTGAAATGAAAGGGGATATTTTCACTGCACCAAAAACAATCATATTATTTAGGAATATATTCCAAAAGAGCATAAATGGAGACATCTATTTAAAGAGAATGTATCTTTGAAAATTCAATGTTTCTATAATTATTTTATTTCATAAAATGACTACTTTAATCTGTATCAGAAAAAATAATTTGCTTCAAAACTTCAAAGAAGCTAGATGGAGGACATTTCTGACCCTGTGGTTCATAAAAAATAGCATACATTTTATATGTATATTAGTGTGGAGCTTGGATTCTATGCAGATTTCAAAGTTTTAGAAATATATAAATGAATCCTTCCTGAAAGACTAAGACAAAAGGATTTGTTTAATGTTAAATAGAAAAAATAGTATAGTATGTTTCCCCCATCTACATTTTTGATATCACCATGTTTAATTTATAAAGCCAATTAATTGTCTGAGGCTAGTCACACTTTTTATTTTTTAAAAAGGATATATATTTTGAACATTAACAATGTGAAAATCTCTAACCTAGAATAGCTTTTGCTTTAAAAGTAGGCTAGCTTCCAAAGTCATACCCACCTGAGGTTAAAAATGGAGTCTGAATAATTTTACATTTTGCTCACATAGCACTGCTATTCTTTTTCTTTCTATGTCACTTCCCTCACCACCTCCTCCCCTCCTTACACACACAATTGTTTCTCAGAGTGCCCTGGAGCATCTCATGTGTACTCATGTACACAGTCCCCTCTGCTTTTAGAGGGCATCTACTATTTCTTCATTTTTTCTCCTCCCTATAGTAATTCTACTACTAATACTTCTGGAGCCTATGTAAACTCTGTAGAGATATTGACAAAGCCAGTTACATTCTGTTTTTTGTTTTTGTTTCTGTTTTTTTGTGGTACGCAGACCTCTCACTGTTGTGGCCTCTTCTGTTGCAGAGCACAGGCTCTGGATGCGCAGGCTCAGCGGCCATGGCTCATGGGCCCAGCCGCTCTGTGGCATGTGCGATCTTCTCGGACCGGGGCACGAACCCACGTCCCCTGCATTGGCAGGCAGACTCTCAACCACTGTGCCACCAGGGAAGCCCACCAGTTACATTCTGGAAGGAGTCATTAAAGCCATCCTGCACTGATACTTGCCTAAGAGAATATTTTCTCTCACTTCTCTATTCCCAATGGTTTTGTCCCTGTTCAAACTTACAGATCTCCTCTGCACTCCTAACATTCTATAACAATACTTTAAAACAGGAAAAATATCCTTAACCGTACTCTCTTCCAAAATAATTTAACACTCACTTACAGGGTCAATTCTTTTCTTCAAATAACATGCAGAAGTTTTAAATTTTATTCAGTGTCTCAACCATCATCAAGCAGCTGGGCTTAATAAAATATTAAAATTAATTTCCTAAATGAGGACAATTTTTTAAGTCTCAGAGGATTGTTTCTTCTTTTATAAACTTATTTAGGCTTTGGAAAGCTTGGACAGTAATAGTAATTTTCTCTATTAAACATATGTAATTTTTGCTCAGCAGCCCAACAATACAAATTCTAGTTAGAGGATGTCACACTGAAGACATTTCACCCTGAAAATTTATGTGACATAAAAGAACGTTTAGGGCTTCCCTAGTGGTACAGTGGTTGAGAGTCCGCCTGCCGATGCAGGGGACACGGGTTCTTGACCCGGTCCAGGAAGATCTCACATGCCGCGGAGCGGCTAGGCCTGTGAGCCGTGGCCGCTGAACCTGTGCGTCCAGAGCCTGTGCTCTGCAATGGGAGAGGCCACAACAGTGAGAGGCCCGCGTACCGCAAAAAAAAAAAAAAAAGAACCTTTAAATCAGTTGGTTTTCCTACTTATAGCTATTGTTGTAGATACTACAAGGAATCACAGTGTGTGACTAGGATGATATTCCCAATCAAATTGATTTTCTATATTTTTTAGGATACCTAACATTCCCTAGTTCTCCTTACATTTCTGGTATTTGACTGAGTTAGTATATTATATGATTGCTAGTATTACATTATATTTGATTTGGGCTGATAGCAAGATAATCAAAGAAAACACACTACTACTAAAATTTATTATACCATAACATGAGCAGTCTCATCCATGATTTACTTCTAGATGCATGTTACAGAAACTATGTAAATTAGCTAATGAAGTGGAAAGAAGGAAGGAAGAAAGGAAAGGAGGAAGGAAGAAAGGAAGGAAGGAAGGAAATAAGCAAGGAAGGAAAGAAGCAAAGAAAGAAGGGAGGGGTGAGGAGAGGATAATATGGACTGCAAAGCATTCAATTTTGTAAGACTTCTCTTTCCACATTATATAACTATCTCAAAACTTCTGAATTTTAACTGTTTTTCATATTAGCCAACATAGATAATTAGTTATCTTTGAATCCCAATTTCTAATTTTAGTAGCAAATCTGGATCCTGTGTCCACTCCAGGTCCAAGTAAATGGACAGAGGTGAAGAAATAGTAGAAATCTAGTTTGTGAACTGAGAGAGCAGGCAACCCTAAGCAAGAGGACCAAAAATTCAGAGAAAAGGTTTGTGATAAGCTGGTCAGAACTGTCAAAATGTGACACAGGAATTTCAATAAGGGTCAGACAAGCCAACCTTAGAACTTATACAAAATATCAATGCAGAATATTGATTGAGAAGCAAAAACATAACAACCAAAAAGTATCACGTTAGATCCTATTTATTTTATCTAGTCTCACTATATACCAGTGTGATCCCTCTCTTCAACCTGATTTCTTAACTATTTAATTCTGGCTGCTTTAATCTTTCTATTTCCCCTATATCTCTTTATACTCTTCTATACAAATTCTCCCTGTCATTTGATAGTAATCTAAAGCTACTAATTTCCCATTAAGTCTTCCACGAATTAAAATCCATACTGCACTTTGTTGATTATATATTGTGATATTGTTTGTTATTTTTTCTCCTGTAATAGTCTTGTTTCTCTAATTTTCTTAAGAGAAGAAACTATATTTTACACATTATTCTCTTTCCTAAAGACATTCAAGTATAGTGGACACTTTATATAATTAATTTATCCTTAATTGAGACAATTTTTTCCAATACATATTTATTAAGCCTCCCTGTATGTAACAATATGTGATACATTTCATGAAAACCAGGTATAAAAAGATACTAGAAAGTTATTTTTTCCCCTCCTCTTGGTGTTATTACTCCTCCTACATTAGATATCTAAGTGCATAAGGGGATAACAATGTAACATAAAGTAAAACTCACTTTTCTAAAGTCAATTTCCTTAAAAGTTATGTTTAAACAATTTGATTTATGTCATAATTTGCAAAGAGGAAATGGTGAATTTCAAATTCTACCTTGAAATTATTCTCTTTATCTGCACAGTCAGGGATCAAAGTCTGTATTAGGCATAGTTATTTTTTTCTCTTTGTACAAAATTCAAATACAAAGTCATTCTTAATTTTAGTTAATAATTTATATATACACATATTTCAAGAATTTTAAAAGATTAATTCAATTTCAAGCCAATAAATGAAATTGTAGATTTAGTACTAAATTTCACAAGCTCAAACTTTTAAATGATATATTGATAATGTTTACCAAACTTGGTCTACATAAAGAAACGCAGTAGACTTTTTGATATTGTAAAGCAGGAACCAAGGTTCATTGTTTGGTTCCCTCAGAATTCTCCCCTTACTACTGATTTCTGAAATTGTCAAGGGCTTAATGGTGCTATTGTGGAACTGATACAAGGTTACTGACATTTATAACATGTAAAATCTATGAAAATCTGTATAGTTATCATATAGGTAAGATGGGTTTATGGAGGCTCAGTTCCATGTAGCCTACTGGACAACTGCTATGGACTGAATTGTGCCCTACCCCCAATTCGTATGTTGAAATCCTAACCACCAAAGTGCCTGCATTTGCAGACAGGTATTTTAGGAGGTATTTAAGGTTAAATGACATCATAAGAGTAAGCAGGCAATCCTATGGGATTGGTGAGCTTACAGGAAAAGGAAGAGAGAAAAATTATCTCTCTCTGCTGTGTCATGACACAGCAAGAAAGTGGCCATCTGCAAGCCAGGAAGAGAGCTCTCACCAGAACTCTACTGTGCTGGCATTCTGATGTTAGACTTTCAGCATCCAGAACTGAGACAAAATACAGTTCTGTTGTTTAAACTACCCAGACTATGCTATTTTATTATGGCAGCCTGAGCTGACTGATACAACTGACCATAAGGATTTGAAACTTAAGGGCACTTTAATAAACTCATAATAATTTTAATGCTGTGTGTGTGTGTTATACGGGACAGCATAAGCACAGAAAAATGTTTTTTGTGGAAAAGTGAAGGTAAAAAAAGAATGAAATAACAATGTAGCAAGCCAAAAATATTTATAATATTAAATGAAAATTAGGTTGCATCATGTTATCTATGATATTGCTGCAAAAATATAGATGAATTGACTATGCTGGTGGGTTATTTTTGAAATAACTACAAAAGGAGAAATGAGCCCTAACATAAGATTCTGTTGTCCCTGATAAAGTTAGAAGTTCCACTGTTAGGCCTAAATATTGGCATAAGAATATCTAGCTTTCCTTAAAATAGTGTTAAAGACCAAGTTTAGAAACCAATGGCTGTCCTGAACTGGTTCAATTTTCAGCCTACAAAAGGTAACATGTACTTCTTCCTGAATTTTTTTAAAGCAAATACTATATGATTATTGCTAAAATAAACAAACAAAAATGAAGGGGATTATGTTACAGATATCAAGGTGTGTCTATTAATACCTTTAATTACAAAAAGGTCAAAGTCCAGAGATCAGTGCATGGAAGATGGAGGTAATGATCTAAATGCCCTGGGGAACTTAAAAAGTAGATCCAGGAGACTTCCATTTAGAGGGTAGGATATATAAGTCTTAATAATAAGTCACTTTAACCAGAAAGTGTTTCTTTTTTCTTTAACTTAATTGTTTTTTTGGCCACACCGCGTGGCATGTAGTATCTTACTTTCCCAACCAGAGATCGAACCTGTGCCCCCTGCAGTGGAAGTGCAGAGTCTTAACCACTGGACCACTGAGGAAGTCCTTAGAAAGTGTTTCAAATCATCAGGACAATGGGAGAAAAGTGAAGAGTAGAATTAACAAGGGAGACTTATCAAGGAAAAGCTAGTGGAGGTGGAGACTGACTTGGGTTTTGAAGAATGATATAAATTCCAATACTGGTGATTTCCAATTCTTACACTCAATTAACATCTCTTCAGGAGCTTTACAAAAATTACCAAAGCCTGAGACCCACCGCAGATTCTAATAGGTATTTTTAAAAGGTTTCCAGTTATTGCAAAAATAATTGGTTCATGTTATATTTGCTGGTTCAAGAACCACTGTGTAACAAACTTCAAGTTTCTGCTGCTGCTTTAGAATAGCATGAGAGTCTGTTAAAAATGCAGAATCTCAGGCCCAAATCAAGACTCAATGATTTAGAATCTGCCTATTAAAATTTTAGAAGTAATAGAAACAAAGACACAATGGAGAATAAAATCCTGCAGAAATGTGCACTTGTACTTCAAACCCCTACTAACATTGGACATCCCAATAGTACTCTCTCTTATTCTACATTCTAATACTTGAAGTCATTTCCTGATTAAAATTACATAGATTCAGAACTGGATAGTTGAATAATCAATAAATTTTTTGAACTCTAAAAATGTACCCAAAATACCCAGTTATGATCCAGAAAAGTTAGATTTCAGGTGCTAGCTCCATGAAAATTTTCCTTTTTTTTTTTTTTTGGAAGGCATAGATCTTCTCATTTCTTTTTTCTTTTTTTTTTAACCTCTTTATTGGATTATAATTGCTTTACAATGGCGTATTAGTTTCTGCTTTATAACAATGTGAATCAGCTATACATATACATATATCCCAATATCTACTCCCTCTTGCATCTCCTTCCCACCCTCCCTCTCCCACCCTCTAGGTGGTCACAAAGCACTGAGCTGGTCTCCCTGTGCTGTATGGCTTCTTCTCACTAGCTATCTATTTTACATTTGGTAGTGTATATATGTCAATGCCACTCTCTCACTTCGTCCCAGCTTACCCTTCCCCCTCCCCATGTCCTCAAGTCCATTCTCTACATCTGTGTCTTTATTCCTGTCCTGCCCCTAGGTTCTTCAGAACCATTTGAATTTTCCATTTTAAACAACTGAAAGGATCACTTTATTTACTTATATTCAAGGCTTTAATATAATAATTCTTTTTTTCTCGAAGGTTTAAGGAACTCATAACATCTAAATAGATATCAGACTATCTCAGAATACAAACAATTTATAAGCAATATCAAATTTGGAATCTTGATGACAAAGGATTCAGAAGTTCCCATAAACAAGCAGTTGTGCTTTCTTTAAAAGACAGTGCTTTTTGTTGTTGAACATGGGGTAGTAATTCACAGTTCTAGTTTTCTTAGACAGGACTTAGTAGATGAGTCACCCCATGGCACTGGCCATACTAATTAACCTCTCAGTGCCATTAAGAAAAAATAGACTGAAAAAGCAGATATTGATTTCTGAGAAGCCAGATATCAAAATTTATTGATCAGGCAGGACTATATTGACCAATTTTTAAAAAATCAAGAATGGTATGTACTGAAATAAAAAATAAGTTTCTCTCTGTATCTCTTCGTGACCTGATGCTTGAAGACAAGGCTGTTAAAACAGTAAAGAGAAGTCCTCTGAAGATTTATTTTATATCTCTTTGCACTCCATATCTGTGAGCAAAGGGAGAATTTTCTTCTTATAAAATGCCAGAGGGCCCAATATTGTTTCCATTGGAGGGAAACAGGAAAGCTTACATCAAATGCTGATTAAAACACTGCATCAGTAAGCACAACATACGAGAAACTTCACATGCAAATCTGCACTAGTTTTCTGATTCCAGAACACAGCCTGTGCAGTCCACAATTTAAAATGAATGGCAGCTTTCTTCATCAGGTCTCACTTAGGATTGTTATCATTTTTCTGCTTTCATGGTTCTTCTTCTTTCTTCTAAAAAGGGTGTGATAAAAATCAGACACTTAAGGTGAAAGCCTTTAATATGCAACGGGAACATTTGCATTTAAAAATTAGAAGTAAGGAGACCTCTGTCTAAACCCAAAGAATGACTTATGAGTGATAAAGTTAATTGTGGCCAGGAAGTCAGGGAGATATATTGGTGGATACAAAAGTCTTTTCTAATGCCATTCTTCTCAAACCACAAAAGAAACTGTTTAATTTGCATATATATAATATTGAGCCTGCTTCCTGAAGGACTTCTGCTCTCTGAATTTGAAACACATAAATTATATTTTATTTTATGTTATATTTCCTATTCATGGTCAGTGATGAGGTGATTTTCAAAGCTTTTGGCAACAGAGAAGATCCTAAATGATGGTAAAGGGCCTGGGGTCCACATCTCTTAATCCACTAATTTTCTATGTGGCACTGAACAAGTAGTTTTAAAGATCCCAAATCCAAGTTTGTTCATCTGCAAATAAAGACGCTGGGCCAAATTATCTGTAGTTACATTCTGTATTGACTTTCCAACTTTTACTATCCATGATAACACTAAATCAGTGAATTATCACATACAGTGTTACAAGGGTTCTTGCATCATTTTCATCTATAAATATCATAAGGTAAATAAATTTCAGTGTAGCATGAATGTAGGAAATGGGTGCATTTTTTGATATTGCTCCCTTCCCCCACATGTGTGTTTAACACAGTTTTGATCCTTTGCAACTTTTACAAAATGTGATTGTGTTAGGCCAAGGACAAAAAATTTCATTTCGGTGTGTCACAGTCTCTGGGCACACTACACAATGCTCAAATACATAACAAAACTACAAACAACAATTCTGAGAATTTAGAAATGGTAAATTTAAAAAAAAACTCCTTATAACTCCTGGGTCAGAAAATTACAAACTATAATTGAAAATTACTTAGAAATAAAAACTATAAGATTATCAATTGAAAATATGAAATCTTATAGAAGTCATATTTAGAGGCAAATATATAGCAGTACATACCTTTATTTAAAATGAAATTAATTGCAGTTTTAACACAATCTTTAAGACTTTATTTTTTTTTTTAGTGAAGTTTGAGGCTCAGAGCACAATTGAGAGGAAGATGTAGAGATTTCCTATATACTGCCTGCTTCCACACATGCTTAGCCTCCCCTCTCAATGACACCAGCAAAAAGAGTGGTACATTTTTGTATTACTTGATAAACCTATACTGCCACATCATTATCACCAAAAGTCCATAATTTATGTTAGAGTTTACTCTTGCAGTTGCACATTCTATGGTTTTGGACAAATATATAATGACATGTATCCACCATTATAGTATCATACAGTATTTTCACTGCCCTAAAAATCCTCTGTGCTCTGCCTATTCATCTCTCCCTCTCAACCCCTGGCAACCACTGATATTTCTACTGTCTCCATAGAAAACCCTTTCCAGAATGTCATATGTTCAGAATCATAGTGTATGTAGCCTTTTCAGAGTGGTTGCAACCTAATGTTTTCAAAAAGGAGAAAACAAATATAAGTATATGTAAATGTACACTAATTTGAAACTATAAAGGAAAACAGAGTAGTTATAATGACTACATTCAAAAGCTAGCTGTGAAAATAAAGTAAAACACAGATAAGGAAGATAATAAAAAAAAAACTAGGAAAAACTATATACTGTTCTATTCTAATAAGTTTGAAATTTCAATAGACACTTTAGGAAATTGTAACTCATCAAAATTCACTTTAGACATATATAATCAGAGGAGATTAATAAATCTTATGGCAAAGTTTCAATTAAAGTCACACATAAATCTATAAAAATATATGATTTCCATATAAAACTATTATAAATAAACTCAATTTTACAGTAGCATCAGGCAGAACAGGTTTGAATTAGAAAATCTGACCAACCTTCCCATTTTCTCTGTCTCTGTCCCTATATATAGGCTACTATATATATATATATATATATATATATATATATATATACATATAGTAGTTTTCTAACACAACAAGAATGCTACAAAATTTAATATAGATTTTCATTTCTTTACTTGTGCATGCAAGGAGTATACTGAGGTGTACTTTACTTAGCACCTTTAAAAATGCAAAAAATGGATCAATAAAAATATATACAGGTATATTTGTCTATAATCCTAACACAATATTTAACACTCAATCACTAAAATGTCTTACTAGAATTATTTTAAAATGAGAACACTAATGTTTTTGTATTTATTTCACCATTTCTTAAATATAATCTCTAAATTGAAATCCTGCATTGATACATATTTCATCCCAGTCCCTCTGTGATACCATCTTCCATCTGAGTATGCTAATGATACTCAGGGAGATATCATATCACTCATTCAGAATTATAAAGTACTAGATTATTGATTAGGAATGTACCTTAAATATTATGTTGTCCAAACAGCTATCCTATAATTAAAAGATTTCATTTTACCTTTGATCAAACACAGTGACAGAAATATATATTGCCTTGAAAGATAAAATGCTCAGCAATGTAATGATCTGGGAAAAACTCACCTTTGCAACTTCTGCTGAAGTCTTTAATGCATTTTGGGTTCATTTTTTTTGTGTAGTGAAAGAGAAGGTACACTGTCATTCTTCTTCCAACACCATTTATTGAAGAGACTGTCCTTTTCACAGAGTGTATTAGTGCCACATTTGACAAAGGTTAGTTGACCTACACTTTATGTGTGTTATATCTGGGCTCTATAGTCTATTCCATTAGTCTAATGTGTCTAGAGTTTTGCTTTTTCCAGTGTCATACAGTTTTGATTACTATAGCTTTGTATAAATTGAAGTCAGGAATTGTGATGCCTCAAGTTTTGTTCTTGCACAAGATAATAATTGTTTTAACTATGTTAATGGATATATATATTCTGTACAATTTAATGATTAAAAATTAGTCCAGAAGTTACAAATGAGCCTCATTTTATCTCCTTTCCAAAGCTATTATTCCCAGAGGTAGCAGAGGATTAGGGAATGTCTCAATCCATTAGTCTTCTTGCTGTGTCTTTACATGGTAGAAGGTGCAAGGGATCTCTTTGGAGTCTCTTTCATAAAGGCACTAATCCTATTCATGAGAGCAGATCTCTCACAAATAATCACCTTCCAAAAGCCTACCATCAACTTTGAGGCTTAGGAGTTTTGAGAAGACATAAATATTCAGATTATAACAGAGAGACAGAAAAATCATGAAAAATATCTGAATTATTCCATACTTCTAATAAAATACAGATGTTAGTAAAGAAAATGTTTATAATATATTCAAAAGCCTCAATCTCTGAGCTTTCGATGACTCCACCTATGGAAAATCCTCATTTCAAATTAAATAGCTCAAAAGGTGAGACTTTCTAAAAGGTAAAACTTCTCAAAAGAAAGGACATCATCCACCAGGGAATTGTCTCACAGTTAGTGTGCACTCTGCTGATATCAATATTTATTTATTCTGATAAAATTCTAATATGGATGAAAATTAAGGATGAGTTTTAATGTAACTCACAGAAAGTTCAAAATTATTTTAAATTCCAGGATTTTCAGAAATTTATTTTTCCAATTAAGCATGAATATAATCAAGGTTGGTGACCTGTATCTATCTAATTAAAAAGAGCTAACCCTTATTACAGATATTTTTTGATTAAAACAAACATATGTATGTTTCAGAAAAATCTGAGTAAGAATCTGCCTTGGAATCAGAAAATGTGATTCTCTAGGAGGCTTTGCAACAAATTTGGCCATGGACTCTGTGGTAGGCACAATTCTGCCCTTTGATGTTTGTGTCCCATATAATCTTCTCCCTTTGAGTGTGGGCAGGATGTGTAAGTATGATACAAGATCACTCCTATGATTAGGTTACATCATATAGCAAAAATAAAAAGATATTGGAGAAATAATTAAGGTCTTTAATAAGTTGACTTTGAATTAATTGCAAGCCCAAGTGTGCTAGACCTATTCAGGTGAGCCCTTAAAAGAAGACCTTGAAGTTAGAGACAAGAAACATCAGGAGATGTCCTATTGGTCTTGCATAAGCCAACTGCAAAGATATGGAGAGGGCTATATAGCAGGGAATGTCAGCCTCTAAGAGCTGAGGGTATCTGTCCTACAACCTCAAAGTTCTGAAACCTATCACAACCATGTGGGTATAAAAGAATATCAAGTGAAATTGCAAAAATGCCAATGCATTTTTTTCCAGTCTTCTGAGACCATGAGCAGAAGACGTTTAACCTGTGTCTAACTTTCTAACCTAGGGAATCTTTGAAATAATAAATGTGTGCTATTTTAAGTCATTGTGTTTTTGGTAATTTCTTTTGTAGCAAAGAAGACTAACAGCCCTCGTCATTGTGTCATTGAGGGCTGAGGTTGAGATCCTCTCCCCTCTAAAGTGATTTGATTCCACAAGTGTTTAGTTCCATAATGGAGTTCAATTTTATTTTTTTAAAATCTGTACATGTCACAGCCTATATTTGAACCTCAATATTTGAGAGAACATTCAAAGAAAATTGGGGTATAAAATAAATGCCACCCCATACTCATGGATTGGAAGACTTAAATTGTTAAAATATTCATACTACACAAAGTGATTTACACAGTCAGTGAAATTTCTATTGAAATCCCAATGGCATTTTTGCAGAAACAGAAAGAAAACTTCCTAAAATTCATATGGAATCTCAAAGGATTCTGAATAGCAAAAAGAATCTTAAAATGTTAGAGGCCTCACACTTCCTGATTTCAAAACATATAACAGGGCTTCCCTGGTGGCGCAGTGGTTGACAGTCCGCCTGCCTATGCTAGGGGACACGGGTTCGTGCCCTGGTCCGGGAAGATCCCACATGCCGCAGAGCGGTTGGACCCGTGAGCCATGGCCGCTGAGCCTGCGCATCCAGAGCCTGTGCTCTGCAATGGGAGAGGCCACAAGAGTGAGAGGTCCGTGTACTGCAAAAAAAAAAAAAATACTACAAAGTAATAGTAATCAAGACAGTGCAGTACTGGCATAAAGACATATATAGACCAGTGGAACAGAAATAAACCCTTGTGTATATAAATACATGATTTTTGTCAAGGTGTCAAGACAACACAACGGTAAAAGGACAGTTTCTTCAACAAAAGGTACTGGGGAAAGTGAACATCCAAAACTGAAAAAATCAAAGTTGAAACCTTACTTTACAACATACATGAAAATTAACTCAAAAGTATTAAACAAACACCTAAAAATAAAACCTAAAATAAAAAACTTCTAGAATAAAAAAATAGGGGGAAAATCTTCAGAACATTGGATTTGACAATAATTTATTGAACATAACATCAAAACTTAGACAGTAAAAACAAAAATAGATAAGTTAAAGAAAAAACTAGGCAAAAAATAGACAAATAGGACTACATATGGGAGAAAATATATGCAAATTATGTAGTTGGTAAGGGGTTAATATCCAAAATATATAAGGAACTTCTACAACTCAAAAATGAAAAAAACAAATAACCTGATTTAAAACCACTGTGAAAGAATTTGAATATACAATTCTCCCAAGAAGATATACAAATGGCCTACAAGTGTATGAAAATATACTCAACATCACTAATTGTAAGAGAAATGCAAATCAAAACTACAGTGAGATATCACCTCATACCCATCAGGATGACTACTATCAAAAGAGCAGAAAGTAACAAGCATTGGCGAGGAAACAAAGAAATTCGAACACTATTGATGGGAGTATAAAATGGTAGAGGCATTTTGGAAAACAGTATGGAGATTAATTTCAAAAAAAAATTAAAATTAGAATTATCATATGATCCAGTAAGCCTACCTCTGCGTATATATCCAAAAGAATGTAAAGCAGGGTCTTGAAGGGATATTTAAACACCCATGTTTGTAACAGCATTATGCACAAGTGGGAAGAGGTGGAAGTAACCTAAGTGTTCAATGTCGAATGGATAAAGAAAATGTGTATTATATATTCAGCCTTAAAAATACAAGGAAACACTGTCACTTGTTACAACACAGATGATCCATGAGGACATTATACTAAGTACAATAAGCCACTTACAGAAAGACAAATACTATATAATTCCACTCATGTGACGTATCTAAAGTACTCAAAATCATAGAAACAGAATTTAGAAAGGTGGTTGCTAAGCGCTGGGGTGGAAGCGAAATTCATTTTTTGGATATACAGTTTCAATTTTGCAAGATGGTAAAAGTTCTAGAGGATTTTTAGCATAGCAATGTGAGTATACTTAACACTACTGAATTGTATACTTAAAATGATGATGCTAAACTTAATCTTATGTGTTTTTTAGCACAATAAAATAAATAGGTTAAAAAATCAAACTGAAACTTTTGGAAATAAATACAATGTACATAGCCCCTTTAAAAAGTATATGCAGCAAATCTGTTTTGTGAATGATGTTTTAATTGAGGATAAGAAACTGCTGACTCAAAAACACTCAATACGTAAAAGATATAAAAGGATCAAAAGAGAAATACAATATACATTACAGAAAATTGACACAGCAGGATCATTTAGGAAAAAATTTTTAGACGCTTTTTAATTGAAGTCTTCTGCATTTCTTTTGAACATGTTTCTTGAGGTTAGGAAAAATCAGCTCATTTCTGCCATTAAACTTTCAAAACATAATCATACAGTTGTCAGCTATTCTTTATATGATATACTCCAGGTCAAACACCCAAATGTAAAGATGCTTGCTGTCATGATATGGTCTGTTTACTTGCTTAATTTGCCAACATCTGTTTGCTGAACCTGCATATCCACAACTTTCCATATATGGTAATGTATGGGGTTAAATCAAAGATGGTGGAAGTAACCTACTAGTTGTATGGAAACCACTGGAGAAAAATGCTCTTCAGAGGGCAACATAAAAGTTTTAATCTATTTAGCCCATACCCAAGGATAGCTTTTCTCATGGGCTGGTCACTAATGATAAAATTGTCACTTTTAAGTCTAACCTGCCGATAAGTGTCCTTGTGAGAATTTAAAAAGATGGTATATAGGAAAAACGCATAGCAGACTATGTAAGTCCATAAAAACGTAAAGCATCATTACAATTTTAGAACAAATCTACTCTTTCACACTATCTTTGGGTCTCAGTTAGAGCCTGATGAATTATTTCCTCTAAAGTTTCACAATTTTCACTTCTGGTTCTAGTTCTGCATGTAAGGAGCTTGGAAATTGCCATTCAGTACTAACAAGTAAAAAGCTGAACAGACAAAAAATCAACAACTCTTCTTTGATTCATAATAGGTAGAAAAACATAAGGCAAACCACAGCCTCCAAGATTGGAGAGACAGGAAAATACAGGGAGTTGCTGCTTAGTGGAACAGAGATTTGCAAGAGTGAAAACCACCCTGCAAACCAGTGCAGGGGCAGGAAAACTGAACTGTAATTGATGAATTGCTGGAAGCTTAATGTAATCAAATCTGAGTGTTAAAAACTCCAGGGGACCCCAGCCATATGGGGTCCCCCTCGATGTTGTGAGATTTATCTCCAGGAACTTGCCCAGATTTCCACAGTAAATATCAGAGAAAAATCCCCATGCGTTTCTAGCAGGGGAAGGGGAAAAGGAACAATTTTGCAATATGCCAAAGCACTCTGTTCTTATTAACAAGGTCTGGCCACAGGAAAAACTAGTTAACCAGAGTCTAACCTGTGGGAGTATTATCAGAACCTAAATAACCTGGGGGAATGGAGATACCAGCTAGTTCTAATCATCCTGTTCCACCTAAGAGGGGAGAAGAAACCTGAGAAATTCTTGTGAAGTCAACAGTCCAGAGGTATAGCCTCACTAAAAGACTGAGACCCAGTCATAGGAGTACAAAAATTTTCCTTTCCCCCGTATCACCACTGCATCATTAAAAACCTATTTACAGCAATTCCTTTTGCCAAGTACTGCATGTCCAGCTATCAAGCATTAGGAGACATAACAAAAGGCTAAAGGCACAATTTGAAGAGACAGAGCAAACTTCAGAATGAGATATGCAGGAATGATGGAATTATCAAACCGGAATTGCAAATAACAATGATGAATATGCTAAGGGCTCTAATGAATTAAGTAGAAAGGATGTTGATAATGGGAGAGGCTAAGCATGTGTGAAGATGGGAGTATATGGAAAATTTCTGTATTTTCTTCTCAATTTTGCTGTGATTCTAAACTGCTTTTAAAAATAAAACCTTAAATAAAAATATATAAAGCAAAGAGATTATAGACAATATACACTTCAGACGCTTAATGAGGAAAGAAGGATAAAGAATGGGGAAGAAGCACCAAGGTACAGGCAGAAGTGTTGTTAATGATCCAGCTGTGCTTATAGAAGTCTATTTCTTTTTGGTTCATACTTCCTATATAGATTATATACCTTTTTCATATGTGCTAAATATTATGTAATACAACTTAAAATGACTGTAATTTAGGATAGACTTGATTCATAGTACCCATAGTTAATGAAATAGAAATATATTTTTCCCTTTCAGCAACAGAGTATACTGGTATTTATTATCAAACCAACTTTACACATAAGAAAATAAATATTTAAGCATATTTTAATATTTCATATTTCTTCTTCATACTCTATATCTAAATTTTGTGTTAAGTAACTTTTCAAGACCCAGAATCTACATATTTGCCAAAGGATTAGACACATTGGAGGAAATGAAGTATACATTTTTGAAAAACATTTTCGAGATGATTAAAAAATAATTCCATTCAAGGATGTGTTGAATTTTCTCCACTGACCAAGAAGTACCCAGTCTGATACCATCAATCTTCAGCCATTCCTACTCTCATTAATTTTTGAACTATGATATTGAATATGATTCATCTACAGTTGTATATAATGTTTTAAAATATTTCCAATTTGTGAATTTTAGAATTATTCCAGTTGTGTAAATTCCATTCAAAGTACCCATAACTTGGCTATTTATAGGCACATTTAAAGGAGAAGGTGAATTAACTTTAATGAGTGTGAAGTGCATCATAAGGCAGCACATCTTTTAGCTAATGTAATCTTAAGGAAGCTATGCTACTTTTCTTCTTCAAAAATATGGAAGCTGGGATTTAAATCCTAGTCCACATAGTTCCAAAGCCTGCACTATTTCAACTAGATCTCATACCCACTGAATATTCTAATACTGCCTTTGATTATGAGAATATAGACTCAGATTCTTAATCCTAAAATAATTGGGCTGAGAGGAAACTCAGAGATTATTCTTAGACGTGGACCTGAGGTGTGGAACATAGGAGGAAATTGACCAGAATCACCTAGTGAAACTTGTGTTAGAAATATGGATGCTTCATTAATTGGTAAAGATTCTCTACCTGGTGATTTAATGACATTTTCTTAATATTTAGGTTCCCATGCTTTCTGAATGATGAGCATGATTGCTGTAAAATTAGTAGTAGGTGAAAGGGGCTTCAAAAGAAAAACAAAATGTAAAATTCCAGAAGACAATTTTTGTTTTTCCCAATATTTCGTTAAGATTATCAATCATACTAAAAATTTAAAATAATTTAACAGAGAATACCTATAATCATATTTTGTAGATTAATATTTTATTATTCTTGCTCTATCATATATCTGACCCACTTCTCTACACAACCATTAATCCATGTTATTTTTAATAAATTTTGAAGTAAAATTTTCTGATTCTCTAAGTATGCATATCATTAATTTGAGTTTGATATCTGTAGGATTTTAATTTTAATGTAGAATTTACATACAATTAAATATACAATTCATAAGTATACATTCAAAAAGTCTAGAAAAAAGTATTTACCTGTGTAACCCAAAATACTAGCTAGTTACAGAGGTTTACCTTTGCTCAGAAATCTCCCTATGCAGTTCCCTAGTTATTTTTTTGCTCCTATCCCTGCGAGACAACCATTTTGTCCTTTTCTTTTCCCATATAATAGTTTTCCCTCTTCCAGAATTTCATGTTAATAAAATTATACATGACGTATTTTTGGAAAAGTTTTTTCATAATATGGAATAATATTTTTGAGAGCCATTCATGATGTTTAGGATGTTATTAATAGTAGTTAAAATTATATAACATTTTATTTAAGTTCAAAAAAGATTATTATTTCTCTTGAGTGAATACATAGGGGTAGAATGGCTGGGTCATTCGGTAAGTATATATTTAGCTTTGTAAGAAACCACTAGTAAGTTTTCAAAATAGTTTTACCATTTTAACTTCCCATAAGCAATGAGTTTTCCATTTCAACAAACTTACCAGTGTTTGATGATGTCTCTCTCTTTTTATTTCTCTCTAATATTTATATGAGCCATTTTGGTCGACGTGGTATCTCATGTGGTTCTAATTTGTATTTCTCTAATTATTAATAATGTTGAGCAAAATGGGCCCTCATTAACTATTTGTAAATTGTCTTTATCTTTATTAGTTTATAGAAATTATATACAATAGTTATCATCTTTTTCAAATATATGATTTATAAATATGTCCCCCTTGTCTGTGGCTTAATTATTCACTGATTAATTCTGCCTTCTGATGAGCAGAAGTTTTAATTTTGATGAAGCCTATTTTTTTAAATTTTAAGTTATTTCTTTACATGGTCTAAGAAAATTTTGCCTACCATTAAATCATGAAGATTATTCTACAATTCCACTAAAATATTTCTGATTTTTTACTTTATATTTAGACACATTATAAGTCTGAATTAATATTGTATATGATGTGAGGTAGGAATACAGGCTTCATTTTAATATTCAGCTCTTCCTTGTAAAAAAAAAATAAAGTAATCACAAAATTGTGGATCTATTTCTGGAATTTCTTTTATTTCCATTGATCTTTTTTTGATCCTATGCCAGTAACACACTGACTTGAAATCAAATAGACTAGTTCCCACAACTTCATTTATATTTCTCAAGATTACTTTGGATATTCTGTGTCCTTTGTGTTTCCATTTAAAATTTTAGATTCTATTTGTAATTTTCTACTAAAGAAAAGCTTACTTCAATTATAGGCATACCTCATTTTATTGCACGTTTATTTACTGTGCTTTTCAGTTACTTTGTTTTTACATACTGGAGGTTTCCGGCAACCCTGTGTCTAACAAGTCTATAGGTGCCATTTTCACAACCTCATTTGCTCACTTTGTATCTCTGTGTCACATTCCAATAAGTTTTGCAATATTTCAAATGTTTTCATTATTATTATATTTTTATTGTGATTTATAATATATAATCTTTGATGTTAATATTATAATCTTTTTGAGGTGTCAAAACCCATACCCATACATGAAGGTGAACTTAATTGATAAATGTTGTCAGACCACCTGTTCCGCCATCTCTCTCCCTCTCCTCAGGCTTCCCTATTTCCTGAGACACAAAAATATTGAAATTAGGCCAATATTTAGTAAGCTTAAAATGGTCTCTAAGTGTTCAAGTGAAAGAAAGAGTTACATATTTCTCATTTTAAAACAAAAGCTAGAAATAATTAAACACTGAGAAAGGTATGTCAAAAGTTGAGATAAGCTGAAATATAGGCCTCTTGCACCAAACAGTTAGCCAAGTTGTCAGTGCAAAGGAAAAGTTCTTGAAGGAAATTAAAAGAGCTACTCTAGTGAACACAAAAATGATAAGAAAGTGGAACAGCCTTATCGTTGGTATAGAGAAAGCTCTAACTGTCTGGATAGAAGGTCAAACTAGCCACAATGTTCCCTTAAGCCAAAGCCTAATCCAGAGAAAGGTCTTAACTGTTTTCAGTTCCATGAAGGCTGGGAGAGGTGAGGAAGTTGAAGAATAAAAATTTGAAGTTAGCAGATGATTCATGAGGTTTAAAGAAAGAAGCCATCTCCATAACATAAAAGTGCAAGGTGAAGCAGCAGGTGTTGATGTAGAAGCTGCTGCAAGTTATCTGGAAGATCTAGCTGAGATAATAAAGGTGGCTACACTAAACTACAAATTGTCTATGTAGATGAAACAACCCTCTATTGGAAGAAGATGCCATCTAGGACTTTCATAGGTAGAGAGAAGTCAGTGCCTGGCTTCAAAACTTCAACTCTGAACCACCACTCTGGTTAGGGCTAAAGTAGCTGGTGACTTTAAGTTGAAGCCAGTGTTCATTTACCATTCTGAAAATCATAGAGTCCTGAACAAGTATGCTAAATCTACTTGATCTATGCTCTATAATTGGAACAACAAAGCCTAGATCACTGCACATCTGTTTATAACATGGTTTACTGAATATTTTGAGCTCACTGTTGAGACCTACTACTCAGAAAAAAATGGTTTCTTTCAAAATATGACTGCTCACTGACAATGAAACTGGTCACTTAAGAGCTTTGATGGAGATGTACAATGACATTAGTGATGTTTTCATGCCTGAAAACAAAACATCCATTCTGCAGCCCATGGGTCAAGGAGTAATTTCAACTTTCAAGTGTTTTTATTTTAAAAATATATTTTGTAAGGCTATGGCTGCCACTGATAATGATCTCTCCTATGGATCTGGGCAAAGTCAATTGAAAATCTCTTGAAAGGATTCATCATTCCAGATCCCTTGAAGAACACTTGTTTCGTGAGAAGAGGTCAAAATATAAACACTAACAGGAGTTTAGGAGAAGTTGACTCCAACTCTAATGGATGACTTTGAGAAGTTCAAGACTTCAGTGGAGGAAGTCACTAATATGTTGTGGAAATGGCAAGAGAACTAGAATTAGAAGTGGAGTCTGAAGATCTAACTGAACTTCTGCAATCTCATGATAAATCTTTAAGGAATGAGGAGTTGCTTCTTATGGATGAGCAAAGAAAGTAGTTTCTTGAGATGGAAACTAATCCTGTTGGAGATGCTGTGAAGACTGTTAAAATGACAACAAAGTATTTAGAATATTACATAAACTGAGTTGATGTAGTAGTGGCAGGGTTTGAGCAGATTGACTCCAATTTTGAAAGAAGTTCTACTGTGGGTAACATGTTATCAACAAGCATTAAGTACTACAGAAAAATTGTTCATGAAAGAAGTTTCCATAGATGGGGAAATCTTGATTTTTGTCTTATTTAAGATATTGCCACAGGTACCCCAACCTTTAGCAACCACCACCCTGATCAGTCAGCAGCTATCAACAGTGAGGCAAGACCCTCCACCAGCAAAAAGATTTCAACTCACTGAAGGCTCAGATGGTGGTTGGTATTTTTAACAATAAAGTATTTTTAAATTAAGGTATGTACTTTGTTTTTTCGGATATAATTCTATTGAATACTTAATACATTATAGTACAATATAATGTAAACATAACTTTTATATGCACTGGGAGCAAAAAAAAAAAAATTGTGATTCACTTAATTGCAATATTGGCTTTTCAGTGGTAGTCTGGAAACAAACCTGCTGTATCTCCAAAGTATGCCTATATGATTATGACTGTATTGAATCCATAAATCAATTGGAAAAATTAGTATCTTAACAGCATCGAGTAGTCCATTCCATAATTATGTCATTTGTTCCAATTTTTTGCTTTTTCCTATTTTAGTTTTAGCAATATTTTAAATTTTTCAGTGTAGAATTCTTGGACAACTTTTGGTAAATTTATTCCTAGCTATTTTTATTTTTAATACTACTGATAACAGAATTGGTTTTTACTGTTTCCAATTGTTTGTTACTAGTATCTGAAATATGGTTTTCAATAATATTAACCTTGAATACTGTGACATTACAAAATTCAATTTTTAGTTCTAAAATTAGTTTTGTATATATCTTAGGATTTCTACAAGCCAATTATATAATATTAAAATAGAAACAATTTTAATTTCTCCTTTCTATATTTTATATGTTTTAGAGTAGTTTTCTTATCTACTTGTACTGGCAAGTGCCTACATAAAATATTGATTATACATAATAAAAGTGTATATTTAGAAAGAAAGTCTTTTATATTTACCAAGATAAATATTAATTTTGATATTCTTCATCCCTTCCTGAAACTTGAGTATTACATTTCTGCTCTTGATAGAATTTTGTTTAGAATTTCTTGTAGGGCAGGTCTGTTTACTATAATTTTTTTTTAGTTTCCTTTTATGTAAAAATATATTTTGCCTTAATTCTCAAAGACATTGAAACTGGATTTCAAATTTTGATTTGTCATTTTATTTCTCCTCACTGTTCTTAATGAATCTATTATCTTCTTGGTTCCAGTTTCAAATGAGAGGTCAATGGTTATCTAAAACATTGTTCTCCCATATGTTGTATTATTTTAGCTGCTTTCGAGGTTTTCTCTTCATCTTCGGTTTTCAGCAGTTTAAATATATGTGTAGATGTAATTTTCTCTGTATTTATCCTGCTTTTATTTGCTGAGGTGTTTATATCTATATTTCTTTTGTATTTCACCAAATTGGGAAATTTTTACCCATTTTTAAAAATTTTTTTTAAGATTTTTCATTTTATATTGGAGTACAGTTGATTAAAAATATTGTGTTGGGGCTTCCCTGGTGGCACAGTGGTTGAGTCCGCCTGCCAATGCAGGGGACACAGGTTCATGCCCTGGTCCAGGAAGATCCCACATGCCGCGGAGCGGCTAGGCCCGTGAGCCATGACCACTGAGCCTGTGCGTCCAGAGCCTGTGCTCTGCAGCAGGAGAGGCAACAACAGTGAGAGACCCGCATACTGCAAAAATAAAAAATAAAAAATAATAAAAAAAAATATTGTGTTAGTTTCAGGTGTACAGCAAAATGATTCAGTTATATATATACATGTATCTATTCTTTTTCAAATTCTTCTCTTTTTAGGTTATTACAGAATATTGATCAGAGTTCCCTGTGCTGTACAGTAGGTCCTTGTTGGTTATCTATTTTAAATATAGCAGTGTGAACATGTTAATCCCAAACTCCCAATCTGTCCCTCTCCCCTACCCTTCCCCTAGAGTAACCATAAGTTTGTTCTCTAAGTCTGTGAGTCTCTTTCTGTTTTGTAAATAAGTTAATTTGTTTTTTTTTTTGATTCTGCATATAAGCGATATCATATAATTGTCTTTCTCTATCTGAGTTACTTCACTTAGTATGATCATCCCCAGGTCCATCCATGTTGCTGTAAAGGGCATTATTTCATTCTTTTTAATAGCTGAGTAATATTCCATTGTATATATGTATCACTCTTCTTTATCCATTTACCTGTCAAAGGACATTTAGGTGGCCTCCCTGTCCTGGTTATTGTAAATAGTGCTGCAATGAACATTGGGGTGCATGTATCCTTTTGAACCATATTTTTCTCTGGATGTATGCCCAGGAATGGGATTCATGGATCATATAATTATTTTTTCAAATATTCCATTCTGCCATATTCTCACCCTCCTTTCCTGTTAGAGCTACAATTGAACACTTGTTATACATTTGATATTTTTTCACCGGCTTTAAATATATATATATATATGTATTTATATATTTATATATATATACGTATATTTATATATGTATATTATCAAAATTTTTTGTATGTATATTTATATCTATAAAATTTTTGATAATTGATCTGAACTCTCATAAAACTGTTATTCTATTATTTAGCTGAGAGGAAACTAACAGACATGAAGCTAATGTTAAATATAAGAGCTCTACAGCTGTACATATGGGAATAAATTATATGAATTTCATATATGAATCTATATACTATCCACAATGTTGTTTGCTTCTGCTTTTGTTTTTAGTATCTTATTTTTTTGTTGCATTATTATGCTGACATTTTTGCTACCTTTTGAGGAAAGTATACATAAACAATGTTTCATTGTCTGACAAAGACTATTTCAAGTCCAATGTTTTATTTTTTCCCTATTTCCAGGTGGTTTTTACCCACACCATGCAAAAAAATCTTTAAAATAAATTCATTTAAACCAATGATAAAGTACATGGTATCAAATTATAAGGTGGAATTCTTTGAAATACTCTATTATTTTTATTTTAACCTGCCATAAAAATCATGCCAGTAGACTTTCCATTCATTTGCTCAATGGTCATTCATATGTCATTTAATCAAACTGGTTTGTTTTTAATAACACTTAGAGCTTCATCAGGATATTAAATTATTCTAGAAACAGTATTTTCCTCATTGAATTTCAGCCTGTGCATGGGCTGAAAACACGCCTTTCTCCTTTATAAATATTCTCTGGAGGAGCAAAGATATTTTTTAATCAGGATGGTGTCATCATAAGTAGGCTGATAGTATGAAAAGGTATTTGCTGTTTTTGAGGGAAAATGTCATATGCAATCGGTAAAAGTGTACACAGCTGTGTTTGAGTTCATCAAATATCTCACAATAAAAGTCTGAGGTTTGCTAAATTTCCAAATGTGTGTTACCACATGTATTTCCCCTTATTTTTAAGCATGGAATGAATTTCAAAAGGCTCATGTGCTGCAAGTTGCTATTTCATCTACTTATCAAAATAGAAGCATAAATAAGCTTTGCTGTCAATAAATTATGTTGAATGGGTTTATGGCTGTTTTTCTTTCTTTCAGATAACAAGATAGCTCTGAAGTAAACATTCCAAAGCCAGAGGATTCAGGCATCATCACTAGGATTTTCATATATCCTGGAATATGTGCTTCAACTTACTAAATGTTGGCAACTTTGCTTGGGCACCAAATCAAGTCAATCTTGTGGTTGTATCACATATCTGCAGCTCTACTCTTTTTAGATTAGTTAACATTTTTTGTTTTGGAATCAGAATTTCCAGAGAGAAAAGACTGTTTCTCGAAGCCTATCTCATAAAACTCTATATTGAACTACTATGGGTCATTGATAAACTATCTTGCTTAATCTTCAGTCATAATTGTATTAGGCCCCACTTAAAATTTATGTGTTCGTGATTTTAGATACATTGTTTAGTCTCTGGTTATTTTCCTTCATAATTTCCCTACTTTACTTTTATCCCTTGGTTAAAACATGACATTCTACTAATTATTCAGAAGTTTCTTCTTTTGTTACATTGGCCTCTATTTAAATGTCTAGAGGGGTGGGATAGGGAGGGTGGGAGGGAGGGAGATGCAAGACAGAAGAGATATGGGGATATATGTATATGTATAGCTAATTCACTTTGTTATAAAGCAGAAACTAACACACCATTGTAAAGTAATAATACTCCAATAAAGATGTTTAAAAAAAAATGTCTACCGTGAGACGCTACATATGAATGCTTAACTTTTAAAGTTACGTACTTGTGGATTCAAACTCTAATTTTTTTCTTGTCTCTTATGAGCCTAATTCTTCTTTTGTAAAATGGGGATAAAAATAGCTCTCCTTCCACAGTATTATGAGAACAGAATGAGAAAATTAATATAACACTCAGTACAGTTGTTATGAATTGAGAATGTAGATATTAAATATTTTCTCTAAACTTTCTCTGGAAACTCAAAAGAAATTCAATAGGACAATAAAATTTAACCTTCAATTAGTATCATCATCATCCCCTTATTTGGACATTAAGAAAAGAAAAAAGTAGGTGTGTAAATAAGAATGCTGAAGGGCTAATATTAAATATCAAGTCAGTATTACAGAAATACATGGGAAAAAAAGAAAGATGATTAATAATATCAGTTGCACACCCCAAATGTGTGGGTCTTCCTAGAGCAAAATCACCACATATTTTATTAATGAAAGGAAGAGATATCCAAATGTCCAGAATTGCTTCTTATTTCATTACAAAATGCATCCCATTATTATTTCCACTTCTGTATTAATTTAGAAAAAAAAGATGAGAGAATACAGCCAACTCTTGAGTCATAGGGAAATCACATCATATGTTTTCCTAATTAAGAAAAATATATAAAACAAATATAAAAATCAACCAAATATAGGTAAATAAGTTATGCCATAAAAATATCAAAAGTCTAAAGGTAGAAATTATTAAGTTTGAAGCAAAACTATATTAAATTAGATAAGATGGAAAATATTTACAAATATGTCCAAAAACACTTTCTTTGAAAAGATTAATAAAAGTAAGATGTCAGAAGTAAAGAGAATCAGAAAATCTATTAACCTATTTTACCCCTAAAGAGGATCTACATACTTATGTTTTTATAAATAATTTATCTCAAATATTGGAGAGAATGATAATTCCAAATCATTTAAATTGGTTTCACAACTTATTTTATTAGATGAACCAAAATCAGAGACCACAATGCGCAATATATTCAGAACAACTTCAGTTTAAATTGAGTCCACAGTTTTAAGCAGAGTATTAGTAAAGCAGTGTGACAGGGACAGGCAGGATACTAAAAATGAAGACCTGCTTTACTATTAGGAAATATATTACTATAATTTAAGACACAATCACGTTGAGGAAAGATACGAGTACATTAATGCTCACAGTGATTCTGATAGAAGTCTACATTTATTCCCAATTTTAAAATACTCAATAAAAATATAAAAGGAAAATAGAGAAATTCCTATCAGTAGCAAGATAAAAACTGCAACAATCATTTAATGTTAGGTTAGAATCTCTAGCCAGAGCTATAAGATTAAGAGATAAAATAAATAATTTTTAAAAGATGAATTTATTTATTAGTATTTCCCTAAAATGTATGTTACCTTAGATTAGAAAACTTAACACAATCAACAAACAATGCTAGAATCATAAAAGATATACACATGTTGGCAAATGTTTAAAATGAATGTATAGAATACAATAGCTATTCTATATGCCAGTAAATAAATTGAGACCAAGAAAAGAAATCTCTAACACAATAAAAGTTAAAAACAAACTACTTAGAAATAAACACTAAAAAACATACAGCTATTATATTAAGAGATTACACAAATATAAACCCAAAATACCAATAAATGTAAATTAATCTATTACTATGAAAAAAGCATGAACAACAAAACTATATCTAGTATTTTCAATTACGTTTAAAATTACTATAATTCTGATAAAAATTTTAATTATATTGGGGGAATAAAATATTATTCCAAAGTTTATTTAAGAGAGTGCTAAAAATTATAATTAAAGGAAACTAAAAAATGGGAAGGGGAACAATAGTCTTAACAAACTATTATTTGTTTGAAACAATACTAAAACAATTTTGAATAACTATATCCTTCCTGTGTTAAAATTCATATATAAATTACTTCATCAAATTTTATAGTTACAGTAATTTAATTTCTGACATTACAAATGTAAATATTTTACAATAAAATGGTGAAGTCACTGTATTAAACACAACCAAATGAATCTGAATTCCATAGAGATTTAAAATTTTCTCTATTAAAATTTTTAAAAGTGTAGAAATTTTTTAAGTAGTGCATTTTTCCTTCTGGTACTTATATTTTAAAAATTTTTAATTTATTTTTATAGTTATTTTTTGGCTGCATTGGGTCTTAATTGCTGCGTACAGGCTTTCTCTATTTGCAGTAAGTGGGGGTTACTCTTCGTTGTGGTGTGCAGGCTTCTCCTGTTGCAGAGCATGGGCTCTAGGTGCACAGCCTTCAGTAGTTGCAGCATGTGAGCTCAGTAGTTGCGACACGTGGGCCCTAGAGCATGCAAGCTTCAATAGTTGTGGCTCATGAGTTCAGTAGTTTTGGTGTGCAGGCTCTAGGACACATGGGGTTCAGTAGTTGTGTCGCATGGGCTTAGTAGTTGTGGCTTGTGAGCTCTACAGTACAGGCTCAGTAGTTGTGGCACACAGGCTTAGTTGCTCTGCGGCGTGTGGGATCTTCCCGAGCCAGGGATTGAATCCATGTCCCCTGCATTGGCAGGTGAATTCTTAACCAGTGCGCCACCAGGGAAGTCCCTGGTTCTTATATATTTTTACTCCACTTATTCCACAAATATTATACTAATTTAATATGTTTCTATGTTTGAAATTTTTAAAAATCACTGATATACTACTTGGCAACAAAAATATGTACATTGATATACATATGGTTAAATGTATGTATAATTTATGTGTATATGTGTACATATATTGTATAGAACATTATTGTGACATATAATATTGTAATATGTATTTATATATATTATATAAATAATTTCCTACAATCATACAGTTCCATATCCCCCAAATATTTTTGCATTTAATTGGCATAGAGTACACATTTTGAAAATAATATTAAATGTAAAATGTTAGATTTTATTTAGCATATCTTTAAGTGATATGTTCTTAGATGATTAGCTTATAGTAGAATGAGGCAAACCTCAACATAAATTTGATTCCTATTTTTTTAAAGCTACAGGAAAGAGTGAGAAAAGGCAACCCTCCTACACTGCTGGTGGAAATGTAAATTGGTACAGCCACTATGGAGAACAGTATGGAGGTTCCTTAAAAAACTAAAAGTAGAACTACCATATGACCCACAATCCCACTCCTAGGCATACACCCAGAGAAAACCATAATTCGAAAAGATACATGCACCCCAATGTTCATTGCAGCACTATTTACAATAGCGACGACATGGAAACAACCTAAATGTCTAATGACAGATGAATGGTTAAAGAAGATGTGGTAAATATATACAGTGGAATATTAACCATAAAAAAGAACAAAATAATTCTATTTGCAGCAACATGGATGGACATAGAGATTGTCATATGGAGTGAAGTAAGTCAGATACAGAAAGACAAATACCATATGATATCACTTATATGCGGAACCTAAAAAAAGGGTACAAATGAACTTATTTACAAAACAGAAGTAGAGTCACAGATGTTGAAAACAAACTTATGGTTACCAGTGGATAAGTGCAGTGAGGAATAAATTGGGAGATTGGGATTGACATATACACACTACAATGCATAAAATAGATAACTAATAAGAACATAACGTATAGCACAGGGAACGCTACTCAATATTTTGTAACAGTCTATATGGGAAAAAAATCTAAAAAAAGAGTGGATATATGTATATATATAACTGATTCTCTTTGCTGTGCACCTGAAACTAAGACAATGTTGTAAATCAAATATACTCCAGGAAATATTTAAAAAGAAAAGAACTTTGGTAACAGCAAAACACTCAATATTTGAACTTCTTCAAAAACATGACATATCACATAGGTCATTAATTATAATTTTGCATGATGAATAGCTGAAAATTTGATTACGATGCTTGAATTTTATCAAAAGAAAACTTATATTTGCAATATGATTTGCCTTTCATTTTTTTGAATCTCACAAAGAGGAAATTTTGGGAAGAGTAACAGTAATGCTTCAACAAGATTTATCCACTCGATTAATCTCAGCTATTACTCTTTATTTGCAGTGCTTTTCTACCTTAGCTAAACATTTGAAATAACCTAAGGAACTTAAAAACACTCTGATCTGTGTCTCACCCCCAGAGCTTCCAATTCATTATTCTAGTAAACGACATAGGAGTTGACATTTGTAAACCTCTGCCATTGATTCTGACATGCAGCCAAGGCAGAGAACTATTGTTACAACACCTGTTTCTAACCAATATATACAGAAAGGTTAAGAAAACTGAAATATTGATTATTTCAATACATCTTTGCAAATACCATACTTGTTGAACAAAAATTTATTTTAATGTACTTGTAAATACTCATATAAAGAAATGTTACAGCATATCATTAATTCATACAGTAAATTACCGTACAGAAATCACAAATGAAAGGGTGTGAGCACAACTACAATAAATGTAAAGTACATGTTAAAATATTAAAATATTGCCTTGGGTCATAGGAATTTAAATAACTTTGAGGGAGGGTTTTACTACAAAAATATATCCTACTCTTTTTATATCAACAAGAAAACATCATTTGTATTGTAAAATTAATTAATCTGAATTAAATAAAAAGGTGTGTGTTGTTAAATAGAATTTGAAGATTCACACTATGGACACAGAATATCAGAAAAAAATATTGGAGTGAGCATATCATTATGATTAAATAAACCTAAGGGAGTTTACCTATCACAGTAAACAGTTTTTAACTTGGCAAAGGATATTCCCTGATTAGCCTGCCACTTCCAAAATCCCATAACCTAAGGAACCAATCTATTACCCAATTTTTATGCCTTTCTTTTTTTCTTTTCTAAAACAATATAAGGGCTTCTACAGGAAAACAGCAGTGCTTGAAGTTGTCTTTAAAATTTTTTCATAGTATAAGACATAGATGAATATTTAAATAAATAAATGAATTATTGGGCATTTTATATGTAATTTTCCACTTAATTAGTTCCTAATTTAATAGAACAAAATCTCTATAGCTTAAAAGGTTACAGTATGATTAGCTAGAACCTAATTAACCAAAACCTTCTATTTTGAATTTTATTTTTAGCTCTGGTTGACATATATAAACAAGAGACAAATGACAAGAAAATAAGCCTCATTATAAATTGATATTAAAAAATATAATTCAAGGGTTATCTCATATTCAGCCTATAATCTGTGCCTGTATCCTCAATTCTAGTTTAGGACAGTGGTCTCTGAATGAAAGTCCTTCTATCATTAAGACGATGAATGTCCCTTCATGACTAACTTTTAAACTGTAAGTTATATAACAAATTAGTTATATAACAACAACTGTGTAGACATAAGCATTATAAAAAAATAATTTAAATTAAAATATAGTAGAACATGTGTGTACCACATATAGCATTGCTAAGGAGACTCTGTTTTCCAGAGTTTATATGTGTATTCTAGGTTGTGATGTACAATGTGTATCTTACAGTATTTTTCAGCTAAACAATTTCACAAGCCATGATCAAGAAGAAATTCCCCAGTAATTCTTGTAGTCAGGCAGAATGTGCCATCACTAAAGAATTCTGCTACACTCAGTTTTGCCTTTGATTTTTATCTCATGACAAGCTATTAGGGAGAGACAGAAACAGACAAAGAAGGAGGATGAGGAGATGGAGGGAGAAGAAGAGGAAGGGGAGGAAATAGAGAGGAAGGGAGAGGGTGAGGGGAGGAAGAGAGGGAAGGAAAAGGGGAGAAGGGATCAGGAGAGAGGAAGGAGGAGAAAAAGGAAAAGGTGGAATAGACAGCACTGAGAAATATGAACATGGAGAAGTCAGTCTGAATCACAAATTCCTAAACTGTTAACCCCATGTGTAGATACATTCTTTGTTCCTCTTTCATTTTTATCTCTCACATTTTATCTGTAAAAGTATTGAAAACAAACAAACAAAAAAACACCTTGAGGGAGATCCTTCACAATGTTATCAGGATTATAAAATACAATGTAAGTAGTTTTCACCTCAGTAAAATCATTCACTTAATTAAAATCGAAGTGAAACAAAAACATAAATTGCTGAGTTGATCATGAACGCCTGTCACTTATTTGTATCTCCCCAAGAAAGGAAAAAGTAACATATTCCTGATTTCCAATTAAGGTATCAGTGACATTAGAGAGGTTACACAGCAAAAGAAATTTAAAAATAGAAACTAAATAGAGCTGGGAGACCAGAAAGGGAAGCTCTCAGGCCCTGCAATGATAGCAGAGCCCAACAAGAGGTATACGCCTCTTCTTTCCTAGTGAGTACTCAGTCAATGAAAAACCATGGAGTTTTTGTTTACTACAGCCCTCCCAATGTCCTTTTCCCCACTATAAAATAATTTTTCTTCCCTTGTCCTGCAGGGACTTGTCCAAGGCTTGCTGTGGTTGCAGACCCCAAATTTGTAATTCTCCAGTGATCTGCAATAAACTCATCTTTGCTGAAGAAATATCTGGCAGCCTATTTGTTTTAGGTCAACAATAGCTCCCTCTGTTTCTAGACTGAATATGTGGAAGAAGATGCATTTATTCACTGGAAGTACCCAATAGGTGACATAATTTCCTGGATTACTCTCCAGTTATTCACATAACAGGGATGTCTGCAATATAGAATTCCCACTACAATTTAACTATCAAATTAAGATGAATATGATTTTTATATATCTTTTCTGTGTACGTGCATGTGTGTATTTAAGTTTGTTGAAGAAAGAGAAACAAGTACATGCTTTGTTACTTGAGAATCCTCTATTGAAAGATTGAACCCAGGTTAAACCATCCTCCTGGTTGTGTCACACAATTCTAGGTAGATCAGGCTATAAGAAAGTAAGTCGTGTGTCTGCTTTTGCTAATCCTACATGGACAAACTCACTTCATGTGAGCTGCAAGACCCATGTCTTGCAAGATTCCATGTCCCTATCTTTTGAAGAAAAAGATTTTTGCTTTATTCTCCCAGGCCTCTCCTGAGTCTCAGAAGACTGGCTTGAGAGTTAATGATTAGGAAATTAAAAAATGCAGAAACAAAGGATACCTTTTGGGCCAGGAAACTGGTAACAATTTAGACTCTAAATCAGCCACATATCAGAGTCACTGAACTCCCCATTCTCTGAATGATATAGATAAGAAGGACTGACAACATTCCTAAGTTGTTTTTACAGAAACCAGAACCCCACCAGATGAAAACAGCTAACCAGAAACATGAACACCCCAGACCAGCTGGGACCAAAAGGTTGATGATGTTGACTTACAAAACATCACTCTGTTACCTCATCACCAACCAATCAGAAAAATATCCACGAGCTGATCAGGTACCCTGCAATCCACAATCTTAATATTGCCTTTAAAAACCCTTCCCTGAAGCCATCAAGGAGTTCAGGTCTTTTGAGCACTAGCTGCCTGTTCTCCTTTCTTGATGCCCTGCAACAAATATTGCACTTCCCTTCACTGTAACCCAGTGTCAGTAGATTGGCTTTGCTGCATGTCTGGCCAGTGGATCCAAATCCAGGTTAGGTAACACTGTTATCAGGTACTGTGGCTATGTGCACATCTGTGGAAATTGAGTGAAAATGCAGATATCCCCTTTGGTTACTTATATATGCAAATTATTACAAGTTTATTCTTAATCAACTTAATAAATGTTTCAATAAGTACTTGTGACTTAGTGGTTTTGTCAAGGTACACAGTCTATTTCCCTGTGGGTTCTGCTACAAAGATAATTCTAATCAACTAATTTTTTGAGATGAGCACACCTAGTTGTGAAGAGTTAAACCACTTCCTCAATGTCAAATAATCCAAGAAAGGATTAGGAACAGAATCAAGTTTTCTTAATTGTCTCTAATTTTTTAAACTTAAAAAAAATATCTAACAAAGAACAGGTAGAGTACTACACCTAGGACAGTGTGCTCTCACATCTCTAAATTAACCACATTTAAACCCATAATTTTTCCCACCTTAAAGAATGCTTTCACTTCTGGTTCTACAATTTCATTTACTTGAAATGCCCATAATTAAGACATACTATAGGTTAAAAAGAGAAATAGTAATCTCAAGTGGCTGTCTCACTTTATTTATCCACGCTCAGGGGCATAACTTTCAAACAATTTATAGTTCCTATATTATAATGTCTATAGACAATAACATTTCTTAATACTTATCACCATGACAAAATGTCTTAATATACTAGAGGAAAAAAAGCATCAAAATTCTTCAAAGCCCTGTTTCAATATCACATAAATCACTGACATAGCTATTGGCCTGTTTCAATACTGGTTTCTATTGTCAATTCTATTCAAGAAAAATAATGAATTGTTAAAAATAATCACCAAATATTAACTTGTTATCATGGTCAGGACTACAAGGAATACATGGATACATAAGTGTTCTCTCTCCTCAAGCTACATAGAGTCTAATAATTTTCTTTAAAAACATGATCAGGGGGCTTCCCTGGTGGCACAGTGATTGAGAGTCAGCCTGCCGATGCAGGGGACACGGGTTCGTGCCCCAGTCCGGGAAGATCCCACATGCCGTGGAGTGGCTAGGCCCGTGAGCCATGGCTGCTGAGCCTGTGTGCCCAGAGCCTGTGCTCTGCAACAGGAGAGGCCACAAGAGTGAGAGGCCCGTGTACCGCAAAAAAAAAAAAAGATCAAATAACAATAGTGTTACATAGAAAGTGCTGAAGAAGACTTGCATTTCCACTAGTATTGTGGGCTATATACCTAAATTAATTATTTTTGCTGATTCCAGAAGGAAGAGTGTATCAAAGAAAATATTTGAAGATATAATTCTGAGACTATCTAGAACTGAGAAGCCACAAGTGATAGAACTTATGAAAGATCTAAGAAACCCGAAGATTCACAAAATTTATAAGCAGGATAAAGGAAATGAAATTTGCATCGTGGTGATAATGACAAAAACCAAAGATGAGATATAGATTTTATAAGATGCCAGAACTAAAAGTTTACATTGAAAGGGGTAACAGCTTCACAGATGACTTCTGTCACAATGGATGCCAGAAGATAGAAATATGACAAAGTCAATGTGCTGAGAGAGAATAACTGTCAGCCTAAATCATTATAACCAGTGAAGGCATCTTTCAAAATGAAAGTGATATAAAGACATTTTCTAACAAAAATTGACATGCATGCCACCTACAGATACTCTCTAAAGAAAAATTTAAATGTTGTGCTGAAGGAGGATTTGAGTACCAAGAAAGAAAAAGATAGCGTACAATGTGTTGTGGTATATATATATATATATATATATATATATATATATATATATATATATATATATATATGTAATACTAAATGTATGTTGATTGCATAAAACAATAATAGTCATTAAATAAAAAATTAACATGCATATATATTTGTATGTAATTTTTGATGTATAAGAATGAAATTAAAGTGTTCTAAAATATTAGCATTGTGGGGGAAAACTTAAAATATATTGATTAAATTTAGACTGACATATCAAGTGTGCAACATATAATGTTTAGAAAACGCAATATAGGGTAGAAACAGAAAGTGTAACTTCCAAACTAGTAGAGGAATAAAAACAGAAACAACAAATAATAAGTTCAAATGGAAGCTAAAATCTAAGAGAAAAGAAAAAAACATAAAATAGAATGTAAAGTGAAAAACAGGTCCATATATAGCATTAATTTTTGTTACCAAAATTGATTAGATTCCTCAGGGGTAAAAACTGTCATCATGCTTTAGATATACGATCCAACCTCTTCTGTTTACAAGAGACAAGCTATATCATAAATTATCAAAATAGTTGATTGTAAAAGATGAAAAGGAATTACTACACAAATTCAAACCAAAGGAGCTGGTATAGCTATATTAATAACCGAAAAACAGAGAAGTTAAGGCACAAATAATTAGTAGCCAAAAATTTTAGTCACTCCAATGATAAAAATCCAATAACCATGACTATGTAAGTGTTCTGAAAGACCATTCACATGATAATTTACCCTCAAGACAGAGAAAGCAAAAGACAGAGTACTAGATATTTTACTTGACAATTTTCTGGTAATTAATAGAAAAAATTGGCTAACGTTAAATAAGAGTCATAGAAGATTTAACAAATTTTAAAACTTAACCTGATATCTATATAGAGAAGACTGAGCTCAGAAACGAGAATTTAATCTTTCCAAGCACAAGAACATTTATAAAATTGATTGTGTACAAGGACTTCAAGCATATATGACCCCTATATGCATTCTGATTGCAATGCACTAAGCTAGAAATGAAAGGATTTAGCATAAAAATCCCCATGTTTTTGAAAATTAATATCTTCCACTTAAATGACCTTTGGGTAGAAATATATATATATATATATATATATATATATATATATATATATATATATATATTATAGTGGAAATTAGAAAACATTTATAACACATCCAAACCTTTGGGATAGAACTAAAGTGATGCTAAGAAGGATAGGCAAAGCCTTAAATGCATATAGCTTAAAAGAAAAAAATGATGAAAATTAATGAGGCAATTTGGCCTAAAATAATTTTTTAAAACTCGAAAAGAAATAAAATGAGTCCAATTTAATTAAATAAAACATCAACATAAAATGAAGAGGAGTAGATCAATAAAATTAAAGTTGGACTTTTGAAATACTAATGCATTGACAAATCTCTGGCAAGACTGAGGACAGAAAGAGGGAAGGGAAAAGAAGGTATGTTCCCACATTCATAAACACACCAAAATGAGAAAGAATTACTAATTACATAAACTAAAGAAGATAAAGAATAGTGAGAAAAATTTAGGGACAACTCAGGTGAAAAAAGTTGAACTTGGTGCAAGGAAAAAATAGAAAATCTTAATTGTTTCATAATAAAGACTGAGTAAAGAGGCAAATTTTTCTAAAAAAAATTCAAACCTAGGTAGCTTTATGTAGCAAGTGTTAACAAAAATTTAATACTACACATTCTATTCTAAAGCACAGATTGAGGAAATCTCCACACTTCACATGAAGAAGATAGCATAGACCTAATATTAAACTGGGAAAAGAAGGAGCCAAGAAAAAATAATTATATTTTAGTATAAATAATTATACTATACACAGTGGAAATAATTATATTTTAGGTCAAATAAGATTGTAATAGTAGAAAACACTTGTTAGAAAAAATATATAAATGTAGGAAAATGAAAATTCATCGTATGTCAACTTTGTGTGTGTGTATGTATTACTTATTTAAGTCTTTGGTTCATGTCTTCTGAACACCTGGGTGAAGACAACTAGAAAAATGTGCTTTTCTCACCCATAAGCATCCCCTCTGCCCTGGCCATGGTCTTCATGGGGGCAAAGGGAAACACTGTGGCCCACATGTCCCAGGCACTTTCTCTAAGCAAAAGCAGCAGCGGAGGTGGAGATGTCCACCAGGGTTTCCAGAACCTTCTCACCGAAGTTAACAGGACCAGCACACAGTACTTGCTCCGAACCATCAACAGGCTCTTTGGAGAGAAGACTTATGGTTTCCTCCCATTTTTCAAAGATTCTTGCCGCAAATTCTACCAAGCAGAGACGGAAGAGCTGGACTTTAACAGTGCTGCGGAGGAATCCAGGAAACACATAAACACCTGGGTAGCCCAAAGGACAGAAGGAAAAATTACAGACCTGCTGTCTCCAAATTCAGTGGACCCCATGACCTGTCTGGTTCTCATGAACGCCATCTACTTCAAAGGAAACTGGAAGAATCAGTTTAACAAACAGCACACCAAGGGAAGGCTGTTCAAAGTCAGCAAGAATGTGGAGAAGGCTGTGCAAATGATCTTCAAGAAATCCACCTTTAAAATGACCTACATCGGAGAGATATTCACGAAGATTCTGGTGCTTCCCTATATCGGCAGGGAGCTCAATATGATCATCATGCTTCCCAATGAAAACACCGATTTGAAAACAATGGAAAAGGACCTTGCTTATGAGAAATGCATCGAGTGGGCGAGGCCGGACCTGATGCAGGAGGAGGTGGAGGTGTCCCTGCCGAGGTTTAAGCTGGGGAAGAGCTACGGCATGGAGGGTGTCCTCCGCACCCTGGGTGTGACTGACACCTTCGAGGACACCAGGGCGGATTTCTCTGCGATGTCGGCCCAGAGGGACCTGCGCCTGTCCCAGGTCACGCACAAGACCTTTGTGGAGGTCGACGAGGAGGGCACAGAGGCAGCCGCGGCCACCGCCGCAGTCCTGATGCTGCGCTGCGTCAGAATCACCCCCAGGTTCCAAGCCGAACACCCTTTCCTCCCCCTTTTTTTTTTTTTTTTTTTTTTTGCGTTACCTGGGCCTCTCACTGTTGTGGCCTCTCCTATCGCGGAGCACAGGCTCTGGACGCGCAGGCTCAGCAGCCATGGCTCACGGGCCCAGCCGCTCCGCGGCATGTGGAATCTTCCTGGACCGGGGCACGAACCCGTGTCCCCTGCCTCAGCAGGCGGACTCTCAACCACCGCACCACCAGGGAAGCCCAACCTTTTCTTCATCTTTATCCAGCACAGCAAGACCAGCGAGCTTCTCTTCTGCGGCCGGCTCAGCTCCCCATAAGGAGGCGGCAGCTGCAGGCAACCCCACTGGGTCCTACTGGCCCACTTTCCCCGGTACTCCGTGACGTGCCTGTGACCCAAATTGGCCTTGGCGACAGTCCAGAAATAAAGGGTCTGATTGAGAAAAAAAAAAAGAAAATTCACTATTCTCGTGAAATAGTGGTTATCTATTTCAGATATATTTTGCAGATGTCTTCTCCACTCTTGGCTTTTCATAGCCTTAATGGTGTTCTTAATTAAAGAGAAGTTCTTAATTTTGATGTAGTTTGATAAAGTAATTTGGTTTTCTCTAATGTGTAATTCTATAGCTTCTTTTATGATTGTCCTACTTAAGGAACCATCTCCTAGTCTAAGTGTATTAAGATAATTCTCTAAAAGCTTCATAATTTTTATTTTATATTCAGAATAATTTTTACCTATTATATTTAGACCTACTACACATCTGGAATTTTTATGCTGTATGAAGTGAGGTATGGATGCTCAAGATCAATATGAAGTGAGGTATGGATGCTCAATATGAAGATCATATGTTTCTATATGGACAAGCACCCATTCCTGAAAAGTGTACCCTTACCTTGCAGCAAAAGTTTCATATTTATTATAATTAGGTGAATGCTTATGTGTCAGTCTGTTTTCTCTATTATTTTCACTCTTGTATTAATACAGCATTTCTTAAGCCAAAATACACAGATAATGTGTGATCATATTCAACATTCTCTTGGTTATTTTGTTCCATTTCATTACCATATAAATACTGAAGCAGTTTTCCTTTTTCCAGCTTTATTGAGGTTTAATTGACAAAAATTATATGTAAGTTGTACAACTTGATGTTTTGATATATGTATACCTTGTGAAATAATCACCACAATCAAGAAAATTACATCCATCACTTCACATAGTTACCATTTTGTTTTTTCAAAAATTTTAATTGAGATATAATTAACATATAACTTACCAGTTTCAGATGTACAACATAATGATTTGATATTTGTAAAAGTTGCAAAATGATTACTACAATATCTAACATCTGTCACCTCACATGGTTACATATTTTTACTCATGATGAAAACTTTTAAGATCTACTTTCTTAGCAACTTTCAAATATGCAATACTTCAATAATAATACTTGCAATAATATAGTATTATTAATGATAGCCACCTTTCTATGCATTGCACCCCCATGACTTACAACTGGAAGTTTATACCTTTTTTAAAATTTTATTTTATTGAAGTATAGTTGAATTGCAATGTCATGTTAGTTTCAGGTGTATAGCACAGTGATTCAATTTTTCAGATTCTTTTCCTTTATAAGTTATTATAAAATATTGAGTATAGTTCCCTGTGATATACAGTAGATCCTTGTTGGCTGTCTATTTTATATATAGTAGTGTGTGTGAGGAATTTTATACCTTTTGATCCCCTTTATCCATTTCATCCAACCATTCACTCCCCACCTCTGGCAATCACCAATATGTTCCCTGTATCGATCATTCTAGATTATTTATAGTACCTAATACAATGAAAATGCTATGTAAATAGTTTTAAATACAATGAAAATGCTATGTAAATAGTTGCTGGCATTCAACAAATTCAAGTTTTGCTCTTTGGAACTTCTGGGATTTTTTTGAATAGTATCAATCCACGTTTGGTTGAATCAGTGGATGTGGAATCCACAGATATGGAGAGCCAACTATGTCATGGCTAAGTGGAGTTTATTCCAGGAATGTAAGGTTGGTTTCACATTTGAAAATAGTTAAGGCAATTTGCCATATCAATTATCTGAACAAGAAAAAATATATATTACTGCAATAGCTGCAAATAAACATTTGACAAATTCAAGGCACATTCATGGTAAGACTCTTGGCAAAATAGGAATAAATGGGAACATCTTCAACATGAGGTAAAACATCAGCAGGAAAAAAAACCCTGCATTTTACATTTTGCATATGGGTAAAATGTTGAATGTTTTACCCCAGTATGTAAGAAGGCAAATGTGTTTGTTGTTACTACACCTATTCATTGTCACACTAGAAGTATTAACTAGAGCAATAAGGCAAGAAAGCAAAATGAAAACATATAGATTGGAAAAGAAGAAAAAAGTATATCTATTTGAAGATGGCAGAATTGTCTTCAAAGTAAATCCCCCAAAATATCTAAAAATATATATATTGGAACTACCAAGGAGTACTGCAATACTGTAGAACACAATTTCAATATACAATTAAATATGAGATTTAATTGTATTTCTGTATATTTGCAATAAAAAGAAATTAATAGATTAATAACCATAATAGAACAATTATTGTTAATAGAACCATTATCATTAGAACCAAATACCCAAAAATACTTAATCATAAGTTTGGCAAAATATGTGCAAGGTCAGCATTCTAATAACTACAAAATACTGTTGAACATAATCAAAGAAGACATAAATAAATGGAGAGGTAGATCAGGTTTATGACTTGGATAATTCAATACTGTTAAGAAATCAATTCTCCCAAATATATCTGTTCATTTAAAGCAAGCTCAAAGTGCCAGAATATTTTAATTAATGGAAATAGACCACATGATTCTAAAATTTATATGAAATTGCAAAGTTAATATAATTACAATACAATTTTGGCAAAGAACTATTAGAAGGTTGTTGAAAGACTCACATTACCTAATTCCAAGACTCATTATAAAACTACAGTAGTGACTATGGATATCACACATTTTATGCTATAAGAAATAAACCAGACTCAAAGTTTAATATGATATAATTCTATTTATGTAAAAGTCTGTAAAGTGTTAAACTACAGTGATGGTGAATATTTTGTGTTTGCAATGGGCTGAGTGTATGGAGAGGAGTGTACTCCAGAGGAGTTTGAGGAAACATGTTGGGGGTGGTAGAATTATTCTAAATCTTGATTGTGATCACTGTGATGTAACTTGATTTATTTATCTAAACTCAGAACCATACTTTAACATGGGTGAATTTTTTTTTTTTTTTTTTTTGCAGTACGCGGGCCTCTCACTGTTATGGCCTCTCCCGTCGTGGAGCACAGGCTCCGGACGTGCAGGCTCAGCAGCCATGGCTCATGGGCCCAGCCACTCTGCAGCATGTGGGATCCTCCCAGACCGGGGCACTAACCTGTGTCCCCTGCATCGGCAGGTGGACTCTCAACCAATGCACCACCAGGGAAGCCCACATGGGTGAATTTTATTATATGTAAATTTTAACTCAAAAACTCTAGAAAGTTTATCTACAAATTATTCAATAAAAATAAATAATGTATTGTTTAGTGATAAAAACCTATTACTAAATTACAAATAATGTTTATTTGAGAAGAGGAATAAGACAGATACAGTAGAGAGGATTCTGCAAAGGAATTGTTGAGGTTCCAATTCTTAATCTCCGTGTGGTTTCCATAGGAGCATGTTTATTATTAGATTTCAACTGTATCTGTATGTATACATATATATTTTTCAAAATCTAAAATAAATGTCCCAAACAAATAATATTTATAAAGAGAAAGCAGTTTTCTATGAGATGAATAGAAGATGATAACTTCTGATAGTTTAGTGGGTGGAATGAATCACAAAGTAAAATCTTGGTTGCCAGTGGAGGAAATTTAATTGGCTAAGATAACAAACAGAATTTATTGGCCAATGTTATCTAGAACAAAAAATAAATAAGACATTAAAATCACTTTATACACCTGTATCTAGGGGCTTAAAACATATTTCTAGTGAGTCCTTCTTATTTATCTATTTCTGCTGTGCTGGCTTAATTCTCAGGACTACTATTTGTTTTGGCAGATATAGGGTCATTATCTCTTGGCTTATTTCCTACTGATTTAGGTACTCCATAGGTTCACTTCAAATTGTTCAAGAGAAAGTTTCACACCTGATTTTCATTGATCTAAACTGGGTTAGGTTGCAATTAGAGAAAATTAGGACCTGGACTAGTGTAATGCAAATGAGAGTGCTAAGGCAAAAAACTTAAACACTCAAGCAGATCTTTCCCCATTGTACAGATAAAGAAGTTGAATCACAAAAGCTCAGGTTACATAATTATTAAGATATTAATATTTAATTTTATTTCAGATGTCTGAGTTCAAAGCCTCAACCTGCTGCTTTACTTTGTCAAGTCTTTCAATAAGAGAAAGATAAGAGAGTTTGTTAATAACGTGAATGGTATGTAGACTCCAGAAGGATCTGGACAAATTAGAATGGGACATCTAAGTATAAATTTAATGGGAAAAATAATTAGTCCTGTTGTTATTAAATAAAACAATTGCATAATATGGCTTTACTTAATGCAATTATAATATCTCAATGCTCTTATTGCAATGCTTTTTCTCCCTTTATTTCTGTTGATATTTACTTTATATATTTAGATGCTCCTATGTTGGATACATAAGTATGTTATATCCTCTTGTTGGATTGACCCCTTTATCATTATGTGACACCCTTCTTTGTGTTTTGTTACAATCTTTGTTTTAAAATCTATTTTATCTGATATAAATATTAATACCCCAGCTTTCTTTTTGCTTCCATTTGCATGAAATATCTTTTTTTGCATCCCTTTACATTCAGCCTGCATGTGTCTTTAGATATGAAGTGAGTCTCTTGTGGAAAGCATATAGATAGATCTTGTTTTTTGTTTTTTTTTAATCTTGTTTTTTATGCATTAAGTCACCTTATGTCTTTTGATTGGAGCATTAATCCATTTCATTTAAAGTGATTATTGATAGGGACATACTTATTGCATTTTGTTAATCTTTTTCTTGTTATTTTTGTGGTTCTTCTCTGTTCATTTATTTTTCTTTTAGTCTCTTCTCTTTGGGTTTGATGATTTTCTTTACTGTTATCTTTGGATTTCTTTGTCATTACTTTTTGTGTATGTATTATAGGCTTTGGTTTTGTGGTTACTATGAGGTTCATATATAACAATCTATATATAAAGCAGAGTATTTTAAGTTGATACTCACTTAAGTTCAAATGTATTCTAAAACACTAAATTTTTATTATCCCCCCACATTTAATTTTTTACATCATAATTTATAACTTTTTTTTATTTTGTGCATCCTTTAACTACTTATTGTAGTTTTAGTTATTTTACTACATTTTTTCTTTAACTCTTCATTCTAACTTTATGAGATGTTGTTCTACTTCCTTTAGTATATATTTGTTTTTACTAGTTAGAATTTTTTTCTTTCATATATTTTCTTATTTCTAGTTATGACATTTTCCCCCACTTAAAGCAGTTCCTTTAACATTTCTTGTCAGGCTGGTTTAGTGGTGATGAAGGCCTTTGGTTTTTGCTTGTCTGGGAAATGCTTTATCTCTCCTTCAATTCTGAATGATAACTTTGCCAGATAGTGTATTCTTGGTTGTAAGTGCTTTTTTCTTTTTCCTTCAGCACTTTGAATACATCATTCCACTCCCTTTTGGCCTGCACAGTTTATGCTAAGAAATTTGCTAATTTTCTTATGGGGGAGTTCACTTATATATGTAACATATTATTTTCTTCTTGCTGGTTTTAAATTCTTTCTTTATACTTAACTTTTGATATTTTAATTATAACATGTCTTGGTGTAGATTTCTTTGGGATCCTCTTTTTTTGAAAATCTCTTGATTCCATGATCTGGATGTCTGTTTTCTTCCCCAGGTTAGGGAATTTTTCCGTCATTATTTCTTCAAATAGTTTTTCTGCTTCTTTCTCTGTTTCTTTGTCTGTGACTGCTACAATGTGAATATTAGTATGCTTGATGTTGTTAGAGAAGTTCCTTAAACAATTCTCATTAAAAATTTTATTTTTCCCTTTGGCTGCTCTGATTCAGCGATTTCTACTAACCTGTCTTCCAGATCCTTGATCTATTCCTCTGTATCATCTAAATTGCTGTTGATTCCCTCTAGCATATTTTTCTTTTCAGTTACTGTAGTCTTCAGCTCTGAATGGTTCTCTCTTCTATTTTCTCTTTGTTGAAGCACTTACTATGTTCATCCATTCTTCTCTTGAGTTTTATGAGCATCTTTATGACCACTACTTTGAATTCTTTATCAGGTAGATTATTATCTCTATAGCATTAACATCTGTTTTTGAGTTTTGTCTTGTTCTTTCATTTTGAATTCTTTTTTTTTTTTTTTTTTTTTTTCACGGTACGCGGGCCTCTCACTGTTGTGGCCTCTCCCGTTGCAGAGCACAGGCTCCGGACGCACAGGCTCAGCGGCCATGGCTCACGGGCCCAGCCGCTCCGCGGCATGTGGGATCTTCCCGGACCAGGGCACGAACCCGTGTCTCCTGCATCGGCAGGCGGACTCTCAACCACTGCGCCACCAGGGAAGCCCTCATTTTGAAATATTTCATGGTTTCCTCATTTTGTATGTCTCCCTGTGTATGTTTCTGTGTATTAGACCAAACTTAACTCTCTCAGTCTTGAAGGAGTGGCCATGTTTAGAGGATGATCTTTCTCCTTCAATCCCACCCTAGATCTTGGTTGTCTGTAGAATCTTTGTGGTTGCCTATACCACCTGATTCATTCTTGATATATGTTCCTGTTGTTGAGGGTGTATTGAAACGCATCTCGATATGGTCCCTTTGTTGTGGAGCAGGTATTCACCTAGTTCTCAGGTCCCTTTCAGAGGGAATTGATCCATGTCACTGTATATTTGTTATGTTAATGATAGGAAGTAAGTTCAGGCTTTTCCAGGCACCACCATCATGAAATGCCTCCTTTTGACTGAATCTAGGCATCACAGTTTAAACTGTGACATTGACAAACTGAAATGTGTCCAGGTAAAGTAATCATCTTGAAAAGTAAATCAGTACAACACATATGAAAAATAGGCTTCATAGACTAAAGAATATTCATGGGGAAATTTCTTTTATATCATCTAAATTCTATTACTTGGAAGAAAGATTACACCTTCATCTTCATGGCCACAGAGTTTTTGGACCAAGAGTTTAAATGTATAAGGAAAAAGATGTCAGTTTGCTAGAAGAAAGACAGTTCTAATAATCAAAATTTCCAAATAACTAGACCACACTTGGATATCAGGATTTTTCTTTCCTTGAAGATTTTAATTGGAGAACATAGATTTTCTCTTAGGGAGATTTGTTCAGGGATTTTTGCACTGGGAAGTCTTGCAAATCTGTTGTTAAATAATCTTTTATTTTCAGGATTTACCAATGAATCATAATTATATGATACAGAACACTTTAGAAAAAAAAATATATAACAAAGCCCCTTAATTTATAACTCCTCCACCATCCTTTTTTAAAGCTCATAAATCCAAAACCATGTAATTTAGTATTTTATTATATATCCCATCTTCTAAAATAATCTAAAGATAAGGTATTCAAAGCAGATAAAATTAGTGGAATATTAGGGAAGTAGTTACACTGATTAAGACTTTGTGCTTCATTAGCCTCTTATCCAATATGTTCTTCTTATTTTTGAGTGTTACTTATCTTCAGGTATCCTGAACATTTTCTGATCATTCTTGCAAACTACTGAAACCAGATCTTAGCTGTCTAGTGACTATATTCTCCTTAGGTTCCCTTTACATCTTATATAATCTAAATGACTTGTCAGCAAATATGATTAATTCAAGAATGTCAACATGTTAATGAATCATAATCAATTAATATCAATACATATATTTGTATCTTCTAAAGATAACATTTAGTCATTTAATTTTTGCACTAAAAGAATAATTACAATGGACTTAGAGCCAGTGTCAGGTTTTGGTTGTTAGACAAAATCTTTTTGTTCCTAAAATCCCATATTGAACTTATCTCTTCTAACCTTTTCACAAGCCTGAATCAAGTGGATACCACCAGTCAATATTACCTTTTATTAAGCAAAGAAAAGAGAAAACTATTCTTCTATTCAATATTCAATTCCCCTTTCCCATAATTGTTATGGCCATTTTGATAACCTCAGGCACAAAGCAGGAATTAGAGGCCAGAGTCTTTATCAAAGTTGTGAGCCCTGAGTGGAAAAACCTCTTCTCAGTCAGCAGTTCAGAATTCCGGCCCCATCTATTTATCTCATGAAATTATGTTTACAAAAGATGATCTGACATTTTGAATCAGACTTTTTCCTGATTCATAGTTTGCCGCTCTCCCAACTTTATGGTGCTAAGTTGGACAGAGATAACAATGGGAAGTCACTGAGAGCAGAAATAGAGCAGAGGAGGAGAGATTTATCTCTATTTCTTGTACACTCATGAAAGGTAATGTCTGCAGATTTTCAGGAGCCCAGTCTTAAAATACTTATCTGGAAATGCCTGTCTTGCTTGAAACCAAAGTCTGTTTTAGCACTGTGATCCTGTCAATGTAAAAACTTTACTTAGTATTAAATGTGGCCTGACAGAATCCTAAGTATCTGTGTGGCTACATTAGTTCTATGATTCCTGTGCTCCAGTGACCATGACTTAAGGACAATATCAACTGCAAGGTTCTTCTTCCTACTTCTAACTTTTCAAGATAACCATTAGCTAGATTAATTTTTTTCTTAACTCATTTATCTGTCCTTTCCTCACCAAATCATGCCTTTCATGTCATGTCTTTCAGGTGACAAGTCTTTTATCTTAGACTGAATAGGGAAACAGTGCTTCTTTTCCAAAATGTTTATGATTTCTCTAAGCCTAATTTAATTTACTTTTAAAATGTAGTCCTACATGGCCTTTATTAGCACTGGGCTGTAACTCAGCTTCATTATTATGTTTGTGCTCCTTTAACAATGCTTTTAACTTAGCAAAAGATCTTTTTGCAATGCAGATGATGGCACACTAAGCATTAAATAAATTTAATATTAAAATTATGGGAGATCTCCTCTATGACCAAACAACATTTCACTCCCATTACAGTGTTTATGGGAATGATTTGCAATACTGAATAAGATATAATTCTTTAATGATAGTCCAATAAAAAGGATATCATTATATGGTTGCACAAATGTCTTTCCCCTCAATAAAATTTTTAGTTATGTGAACACTTTGCCTTTCAGAATGACTTACGAATAAAATTTCTACCTTGACTTGTGCATTAATCAAGCGAGGGGGAGCAAAATCTATTTTTCAAAACGACCCAACCACCTAATGACTTGTTTAACTGGCCATCAGTCTTTGTAGCTGCCAAATCTTTTCTCTTTCCTTCCAATGAACTGGCATAATGCTGATTTGGGTCATATGTAGACACAAAATGCCTTCTTTCCTAGGGGAATAATTATTAACACTTCCTCAGAGCTGTTTGAAGGGTATTTCTGGTTGTAGCTCTTTTCTCCCCCCAAGCAAAGCCATTCTGTTCTCTGCTTTTCCCTGCCCCCATTTGAGGAGTGATGAAAGAAAGCAAATTATTTTCAAGAAAGATGAGACATACAAAAGTGTTTCTATATGTTTCAGTGAAAAAGACAGCTTAGATTCTATCTAAGGAAGCAATTTAAGTAAACTTTTTCTTGGCTTTTTGCATCACTTTTTCTGAATCCTAATCCTAAATAATTCATGAGTTTGGCCCTAAATTATATGGTCTTGAGCAACAAAACTCTCTTAAACTTCTCAGCTCAAATATTTACATATAAATACACAATATCACCACCAGTACCACCACAAATTTTATCTTTGTCAAGTGTCTTAGTCCATTTAGACTGCTATAACAGAATGCCATAGACTGGGTGGCTTATGAACAACAGAAATTTATTTCTCATGATTCTGGAAGCTAGGAAGCCCAAGGTCAAAGTGCTGGCCAATTTAGTGTCTGGTGAGAGCTCCCTTCCTCGTTCACAGATGACCATATTTCTCTGTGTTCACATGGCTGCAGGGGTTGAGGAAGTTCTCTAGTGACCTTTTTTAAGAGCACTAATCTCATTTGTGATGGGTACATCTTCATGACCTAATCACCTCCTAAAGGTCCCCATTTCCAAATACCATCACACTAAATGTTAGGATTTAACATATGGATTTGGGGAGACACAAATATTTAGTCACTAGCACCATATTTCTTAATGACATACACTGCCCAGGAACCTGGTCTTGGGAAGAGTTTCTTCAGGGCTTCCAGCATTTATAGACTAGATATGACTCAAACTGCTATGAACTTTATTTTTCTGAAACCACATGCTTTATTTCTAACTCCTTTGTTCCATTGGGCACTTTCCTCAGACATTATTGATTACCAGTTATTATTTTTAGAATTAGTAAATAGTTTTCCTTTAGCTCTTTCAAACCAGACATGTCAGCTAAGTTTTCAGTTTTTTATTGTCTGCCTTGCCTAAAGATGTTCTTAGTTTGATAAAATTACTTCTAGTAAAAAGCAACAAAATAAAATCATCTGAGATCCCATTTTCTAATTCCATGGTTCTATAAACCTCTTAAAAGTCTTTGCTTTAGGATGGTTAGTTCTTATTAACTTTCTTGGAGTTAAAACAAAAGAACACTTTTTTTTATGAGTGAGATAATGAGTTTTATACCTTGCTTAATGAGATTATCTTTTTGACATGGGTTTCAAGTAAAAAGTATGTAGATTGCAGGGGAAAGGGTTATACTTACTTGCAGCATTGCTCAGACAGGTGTTTATTCACACCTGCTCAAGTAATTCAATGTAATTCATATAGCCAATTACATTTATCCCCCTCCAAAAGAGACACTAGTACAAAAAAAAAAAAAAAAAATTCCTAGCAAAAGAATAAACTCATGTGCCAGAATTTATTGGATGTGTACATATACATAAATGCTCACACATACAATGTGTGTTTGCAATACAATTAATTAATATATTTTTTTAATTAGAACAGAAGGAGCTAGGGTCAGACTGTTTGGTTATAAACACCAGGGTTACCTTTTTTCTAGCTGTGTTCCCTTCAGTAAATCTTATAACTTCTCTGGAATTTTTTTTTCTTTCATTTTTAAATGGCAATGAAATTCAAAAGTCCAGTCTTACTTTTCTGATGATGTTATTATCAGGATCAAATAATAAAATATATTTGTCAATTCTCCAAATACTGAAACTTACTATACACATGTTATTGAAAAATCGATATGAAAAATTTACCCCGCTGATTTCTGATATTTAGAATGGCATTTTAAATATAAATCAATTGGGTCTTTCTTTTTCTTTTTTTCCTAGCACTTTTGTGAAAGCTTTGGCTGCTTTTGAGTTAGCCATGGGCTGTTAAGGAATATACTGATAGCTCGGTATTTTCAACCTTCTGTTACACAAACTTGTCAATTAATGCCACTATTTTAATACATACAATAAGAAGTAAGTCCCTTATTACTTGAGGAGACATCCCAAACCTGGGTTATCACCACCATTTTCTCATGGTAAGGGGAACTTAGGTCTTTATCTTTATTTGTTTTTCTATTTGCATCCATTTCTTGTAGAGTTGTGACCATGTAACAGGAAGTGTTAACCCAGTTGCTGATGGAATGCAACTGCACATATCAAAATTACCATCCTGGGGTAACTGTCAGCTTAGTGCATTAGATAAGTATACAATTACATTGTGACATTTGGATAATTGTTAGGCCACAAAGACAAATTTGCTGACTCTAAGTTCCAAAGCTGACCTTTTCACAGTGAGCTAATTGGAAGGGTTCCCTTCCTTTTCAGGAACCTCCTATTTAGCATCTTTAAATTACTTACCTAAGCATTTACCAGCATTAGGATACATAATGCAGTCACTTCTACTTAATCTGATCCCTGGATCATGTTATATTTATCACTTGACTTGAAAGATTAAACCCTATCAACCTTGTTCTCTAGTCAGTGGTAAATATTTCAAGCAGATTTTAATAGATAATTCAATTCTAAGACTTTCAGAAACTTGCCACTTTTAGAGGCAATGAAAGCAAATGATTAAAAAAACACAAAATATAAAAGGAATTATGAAGGGCTGAGGCAAGACTATGAGGAGCCTAAGGCTAAATATGAAAAAAATTTCATATCTTTTGAGATGAGAATTTGAATAAGACAAATACAAATGTTAACCTAATAGGTGAGTCATCTCATTTCCTTGTAGAACTCAAAATCTCAGTTGCTTTGTTGTAACAGTACAAGACACATTTCATACACATTTACATCTTCAAACTGAAAATTCACATTTAAATTTCTATTCACTAATATTTCAGGATTTGTGTGCAGTAAATGCATATATATATATATATATATATATATATATATATATATACATTATATGTATTATATGAAATATGAATATTCAAGCCTACTTATTCTCTGTACACTCCAGTCTGAATTAACAGAACTGTAAAAAAAGTAAGAATGATCATAGAGTAACACACAAAAGATTAATATAGCTTTATCCACCAGAAGTCAATATTGCAGGAGGGATGTATTAATTATCTATTATTACTAGTAAAATCTGACAAAACCTAACTGCTCAAAACATGTGTTATCTCACAGTCTTTGTGGGCTAGGAATCTTGGTATAGCTTAACTGGGTATTTTGGATAAGGGTCTTTTATAAGACTGCATGCTCTCACAAGTCTGTTGGGGCAGCAGTCTCAACTGAAAGCTAGATTGGGGAAGAATTCAGTTCCAAGTTCACTCACATTGTGTTTGGCTTGTTTCCATTCCTCAGGGGCTGTCAAATTAAGGCCACAATTCCTCAATGATTTTGACCAGAGACTGCTCTCAGTTCCTTGTCACATGGGTCTCTCCATTAGGTAGCTCACAACATGCCAGTTTGCTTCATCAGAGCAAGCAAGCAAGATGATGACGATGACGATGAGAGAGAAATGCAGAGAACATAAAAAGGTAAAAGTTGGAGTATGAGAAATAAGGAAGTCATGGTGTTTTTTGTCTAAATTTGAAAATGATGGTCTATCACTTTTACAACTTTCTATTTAGTAGAGGCAAATTACTAGGTTCATCTAACACTCAAGAAGAGAGGACTGCACAAGGATGTGGATCATTGAGATTATTTTAGAAGGCTGCCTAACATAAGAAAAAGAAGGGTTTTGTTTTCCTTATTCTCGAAGATGATGTGGGAGGCTTTTTATGCTTGAGTGAAGGCCCATACCACCAACTATATTTCTTACCAAATTCTCTACTTACCTAATATAAAAAGATAAATGGATAGATAGATAAATAGATAGATAGAGGTAGAAGTATAGATATAGCTATAAAACAGGAATGTTCAGTCTTTCACTGGGTAAAGCAGCAAAATTCAATGTGACTGTTTGAAGTTGACTGACATATTAACTGCTAAGAAAAAATATATTCCATATTACAAGTAGAGATACTGGAGACAATACATTTTACATATCTTATGAATTTGTGATATCATTTTTGAAAATTATTTCAAATGCTTTAATCATCTGAATACTTCAGGTGAGCATACATGTAGTGAACTCAGCAGTGGTAGCTGTTACATTATTTAATAAGAAACACTTTCTAGTAATAAATGACTTTAATATTCAATTTAAAGTCATATTGAACATGATATGTTAGGATATCAGGTCTCTTAAGGTACCCTTCCAATATTTAATCACCTGTGAAAACATTCATTCCACAATTCCTCACTAGGATGGAAAGAAACACCTTTGATAATTTCAGCTATCATAGTATATATGCATTAAAGTGCAGGAATTTCATTTATTAATAAGTAAGAACTTTAGCAGTGTAATTTTAGGTCTCTCCATTCCTATATTTTGTGTTTGCTTCCATTTTCTTAAAATTTTTATTGGAGTATAGGTGCTTTACAATGTTGTGTTACTTTCTACTGTACAGCAAAATGAATCAGCTATACATATACATATATTACCCTTTTATGGATTTCCTTCACATTTAGGTCACCTCAGAGCATTGAGTAGAGTTCCTTATGCTATACAATAGGTTCTCATTAGTGATCTATTTTTATATATAGTATCAATAGTGTATATATGTCAATCCACCTCTCCCAAATCATCCCACATCCCTTGCCCCTTGGTATCCATACGTTTGTTCTCTATGTCTGTGTCTCTAATTCTGCTTTGCAAAAGATCATCTATGCCATTTTTTTAGATTCCACATATATGTGTTAATATACGATATTTCTTTTTCTCTTTCTGACTTACTTCTACTTCTGTATGACAGTCTCTAGGTCCATCCACGTCTCTACAAATGACCCAATTTCATTCCTTATGGCTGAGTAATATTCCATTTTATATATATATATATATATATATATATATACCACATCTTCTTTACCCATCAATCTGTTGATAGATATTTAGGTTGCTTACATGCCAGGCTATTGTGAATAGTGTCACAATGAATATTGGAGTGCATGTGTCTTTTTGAATTATTATTTTCTCAGGGTATATGCCCAGTAGTGGGATTGCTGGATCATATGATAGTTCTATTTTTAGTTTTTTAAGGAAACTCCATACTGTTCTCCATAGTGGTTGTATCAAGTTACATTCCCACCAACAGTGCAAGAGGGTTCCCTTTTCTCCACACCCTCTCCAGCATTTATTGTTTGTAGATATTTGGATGATGGCCATTTTGACTGGTGTGAGGTGATACCTCATTGTAGTTTTGATTAGCATTTCTCTAATAATTAATGATGTTGAGCTTCTTTTCATGTGCCTCTTGGGCATCTGTATGTCTTCTTTGGAAAATGTCTATTTAGGTGTTCTGCCCATTTTTTTGATTGTGTTGTTTGTGTTTTTGATATTGAGATGCATGAGTTGTTTGTATATTTTGGAGATTAATCCTTTGTCAGTTGCTTCTTTTGCAAATATTTTCTCCCATTCTGAGGGTTGTCTTTCCATCTTGTTTATGGTTTCCATTGCTGTGCAAAAGTTTTTAAGTTTCATTAGGTCCCTTTTGTTTACTTTTGTTTTTATTTTCATTACTCTAGGAAGTTGGTCAAAAATGATCTTGCTCTGATTACATCAAGAATGTTCTGCCTATGTTTTCCTCTAACAATTTTATACTGTCTGGCCTTACATTTTGATCTTTTATCCATTTTGAGTTTATTTTTTGTGTATGGTGTTAGGGAGTGCTCTAATTTCATTCTTTTACATGTAGCTGTCCATCAAAACCATACTGTTTTGATGACTGTAGCTTTGTAGTATAGTCTGAAGTCAATGAGTCTGATTTCTCCATCTCTGTTTTTCATTCTCAAGATTGCTTTGGCTATTCAGGGTCTTTTGTGTTTCCATACAAATTGTAAAATTTTGTTCTAGTTCTGTGAAAAATGCCATTGGTATTTGATAGGGATTGCACTGAATCAGTAGATTGCTTTTGGTAGTATAGTCATTTTCACAATATTGATTCTTCCAATCCAAGAACATGGTCTACCTCTCCATCTGTTTGTGTTGTCTTTGATTTCTTTCATCAGTGTCTTATAGTTTTCTGTGTACAGGTTTTTGCCTCCTTAGGTAGGTTCATTCCTAGGTATTTTATTCTTTGTGTTGCAGTGGTGAATAGGATAGTTTCCTTAATTTCACTTTCTGATCTTTCATTGTTAGTGTATAGGAATGCAAAAGATTTCTGTGTATTAATTTTTTATTCTGCAACTTTATCAAATTCATTGATTAGCTCTAGTAGTTTTCTGTTAATACCTTTAGGTTTTTCTATGTATAGTACCATGTCATCTGCAAACAGTGACAGTTTTAGTTCTTTTTTTCCAATTTGTATTCCTTTTATTTCTGTTTCTTCTCTGGTTGCCATGGCTAGGACTTCCAAAATTATGTTGAATAAAAGTGGAGAGAGTAGATATCTTTGTCTTTTCCTGATCTTAGAGCACATGCTTTCAGTTTTTCACCATTGAGAATGATGTTTGCTGTGGGTTTTTCATATATGGCCTTTATTATGTTGAGGTAGCTTCCCTCTATGCTCAGTTTCTGGAGAGTTTTTATCATAACTGGGTGTTGAATTTTGTCGAAAGTTTTTCTGCACCTTTTGTGATGATCATATGGTTTTTATCCTTCAATTTGTCAATATGGTGTATCACATTTATTGATTTGTATATGTTAAAGAATCCTTGCATCCCTGGGATAAATCCCACTTGATCATGGTGTATGATCCTTTTAATGTGTGGCTGGATTCTGTTAGCTAGTACTTTATTTAGGATTTTGCGTCTATGTTCATCAGTGATATAGGCCTGTAATTTTCTTTTTTGTGATATTTTTGTCTGGTGTTTGTATCAGGTTGATGGTGGACTCATAGAAGGAGTTTGGGAGTGTTCCTCCCTCTGCTAATTTTGGAAGAGTTTGAGAAGGATGAGTGTTAGCTCTTGTCTAAATGTTTGATGGAATTCACCTGTGAAGCCATCTGGTCCTGGACATTTGTTTGTTGGAAGGTTTTTTATCACAGTTTCAATTTCATTACTTGTGATTTGTCTATTCATATTTTCTATTTCTTCCTGGTTCAGTCCTTTGCTGTTGTACCTTGGCATATTTGCTTATAGTAGTCTCTTATGATCATTTGTATTTCTGTGGTGTCAGTTGTAACTCCTCCTTTTTCCTGTATAACTTTATTGATTTGAGTCCTCTCCCTTTTTTCTTGATTAATCTAGCTGAAGGTTTATCAATTTTGTTTACTGTCTCAAAGAGCCATCTTTTAGTTTTATTGTTCTTTGTTATCATTTTCTTCATTTCCATTTTATTTATTTCTGCTCTGATCTTTATGATTTCTTTCCTTCTACTCACTTTGGGTTTTATTTGTACTTCTTTCTGTAGTTGCTTTAGGTGTAAAGTTAGGTTGTTTACTTGAGTTGTTTCTTGAGGTAACATTGTGTTGCTATAAACTTCCCTCTTAGAATTGCTTTTGCCACATTGCATAGGTTTTGGATTGTCGTTTTTTCATTATCATTTGTTTCTAGGTATTTTTTGATATCCTCTTTAATTTCTTCAGTGATCTTTTGGTTATTTAGTAGCATATTGTTTAGTCTCCATGTGTTTGTGTTTTTCATGGTTTTTTTTTCCCCTGTAATTTATTTCTAATATCATAGCGTCGTGGTTGGAAAAGAAGCTTGATACAATTTCACTTTTTAAAAATTTAGTAAGGATTGCCTTGTGACGCAAAATGTGATCTGTCCTGGCCAATGTTCCATGTGCACTTGAGAAGAAAGTGCATTCTACTGCTTTTGGATAGAATGTCTTATAATTAAGTTTATCAGGTCTAAAGTGTCATTTAAGTCTTGTGTTTTCTTATTACTTTTCTGCAGCATGATCTACCCATTAGTGTAAGTGTATTGTTAAAGTCCTCCACTATTATTGTGTCAGTGTTGATTTACCCTTTTATGGCTGTAGGTAGTTTCCATATATATTGAGGTGCTCCTATGCTGGGGACATAAATATTTACAGCTGTTATATCTTCTTCTTGGATTGATCTCTTGATCATTATGTAGTGTCCTGCCTTATCTCTTGTAACAGTCTTTATTTTAAAGTCTATTTTATCTGATAGGAGTATTGCTACTCCAGCTTTCTTTTGATTTCCATTTGTATGGAATATATTTTTCCAACCCTTCACTTTCAGTCTGTATGTGTCCCTAGGTCTCAAGTGGGTCTCAAAGACAGCATATATATGTGTCTTATTTTTGTATCCATTCAGCTAGTCTGTACCTTTTTTGTTGGAGCATTTAATCCATTTACATTTAACATAATTATTGATATATGTGTTCCTATTACCATTTTCTTAATTGTTCTGTGTTTCTTTCTGTAGGTCTTTTTCTTCCTTGTGTTTCCTGTCCAGATAAGTTCTTTTAGCATTTGTTGTAAAGCTGTTTTGGTGGTGTGAATTCTTTTAGCTTTTGCTTGTCTGTAAAGCTTTTGATTTCTTTGTCAAATTTGAATGAGATCCTTGCTAGATATAGTCATCTTGGTTGTAGGTGTTTCCTTTTCATCATTTTAAATATATTGTGCCACTCCCTTCTTCCTGCAGAGTTTATGCTGAAAAATCAGCTGTTAACCTTATGTGGATTCCCTTGTATGTTATTTATTGCTTTTCCCTTACTTCTTTCAACATATTTTCTGTGTTTAATTTTTGTTAGTTTGGTTAATAAGTGTTTAATCTTGTTTCTCCTTGGATTTATCTGGTATGGGACTCTCTGCATTTTCTGGACTTGATTGACTATCAAGTTTTCAAGTATAATCTCTTCAAATATTTTCTCAGACACTTTCCCTTTCTCTTCTTCTGGGACCCCTATAATTTGAATGTTGGTGTGTTTAATGTTGTCCCAGAAGTCTCTGATATTGTCCTCATTTATTTTCATTCTCTTTTTTTTATTCTGTTCTGCAGCAATTATTTCCATCATTCTATCTTTCAGGTCATGTATCTGTCCATCTGCCTCTTATTCTGCAATTGATTCCTTCTAGTGTATTCTTCATTTCAGTTATTGTGTTGTCCATCACTATCTGTTCTTTAGTTCTTCTAGGTCCTTGTTAAACAGTTGTATTTCTTCTATCCATGCCTCCATTCTATTTCCAAGATTTTGCATCTTTACTATCATTACTTTGTATTCTTTTTCAGATAGGTTGCCTATTTCCTCCTCACTTATTTGGTCTTGTGCATTTTTACATTGCTCCTTAGTCTGCAACATATTTCTCTGTCATCTCATTTTGTCTTACTGTGTTTAAGGTCTTCTTTGCACAGGCTGCAGGGTCATAGTTTCTCTTGTTTCTGGTGTCTGCCCTTGGTGGATGAGGTTGGTCCAGTGACTTGTGTAAGCTTCCTGGTGGGAAGGACTGGTGCCTGCATTCTTGTGAGTGGAGCTGGATATTGTCCCTTTGATGGGCAGGGCTGTGTCATTTGGTGTGTTTTGGGGTATCTGTGAGCTAGTAGGACTTTAGGCAGCCTGTCTGATGATGGGTGAGTTTGTGTTCCTCTCTTGCCTGTTGTTTGGCGTAAGGCATCCAGCATTGGAGCCTGCAGGTGTATGGGTGGATACAGGTCTTGGATTCTAGAGGGAGAATTCCTGGAGAGCTCTTGCTGATTAATATTCCCTGGGCCTGGAATTCCCTGGCAGTCCAGCATCCTGGACTCACTGCTCCCACCACAGAGGCTCAGGCCTGACCCCCTGCTGGGGAACCAAGACCCCTCAAACCACAAGTCATGAAAATAAAGGAGGGAAAACAAAGGAAAAAATATGGGGGAAGAAAACAAATAAAAACAAACAGAGAAACAAAACCCAAGACAAATAACAAAGACAGAAACAAACAAACAGCAACAACAGCAATAAAAAAGACCAACAAAACCCCAGACAATTGGTTAAAGCAAAAGTAAACAAACAAAAACAAACAAAACACACACACACACAAGAAACCAAAGAAAAGGAAGATGGCGGAAGAGTAAGACACGGAGATCGCCTTCCTCCCCACGGATACACCAGAAATACATCTACATGTGGAACAACTCCTACAGAACACCTACTGAAGGCTGGCAGAAGACCTCAGACCTCCCAAAAGGCAAGAAACTCCCCACGTACCTGGGTAGGGCAAAAGAAAAAAAGAAAAAACAGAGACAAAAGAATAAGGACGGCACCTGCACCAGTGGGAGGGAGCTGTGAAGGAGGAAAAGTTTCCACACACTAGGAAGCCCCTCCCCGGGCGGAGACTGCAGGAGGCGGAGCGGGGAGCTTCGGGACCGCGGAGTAGTGAACAGTGACGGGTGCGGAGGGCAAAGCGGGGAGATTTCTGCACAGACGATCGGTGCCGACCGGCACTCACCAACCTGAGAGGCTTCTCTGCTCACCCGCCGGGGCGGGCGGGGCTGCGAGCTGAGGCTCTGATTTTGGTTTTGGACGGAGCGCAGGGAGAGGACTGGGGTTGGAGGCTTGAACATAGCCTGAAGGGGTTAGTGCACCACGACTAGCCGGGAGGGAGTTCGGGGAAAATCCTGCACCTGCCAAAGAGGCAAGAGACTTTTCCTTCCCTCTTTGTTTCCTGGTGCGCAAGGAGAGGGGTTTAAGAGCGCTGCTTAAAGGAACTCCAGACACTGGCGCAAGCCGCGGCTAAAAGCGCGAACCCCAGAGACGGGCGCGAGCCGCGGCTAAAACCGCGGACCCCAGAGACTGGCGGGAGAGGCTAAGGCTGCTGCTGCCGCCACCAAGGGGCCTGTGTGCGAGCACAGGTCACTCTCCACACCCCTCTTCCGCGGAGCCTGTGCAGCCCGCCACTGCCAGGTTCCCGGGATCCAGGGACAACTTCCCCGGGACAACGCACGGCGGGCCTCAGGCTGGTGCAACATCACGCCGGCCTCTGCCGCAACGTCACGCCGCCTCTGCCGCCGCAGACCCGCCCCGCACGCAGTGCCCCTCCTCCCCCCATCCCCCAAGCCCCAGCCTGAGTGAGCCGGAGCCCCCGAATCAGCGGCTCCTTTAACCCCGTCCTGTCTGAGCAAAAAACAGACGTCCTCCAGCGACCTACACGCAGAGGCAGGGCCAAATCCAAAGCTGAGCTCCTGTGAGCTGTGAGAAAAAAGAAGAGAAAGGGAAATCTCTCCCAGCAGCCACAGAAGCAGCGGATTAAAGCTCCACAATCAACTTGATATACCCTGCATCTGTGGAATACCTGAATAGACAAGGAATGATCCCAAATTGTAGAGGTGGAATTTAGGAGCGAGATCTATGATTTTTTTCCCTTTTCCTCTTTTTGTGAATGTGTACGTGTATGCTTCTGTGTGAGATCTTGTCTGTATACTCTTGCTTCCACCATTTGTCCTAGGGCTCTATCCATCCATGGTTTTTTAAAAAATAACTTTTTTCTTAATAACTAATTTTAATTGTAATAACTTTATTATAAATTACCTTCATTCTTTCTCTCTTTCTTTCCTTCCTTCCTTCCCTCCTTTAGACAACGAATCACCCCAAATTGAGCAGGTGGTCTCTGGGAGCAGGATTTATGATTTTTCCCCCTTTATTTCTTTTTGTGAAGGTGTATGTGTATGCTTCTGTGTAAGATTTTCTCTGTATAGCTTTGCTTCCAACATTTGTCCTAAGGTTCTATCCATCCCTTTTATTTTTTTCTAAACATTTTTTAATTCAATAACTATATTATACTTTATTTTTACTGTATCATCTTTCTGTCTTTTTTCCTTCTTTCCCTCCTTCCTTCCTTCCTCCCTCCCTCTCTCCCTCCTTTCTTTCCTTCTTTGCTTCTTTCTTCCTTCCTTCCTTTCCTCCTTTCCTTCTTTCTTTCCTCATACTTCTACTAATTCTCTCTACTTTTTCTCCCTTTTATTCTGAGCCGTGTGGATGAAAGGCTCTTGGTGCTCCAGCCCAGGAGTCAGGGCTCTGCCTCTGAGGTAGGAGAGCCAACTTCAGGACACTGGTCAACAAGAGACCTCCCAGCTCCACATAATATTAAACGGTGGAAATCTCCCAGAGACCTCCATCTTAACACCAGCACCCAGCTTCACTCAACGACCAGCAAGCCACAGTGCTGGACAACCTATGCCAAACAACTAGCAAAACAGGAACACAACCCCACCCATTATCAGAGAGGCTGCCTAAAATCATAATAAGGCCACAGACACCCCAAAACACACCACCAGACGTGAACCTGCCCACTAGAGAGACAAGATCCAGCCTCATCCAGCACAACACAGGCACTAGTCCCCTCCACCAGGAAGCCTACACAACCCACTGAAACAACCTTAGCCACTGGAGACAGACATCAAAAACAACGGGAACTACAAAAGTGCAGCCTGCAAAAAGGAGACCCCAAACACAGTACGATAAGCAAAATGAGAAGACAGAAAAACACACAGCAGATGAAGCAGCAAGATAAAAAACCCACCAGACCTAACAAATGAAGAGGAAATAGGCAATCTACCTGAAAAAGAATTCAGAATAATGACAGTAAGGATGATCCGAAATCTTGGAAGTAGAATGGACAAAATGCAAGAAACAGTTAACAAGGACCTAGAAGAAATAAAGATGAAACAAGCAACGATGAACAACACAATAAATGAAATTAAAAGTACTCTAGATGGGATCAATAGCAGAATAACTGAGGCAGAAGAACGGATAAGCGACCTGGAAGATAAAGTAGCGGAAAAAACTACTGCAGAGCAGAATAAAGAAAAAAGAATGAAAAGAACTGAGGACAGTCTCAGAGACCTCTGGGACAACATTAAACGCACCAACATTCGAATTATAGGGGTTCCAGAAGAAGAAGAAAAAAAGAAAGGGACTGAGAAAATATTTGAAGAGATTATAGTTGAAAACTTCCCTAATATGGGAAAGGAAATAGTTAATCAAGTCCAGGAAGCACAGAGAGTCCCATTTAGGATAAATACAAGGAGAAATACGCCAAGACACATATTAATCAAACTGTCAAAAATTAAATACAAAGAGAAAATATTAAAAGCAGTAAGGGAAAAACAACAAATAACACACAAGGGAATCCCCATAAGGTTAACAGCTGATCTCTCAGCAGAAACCCTACAAGCCAGAAGGGATTGGCAGGACATACTGAAAGTGATGAAGGAGAAAAGCCTGCAACCAAGACTACTCTACCCAGCAAGGATCTCATTCACATTTGATGGAGAAATTAAAACCTTTACAGACAAGCAAAAGCTGAGAGAGTTCAGCACCACCAAACCAGCTTTACAACAAATGCTAAAGGAACTTCTCTAGACAAGAAACACAAGAGAAGGAAACGACCTATAATAATGAACCCAAAACAATATAGAAAATGGGAATAGGAACATACATATCGATAATTAACTTAAATGTAAATGGATTAAATGCTCCCACCAAAAGACACAGATTGGCTGAATGGATACAAAAACAAGACCCTTATATGTTGTCTACAAGAGACCCACTTCAGACCTAGAGACACATACAGACTGAAAGTAAGGGGATGAAAAAAGATATTCCATGAAAATGGAAACCAAAAGAAAGCTGGAGTAGCAATTGTCATATCAGACAAAAAAGACTTTAAAATAAGGACTATTAAAAGGGACAAAGAAGGACACTACATAATGATCAAGGGATCGATCCAAGAAGAAGATATAACAATTGTAAATATTTATGCACCCAACATAGGAGCACCTCAATACATAAGGCAAATACTAACAGCCATAAAAGGGGAGATCGACAGTAACACATTCATAGTAGGGGACTTTAACACCCCACTTTCACCAATGGACAGATCATCCAAAATGAAAATAAATAAGGAAACACAAGCTTTAAATGATACATTAAACAAGATGGACTTAATTGATATTTATAGGACACTCCATCCAAAAACAACAGAATACACATTTTACTCAAGTTTTCATGGAACATTCTCCAGGATAGATCATATCTTGGGTCACAAATCAAGCCTTGGTAAATTTAAGAAAACTGAAATTGTATCAAGTATCTTTTCTGACCACAACGCCATGAGACTAGGTATCAATTACAGGAAAAGATCTGTAAAAAATACAAACACATGGAGGCTAAACAATACACTACTTAATAATGAAGTGATCACTGAAGAAATCAAAGAGGAAATAAAAAAATACCTAGAAACAAATGACAATGGAGACACAACGACCCAAAACCTATGGGATGCAGCAAAAGCAGTTCTAAGGGGGAAGTTTATAGCAATACAAGCCCACCTTAAGCAGCAGGAAACATCTCGAATAAACAACCTAACCTTGCACCTCAAGCAATTAGAGAAAGAAGAACAAAAAAGCCCCAAAGCTAGCAGAAGGAAAGAAATCATAAAAATCAGATCAGAAATAAATGAAGGAAACGATAGCAAAGATCAATAAAACTAAAAGCTGGTTCTTTGAGAAGATAAACAAAATAGATAAACCACTAGCCAGACTCATCAAGAAAAAAAAGGGAGAAGACTCAAATCAATAGAATTAGAAATGAGAAGGAGAAGTAACAACTGACACTGCAGAAATAAAGAAAATCATGAGAGATTACTACAAGCAACTCTATGCCAATAAAATGGACAATCTGGAAGAAATGGACAAATTCTTAGAAATGCACAACCTGCCAAGACTGAATCAGGAAAAAATAGAAAATATGAACAGACCAATCACAAGCACTGAAATTGAAACTGTGATTAAAAATCTTCCAACAAACAAAAGCCCAGGACCAGATGGCTTCACAGGTGAATTCTATCAAACGTTTAGAGAAGAGCTAACACCTATCCTTCTGAAACTCTTCCAAAATAAAGCAGAGGGAGGAACACTCCCAAAATCCTTCTACGAGGCCACCATCACCTTGGTACCAAAACCAGACAAGGATGTCACAAAGAAAGAAAACTACAGGCCAATATCACTGATGAACATAGATGCAAAAATCCTCAACAAAATACTAGCAAACAGAATCCAACAGCACATTAAAAGGATCATACACCATGATCAAGTGGGGTTTATTCCAGGAATGCAAGGATTCTTCAATATACGCAAATCTATCAATGTGATAAACCATATTAACTAATTGAAGGAGAAAAACCATATGATCATCTCAATAGATGCAGAGAAAGCTTTCGACAAAATTCAACACCCATTTATGATAAAAACCCTCCAGAAAGTAGGCATAGAGGGAACTTTCCTCAACATAATCAAGGCCATATATGACAAGCCCACAGCAAACATCATCCTCAATGGTGAAAAACTGAAAGCATTTCCACTAAGATCAGGAAAAAGACAAGGATGCCCACTCTCACCACTCTTATTCAACATAGTTTTGGAAGTTTTAGCCACAGCAATCAGAGAAGAAAAGGAAATAAAAGGAATCCAAATCAGAAAAGAAGAAGTAAAGCTGTCACTGTTTGCAGATGACATGATACTATACATAGAGAATCCTAAAGATGCTACCAGAAAACTACTAGAGCTAATCAATGAATTTGGTAAAGTAGCAGGATACAAAATTAATGCACAGAAATCTCTGGCATTCCTATATACTAATGATGAAAAATCTGAAAGTGAAATCAAGAAAACACTGCCATTTACCATTGCAACAAAAAGAATAAAATATCTAGGAATAAACCTACCTAAGGAGACGAAAGACCTGTATGCAGAAAATTATAAGACACTGATGAAAGAAATTAAAGATGATACAAATAGATGGAGATATATACCATGTTCTTGGATGGGAAGAATCAACATTGTGAAAATGACTCTACTACGCAAAGCAATCTACAGATTCAATTCAATCCCTATCAAACTACCACTGGCATTTTTTACAGAACTAGAACAAAAAATTTCACAATTTGTATGGAAACACAAAAGACACCGAATAGCCAAAGCAATCTTGAGAACGAGAAAAGGAGCTGGAGGAATCAGGCTCCCTGACTTCAGACTATACTACAAAGCAACAGTAATCAAGACAGTATGGTACTGGCACAAAAACAGAAAGATAGATCAGTGGGACAGGATAGAAAGCCCAGAGATAAACCCACGCACATATGGACACCTTATGTTTGATAAAGGAGGCAGGAATGTACAGTGGAGAAAGGACAGCCTCTTCAATACATGGTGCTGGGAAAAGTGGACAGGTACATGTAAAAGTATGAGATTAGATCACTCCCTAACACCATACACAAAAATAAGCTCAAAATGGATTAAAGACCTAAATGTAAGGCCAGAAACTATCAAACTCTTAGAGGAAAACATAGGAAGAACACTTAATGACATAAATCACAGCAAGATCCTTTCTGACCCACCTCCTAGAGTAATGGAAATAAAAACAAAAATAAACAAATGGGACCTAATGAAACTTCAAAGCTTTTGCACAGCAAAGGAAACCATAACCAAGACCAAAAGACAACCCTCAGAATGGGAGAAAACATTTGCAAATGAAGCAACTGGCAAAGGATTAATCTCCAAAATTTACAAGCAGCTCATGCAGCTCAATAACAAAAAAACAAACAACCCCATCCAAAAATGGACAGAAGACCTAAATAGACATTTCTCCAAAGAAGATATACAGAATGCCAACAAACACATGAAAGAATGCTGAACATCATTAATCATTAGAGAAATGCAAATCAAAACTACAATGAGATATCATCTCACACCAGTCAGAATGGCCATCATCAAAAAATCTAGAAACAATAAATGCTGGAGAGGGTGTGGAGAAAAGGGGACACTCTTGCACTGCTGGTGGGAATGTGAATTGGTTCAGCCACTATGGAGAACAGTATGGAGGTTCCTTAAAAAACTACAAATAGAATTACCATATGACCCAGCAATCCCACTACTGGGCATATACCCTGAGAAAACCAAAATTCAAAAAGAGTCATGTACCAAAATGTTCATTGCAGCTCTATTTACAATAGCCCGGAGATGGAAACAACCTAAGCGCCCATCATCGGATGAATGGATAAAGGAGATGTGGCACATATACACAATGGAATATTACTCAGCCTTAAAAAGAAATGAAATTGAGCTATTTGTAATGAGATGGATAGACCTAGAGTCTGTCATACAGAGTGAAGTAAGTCAGAAAGAAAAAGACAAATACCGTGTGCTAACACATATATATGGAATTTAAGGGGAAAAAATGTCATGAAGAACCTAGGGGTAAGACAGGAATAAAGACGCAGACCTACTGGAGAACGGACTTGAGGATATGGGGAGGGGGAAGGGTGAGTTTTGACAGGGCGAGAGAGAGTCATGGACATATACACACTAACAAACATAGTAAGGTAGATAGCTAGGGGGAAGCAGCCACAAGGCACAGGGATATTAGCTCGGTGCTTTGTGACAGCCTGGAGGGATGGGATGGGGAGAGTGGGAGGGAGGGAGATGCAAGAGGAAAGACATATGGGAACATATGTATATGTGTAGCTGATTCACTTTGTTATAAAGCAGAAACTAACACACCATTGTAAAGCAATTATACCCCAATAAAGATGTTTAAAAAAAAAAAAAAAAGAAACCAAAGAAAAATGAAAGAATACAAAACACAAGAGAACAACAAGACAAACAAAAGTACCCCAAAATGAAATCAAACAATTAAAAACAAAACTAACAAATACACAAAACAGAAAACAAAGCAGAATGCAAACTGAAAAGTAAAGAAAACAAAATAAAAACACAAAAATGATTTTTAAAAAGATAAAAACAAAACAGAATAAAGAGAAAAACAGGATAAAAACAAAATAGAACAAGGGGGATAAGGGAAAAAACACAGAACAACAAAAAAGCAAAGTAAAAATAGAAATATAAAAAAATAAAAATATGTTTAAAAATTTATAAAGCAAGAAAAAAGAAAAACCCAAACAAACCAAACCCCCAAAAAAAACTAAATAAATAAATAAGAATTAAAAAAAACAACATCAACAATGGAACAAATCAAAACATAATAAAGTAATAGGAATTATAATATTATCCTGGAGTCTCAGCTGTCAATGTCCTTGCCCCAGCTGTTAGACACAGCTCACCTCCACCTCCCTGGGAGGCCCTCCAATGCCTCTAGATTTGTCTCTGGACCTGCTATGGGAACTGTAGAGAGAGCTCAGACTGATCTGGCCCAGCTCCCACGTGTGCTTGCCCCCAAAGTCCACAGCTGCCAGAGCCAGACCAGTTTCTTCTGTGGGAATACTCATTGTCCATTCAGATATTCCATATGTGTAGGGTCTACCAAGCCAATTATGGGGATTTAAGCTGCAGCTTGTTCAGCTGATGGAAAGATTTTCATTGCTCTTTCTTAGCTGCCTCACCTCTGGGGCACAGCTGTAGTTTTAGCCTCACCTCTGTCTGTGGGCCACCCAGAGGTATCTTCTCCTGAGGCTTCCCTGGAGCACTTGTGTCTGCCTCAGTGAGGACAGAGCATGGAGGTGGCATGGCTGCCTGGGTAATGGGAGCCCCAGAGGTGACAGGTGCATGGGGAAGCCAGTGGCCATGATGCAAGAGATCCGGCCCTAGTGGGAGACTTTTCTAGTGCCCGGTGGCAGACACCTGAAGGCCAGCCCTGACAGGGCCCTTTCCTAGCTTCTGGGGGTCAGGGACTGGCACATGAGGAGAGAGAGGCTGCAATGGCAGCTCCATCCTCTGCATGTCACTCAAGAATGGTGCTTCCATGGCAGTCTCAGTTTCCTCCACAGGCATTCCAGATTGTAGATTTCCTCCCTCCCATCCCCTCAGGCTGTCTTCTCACAGCCAACAGTAGTCCTCTTCCCCAGGTTTGCTCTCCAATCCCCACGCTCCAGCTCCTAGCCCCTGTGCACACCAGCAGAAACACCTCCCAGTACGAGGTGTGCAGGGTGGTGGTACGGACCATCTGTGTAGTTCTTACTCGGTCCTGTCCACCACAAACTGGCCTTTTCACACTCCTCCCACAGCCTCAGATGGTTCGCTTCTGTCCCAACCAATTTCCTCATTGGTGAGAGGGTTTTCCCAGATGCAGGAACCTCTCCTCTGCTTCAGCTCCCCTCCAGGGGTGCAGGTCCCATCCCTCTTCCTCTCCTCTTCTTTCTCCCTTCTTTCTTTCATCCTACCTGGTTATGCAGGGGTCTTTATTGTCCTTTCTGGTGTCCAAGGTCTTCTGCTACTGTTTAGCCACTGTTCTGTGAGAATTGTTCCATCTGTACATGTAATCTTGATGCATTTGTGGAGAGAGACGAACTCCACATCCTCCTGCTCCTCCATCATCTTGAAAATCTTTGCTTCCAATTTTTAACAAAAATCAATAAAGCCTAGAAAGAATAACCAAATCTGCATGCTCAAGTCCTTCAACTAGTTAGTTATAGACCTCTGAATAGAATCCACTTATCTGACTCTAAGTTTAGTGCTTGTTCTAATACTGTATATTTACACTAAAATGTTGTAAAATATAGTTTACAACAAAAAGACTACAGGGTGTAGGATATCTGATAATTTTTATTTTTATCCTCTCCCTTTATTATGAGTATGAGTGATCAAGATAGATAAAGGTGGGTTTTAAAAAGTTAGACAAACAATACATTTTAGAAACTCTCAAGCATTTTAGAAAAGCATTCATTTAAAAGAAATATAAGATAACTACAAATATATTTAATTCAGCAAATAGGTCCCCAAGTGATAGAGGCCAAAGAAGTTTTGAAATAAACTAATTGAAAATAAAATAGAACAAATTTTCTTATATTTTCTGAAAATCAAAGTATTGACTTTCTCAAATACATACTATAATGCAGATTAGAATCACTATTTACTCTAGACTATTCCATGAGTGCTGGATACTGAGCACTGAAACGTTCCACATTATTGCTTCCAAAACCAGAATGGACTGCTGAGACTGTGCCCATTACCCTCATGAATTCTCCATTGTCCCTGCTCCTTCACTCTTTTTTATGAAAAAAAATTATTGAAATATAGTTGATTTACAATTTTGTGTTAGTTTCAGATATACAGCAAAGTTATACATATTTATATTCCATTATACATATGTATATTCATATATATATACTTTTTTACATCCTCTTCCATTGTAAGTTATTACAAGATATTGAGCATAGTTCCCTGTGATATATAGTAGGTCCTTGTTGGTTATCTAGTTTATATATAGTAGTGTGTATATTTTACCTCAAACTCCTAATCTATCCCTCCCTCCAATCTCCCCTTTGGTAACCATAAGTTTATTTTCTATGTCTGTGAATCTATGTCTATTTTGTAAATAAGTTCATTTGTACCATTTTTTTTATTCCACATATAAGTGATATATGATATTTGTCCTTCTCTTTCTAGCTTACCTCACTTAGCTATATAATCTCTTGGCCCACCAATTTTGTTGCAATGGTATTATTTCATTCATTTTTTATGGCTGAGTGATATTCCATTGTATATATACACCACATCTTCTTTATCTGTTCATCAGTTGATGGCCACTTAGGTTGCATATGATCCCACAATCCCACTCCTGGGCATATATTTGGAGAAAACCATAATTCAAAAAGATACATGCACCCCAACATTCATTGCAGCACTATTTAAAATAGGTGTGACATGGAAGAAACCTGCTCTTTCAACTGTTGATCACTGGGCTGACAAACTCACCTGCTCCTTAAGAAAGTAAGCCTGGGCTTCCCTGGTGGCGCAGTGGTTGACAGTCCGCCTGCTGATGCAGGGGACACAGGTTCGTGCCCCGGTCCAGGAAGATCCCACGTGCCACAGAGCGGCTAGGCCCATGAGCCACGACCACTGAGCCTGCGCATCCGGAGCCTGTGCTCTGCAATGGGAGAGGCCACAACAGTGAGAAGCCCGCGTCCCACAAAAAAAAGTAAGGCTGAGAAACTGAGTATCCAGTCTTATCAATTTTAACTTAGAATTTTCTCCTTGACTGCATTTATCTTGTAGGGAAATCCTTACATATTCAGATGACACATTGTAATACATAAATTAACAAATGAAGGAAGGGATCTTTATGCATAGTTTTCCCACTATATGACAAGAATAATGCTATAATATTAAAATGTTTTCTTATTAAGGATCATATCTGTCTTGAGAGATGTTATTAACCCCATTTACTTATAAACAAAGGTAGGATTAAAGAGTTTAAGCAACTTGCTAAAGTCCATCCATGAAAATAACACCAATTAATTCTAGATGTTAACCAAGTTCCTTTGGGCTCCAAAGGCAATGCTCTTTCCATTAGTCTGTGTATCATCAACAGCAGTTGATGGAAAAAAAAAAAATTACTCAGACGGATAAAAAGTCATTTTAATATAGAAGTATATTAGATTACTGTTTGAAGCCACAGGACAGAAATCATAGCAAGCAGTACTTAAATAATGACAATTTTCAAGTAGAAAAGCTCAAAATTGTGCTTGTTTTGCTTTATTTTTTGTTTTTTATTACTTGGAGTACTCAGCTATAGCAATCCCATAGAAGTAGTAGTCTTTCATGCATTTAAGTGTACTTGGAATCTAACTTGAAGACTTTTAAGGTCATTTACAACTTGGAGCCTCCATGAAACCATAACAGAATAAAGTTCTGAGTTAATAGAAAATCAGAAGAGCAAATACCTTAATGCAACATATAATTAGTGGAACAAGATGCACAAAAAGAAATATCCTGCTTTTCTTACATTGGTGATCCATATTGCTCTTACAAATAAACTAGATTTTAAACCAAATAAAGTGCAAGGATTTAAAATTATCTCTAATAACAGTTAATTTTTACCCATAATTCTATGGAAAGTATGAGCTCTTAATTATATTTTACTTAGGTAACCAGCACTATTGATAAAATACTTTTGCAAGTCATTTGTTATTTTCTCCCTCACTGAATCTGAGGGAAGACAGTTGATATGGTGTGAGTTGACCTATGGAGAGGTCTACATGATAAAGACCTGTGAGAAGCTCCAACGTGGAACAGAGAACTCAGTTCAACAGCTCACAATAAATTGAATCCTGCCGAAAATCATATGGATGAGCTCAGAAGTGGATTGCCCCAACTGACCCTTCAGATGAAACCATAGTCCCAGCTGACAATTTGATTGAAGTCTTTTCAGAGACCTGAATCAGATGACCCAGCTAAATGGTGCCTGGAATTCCTGACTCACAGAAGTTATGAGATAACAAAATATTTATCCTGGGATAATTTGTTATGCAGCAATAATTAACTACCACAAACCAGAATATTTAGTTACTTAAACCAGAATAGGCTTAGTGACCATGAAAAATGTAAGACGAATGATTTTGTCGTTATCTAGTAAAAATAATGTTAGGATGCATTCTAAAAGTTTTAACAATTGTCTCTTCTAATACATCAATATCACCTATGTTACTAATAAAACATTTGAATTTATTGGCTGAGCATAATATGATTTTAACATCTTAAATATGATTTTGGAATAGATGTAATAATTTTTTGTCTTCTAGTACTTATCCTTTGGGTATTATGACTTTCATAAGTACAATTCTTTTTTATAACACTTGTTAAAACAAAATTTTCCATGTCCCCATATATTACACTTGCAATAAGTCCATTAGAATTGCATCTGTATTGTAGGTCACTAAATGTTTTCCACACGAAGTAATATTTTATAAATTTACATTGGATTTTAGGAAATTCGGTACTATTATTCTCCTATATATGATTAATATTTACTGAGAAAAATTTGAAAGTACTTCTGAATATTTTGACTGTTTTGGAGAAATAGCTTTACAGTGAAGCCCTCTGGATTTCACAATGCGCATGCAGAAGGGCAGACACTAGAATTACAAAAATTATGCATTGTATATTTCTTAAAATATCCTGAATATTGATTCATAAATCTTAGATTTAAAGAGATAGAAATCATTTAGTTCCAGTACAGCAAATAGATTTTATATTGTGTGCCAAATTTAATCCATTTTATTCACTACCCACAATGCTGTGTTAAGAAACATTCTTACTTCATCCAAGCTCAGCAGGAAAAAAAAAGCATAATAATCAATTAATTGTAACTATAATTGATAGAGCAGAAGAACAGGAGTGCCATATATATGCCACTGATATTTCAACTTCCTCTAGAAATTTGTCATGATAGAGTAACACTTCATTGAAAGAAGGCCATTTCAATATATCCTGAAAATTTTTCACACTGTACTGAAGTCTGCTTTCTTGATTCACCAATCCAAGTTTTGTTCATTGGTAAAATATAGATCAATTCTATCCATCTTTTCACTCACTTCACTCCAGATATTTTGGAAGTACAATTTTTTAAGCTCTTACAAAGTATTTTAATTGCATACAACTTCCATAAACTTCCTCTACTATAGGACAAGTTGTAGAGCCCTTGATCTGAGAAATCAGGAACTGATTATTCTTTACAGCAGTGTTTCTCAAGTGAGGGTGATAAGTCAGGCTCCTTGGAAATTAAGTCCTTGAGAAAGGTGTCCTAGTGATTTTGCTCTGCACTTCTAATTAATAAACATGGGTTCCTTAAACTGGTACGTGATAGTCATTACAAATAAGCAAGTTTCCTCTTCCCATATGCCCACTGGTGCCTTGTCAGTCATGGTTGAGAATTACAGAAAATGTGTCTTCTAGATCAGGTAGGTGTAATTAGAGCAACTCGCAAGCATTAACCTTGGTCAAACATTCAACTCCGTCTATGCATTAGCTTTGGTCTTATTCTCTGCAAGTAATAAAGTACAGCTTTATGTCCTATATACTCATCAGGTGAATTAATCATTTTTTAGTAACAGACCAGATATTGTCTCAATGGCTTATCATATATATATTAAATAATATATTCTCATTAATTATATACTATCCTGTCTTTTATTTGTTTAATCCCCTAAAATTTTTATTTCTTCAAAAGACTGTAAGCTTCCCAAAACATCAGTTAATAGCATGCCTTTATTATATTGTCCACAAAACTTCACACATAGCTCTGTATTTTTATCTGTATTCATATATATTACAGAAAATGAGATCTAGCTGCTGCTTTAGAATACCTTGAAATGTGATAAGGTTAGGAATTTTTTTTCACCATAGCTGTTATTTAGCTCCTGGGGTCTTTCTACTACCTTGTAGGCTAGAATGTAATGTCTAATTGTGTTTGATTTAGAAAAAAGTACATATGTTTTGTTCTTGTCTATATGCATACAAATTATATATATATAATATAGATATAAATAAATAAATATATATATAATATATATATGTATACATATAGTGTTTGCTTGAGTTCTCTGTGGTGGTCCAGTGGTTTCCATCTGAATAAATGGTACAGAGTATGACATTACTAACTACAGTAAAGTTTGTAGCACCTGCCATTTGTGGAAATCCAAAATCAGCTGGCTTGTCAAACATGCACGCAGCTTAATTTTACTTCCTTATATCATATAAATTATAGTATAATAGTGGATACTGATCAAAACAATTTAATTACCATTTATCAAAAGCTTCCTCTGTACCAGGAATTGTACGAAACATGTTGCATAGTTTATCATCTCCTTTATTTCACCAACATAACCGTGAGAAAGATTTTTTTGCCATTTTGAAGATAAACAAACTAAGGTTTACAAGACCGTACAAGTAATCAGTATTGGAAATGACTCATTAGCTCTATTAGTCATAGTGCAATGCTCCTATGTTTTCATAGAACACATATAAAATTTAAGAAGTAGTTCAGTCTTTCTTTCCCTTTCCATTAAAACATTTTTTGTCCTATTGAGAGATTTGTTCTTTACAGTCAAGTTCCTGGTTATGTACAATTCAGTAAAAATCATAATGATTGAGTTATCTATGAGGGAAATCTAATGAGAGAGAGAGAGAAGAGAGTGAGAGCAAGAAAGAGAGAGAAAGAGAAAGAAGGAAGGAAGAAAGAGCAAATTTTAAGATATTTATGCATGTAGCCTTAGCAACTGACATGAGAATGCAATTTATAATTTTGGTCTCTAAGACTCATTACTTTTCAGGATAATAATTTTCATAAATTTACTTTCAAGGTACAGTGGAATCTGTTTTATTTACCTTGAAATGATCTCTTTCAAGTTTTTAAGGAGAAAGTGCTCTAGTATGAATGCTCTGGGATGTGGGGAAACACTTCATGCTCCAAAGTCTCTGGTTCTTTTTATGATTTTATAGACTTGAATTACAACATTTTTAGTTTTCCTATTTCTATAGTGACTAAAATCATTGTTATATGTCTACTATATTTACCAAACTTAAAATTATTTGGTGTCCAGGTATGCTTTTACTGCAGTGATTAGGCTTTTTACAGGTTTAGGATGTGACCAGGGCCTCTAATGTACAGCTTACAGCAGAGAATTGTGCTCGTAATTAGAACCTGAACAGTAATGTTTATGTGATGCCTCCTGCAAAGGAGTGCCTTTTGGATAATCAGGAAAGTTCTCTTTCCTGTGGCAATGGCTCTACAACTACACGTCCAGGTCTCAGAACTTTACTTATCTGTCTTCTAGCTTTGCTCTTACACTATTACTCTAAATATCTCAAAGATAATCTCTCATGCTTGCCCTCTATTAAGTTTCTGATTTTTCTTATAATAAATAGGGTATTCAATCGCTCCTCCATTGCATATGTTGGTTGGATTTTTTACCACCCAATTCAATTACATGTATGTCAGAAAATTACTTCAGATGAGTTTTCTCAACAAACTAATAGGCGATAACATGCATTGGCAAAAATGGAAAGGAGCTAGATTAGCCAAATGTTTCTCACTGATGGACAGAGTGAGAGAATGTAGTGAACGGAGGACAGCATTAATAGAAAGGACATTTCCAAGAGAAAGTATGAGGAGTAAAATTATATATCTTAGACCTTTCCAAGCCTGAAAGGTATGTAGAAAATACAGAAACAAGGATAACTCTGATAAAAGAAGGTATTATAGATTATAGGTATTATAGAAGACTGGGAGTATAGTTACAGCTACCATATCTTTAATCTGTACTTTTTACCTGGTATTACATTCAATTCATTGTATATTGATTTTACTTTAGCAACAAGCTGATGTACATATATATATATATATATATATATATATATATATATATACACACACATATATATATAATTTCCATTTTATCATTGAGGAATCAGATGTGGAGAGGTTAAGAAATTTACTAAAAAGTAACACAGCTAATAAGTGGCAAATTTGAGACTTGAATTCAATATATTATTTTTTATTCTAAAATATCTTGCTCTTAAACTTGTCATGATAAAACTAAGAGGTGTAGAGGCGGCAGATTTTTACTTCTATCCTCTTAGAGCTTTTTGGCTGGACCTGAGGATTAAACTGACATAAGGCAGATTAACAGGGGAAAAGGATACAGATTTATATGTTTTATGTGACACAGGAGCCCTCATAAGGAAAAGAAGATCCAAAGAAGTAACAAAACCTAAACGTATTTATACCAGGTTTAACAAAGAAAGGTAGTTGTGAAAAAGTTGCTAAACTATGTGAGGAAGCTAAAGGAAGATAAGAATGATTTTACCAACGGCTGTTTGTGCAGAATTCTCTCGGCTATGACTCTTATTGAAGAATGTTTCTTTTTTCCTGGTACAGGGAGGACATCTTTCATAAGGGAGTTTTTACCTCCTATCTTCAGGAAGACAGGGAAGATTCAAATGCTTTTCCTGTGTCTGCTGTTTTTTAAGTGATTCTAGCTCAAAATAAACCTTATGTCAAAGTGGCATATTTTTGGGTGGCATATTCTGCTACCCTTCAGAGGCCAGTGCTCACCCTTCACATGTGAGCTACATACAGTTATGAACAACATAATCAACAGTCGTCAGATACCTGTGACTGACCATTATGACTGAGGAATTTATTTTAAATAAAGCCTGCTTAACTTTTTCCAGGATTAATCTACGTTCTACTCTTCAGCTCAAGAATTTAACTTAACCCAAAGTTTGATAAACACATGCAGTTGGTAGATTACTCTCTAAAAAGCTTATGAATATTTGCTCCCACAAGCTGAATATTATGTTCATTACAATTGATTTTGTTGTTTCCAAGCCTATTCATTCCAGCTATATCAGTTATTATATTTACATAATTTAATTAAATATTGCATCAATCCAATTATGATTGTCACAAAAGAGGCGTTTCCATAAAAATTAGTTGAATGCTTTCAAGTACAACCAGGCAAGTCACTAAAAATTTGCTAATTAAGTGAGGGCACGAAAGCTGAAAAAGACTGGAGATATTATCCAAAAAAATAACAGAAGCGTTTTGCACTAAGATGACTTTGCAAACAGTTTTTATTTTACTCTCTCTTTTAAAAAACTTGACTCTGAAATTGTCTAGAGTTCATTTTTGGATGTGATTTACCCAAAAAAGATGATGGAGATTTCAAATGAGTGGGAAAGTACTCAAACCAAAAACTTTGAGCGTGCATCCAAAAAACCACATGTATTACCCATTTGCACTTTCTTTGCTGATTTTCCACATGCATTGCATGTAAAAAATAGCATTTTTAGGTAAATAATTAAATATTCTATATTAATAAACATTAAGATTGAAGTATTTAAGTCTTGTCTCTCAGCCAGCACCTGCAATACTTTCAACAGGTGCAGGGAACACATGAAATTGCCACTGCCTGCCTCAGTCAGCCACCACTTCCCTCCTGGGTTTTCCAGCACAGACTGCATGCATTGGTGTTTAAGTTAATATTTAAGATAAATTTGCATCAATATTTAATGATTATGAACTATAATTGAAAAATTTCAACCAAACAACTCTAAATTGAACCATGCCAGATAAGCAAACGTCTGTAATACTATAGTTCTGAGTTGAGTTAGAATTATATATTCTCTGTATGGTATGGATTTATGCTTTATCATATATTTAGAAAATAGCTGCAAATCATGTTTATTCTTAGCCTTTCATGAATTCTGTGTTGATTCATCCATCAATAAATATTTTTGGGGCTTCCCTGGTGGCACAGTGGTTGAGAGTCCGCCTGCCGATGCAGGGGACACGGGTTCGTGCCCCGGTCCGGGAAGATCCCACATGCCGTGGAGCAGCTAGGCCCGTGAGCCATGGCCCCTGAGCCTGCACGTCCGGAAACTGTGCTCTGCAATGGGAGAGGCCACAACAGTGAGAGGCCTGTGTACCACAAAAAAATTTAAAATAAATAAATAAATAAACATTTTTGAGTGTCAACTCAAGAAAAGTAGTTAGCATTTGAGACCACAGCCTCTGGGTCCTAAATGCCTTGATGATAGGTATGTGTAGAGAAAACTGACATAACTTCCCTGTGCCTCAGTTTCCTCATCTCTAGAAAGAGGAAAGTGGTTAAATAACTTAAGGTGTTTTGAGTATCAAATGAGTTATGTGATAAGAACAGAGTCTAGAAACTAATAAGGATTGCTATGAGTTAGCTTTTATTAATACCACCATGCAAAAAGTAATACTGTACATTCTGAGGACAGGCAAGGTCATAGTTAAAGAAGCTTCCATTCTTGCCTGGGTATCAAATAAACAAATATATATAATAAACAAATATAATATCCCAAGGTAATGGGATATTGCCTAGAAAGCCAAAATTAGAAAATGTGGTCAGGGAAGGACTCTCTGGGGAGATGGCATGGAGGTTGTGCCACATTTATGAGAGGAAACTAAACCTATGTATGTCTTTAAATGAATATCCCAAACAGAGGAAACAGCAAGGGAAAGGGCCCTGTGGTTGAAATAATCTCTGTTTGTTTACCAATGCAAACCCGGACAGTGTAGCACAAGTGGTGGGTGATGATGAAAGAAAAACAGGTTCTTTTGAGATAATGGAATGAGCCAGGGTCATTTGGGACAATAAAACCATCACAGTCTTCTTGCTATGTACCTCAGGAGATCCCATGCAACATGGGATAATAAACAAGAAAATGCATCCCAATTTGACTGCAAACTAGCCCAGAGTTGTATATTTCTTACTCTGGAGGGGATCTTTACTTCTTGGAAGACCTACAGGGAAATTCTTAACAAAATTAAGAGTGTCAGTATCTAGGCATAGGATTTGCCTTTGTAGGGTCCACAGATAGTAAGAGGCTTCAATTCCTACACACTCTCTCACATTGAATCCTTGAACCTAGATCACTTGTGCTTTTCAAAATGTGAGGCTTATCTCTAGGTAAACAAAAAAGACTTGAAATTTATTTTCCAATTACAGTCAGGGTTCAAACTTCAAAACATTCCAATTGTAACACTTGACAAATACAAAAGTTATTATAACTAACACAAATAATCAAAATACAACTCACTCTGGACCTTTCTCTTCTAAAGAAAAAGAGTTTTGTTTCTCCTCTATTCACAGAGGGGGGAATTGTATTTCAGAAGTCCAAGCTATCACTACCTATCACCTGAGGTCTCATAAAGGGGATACACTTTATAGTTATGGAAAAGTTATCATTATAACTTTTCAGAAAACTATTGAAATCCCTGACAGAGTTAGTATGTAGAAATGTTATTTGCTTACATGTAACAGAGGCTTTGTTGTATATAGCAGTTAATGAAAAATAAATGTGAGACCATAAATAATGACATAAATGAGAAAGCGTCATCAAGTGATAGTCATAGAAATGAGTTTTGATCCATGCTTCTCAAAATAATGTCATGTTTTTCTAATTTGATTTTTAAAGGTCCTGAATGTTAAGTCAATTATTATATTGTTACCTGAATAACATACATCAAATAATCTAACAACTACATCTCCTACATTGTGGGGAAAAAAAAAGACTCCAAGTAAGAAACCAGACACAGTCACTAGCTTAAACTATTATGTATATGTTTCAATTCAACTAATATTCATAAGGCTTCTACCACAGGTAAAGCACTATGGGAGATAAAAGACATGAATGCAACATGGATTATGTCCTCTGAGCTTGTATAATCTTATGATGAAGATCATAAAACCTGTACCATATAAGCATCCTACAACAGAGACAGGTGAGTATGGAGGCTCTACCTGTATCAGATAAGTGAAGCCATTTGAACCCTATTTAGGTTTTGTAGACCTGTGTAATGCTGAGCAGGGAAATGGATTTCCAAAACACAAATATTTAAACCTAATGTAACCCACATATGCAGCATATATTTCCACCTTTAAAAATCATCCTGATAGTCTTTGGATGTTTTAACTTTTCCTCCACAGAATTCTGTATAATGAAGTTAGCTCCTACCCTAGGCAAAGAGTAAATGTGAAACCCAAGTTAGACAACTGAATCTTCTTTTCCTGAAAAATGAATCATAAGGAAATGAATAAAGACACCTAAATTTTGGAGTTCACTCAGTCCTTGCAGCTAAATCCCCATGATGCTGCTCTTGTAATACAACTGTATCAGATACAGGCACATCTGAATTGCATTGATACCTACCAATTTCCATGTCTGATTTCTAGTCTTTCCTTCAAATAAGTGCCCTTATGATTATGTAACTAGAGTCAGACCATCTTAACTGCAGCTAAAGAGTTCTAATTGATCAGGGGAACTTACATAGGAGGTTTGTCTTGGGTAGCCACAGAGGAGTAGATCTCTGCACCCACCAGAATCTTAACGTCTACATAGAGGTCTTAAATGGGTGTATATAGAACCACTTATACCATCCAGGTGACCGCAACAAAACACTGCTCTCTCAATGGTGCATCCTTGAAAACAGCTCCAGCTGTGGGGACAGTGGGCAGCACGTATATTCCAAGAGTAGGGGATGAGGATTGCCTCTGATTGCCCAGGTCTAACTCTTGGGCCAAGTGGTGGCCAGGTCCTCTTTATGATCTTCTCCAACAATTACTAGGAATAGATTAATAAATTCTAGAAATACTTCTTTTTCTGAGGTTCATACTCATTATTTTAATCTTTTCTTCATCCTTTTTTTCTTTGTTCAACAATTATGTAATTATGCCTACTTAAACATCAGACAAAAAATAACTACATTTGAGCATTGGGTGAGTCCCTCCATATATATGGCAATGTGCCAGGTACCTTAAAAAACACAGCTTATTATCTCTGAGTCTCAGACAGTTGTCAGGATAAAGATATAAATCTAGTCAGAAAAATTCTCTTTATCCTCTGTAATGGAAGAAAAAATCAGGTGATTATCTTCTCCCATGGAATTCTTTGTATTTTGGAGAGTATGGTACTATAACACATGAGGGATCCAGTGTTAGTCATAGCTACCAGAATACTAAAAACACCCAAATCCTAGTCAGTTTTAGAGAGCCAAGGAATAGACTTCATTCCTGCTATCACGGCCACTTTGTCTTCAGCTAATTCAACCATCCATCTTACATGTGGGTCATGTATATACTCATGTTCTGTATCATACTGAGAGGTTCATATATATATTTCTTCTTCAAATTTCCTTATATTCTCCATTTTTTGTTCCAATTCCTTTATCATTTAGACAAAGTAGTTGACACTGCCCTTGTGTCAGAGTAAATCCACATTACAGAATGTCTCTTTTAACGGGCAAAATGGGCATTGGACAAATTTTCTTTCTCCACTGTCCGTAAGTAAATTTCAATACTGAAATTTACTTACGGGCAGTGGAGAAAGAAAATTTGATGCCACTTTATTCACCCTGATGCTGATGCCAATACATTATGTAATGCCATCTCTAAACCAGACTCATTTTGTTTCTTCTACCTCCATCAACTGGTAATAGAAAATTCCCTATGAAGCCACTAGGATTTCAAGTTTTACGAACTTATAAAAACCTTTCCTTAAAAATCACAATGCTTATATCTCCAGTTTATATAACAAAACCTTAGTCAGTGTAACAACTTTATGGATATTTTGTGAAGTGAGGCAGGAATACTGATGTAATAATCCATCCAGATTTGTTATCTTGTGATTCATTCCTCTAGTAATCTCCTTTTAATGGGCCATTATTTCATCAAGATTTGCATTAATAGAACCTCACCTGCTTGAGTGAGCATGGACTCTTGTAGACACACACTTTCCATTAAAACTGAGCTAAAATATATACTCTGTCCTCCTTCAAAAAACACCCTAAAATTCACTCCATGTACACAATCCCAGATTTTAGTGAATTGCTATAGATCTTTTCAGAAATACTTTTCTCTTTGGGATATATTCTGCATTTGAAAGTTTGGGACAAATTAGGATGCACCAATTATAGATATAATAGTAAAAATCATAGGGAAATGAGGGGTATCTTTAAGTACCAACTACTATGGCATTCAGGTGAAGGGACTACAGCATCTTCAACAGAAAATGATCAGAGAAGGGAGAGTCAACTTTTTTATAAGAGAGAAGAGAGTGGCAGAAGAGGATATTCAGGCATTAGGACCCTCCAGATCCTCCTGGATAAAACTATTTCAACGTTTCAGATAATATATTTTCCTTCTTATTTGTATTAATATCTCTTTACACAAATGCTGAGAATACAGAAAAAGCTGAGAATACAGCTCTTAATGCAATTTAACAACCTGAGAAATTTTAAGTTTGATTTCCAGTCATTTCAATTGTCAGTTGTAAGAAAATAGATGTTATTTGTTATTTCAGTATAGTCACACATAAAAGTCCTTGAGTTTCAGTGACTTGAGAGAACTCAAATATTTGAGCTGGGCTATTTGTTTACTTTGAATTACCCCACATATCCATTCATAGATACACTACTGTGTGGCCTTAGAACTCCTGCTCTTTACAATAATCTGTGGCAGAAGTTGTGTAGTAGTCGAGAGCAACTTCTGCCACAGAAAAACTTAATTAATTTTTTCCCTTTATGTGCCATGGACTGTGAAGCTCCATGCCAGATTAGAGCATAATTTTCTATCCTATTATAAATTTACTTATTTGATGCTCTATTGAATAGATCCAATCCTCTAGTTTGCTGTTCTTTACTGCCAAAACCAATCTGGAGTGGTCTGCCTCTTTCCTGGGTCTCTCCTTACCTTTCGTGTATGAGGACCAGTTTGTGAATCAACAGTAAAGTGTATTAAATTCTTTCTAGATATAAAAGACAAAAGCTTTCTATTCTTCCTACCATCTTTGTTTCTGAAAGTTTCCTAGTTTTTCAGTATTAAATAGATGACTGCTCCAGTTGACCCATTTCTTTGTTATCATGTTCTTAACCTTCAAGTGAGCATGACTTTGATGCAAAACAGAACTGATTGCAAATCTGGCATTGCTCTTCCCATTCTGTGTGAACCTGGGTAACTCCTTTAAATGATCTCAGACCATTTCTCATTTGTAAACATAATAGCAAGCATGCTACCATATCAGTCTGGTGGGAACTGAGATAAATTAAGGTATACAAACCACATAGCACAGACTATGTTTGGGGAACAAGAGTAAGTGCTATGTAAATTCTTATTCCCTTTTCCTTATCCTCCATTCTTGCCCTTTTCCACGTTGTTCTAATTGAAATCAATACATTTTGATTATGATCGCCATTTCTGGTAGTGAGCACCTGCTCCAATTTTCTCTGTGTGATCGTTGACATATATTTCTCAGTATCCTTGCCTTCATTTAAAATTCACCTTACAAAAAAGTCACTCAGTATATGTATTGATTGAATTAACAATGGAATCTTAGTTGTTGGAAATGATAATTTATTGTAACAGTAACATTGTGATGGCACAGGAATCAGTGGAGTTTGGTTTCAACTCTGTCTTATCTACTAATTGTCGATTTACCTTGATGAAATTACTTAAAATGTTTGAGGAATTGTGTATTCAGTACAAAATAATGGCTAACATGTAAGACCCCTGACATTATTTTTAAATTGAATGAATTATATATGCTAATGTGCTTTAAAATATAAATAATAAGGAAGATAACTTGTAAAGTATTTAGTATTTTGCTTATTAATTTAATTTTCTTGTAACCAGGATAGTCCTGGTTAGACTATTAGCTGTGTGTCTAAGACTTTCCATGTGTAACCTGCAGTTGTTGCCTAAATTTGGTCCAAAGGAGCATGGATTGAAAGCCACTGAAATAACATTTGATATTGCATACAAATTTGTGATGTCTTTGTACCATAATAAAAAATATAAATAAAGTTAAACTTCAATTCAGAGAATTTGGATATTCTACCCTATTCAAGTAAATTATATGTTGTGTTGCTTCACTTAAACTACTCTTAACTGAGCTTTAAAAAAAATTTTTAAGTATTAACCTTGGTTCATAATTCAATGATTTAAGTGTTGATTTTTAATTTTGAATTACATGTTCAGTGAGCTAATTTTTAATGTGGTTATTGTTTGACAGGTTAACCTGAGTCTCTTTTATATAGAGCAACTTAATCTTTTGGTCCTACGTTTAGTTTATTTCCAGAATAAATTTGTGATACCCCCAGATATGAATCAACTGCTCTGGCAAAGAAATGTGTTTGTGATTTGTTAATGCATTTAAAATATTAAAATAACATTCAAAATTTGATCACTTTTAAACTAATCATGCAAAGAATTGCCTGGAATGAAAGACTATAATCACTTAAGGTCTAAAATGATCTGGAAGGTGGAGGTCGAAAGCTTTTCTCCTCTCAGTTCAAATACAAAACTGCTATGAGTTCCAAAGGCAGGGTTTTTTTGTTTTGTTTTTTATATTTTCCTCAAAAATGCATTTTGTTGTTTGAGCTACACAGAAATAAACTTGAAAAAAGAATAGAGGAGGTCAAAATTCACCGTGGTATCAGTGAAAAGGATTAAAGGAGCAATTAGGAAACTTTTGCTACATTGTTAAGATTTCCACATGTTGTTGGGCTAACAGATACAGAGAAAAGAGGGACTAAAATAAAGGGAAATAATAAGTGGTTTTCTGGGTTAGAGAATGAAAGGCACTACTGTGTGGGGAATGGGAAGCAGTGTGATAATTTTCATTTGCAAATTGCAGCTAACGACTTTACTATTGGTGAAAGAGAAGTTCTAAGAACTAATTAAAAATAATAGATACATTAATGCTAATAAATGCACTTGCCAACCAGCACAAATAGAATTATAATTTGAGGGCATCTTCTGTGCTCACAGCAGTCTAAATGAATCTATAATTTAAAGATCACTATTCAAAAAAAGTGTCAAAGACCCACATGAAGTTTAAAGAAAGCAGATTAGGTCCCCTGCTAAAACGAAGGCCAAATCCAACTTTTGAGTTTACAGGTGAATTAACAGGGAATACAGGGTATGACTAAGGGTTTAATCTATTTGAAAACCCCCTGTTATTAACAGAGTAATATGGGTAGCATTGCTTTAGGAGTTGAGATTATGAATGTCATAAATTAAGCTTATTGGAATATGTTGGAGGGATAGAAACTGATGCTTGGTCATACATTTCAGTGATAATAGACGCAGGATGATATTCCTTAAATGTGAATTGTGACTAAGGAAAGGGAACTCAGTGCCTGAGTTTCCACTTAGAAAATGGAATCCACAAAAGTACAATTATATATATATATATATATATATATATATTTGTATACATATACTTACGTGTTTGGGGAACAAATAATTTACCAGTAAGAGCAGAAGAATGAAAACACAGAAAGAAGATAATCACTACAACATTTATGTTTATACACACGTACATACACGTTGGGAAAACACACACAAGCAAAAACACTTAGGTAAGCGTAAGATTAAAAGGAATAAGATTGCCTTTGTTCCAGTCTTTGTTTTAATACTTAACTTAGAAAAGTTACTTGAACCTTCTGAGTCTTGATGTCCTCATCACAATAGTAGCATATACCAGTGCCTACCTCATAGGGATTTTGTAGGGAAAAAAATATTTCAATAAAAAATCTGAATAGTATGCTATCAATACACATTAATTGATTATCTTTAAAAAGTGTGTAATTTAAATAATTGTTCAAAATAATAAAGCAGAATTAATTATCCCCATCGACCTCCTAGTCTTAGGCTCCTGGGATAGAGAAATGAAAATGATCAGGAAAAAATTACTTTAAAAAGTCAGTACTTTTTACTTCATATTTTATACAACAGTATCTAAATATTATGGTAGGGAAATATTAAACAATGTATGATATAGTGATTTCTTACTGGAAGAACTGGATTTAGATACTCCTCTTGAATTGCCTTACTAGCATGTATAGAAACTATATTTGAGAACAATGTCACAGAGCAGGTGATTTTGAACAATTTCCTTAGTTCATATGCTTTATAATATAAATATATCATACAGGGAATATAATTTCATGGAAAAAAAGAAGTAGAGCTCTGAGTTTTAGTGGCTCTGTTGTGTGAATTTCGACACAATTAATGTGTCCTAGTTAGTAAAAGAAAAGTGCTCAATTCAAAGGAGTTGTAAAAATCAAATGAGATTTCTTAGGCAAGTACTTGGGAAAGTTATAATTGCTATGCAAAAATGAGGAATTAATTATAAATACAGGAAGAAATTTAATTAATATTTGCAAATGCATACCTTATTATATAAACTAAATTTTCAGATTTTTTGCACATTTTTGGAACATCTACAATGTGCCCAAAGCTATGATATGTGTCAGGGGGATAATTTTGAGCAAATTGACAGTATCTCCATCCTCATATCATATATAGTCAATAAGCTCCATACTTATTTGTATTCTCCATAGTACTCAACACATATTTTTAGACTTCAGTGTTCTACAGAATCTGTTTCTTTAGTAAGTGACTGAAGAAGTGATTTAAGAAAGTTGTACCCATAGAATAGAAATAAGATCTTATTTTGTGTATTTGATATTTTGACAAGGGAATCACAACGATTTTTAAAAGTATATCCTGTCTGTGTGTGTGTGTGTGTGTGTGATCCCAATGGGTTCATTGAACTTTATCAGACATTGATACTCAAAATACTGTAGTATTTTCTGATGTCTCTGTATTTTTTACTGACATCCCTTGGACAAGCCCTAGGAAACTTTCTTTCAAGTGAACATTGGACTTTTTAAATTAGGATGACTCTAAGGCAAAATAAAAGTGTTTGGCATTGTTTCTAATTAATATACTTTAAGAACCAGCTGATATTTTAAACATTTTAATGAGCGATGTTTTTCAAGTTTGCAAAAATTTAAGGTTTCCCCTTTTAATGAGGAAATTTATTTCATAGTAGTTTCAGCTTTCTAGTTAAATGGTCCTCTTTTGATCTAACTCTTAGTGAGGTTTAAAGTCCTCCTCACAAATTCCAAATAATGGAATTTAAAGAATTTCTAGGCTGAAATCCAAAATTCTCATTGCTGTAAGTTTTGCAAAATGATCTTAACTTTCTTTTTCCATTTAAACTTATCTACCATTTACCCTTTGCCTCTCTCCCCAAATGAATCTTACCCAACATTCATTTTGGCCGTTCACTTTTATCCAAAGAAGCCATGAAAATCTCTGTTTCCATTGCTTTACTAATACCTCTCCAAATTCTTTTAACCATTTGTTCATTTATTAATCCATTTATTCACAAATTATTTTTCAAGGAGTACTACATGTCAGGCACTGCTGTGGGCCCCTGAGTTATGCCATGAACAAAGCAAGTGAAGGTGATGAGAAATAGTCACATTTTAGATATTATGATGACATGTAGAATTTGAAAGAAAGAGAAGAGTCAAGAACAACTTTAAGGTGTTTAGCCTAAGCAACTGGAAGAATGGATTTTCCATCAATTGGGCTAAGGACACTTGGTGAAATATATTTTGGAAATACATAGAAGTAGGGACATAGATTGATAGTAGATAGATAGATAGATAGATAGAGATAGATAGATGGGAAAAGACTGCCTCTTCCATAAATGATGCTGGGAAAAATGGACAGCTATATGCAAAATAATTATACTACTTTCTCACACCGTACAGGAAAATAAACTTATAACAGATTAAAGACTTAAATGTAAGACTTGAAACCGTAAAACTCCTAGAAGAGAATATGGGCAGTACACTCTTTACCATCAGTCTTATCAATGTTATTCTGGATCTGTCAAGTCAGGCAAGGGCAACAAAAGCAAAAATAAACAAACATGACTACTTGAAACTAAAAGCTTCTTCACAGCAAAGGCAACCATCAACAAAACAAAAAGGCAGTATAATGAATGGGAAAAGATTTTAGCAAATGATACATCTGACAAGCTGTTAATATCCAAAATATACAAATAACTCACACAATTCAGCACCAATAAACAACTTGATTAAAAAATGGGGAGAGGACCTGAGTAGACATTTTTTACAAAGAAGACAAACAAGTGGCCAACAGACACATGAAAAGATGCTCAATATCTAATTATCTGGGAAATGCAAATCAAAACCATAATGAGATATTACCTCATGCCTTTCAGAATAGCTATTATCAAAAACACAACAAATTACAAGTGTTGGCTAGGATGTGGTAAAAAAGAAGCTCTCATACATTGTTGTTGAGATTGTAAATTGGTTCAGCCACTATGGAAAACATTATGAAGATTCTTAAAAAAATTAAAAATAAAACTTCTGTATGAACCAACATTTGTTTTTTGGCTGCACCATGAGACATTCAGGATCCTAGTTCCCTGACCAGGGATCAAAACCATGCCACCTGCCATGGAAATACAGAGTCTTAACCATTGGACAGCGAGGGAAGTCCCTGAACCAGCATTTTTACATCTGGTTATTTACCCAAAGAAAAGAAAAAAACATATTCAAAAAGATATATGCAGCATTATTTTCATTGCATCATTGTTTACAATTGCCAAGATATGGAAACAACCTAGATGTCTATCAGTCGATGAACAGATTAAAAATATGTACTATTTATATATGATAGAATATACTTAGTGATACCAAGCATGATCCTGTGGGGCTTCTGGGCACAAAAGCCTTCCTGTGTCCCCCATTTCTTTGATTACAGGAAATGGGCTTCATTCAGCTCCCATGACCTTCCCTGATTTCCAGTGGGCAGGTTCAAGCAGTTGTTAATTAGGGAAAGGAAGGGATGTGAGATAAGGAAGGAACAGTCAAGAGAAACAATAGTGCAGCCTTGGGGCAAGGTCCTGGCTCCCCATCAAGGATACACATAATATCTTTGAGCTGTTTTGCAGATACTAAAACCCCCATCAGGTGGGGGAAGTTAACTGTATGCTGCACACAAGCATGGAGATCCAAGACCAGTTGGAATCAGAATGTTGATGATGCTGACTCCAACTTTCCTGTCAGAAGAATGTCCACGAGCTGATCAAGCCTCTTTGAACAATTACTATAAAACTTCTCACTACCTCCTCCAGGTTGGGACATGCAGTTTTGAGGGCTTTAGCCCACTGTGGCCCACTTTACCTGGCAAAGCAATAAAACTGCTCTTTTCTACTTCACTGAAAACTCTCTCTGAGCTTTAATTCGGTGTTAGTGTACAGAGGCCAGATTCGGCTTCATTAGCAATAAAAAGAAATAGAAATCTTGCCATTGTGACAACATGGATGGATCTAGATCCATGGATGGATCTTGCTAAGGCAGACAGCAAGACAAATACCATATCATCTCACTGACTCATGGACTCTAAAAACCCAAACAACAAAATGCAAATAGACTCATTGATACAAACACCAAACCGGTGGTTGCCAGAGGGGATGGTGGTGGGGTATTTGGTGAAATAGGTGAAGGAGATTAAGAGGTACAAACTTTCAATTATATAATAAATAAACCATGGGGATGTAATCTACAGCATAAGGAATATTGTCAGTATTATTGTAATCACTTTGTATGGTGAGAGATAGTTACTGCACTTATCATGTTGATCTTTTCATAAAATATGTAAATGTCAAATCACTGTGTGGTATACCTAAAACTAACATAATATTGTACAGCAACTGTATTTCAATAAAAAGATATCACACTGATATTTTACTGAATTGATATATTAAACAATATGTAGCAACTACTCTAGATGTATTGGTCACCCCTTTGTATTTCTTTTACTTTTTGTAGTGATATGTTTTGATCCCTTCTTTGCGTATCTTCTATAGGTATTTCCTTTGCATTACAGTGAGGCCTTCATAAAATGTCTTATAACAATGTATTTTAAACTGATAACAACTTAATTGCAATCATATATAAAACACTACACTCATTTATTCCTCCATCACAGTTTATGTGATATGACAATTTACATGTTTTAATTGTGTATCTATAATACTAACAAATTTTGTACTTATAATTATTTTTAATAGTTTTGTCTTTAACTTTTATACTAAAATCACATGTGACTTACATACTACCTTTGTAGCATTACAGACTTATTTATTTGTCTATATATCTGCATTTACCAGTATTGTATACTTTCATATACATTGATGTTGCTGTTTAGTGCACAATAGCAACTTTTTAATATGCAAGAGATCATGAATTTTGGTGGTCAACTAGCTGTTCCTGCCATATTTTATGACACACGAGAGACAAAATGCAGGCAGTTGTGCTGTTCATTGAATTTGTATGGCAGTAGTACCTATTATGAAGGCATACACCAATGAAAAGAACTCGAGCCCATAAAAGGATGTACCCTATAGAGTGGAAAATGGAAGCAGGTCTAAGTGGTAGGCATTCTTTGCATAGTGATATTTTAACATCACATGCAACCCAGGCTTAATAAAAAGCACAAAACTTCTAGTTGCTGATCACTTTATTAAGGCAAAACTGGAATAATCTACAGAGAGGAGTTTTAGTATAAGAATGATACAGATCTAAATAGTCATTTGGAGAAAATTGTAATTGTTTGGAAGAACATGTCTAGCTTCATTCAAGCAAAATGAAGATACATGTCATTTTTGTTTTCTATCCAGATCATTATGTGCTTGAAAAATAATTTTTGGAAAGCACAAAAATTAGTTGATGCAAATTTTAAAAGTCTAGTTTGCTTGAACAATCTCACTTAAGCTTGTGTCCACACTCACAAAATAACTATTATCATATGGTAAAGAAGAGGAAAGAAAAAGGAAGTTAATTTCAAAGAATCCAGAAAAACTAGAGAAGCAGCCTTTAGAAAGAATTCTAAGAAAATATATTAAATAATGCTATGCTTGTTTTCCAATGAGTAAAAATATGCTGAATTTTTTTGTTTTTTGTTTTGGCTAGTGCCCGTTATCTCCATCAAACCTTAAGTTCATGTTTTATCACTGTTATGAAGCCAAGTTACCATTGCAGAACTCATCTCATAACCAGAATCCAGAGACAATAGAGTTTTGGAAACCACAGGGAAATCAGACAACCATGATTAGAGAAAATATAATTTTACCTAATAGTAATAGGGGAAATCACTATGTAGTCTACCTTTGCTCATTGATTATTAATATTGATCCCTCTGAAATACTGAATTGCAAATTGTTTATATAAGTGTAACATCTCCATTACTCAGTCAAGCTACTTCTGTAAGATAGCAAATTCATGGATCCATTCAGTGAATCAGTCAGTCAGTTATTTACGTGTTTAATATATGTTTATTGTCTCCTGCTACATTCAACAGTTTTGTGATATGTTCCGGAGAGACCAAGAAGAAACAATTTTCCTTGTTCACATAAAATTTGAAGCCTTTTGTAGGAGTCAAATAAATGGCATATTGCCACTAAATATTGATGAATCATGGAAATTCTTGAGAAGTTTTGTGACCATGGGAAACTCAAAAACATTGTGAAGACAAAATGAAAAATCTTTGTCATTGGCCAGTTTGATTGATTTTATAATTAGCTGTTTGTTTAAGAAAGCTCTGCTACTCAACTCTGCAAAAAATGCTTAGGAAGTTGAAACCCAGGAACTCTACAACAGGTTGTCAGTCTTTAGGTGCCAGAGGAGGGGAACACACTGATCCTGTTTCTTCCCACCCATTTCTTGATTCCTTTTTTTTCATCAAGTAAGCCTATATATATCTGAAGCCATCAAACACAGCTTAATTTGGGAGTGGGGGAGCTTTAGATCCAAACTATACTTTAAAACTTACAGAGGCTTAACAACTCTTCACCTTAAAATTAGTTATATCTCTTTCCCCAGATTATCTGGAATTAACTATAAAGTATTTTAATACGAATATGAAATGAAATATAGTGGAATCATAGGAAAAGAATGAATAAATATTCCTAACAATAGGAATATAAAAACCACTATTCAAAGGTGCATTGTTTTTTAAAAAAAACTCTGATAAAACAAATCAAATATTGAATGAATTTCAAATATATGTATTTTACTTCAAATTGTGTCACCTCAGGACTCAGCAGCACATCAGGGTATTAGTAAAAATAAATATTATCTTTGAACAGAAAAGGCTGGCCATATGGACTATCTGATCGAGTTCACATACATAGTGAGAGGAATTGCATAGGAAAATAATGGGATTGTGGTTTATTTTATCACTAAATTTTAGCAAAATATTTTCAGCATTTGGTTTTGAAACAATATAATAATTAACAGTTGTTTTAAAACCTGATCTCTCTTATGGCAATCTCACTATTTTAGTGCCAACTTTTACGAAATGGGAATAATTAAAATATCTCTAAGAAATATTTACAAAAGCAAATAATTGCAACCTTTATACAAAGCATGCGCATAAGTGGCACAATTCCATGTTTTCAAAGGATTAACAAAATATATGCTTTTCTTTTAGAAATATGTGTTGATACTTTCTTATTTAACAGAAAGCAGATTTTTATTTCTCATATCCTAGGGACAACTACTCTTATAAGCAGATTGACTTCAATGAGATAATTTTTTTAAAAATATACTTTAAGGAAACATGGAAGGAAATCTTGTCATTTATTTTCAAATGCATAGATACAACACATTGGAATTTTCAGGCATAATCATTTCCCAAAAGCCTTAATAAAAGAATTGTACAAAAATGTAGAAATACCAGTTAGAAATTTTTAGTGCTAAACTGAATAACCATTTTCATAATCCTACCTGCTCAGCAATCTATCTTCAGACAAGAAAAGAGAAAGCAGTTACTCTTTTCCAAGACCCAAGAGAAAAAAAAAAAATAGATATTCTAGTTTTCTAGCAAAATAATATTTTTTCTCTCAATTCGGTTGTAAGCCCCATGCTTTCTCTATCTCTTAATATGCATTAGAATTAGTTGATTGAATATTCAATGCAATAACACTTCCAAAAAACTCTCAAAATAAGATTTTGTGATTTAGAATTTGCAGTATTTGGAAAGGGAGTAAGGTTATCTTCAGCCACTTATTTTCAGAACATAAGCAATGTTTATTATGTGATGTTTCAGTGTGTGTGTGTGTGTGTGTGTGTGTGTGTGTGTGTGTGTGTGTGTAAAAGAGAGAAACAGGGAGACAGAGAGAAAGAGAGGGACAGCAAGGGAAATATATGGCCTCAGGATGACCTTTCATCCACAGGAAACCATAAAAAAAATACCTGACACAGTTGCTGAAATGTGTCATAATTGAAACATGCTCATAATTGAAATATTTTTATTACTATTTGCTTAGGAGTATGAGTCATATTAAAGTTTATAGGCAATTTTTTTATCATTTTGTTTCCATATATTTTCTTCAGCTGAATTATGTTTCTTTTGTTGGCCACTTTCCTTTGGCTTGATTGACACACCCATTTCATAGCCAAAACCTTACGGCAATTATGAAAATTTTAAATTATCTTTTTTTTAGTATGGTGGCAAAATTTTTTTGTTACATATCTGTTCACTGTTTCTTGATTTACTATAAGTTTAAAATGTTGCTGGTGCTTTTTTTACCTACCATGTAGTGTGTACAAAAAACTAAAATAAATATAATATTTTATTGGAATATATAAACTGAAAAGTCTTATATTTTCAGGAATTAGACTAAACAGGAATTGGACTAAATCTGTAAAATCTTTTTATGATTTTTCTGTACATATATTGACATTTTATTCATTACAGTTTACTTTTTCACTAGATGTGAAATATTTTATTTTATTGATGATAGTTTTTTTAGGACTTTATATTCTATCTTTTTTGGTTGTCTGTTGTTCAATGAATATTGGTTTAGAAAGGCACACCTCAGAGCTGTTGTGAGTTTGGTTCCAGACCACCACAATAAAGTGAATATTGGAATAAAAAAGTCACAAAAGATTTTTTGGTTTCCCAGCACACATAAAATTTATGTTTACACTATAATGTAGTCTAGCAACGTACAATAGTATTATGTCTAAAAAAACAACATACATACCTTAATTAAAAATACTTTATTGCTGAAAATGGCTATCATCTGAGCCTTCACCGAGTCATAATCATTTTGCTGGTGGAGGGTCTTGCCTTGATGTTGGTGACTGCTGACTGATCAGGGTTGTGGTTGCTGAAAGCTGGGGGTCACTGTAGACATTTAAAATAAGACAACAATGAAGTTTGCCCAGTCAATTGACTCTTCCTTTCATAAATAATTTCTCTGAATCATGCAATGCTGTTTGATAGCATTTTACCCACAGTAGAACTTCTTTCTACAATTGGAGTCAATCCTCTCTAACCCTGCCTCTACTTTATCAACTAAGTTTATGTCATTTGCTATCTTTTCAACAGTCTTCACAGCATCTTCACCAGGAATACATTCCATTTCAAGAAACCACTTTCTTTGCTCATTCATAAGAAGCAACTCCTCATCTGCTGAAGATTTATCCTGAGATTGCAGCAATTCAGTCATACATACAAAATGTATTTCTTAAATAATAACACTTGAAAGTTGAAATTACTCCTTGATCTATGGGCTGCAGAATGGCTGTTGTGCTATCAGGAATGAAAACAGCAATAATCTTACTGTACATCTCCATCAGAACTCTTGGGTAAACAGCTGCATTGTCAATGAGCAGTCAGATTTTGAAAGGCTTTTTTTTTTTAAATTTCTGAGTTGTGGGTCTCAACAGTAAGCATAAAATATTCAGTAAATCATGTTGTAAAGAGATGTGCTGTCATCCAGAGTTTGTTGTTCCATTTACAGAGCACAAGCAGAGTAGATTTCACATAATTCTTAAGGGCTCTCAAATGTTTGAAATGGTAAATAAACATTGGCTTCAACTTGAAGTCAACCAGCTTCATCAGCCCCTAATAGAAGAGCCAGGCTGTCCTATGAAGCTTTGAAGACAGGCATTTACTTCTCTCTAGCTATGAAATTCCTAGGTGACATCTTCTAATAGAAAGCTGTTTTGTCTACATGAAAATCTGTTATTTAGTGTAGTCATCTTCATTAATCACCTTAGCTAGATCTTCTGGATAACGTCTTCCAGCATCTATATCACCACTTGCTGCTACACTTTGCACTTTTATGTCATAAAGACAGTTTCTTTTTCCTCAAACCTCATGAAGCAACCACTGCTCACTTCAAACTTTTCTTCTGCAGGTTCCTCACCTCTCTTGCCTTCATAGAATTGAAGAGACTTAGAGCCTTGCTCTGTATTAGGTTTTGGCTTAATTGTACATTGTGTCTGGTTTGATCTTCTATCCAGACCACTAAAACTTTCTCCATATTAACAATAAGTCTCTTTCACTTTCGTACCATTTGTTTGTTCACTGAATTATCACTTTTTATTTCCTTCAAGAACTTTTCCTTTGCATTCACAACCTGGTTAACCTTTTGGCACAAGAGACTTAGCTTCCTGCTGATCGCAGCTTTCAACCTGCCTTCCTCACTAAGCTTCATCATTTCCAGCTTTTGACTTAAAGTGAGAGATGTGTGACTTCCTCTCACTTGAACACTTAGAGCTATTTTGTAGTGTTATTAATTGGTTTAATTTCAATATTATTGTGTCTCAGGGAATAGGGAAGCCCAAGGAGCAGGAGAGATTTTGGGGGAAAGGCCAGTTGATGGAGCAGTCAGAATACACACATTTATCAAGTTTGCCATCATCTGTGAATGCTTGTTCATCATGCTCCAAAACAGTTACAGTAACAACATCAAAGATCATTGATCACAGATCACCATAACAGATATAATAATAATGAAAAAGTTTGAAATAGTACAAAAATTACCAAAACATGACACAGAGATGCAGAGTGAGCAAATGCTGTTGAAAGAAAGGTGCCATTTGACTTGCTCTACACAGATTTTGCCACAAACCTTTAATTTGTAAAGAATGCAGTATCTGCAAAATGCAATAAAGTGAAGCAAAATAACATGAGGTATGCCTGTACAATGTCAAACACTATGCTAGACATATAGGAGTTAAAATGTATATGATATCAGATGTTTTCCTTACTCTTGTGGAATGGAAGTGTTTTCAATTCAATATTTTCAAAAGAGATGGAGACATTGTGTCAATTTCAATAATTATTGTCTGACTATAGATGCATTGTTACAGATAAAGGTTTAAAGAATACATACTTCATTGCAATCAAATTAGTAATTTCATAATTCAAATCCAAATTTAGGACTTTCACAGTATATGCTAATTTTTAACTAGGAATATGTTATAAGGTGTTATAGTATTTTGATAAAATAAACAGACACAGACACAAAAGGAAAATATTCTTGTGGAAAAGATTTTTGCTCCAGATTATCATTGACCACACTATAAATAAGTAAATGATCCCTTAACTATATATAAACAGCCTCCCCACTCATACCCATACACTAGCCTAATAACATTTTATTTCAATGAGTTTTTAGTTGAAAAATGTTGTTTTGGAATGGATGTTTTTCCCTGCTTCTGTGTAAGATTATCAAGTCTTTAAAATATAAAATGCAGAATTTTGACTTTAGCTCTCACTACAGTTCATTAAATACTTTAGTGTTTGGCCAAGACAACTTTGTACCAGAGGCTGAAATGTTTTCTCACAACATATGTGCATTTTTAATTATTACGGTGGTCCAGGGGTGATGTAATAATGGTCATAAAAAAAAAAGGGAGACCAAAAGAGCTACTTTTTGGGAAAGTAAATGTGCCCCCTCCTGGGAGAAACAATTGATATATAGGATGCAAAGATAATTAGGCTGAAGATATGATAAAAGTGCATCTGAAAACTAAATGCTGCTTTGAGGTAAAGTATTGAAACCTTGAATAATATTCCTCAATATCCAAATGTTTCTTGATATCCCTCAGGAAGAACAAGGGGCTCTGAACAATGAGTCACAAGAAGTACACTTTTGGGCTTCCCTGGTGTCGCAGTGGTTGACAGTCCGCCTGCTGATGCAGGGGACACGGGTTCGTGCCCTGGTCCAGGAAGATCCTACATGCTGCAGAGCGGCTGGGCCCGTGAGCCATGGCCTCTGAGCCTGCGGGTCCGGAGCCTGTGCTCCACAACGGGAGAGGCCACAACAGTGAGAGGCCCGCGTACTGCCAAAAAAAAAAAAAAAGTACCCTTTTGTAAAGGGCATGAATCAATGAACTTAACCCAGATCATTTTCTTGAGAAAATGGCCAAGTAGGCAAATCTAATGGAAATCTAATGTGCTATAATAATGGATTCCTGGCATATTTTGATGTAGAATAACTTTTAGCTGAGTTTTCATTGTGTGGGTGGCAAGACGCAAACATATCTATGTCTTTCTACATGAGTACATGCCTTGGCAGAGTATATTTAGAGGCTAGAGTAGCTCTAGAGAACAGATTTTGGACTCCCAGCAAATCAGAGTAGGAGGATACTTACACCTTGCTTGTGGAGAAACTACTAGTTAATTATTTGTCATATGTGATACTACAAATCATGACAATCCTCTTACATACAAAGTGGTTGGGTTTGTGCAGAATTTGCTTTAATTAAAAAGAATTTTAATGAAGTTCTTAGGTACTCTTTATATAATATAAATCTTCTTATATTATACACTGTGTGTTACACTGTGTTATGCCCTTTCCATCCCCTTGGGCTGTTACCACTCTTGTATTATCTTCCAGTTCTCAGAAGAAGATTGGATATTAACTATTTCCTTCATGCCAGAGTTAAATCTGTGTTTCCAGATGAACCTCCTATTTTGAACTGAAGGTCAGGCCATTTCCTATTTTAAAATAAAATAAAAGAAAATGTACTTTTATAAAATATGTACATTTTAGGAGTTGTGTGAAATTTATTTATGCACTTATTTTTTAAATTTTTGTTATCTGTGTGCTAGGTAGTAAATTTTTATTCTTGAAAGATTTTGAGACTGTGTGGAGAAGACAGATATGTGGTAAAAAGTCTAACAAAAATGGGGATCCCCTGGTGGCGCAGTGGTTCGGGGTCCACCTGCCAATGCAGGTGACGCAGGTTCGTGCCCTGGTCTGGGAGGATCACACATGCTGTGGAGTGGCTGGGCCCGTGGGCCGTGGCCGCTGGGCCTGTGCGTCTGGAGCCTGTGCTCTGCAATGGGAGAGGCCACAAAAGTGAGAGGCCCACGTACCGCAAAAAAAAAAAAAAAAAAAAAAGAAGCTAACAAAAATGTAGTTGGTGCTATTAATTCAGATAGTATTTTTTGAACTTATATAATATTTTATTGCCTTAATCAATGAGGAGATTAAATTAAAAGAAAAATATAAAACATTTAATGACAAGCATTTGTAAAAGAGAGATGATAATACTTCATTTTAGAATGAATTCTTATACCCCAGAAACTACCTGCTTTAGGCAGTCAAACCTCCTTCGTGTTATATACTTAACACTTGTCATATATTTTGTAAATCAGTTAAAAGTCTTTAAAGTATTGTTACAGGCAACTGAACAATATTAATGTTGTCTACTACAACTTTCCCTCCTTAAATGTATGAAGGACATTGATACCTCTATAACTTCACCATTTATTTATTTACTATGAAGACCCTATACTTATGGTAAAGTTGTATGTAACCTTGAAGGCCTGGTTTATCACATTATCACCTCCTTTCATCTATTATAGCATATTATTCACAGAAGAAAGGGAAATTGTTTATATATATGTATACCTTCATGTCACTTCAAACAAAATTCTTGCATAAAACTCCAATATAGAATTAAAACTAGGGTAACATACAATTGTTTTGCATTCTGATATTTCCAGAACAATTTAAATGTCTAGACCTATTGTCTGATAATTATCAATAACACACATTTCACTTAAAAATTATATGAACATCTAATTATAATCCTGTGTTCCTGTGAAAATTGATAGTATGCAAGGTGTTTTTGTCTCCAAGACTTAACAATTTGTTGTTATTTTTTAATTGAATTAAATTTAAAGTATTTCCAAGGAAATACAGATTGTAATAATGGAAAGGTAGCCGTTTCAAATTAACTCTTCCACTGAAAATAAATTGAAAAGTAGAAAAGAGCATGGACAAAATCTCTTTAAAATTATTTGACAACTCTCAATGAAGTAGAGAATTGCAGGAGAAAGAACTAAATAATACTAGAAGCTCACAGCTCTGAGCTCAGTATCTGGTTCTGTTTTTTATATTTAGTACCCACATAATCCCCAAAACAGGAGAAACTGATGCATAAATTTCAGAAGTGAGGCAGAATTTATAACATACTCACAGAACAAAGGGGGCAAATTTGGAGTTTAGGGTTTACCACAAATCAGCATGCCTGGTAAAAAAACCTATTACTTGAGGTTAGATTTAGAAGTCTACATCTTGGGAGTAATGATCCACTGATAATAGATCAGGACTCCACTAAACAGGACACTACAGATATTGAATCCTAGCTTTACTTAAATACCTAATTGGGTTAGGTAAATTAAACTTACTAGTGTTGCCTAGACGCGTGGCAAAAAAAAAAAAAAAAAAAAAATGATTCAACAGACAGACCTTCAAATTCTTTCTACAAATATTCATATTCATTTTCTGAAACTACCAAAAGATAACAGGTGCATAATCTGAAAATATATGGACAAAAGGAAAGAGAAACACAAGATAATACAAACAGAACAATGGTGGATCCAGATAGTGGGGCTTTTAGAAAAAGATTTTTAATTTCTTTTATATACTTTTTTTAAACATCTTTATTGGAGTAAAATTGCTTTACAATGGTGTGTTAGTTTCTGTTTTATAACAAAGTGAATCAGCTATACATATACATATATCCCCATATCTCCTCCCTCTTGCGTCTCCCTCCCTCCCTCCCTATCCCACCCCTCTAGGTGGTCACAAAGCAACAGGCTGATCTCCCTGTTCCATGCGGCTGCTTCCCACTAGCTATCTATTTTACGTTTGGTAGTGTATATATGTCCATGCCACTCTCTCACTTTGTCACAGCTTACCCTTCCCCCTCCCCATATCCTCAAGTCCATTCTCTAGTAGGTTTGTGTCTTTATTCCCATTTTACCCCTAGGTTCTTCATGACTTTTTTTTTTCTTAGGTTCCATATATATGTTTCAATGTTTACTCTAATGCTTCTGAGATCAACCTTTATTTATTTATTTGTTTGTAGCAATTTCCTGCCCCACTCAGCATATACCCTCTAAATATTTTTAATCCAATTTCCATACCTTAGGTATAATTTTTCAAGATTGATTTATTTTGCATATGCATTTATATTTTAATCATTATTTTACTGTGATTATTTTCCTAATAGAAAACTTTCCTTATATTTTCTCTTTCACCTATATTAATATAAATTAATACAATAAAATTTTGAAATCTACCCACCTCCTAAATGTCTATTTAAGTGTATGCAAGGTTGACTGCAATCTTTGAACTCAATTGCTGAGTCAATTTCTGCCTCTACTCTCCTCAGCCAAGCAGCCCTGAGCTGCTTGATTCTTGTATCCATGGATGGTCTGTTCCTATTTCCTTATTGTCATAGGTGACTTGTAGTTTTATTACAGTGCTTTAGATTATCTCTAGGTTAGCTTCTATTCTACTTTTGTTGTTTTATTTTTTAAAATAGTCTTTGCTTAAGGAGGATGATGAGCAAACAGTTATATCAAGCTCTCAATAAAATAGCTTTAAACATTAAAATTTAATTAGAAGGAAAACTTGATTTTGCACTTTAATGTAGCATACCAAGTTTAACAGATGTTGTTTTGGTGTTGGTGACTCCCTAGTCCACAGACATTAAACAATACAGGAAGTTGCCTGGTCTCACATCCTGAAACATTGTTAAACTCTTCTGGAGATAAGAGAGAGGAAAAAAGCACTATCACCACAACATTAATTTTCATTGTTTACCATCTCCTAACTCCTCCCAAGTTGCTAAAGTTGAATTCTCTCACTTGTTTTTTACACACTCCATATGTCTACCTTTATGTGATTCTTCTCATCAAATCATGAATTTAAGTTTGATGCTATTTATTTTTACCTCCCACCCACACTGAGGTGTTCACTTAAGATGACTCTGAACTCAGCCCATAATATTCTGGGTTTTCCACTAGCTATGTGCTCTGTGGAAAATTGTTTAACATTGCCTTGCCCTGTTCTCCTCCTGACCTCATAAGATATTGAGGAATTTACATTAGAAAATACATGTACCTCACTTTCCACAGATCCTGCCATTGATAAGCAACTCAAAAAATGTTAGGGGTTATTATGATTAATTATGGGAAGGCAAAGAATACCTTCCACAGATTCTGTATTTATCAGTTCACTTTCTTCCCACTATGTACCCAGCATTATGAGAGCATTATTTATTCAGATGTTTTCCTGATGTACATTAGCATGCATACATCCCTTTACCATACTAGTATTCCCTTGCTGTTGCCCAGATAGAGCCTCCCACATTTATTATTTTCCTGATACTAAGTTAGAAGTAGTCTCCTTCCCATTATGTTAGAAAAGATATAATACATGTATATATAAAGAGAGAGAGGCCAGGAATCCAGATTATACATGGGGGACACTTCCAAAATGTTTTCAGAGTATTTCAGAAACTAACCAGAAAATAAACAGGGTAAACTTGAAAGAAGAATCTTGTCAGAACTGTGAGGGCTCTCCAGTGTCCTTCAAATTCCTCATATATATATATATTTAAAAACAATCTGAAAAGACATCTGCTTCACAGAGAACAGCCCCACCTCCCAGATTTTGTTTGCCCATATCAGAAAGGCTACTTATCCTAGGATAAGAAAACAGAGAGCCCCTGTCATAAGTTCAGTGGCTATATCTTCATAATAATTTTAAGTAGTTTTTTTTACCTCTTCATCACTAAGAGTCCTGAGGAGTTATGCTATTCTTTCAATTAATCAAAACATTTTTACTTCTGAATCCTTTGCCTTATATCCCAAACTCAGATAAATACCTAGACATCTTGATATGGCAGCTGTCACTACTAATTGCCAAAGTTTCCCTCTCCACCTCCCAGATATATGGTGAGATTCCCTTCTCTTTTGTCTTTGTAGTCAGTCAGCTGGACTACGTACCTCATTTTGGACACTGAGCTGTGAGCAGACATGGCATGTTATACTTCTGGACTACAGTACGCTACTACTAGTGCAAACTCCTTCAAAGTTCTTTTCCTCTGGCATGGAGACTGGCCATGTCTTCAATAATGTTCTCTGTATCTGCCTGATTTTTGAATGATGATGTTGAGTTGGGTTTGGGCATACGATGTGAGTGAAGAATAAATTCAATTTTTGTTTCAAGCTCTTTAGATAATGGGGTGGTGTTTTACTGCAGCAAGCTTATCCTCTCTTGCCTGATGGTCTGGATTTAATTTCTCACTTTGCCCCCCACGTTGGACTTCAGAATTTCAAGCTGCACCCCACAATTATATATAACATCCAAGAGGTACTGTTCACCTATGTTATCCCAGGACTCTGTATGAGCAAAACAGTAAATATATTTTCCTCTTCTCGAGTGAGATTGTGGGGCTCAATCAATTACAAAGAAAGTGGAATCAAACTTAAATTTTTAGATTTCAGAGAGTGATCATTTTTACTTAGCATCTTCCAATTAACATTTTCAGCATCCTAAAACAATTGCTTTATTTGGATTCAATTCAATTCTTGTTTTTCCTTTCAAAATTCATAGCAGTTGTTTTGTTTCCTGGTTGAGCTACCTGTCTTGGACCCTTTTAATCTAACCTGAAAGACCCTGAAGTTCTCTGTTCTATTTCAGTAAGCAATCTAAAAGCCTTATCTAATTTATTGGATAGGTCAGGGTGTTCTTAAATGAATAAACAATAGGTATAATAATTTTTTCACAAAATAAATTTGTGGAAATTCTTTATTAATAATTTAGACAAAAATAGTGGCATTTCACATCAATTCAAGATTTTTTTGCAATTAATTTTCAATAATTTCTTTTTAGGTTTTGGGATGCTGATGTTTACATATTGACTGATTTTTTTTCTTTTAAGTCCTAGATATACATATATTGTAGCATGTCTAAATGAACGAAGGACTTGAAACAATATTCTTGGTGATCAGGCTTAAAATGTGCTAAAAACAACAGGAAGTGTTAGGTGGCCTTTGACTCACATCTTCACTGATCCAATTTATTGCAACAGTTCTGCTCCCACCAACTTGATTCAGACTGTCACTACGTTAATAATGTTTAGTTAAGTAACTGTGACACTTAAATCTTATAAAAAGGCAACTTGATTTCAGATTTTCACAAAGTGGAGACTGTGTCTGATTACTCTATGTAAAATTCAGCGTCCCAAGTTGAATTCAGTGGAAGAATTCAGACCTCAACCTTCTTGCCCACTATACCCCAAACCCCTTCACATTCACTCCAAGGAAGAATATATATGCTAGTTTTATCACAAGAAAGCATTTTTGTGAGAAAGAGAACCTATATATTACCAACAATGTAACTGTGAATGTCAGTAATATAAGGAGATTGGGAGAAGTTTCAGATGGTTATTCAAAATGATGATTCAATCAAATATAGTGATACTAATGGTCTTTGTATTTTTCAGGTCTAAATTTCAAAGCTACAAAAATTATAGCACATGGTCCCTTTTTTTTCTTTCAGATAATGGAAATGGCACCTTTTATGCTTCCTGTGAACACCCTGCCATCTTTGAACTTTTCTCCCTCTTCAAGCAGGGCCGTTGCTCTAGTATAAAAAGGCCAGGGAGAGTGGTTTCCCAAATTGCATAGTTCTCAGTTAGGAAATGATTACATTTACCTCTTTTCTGGATCCCACTCCAATCTTACTGAATTCCTTGAAGAATGTGAGACAAAAAATGCATTTTTCTGTACATCTCTACAATATTGGTGCTACCAATCCATGGCACATGTATGGTCATTGGTTGAGGCACTGCCTTTAAGTTTTGACTGTAACCCTTTAGAAAATTCCACTTGTATAAAGCCTCCTGCATAGAATTACTCTGCCAAGTGATACCTTTATTAAAACACATGGTTTAAGAAATAATGCTTAAAAACTAATAAGTCTCTCCATATTTTCCATCACAACTTATTATACAACACACTCAGTCTCTGAACATTGATGTTCTTTCTTTCTTTACCTTCTACTCTCCAAAAATTTCCCAAAAATAATATGTTCTTAGTATTCTACCTGGTAAAAAGAAGCAGAGAATATGAGTGAGTGAGTTCATCCAGATCTTCATTAACATATGTGGCTCCTGTCTAAAAATCTGATATTTAATAGCTGTGCCAGTTCTCCTAAACTCCATCTTATATTACTGATATTCACAATAATATTACCTGATGACACAGAGAATCTATTCTTCACAAAAATGTTTTCTTATGACAAGACAGCACACTTTCCTAATATCATGTGAGGTTCCAGGACCATCTGACAGTTTTTTGTTTGTTTGTTTGTTTTCTAATCAGTTACCCTATGTTTCCCATTTTGGAGCAAATGGTAAAAGCCATGTGATAAAATTTAGGCTAATAGAAATTGCTAATGTGTTAGAAGTGGTCATCAGTTTCACTTTACAAACACATGTAAGTTGATTAATCGCCTTCTGCAGTGCTTTGAAATCAGTTCCACTGGTGTTAAGGAAAGCAGAAGTGAGGGTCAGCTTTACATCTGGGCAGGATCTGATTCCTAGGGATTAAAGTCACTCAGGCCTGACAGAAGCAAGTGACAGCTCTCTGTGCCCAGCTGCACTGCCATATCTGTGAATGACTCACCTTCATTTTTCCTCAGTCTTTTCTCATGCAATGCAAAGACATGACACCGTGTGTGTGTGTGTGTGTGTGTGTGTGTGTGTGTGTGTGTGTGTGTGTATGTGAGATAAGATTGCCTTCAGATGCTAGGTAGCTGCTGGCTCACTTTGGAGAATACTAAAAAGGAATTTATACATCAGCACAGGTTTCACAGATGAGTCTCTCTCTACTTTCTCTTTCCCTTTCCAATCTATGTTGCTAGATAATTTATTGAGAAAAGGCCTCTAAGTAAGGTTTTTATAGCACATAGTTGGAAGCTTGCCACTAATCTCCTCTGGCATGATAAGCCTATGCCAGTCTCTTTGGTTTTCCATCTTCCCTCTCTCTATTTTTCCCTTCACTAAATTGATCCTTACCAAATAAAAGAACAAAAACACATTGATGAGTCAAAAATGGGTTTAGTTTTAATAATTTACTATGTAATTTTATGGCAAGCCTCTTAATGATGCTTAATTTTCTTAATGCTCTTAATCCTCTGTAAGAAAAATGTTGATAATGCAACACATTATAATATTTGAGGGAGGAATGTGTTCCTGAAAGTAATTGCTTAATTACTTTAGTGGACTGTGTAATGCCGACTTGATGTGCCTCTCCATCTGTTTTCTTTAATTTATTGAATTGATGTCATTTGACAAAAGAGCAAGTGGAAGTCACATGAGATGGGGTGGAGAATAGGTCATCATCTTCAAGGCTTTTGGGAACAAAGGCTGGTTCAGAAACTTAAGTCTGCCAGCTGACTTGTAAAATCCTGAACTTCAGTGCTGAACCCCTGTGTTTAAATTCTGCCTCCTGTTATTCACAATTAAGTGAACTCAGGTAAACCTTACTTTTCTCAACTACAAATTGGGAATTCTCTCCATCCTCCACGAAATTTAGGCTTGCATTGCTGGATTATTTTAAATATACTAAATTTTAGTAATATAACCCTGCTTTACTTTTATTTTATTTTTGGCTGCACTGGGTTTTCGTTGCTGCGTGCAGGCTTTCTCTAGTTGTGGCGAGTGGGGGCTACTCTTGGTTGTGGTGTGCAGGCTTCTCATTACAGTGGCTTCTCTTGTTGCTAAGCACAGGCTCTGGGTGCGTGGGCTTCAGTAGTTGTAGTGCTCAGGTTCAGTAGTTGTGGGGCACGGGCTTAGTTGCTCTACGACATGTGGGATCTTCCCGGACCAGGGATCGAACCCACGTCGCCTGCATTGGCAGGCAGATTCTTAACCACTGCACCACTAAGGAAGCCCTAGCCCTGCTTTTAAAGTTAATAATCCAATGTCTCCTAAATAACCATAAAATGATTCCTAATCTTACACTCAATTAAATAAATAAAATGGAATAAATCCATGTAGTAGTTCAGAGGTTTTATGAAAAACTTATAACTTTGCTTCAAAATTTCAAGTGTATAAGAATAAATAAATTAGATAATGAAAAAAATCAGTAGTGTGCAGATAAATGACTAACAACTGACTTTCCAAAAATAAGAATAAATAAAATTTAAAAGATTTTGAGGGGAAGAAATACAGAGAGAGAAAGACAGAGAGAGAAAGAGTATGGAGGAAGAGGAGTAGGGGGAAAAGGGAGTTGGAGAGAGGGAGAAAATAGCAAAAAAAGCCCAAATTTTATTTTTGCCTATTTCCAAAGCATTAATACTCACTCTCACTGCTACCTATTTCAAGTAGCTAACACCAGTTGGTTCAGAAAATTCCTAAAAATGTAAGAATTAACAACTACAAGTCAGCATAAGTCATCTGTAACATACAGTCAAAGAATCAATAACTTTGATCAGATCCTCAAACAATATCTATGACTAAAGAAATGTTAAGAACCACTGGCTTTCAAAATAAAATCAAACAACCATCATTTCACATATAAGGTTCTCAAAAACATATCTCTACCTTAAAAGCTTTGTTGTTGTTTTGTTTTTGTTTTTTGCCATCCTCTTTTTCTCTTCTGAAACCATATATGTTTACTTTATAAACTTTCACAATTATATCTTTACCTTATTCCAATTACTATGAATAGTTTTCCATCTCTATTTCTGTCATGTAACTAGTCTTCAAGTCTCATTTTAATTTTCATCTCCCTTTACCTGGAATGTTTCATTCTCTTTCCCTAATTTAAGTAAAAATATTTGTCATTACTTCATTGTTTCTTATTCTACTTTATAAATTATTTTTCATGTCACTACTTCTGTCATATTTCTTCAAGGAGAACTTCAGTGTTTTCAAGTCATGCCATTTAGTTCAACAACTAATTTACATATACAGCAATTTATTTACCAAGTTATTTGCAAACCGTAAAAACTTAGATGTTTTCTGTGTGAAGATTTCTTTTTGTGGCAACCAATTGTCTTTTTTTCATTATTTTCATCAAAATTTTATGAAAATCCTATTCTTATTAGAATTAATATTTATATAGTAGTAATTAGAATTCATCTTTCTATGTCTTTGTATTCAGCTGTGTCCTATTTGATCACTGTTTGACACTATATAGAAAGCTCGGTAGTTTACCTTATGCCAAAATATATATTTTCATAAATGCTCAATGCAACTTATGATCTTCTTCATAAGATGTCTTCTTAAGATCATAAGATCATAAATGTCTCTTCTTAAAGAGACATTTGTATGCTGACTCTAAAGTATAAATAAAAGATGGGAGGTTTGTTTTCATTTTATGAACTTTAAAGTATGAGGAATTAATATTTCACTGTGTATATCATACCTTTTACAATGACATTTATGTTATATTGATATAAAGCATATTTGAACAATGACAGTTGTAAGAAGTTTTGAGAATAAATGTATAGTTTGAATAACAGGAAAATTTTTCAATGCCAATAATATCATGCTAAGGAAACAATAGGGGAACAATGAAAGTCTTCTTTGATTTTTGAAAACATTTAGTTTTATTTTTGTCTGAAGTCTTAGATTTCCTAAAGAGTTACACATTAAAAAATCATGAATAATTGGTTAAAATATATAATATAAATGGAAATACCATTTATGATACAAGCAATATACATTAAGTGTCTAGGAATAATGATAACATGAAGAATGAATGACCTATATTACATAAGTTACAAAATCTGAGAGAGGAAAAAAATGTGAACAAATGGGATGATATAGCAGATTTCTTGAGAAAATGCTTAAATGTTGCAATGTTGTCTATTCTCTAATTAATCTAAAATTCTTAAAGAATTTTTCTTATAATCTTATAAAAAATTATTTCACACACAAAAAATAAGTGGCTAAGTATATTAAGGAATTATATCTAAGAATTTAATGGTAAGGAAAGCTAGACTTACCTGATGTTTATTTATGTTTATTATAAACCAAGGATAGTTACAGCAGTTGAAAATTAGGAAGAGTTGACAATTGCAAAAACGTTTTCATATTTAGCTCTTCAAAAGATACTACTGAAAAGATCAAATAATATAAAAACAAGGGAAAAGTCTGTGTGTAATGTAAAGGAGAGTGGCACCCATATGCCACATACAAAGAATTAAACTTTGCAAAGTATGTGAAAAGGCATTGTGGATTTTTCTCAAAAACTGCTTCAGACAAAACACCACTGAGTTCTAAAGAAACGAAAAGAAGATGAGTATATCTTATTTCAATATGAACTTCACTTCCTCAACTTCTAGGGGAAAAGGCTGGGACCTAAATGGATCATGAAACAGAAAAGAAAAATTATTGAAAGTATCCATTATCAAGAGACAACTAGGCTGAGAGATCCAAAGATAAACTAAGCCAAATTAGGTCAAACTCTTAATGATGAGAGTGTTTCCCATAATTCGGCATTTTCCTAATATGTTGAGTTTCTCACTGGTGGGAACTAGAGAAGCATCACCAAAAAGCCTGGCAAAGCCACATCTTATATGTGACATGGAGATTAAGGCAAAATAGTATAGCTGATTCACTTTGCTATAAAACAGAAACTAACACACCACTGCAGAGCAGTTATACTCCAATAAAGATTAAAAAAAAAAAAAAGACAAAATAGAAACAAAATAAACATTGGCCCAGCTTCTTCATAATTAGAGAATAAACCATGCTATTATTTGGGCCTAATTTCAGAATGTTGGTGATAATACTCAAATGCTGCTTAGAGTAAAATGCATAGCTTTAAAAGTATTTTGTAATAAGAAAAACATGTATAATACATTATCTATACACTTAACTCAAGAAATTATAAAAATAATAAGAAAAAAGCTTAGTGAAACATGAATAAGGATGTAATAATGATCAGTGATAAAAACTGAAACAAAACCTGTCAAACTGATAAATATAGCCAAGGTCAATGGATATTATAAGAAAAACTTATTGTTATTCAAGAAATATTAAATATATAAAGTATATTTAGAATTATGTAGGGTAATTAACTATAATCAAATTTAGCAAATAATGTAAAATTTTCTAATAGATTTTACATAGAAATGAGTCAAAATTATAGTAGGTTGATGCATTTGTATGGAAGTAATATCTAATGAAGGACAATACATACATTCTAGTTTGATTAAATGAAGAACATATTTAAAATATACCACATAAAAGGAAAGGGAACTTTATTTTAAAATACCATTTTAAAGTTGCAGAGAATAAGACTATAATATAAGCATAAATCTAGATAAATATTTCAATGGAATAGGATAGAAAGTCTGGTAAAAGACCCACACAGATACAGTCAATTGATTTTTAACTAAGTTACCAAGGCAATTTATGGAGAGGATTGTTTTTGTAACAAGTGGTGCTAGACCAATTAGATATTCATATGCAGAAATATGAATTTAGATCTATACCTTTCACCACATACAAAACTTAAATAAAGATAAATCATATACCTAAACATAAAACCTAAAGCTATTAGAATTCTGGAAGAAAGAATAAAATTTTTGATCCTGAGTTAAGCAAATATTTTAAAATACGATACCAAAAGCCTGTCCACAACATTTTTTAAAAAGCTGGACTTCATCAAAATGTAAAACTCTTCTTCAAAAGATGATATGAGGAGAATAAAGAGACAAGCCACAGAGTGGAATAAAATATTTAAAAATCATATATCTGAAAAAGGACTTTCATCCAGAATGTATTAATAACTCTAAAAACTTAGTAATAAGAAAGCAAACAAATCACTTTTATTCATTTATTTTTATAAATTTATTTATTTATTTTTATTTTTGGCTGTGTTGGGTCTTTGTTGCTGTGTGCAGGCTTTCTCTAGTTGAGGTGAGCAGGGGCTACTCTTCTTTGTGGTGTGAAGGCTTTTCATCGCCATGGCTTCTCTTGTTGTGTAGCATGGGCTCTAGGTGCACAGGTTTCAGTAGTTGTGGCACATGGGCTTAGTAGTTGTGGCGCATGGGTTTAGTTGCTCCATGGCATGTGGGATCTTCCTGGGCCAGGCATCAAACCTGTGTCCCCTGCATTGGCAGGCAGATTTTTAAGCACTGTGCCACCAGGTAATCCCATAAACAACCCACTTTTAAAATGGCACAATTACTTGAATATGTACTTTATCAAAGACTATATAGAGATGACAAATAAACACTTGACAAATAAACATCATGAATTATTTGAAAATTCTAAATTAACACACCCATGAGTTATCACTACACACACATTAGAATGTCTTAAATTAAAAGTGTGACAGAATGAAGTATTAATGAGGTTGCAGAGCAACTGGAACTTTGTCACTGCAAGTTGGGCTGACATAGCCGCTTGAAAACAGTTTGGCAATTTCTTAAAAATTAAACATTATATATATATATACATTCTAATTTGATTAAATGGTATATATATCAATAATACATGAACTACATTACATAAGAAAGTGCTATAATGAGAGAAAAGAATGAAAAGAAAATAATATCTGATGTAAGAGGAAATAAATGGAATGAAAAAAATTTTCAAAAAAACTCTAACAGCAAAATCAAAATACTTATTAGAGAACATGATTTATGTATAGACTATAAGTTCTAGAAACTATCATTTAGGTGCAGTACAAACAAAAAAGGTAAAAGGCTGGAAGATTAAAATCATGTGCAATTAAGTAATAGATATTTGGGCAAAAGTGATGGCAATACAATGTAGAAATATTGGTAGTTACTGAAGAAAATTATGAAACATGCTATATAAAAGCAGCTATTACAATAGAAAAAGAAAAAATTTCCCTGATTTCCTCATCACTTCTCTGTACCATGTAGTCAAACAATTACTCCTTTTCCATCCTGACTCAATAACTCCATATTCTGAGATTTGAAATCTTCCCCAGTGAAAGAGCCAAATCTGTCTTATTTCAGGAAATCACCTTACCAGACAAACCTATCCATATCCTCAGAGGTTTCAATCAGAGTTACAATACCTCACTCAAAATAAAACAAAGAAAAAACTGACACCTACATATCTACAGTTTTGTTGGAAAGTGTAGGAATGTCTTAGTAATAATAAAAGTTATCAGATAAAAAATAAGGCAACTATTGAATTCCAGAGAAATATAAATGGAAAATACTAAAAAGAAAATGTAAAAAGTTTATGCACCTGTGACATTATTTACATAGTAATTATTGTATAAACATTAAATATTTAGTTAACATATTTGTGAAAAAATACATTAAAAGAGAAATTGCATATATGGCTTGGAGGGGTGGTATCAGAAAGATGAATATCTAGCTGCCATAAAAAAATTCAAAGGATAGTGTCTAAAAAGGGGAAAAATATCAAGAAATAATAGTATAAACAAGCTGTTTTGATATATGGGCTAATTACCAACAAAAAGTTACGTTAAAAGTTTGAAAGTTGTTTCTTCTAAAAGAAATTGAGACTGAGAGCAAACAATTTATAATCACAAAACTTCTACAACCATTTAACATTTGTAAAAAATGATGTGGATTTCCTAATTAATAGATGTAAGATTAAATTGAAAATAATGATATAATTAACAGCAAAATTTAATGTTTGTGAATATTCATGTCTGAGCAACACTGAATCCTACATGCAGAAAAATTAAAGCAGAAAAATAAATGTATTTATACAGGTAATGCATTGCTCTTAAATTTCATGGATAAAGCAGCCCAAATAAAATAAGAATGCAATTAATCTCCATAATAATGTTCTGTTCCATTGATAATACATATGCATGTATATGTGTGTGTTTCTAAGTGTATAAAATATATTAAATATGTAACAGAATATAATAAACCTGACTCTATATTGAATCTAATCCTTTAGCTCCAAGCTTTGTGCTCTATTGCCTGTGCTTAGTTATGCTGACTCTGCACTTTTTTAAAAGAATGTTGCCTATAGCCTGAGGCTCATAATAGCTCTAGGAGGCTCTGCCTCCTAGGCTTGACCTTTAGTAGTATAACACGTTTCTGTTCATATAGAGATAAAAATTTGCAGAACAGAAAATAGCAATTGTCTTGTTGGATGTTTATAAGAACAATGACCAGACCTATGTGGACAGCTGAAAGAACAAAGGGTTATCATCCCCTCTGGGGGTCTGGCCAGCAAGAAGAAATTTGCAACACCCAGACACAGCCCTTCCATTTTTAGTATAAAAGAAGACTGAATTCTAACTCAGGTAAGATGGTTCATTGGGAAACTCATCCATCATCTTGATCTGCTGGCTTTTTGAATAAAGACACTATTCCTTGCCCCAACACCTCATCTCTCTATTGGCCTGGTCTGCAGTGAGTGGTGCGAGCTTGGACTCCTTAACAAATATACTATATTTGTTTTCCACAGCTCATCGAAAATTAAAATCTCTCATAAACTCCAATAAGTATTGATCATATTATACAGCAGAATTTGTAGAGCCTATATCTTCTGACTGCAGTGAAATGGAAAGTTCAACGTATTACATCAACTAGATAAGACGAATAGCAATCTCTTTGCTAGTTTTCTGATTAAAAAAAGAGCACATACACAGCTTTAGGTTATATATAATAATGGATATATTTTGTTCTTAACTTATATTGATTAACTGAGTTAAAAATTCTAGGCTTACAATTACTTTAGTTCAGCAGTTTGGCAATATTATCACATTATACTGTCTCTGTACATGCAGATGAAGAATCTGCCATAAAGCATGATCTTTTTGGTTGTCTCTGACTTGGCTTAGCTAGGTAAATTCTTTTCTCTATGCTTACTTTTTATGAACCTCACCCCATACCCCTTTATTTTCATTTTTATTCTACATTTTTAGTATGATTTGTCAGTATAAATTTATTTTCATTATTATTGATATTACTCAAATTTGACTATGTTATTTTTAACCTGATGCATCACATCTTTCTTAAATTCTGGAAAGTTTTTAAACTTTCTATGTCTTAGTGTTATCTCTCTCCAGTGATTTTCCATTCCTTAATTAAGTCAATATCACGTGGAATTTTAATATTCCTATTCCACCTTCCATATTTCTTGGACTTTGTTTTCCTTTTTAAAATTTATTTTAAATTTTACATGTTATCTCTATGTGTAAGATTACTCTGATTTATTTCTTAAAATAGATCTTTTAGTTTCCTATTATTAACCCCCAGGGAGTTTTCATTTCCAAGACTATATTTCTTTTTGCTCTAAATTCTCTTTTATTATTTATTTATGACTACTATTTTTCAGGATTCCATTTTATTGTTTATTTAATTCACTTTTTACCCCTTGAATTATTTAAAATGTACTTTCAGACTGTGATATATTTCTCAAGTTTTTGTTGATCTTAATTCTGTTATGTATGTCTATTGGATCTCCTTCATGACAGTTCATTTGTGCATTGTTTGAATGTGCGTAAGTTTTTACTATGAGTTTATCCTCGTTGAGTACTGTTCTCCTGTAACCAATCCCTGGGAACCCCCACTTCTACCCAATCCTATGATTGAGTTGTGTGTACCACATTCCACAAACACTCTTCTGAGTGTTTCCACTGTTGCTTCTGCACGTTCTCTAGGAATTCCACAAGTAAAAAACCCATGTTTACATTTGTAAACATGTATCCCAGACGTAGCATATTTTCATTTCATGTTTACATTTGTAAACATGTATCCCAGACGTCTGTATAACAGACGTAGCATATTTTCAAATTTCTTAGAAATGTGTGATGGTCTTTGCATTTTGATTACTAATGGTAGGTAGGAACAAAGGCCAAGCTACTTTGTCTGAGTTTCTGGGCATGTCTTTCTGTTCCTCTATTCCCCTCCCACTGAGGGGAGCAATCCCAACATTTTGTCTCTGCCTCCTGTAGGCCCAAAGCAATGTCAGCCTTCCTCTGAGACATTAAAAGAACAGCCACTACTTAGTAAGGGCTCTATATAATTGTCCTATAAATTTGGTCTCATGAAGCATTAGCTATGAACACAGTGCTTTAGATTTCAGTTCCCTCTTTGATTTCAGTACTTAAAAATAGCCATGCATTTCCTTTTTAACTCAACAATTAGATTTTCTGTTTATGTTTAAGTAAATGGGCAAAACACCGTGTTTCATTCATAGAGTAAAATACTTTGCATCAGTTAAATGTATTTAAGTCTACGTGTATCAATAAAGACAAAAAAATAACATTACAGAAATGTAATATTTAATTGAGAAAGAATAGATACAGTATGATTACATTAAAAAGGAAGACACACAACAGTGTGATTTACAGATGTATGAACATATAGGCAATTGTAAAACCTATTCAGTAATTGTAGGTATTACCTTCAGAGAGTAGACACAGAGAGAGATGAGAAGCCCTTTTGTGGGCATGGCAGTGGACTTAGCTCTTTTTGTAACATATGGTTAACACAAAGCAATAAAAGCAAATACAGCCAAAAATATCTATCAAATCTGGTACATGATACTCCAGAGCATATTATGCTATTAAATTTATCTGGTGTAAAAATATTACATATATTTCTTTGTTATTTTACTGAATTTCTTCTTTGGTTCTGATTCCAATATACAAAATACAATGATAGACAAGAATTGAGAGTGGGATGGGTAGAGAAAATGCAGTTTAGTATTTTTTTATTGCATATGGTGGACATTTTATAAGAAAATGGGATTGTTTTATAAATGTGTTACATAAATAGCCTTTGTAAAAATAACAAAGAAGAAAATATATTCTGAAATGCCAAAAAATCCTCTTCCAAAATTTTGGACCATAGAACATAAGCATATTTTTCATTTAAAAATAATTAATTTTAGGCATAAAAATAATAATGACATGCTTTATATAGATTTGTTTGGATAAATGGTTTGATTACAAAAGTGACCCCTATAGATTTAGTACATTTGAACAGGTCTATTACCATTGGGACAGTATAGAAAGATGTTTACCCTTGTTATCAATCATTTTTACATTTTTAAATTAATTTTTATTGGAGTATAGTTGCTTTAAATGTGTTAGTTTCTGCTGTACAGCAAAGTGAATCAGCCATATGTATACATATATCCCCTCTTTTTTGGATTTCCTTCCCATTTAGGTCACCACAGAGCATTGAGTAGAATTCCCTGTGCTATACAGTAGGTTCTCATTAGTTGTGTATTCTGTACATAATATCAACCGTGTATATATATCAATACCAATCTCTCAGTTCATGCCACCCCCCCTTACCCCCTTGGTATCCATACATTTGTTCTCTATGTCTGTATCTCTGTTTCTGCTTTGTAAATATTTATAAGATCATCTATACCAATGTTTTCAGATTCCACATATATGAGTTAATATACAATATTTTTTTTTTCTCTTTCTCACTTACTTCACTCTGTATGACAGTCTCTACTCCCATCCATATCTCTGCAAATGACGCTATATCTTTCTTTTTATGGCTGAGTAATATTCCATTGTGTATATGTACCATATCTTCTTTATCCATCCCTTTGTTGATGGACATTTAGATTGCTTCCATATCCTCACTACTGTAAATAGTGCTGCAATGAACATTGGGGTCAATGGATCTATTTGAATTATGGTTTTCTCTGGGTATATGCCCATTACTGGGATTGCTGGGACATATGGTAGTTCTATTTTTAGTTTACTAAGGAACCTCCATACTGTTCTCCATAGTGGCTGTATCAATTTACATTCCCACAAACAGTGCAAGAGGGTTCCCTTTTCTCCACACCCTCCCCATCATTTATTGTTTGTAGATTCTTTGACGATGGCTATTCTGACCAGTGTGAGGTGATACCTCATTGTAGTTTTGATTTACATTTCTCTAATTATTAGTCATGTTGAACATCTTTTAATGTGCCTCTTGGCCATCTGTATATCTTTTTTAGAGAAATGTCTATTTAGGTCTTCAGCTATTTTTTGATCAAGTTGTTTGTTTTTTTGATATTGAGGTGCATAAAATGTTTATACATTTCAGAGATTAATCCTTTGTCAGTTCCTTCATTTTCAAATATTTTCTCCCACTCCAAAGGTTGCCTTTTTGTCTCATTTATGGTTTCCTTTGCTGTGCAAAATCTTTTAAGTTTAATTAGGTCTCTTTTGTACATCTTTGTTTTTATTTTCATTATTCTAGGAGGTGAGTCAAGAAAGATCTTGCTGTAATTTATGTCAGAATGTTCTGCCTGTGTTTTCCTCTAAGAGTTTTGAAGTGTCTGGCCTTACATTTAGGTCTTTAATCCATTTTGAGTTTATTTCTCTGTAGGGTGTTTGGTAGTGTTCTAATTTCATTCTTTTACATGTAGCTGTCCAGTTTTCCCAGCACCATTTATTGAAAAGACTGTCTTTTCTCCATTGTATATTCTTGCCTCGTTTGTCACAGATTAGGTGACCATACGTGCATAGGTTTATCTCTGGGCTTTATATTCTGTTCCATTTATCTGTATTCCTGTTTTTGTGCCAGTACCATACTGGCTTGATTACTGTAGCTTTGTAGCATAGTCTGAAGTCAGGGCACCTGATTCCTCCAGCTCTGTTTATCTTTCTCAATATTGCTTTAGCTATTTGGGGTCTTTTGTATTTCCACACAAATTGTAAAAATTTTGGTTCTAATTCTGTGAAAAATGACATTGGTAATTTGATAGGGATTGCATTGAATCTGTAGATTGCTTTGCATAGTATAGTCATTTTCACAATATTTATTCTTTCAATCCAAGGACATGGTGTATCTCTCCAACTGTTTGTGTCATCTTTGACTTCTTTCATTAGTTTCTTATAGTTTTCTCTGTATAGGTATTTTGCCTCCTTAGGTAGGTTTATTCCTAAGTGTTTTATTCTTTTTCACAATGGTAAATGAGATTGTTTCCTTAATTTTCCTTTTTGATGTTTCGTTATTAGTGTATAAGAATGCAAGAGATTTCTCTGTATTAATTTTGTATCCTGCAACTTTACTGAATTCACTGATGAGCTCTAGTAGCTTTCTGGTCACATATTTAGGGTTTTCTATGTATAGTATCATGTCATCTGCAAATAGTGACAACTTTACTTCTTCTTTTCTAACTTGGACTCATTTATTTCTTTTTCTTCTCTGATTGCTGTGGCTAAGACTTCCATAACTATGTTGAACAGTAGTTGTGAGAGTGGACATCCTTGTCTTGTTCCAGATCTTAGAGGAAATACTTTCACTCTTTCACAATTGAGAATGATGTTTGCTGTGGGTTTGTCATATATGGCCTTTATTATGTTGAGGTAGGTTCCTCTATGCCCACTATCTGGAGAGTTTTTGTTATAAATTGGTGTTGAATTTTGTCAAAAGCTTTTTCTGCATTTATTGAGATGATCATATGTTTTTTTATTCTTCAAATTGTTTATGTGATGTATCGTAATGTTTGATTTGCCTATATTAAAGAATCCTTGCATTCCTGGGATAAATCCCTCTTCATCATGGTGTATGATCCTTTTAATGTGTTGTTGGATTCAGTTTTCTAGTATTTTATTGAGGATTTTTGTGTTTCTGTTTATCAGTGATATTGGCCTGTAATTTTCATTTTTGTGATATCTTTGTCTGGTCTTGGTATCATGATGGAGGCCTACATCATGTAGAATGAGCTTGGGAGTGTTCCTCTCTTTGCAATTTTTTGGGAAGAGTTTGAGAAGGGTAAGTGTTAGCTCTTCTCTAAATTCTAAATAGAATTTGCCTGTGAAGCCAACTGGTCCTGGACTTCTATTTGTTGGAAGATTTTTAGTCACAGTTTCAATTTTGTTACTTATGATTGGTCTATTCATATTTTCTATTTCTTCCAAGTCCACATTTTTACATTTTTGATCATTTTCATCTATTTGCAAATAAATCATACTAGTTTATTTTCAAATCCAATTCAGTCTACTCAATGAGGATTTTTTTTTTTGCTCTTTCCAGCATACACTAATTTCATGAGTGCCTATGATTTGTGACTCATTTCTTCTTTATAGAGTGCTCTCTCTGATCTCTGTTGTCTCTCAGATCTATTTCAGCTTTTAATTTCTTGCTTGAATTTATTATAAGAGGTGTGGATAGAGTTTGCAATAATGTTCCGTTTTCTGCCTATTTAAGGATGATTTTCAGGAGAAGAATGGGATTTATTTTTCTCTACTGTCTTAATTCCAGAAGGCAACTAAGTTGTTTACATTTTTCCAAAACTTTAAGTGTGGTAAAAAGATTCCAAGTTCACTTTATGATTTTATTATTATTCCTATACTTGTGTCTGAAGAAAACAGAATGAATAGATAAACAAATCCTGAGGAAACAACAAAGAATATTTTAAAATATTATCTTAGGTATATGAAAGTTGTCCTTTATAATGGTATTTATCATTTTAAATGATAAAATCAGAGAAAATTAGGAAAAGATAAATAATCTATAATTGTTTTCATCGAATTTATTATGTATTTTGGAAGTAAGAAATAAAAGAAGAGATAAAATTAGAATCACATTCATTCCATAAGCTAAAATACATCCCAGATGGTTTTTATTTATTTATTTGTTTATTTCCAGATGGTTTTTAAATAATAAATCAGAAAATAGCTTTAAAAATATAAATGAATACTAGGTCTCCAAAAGGAAATAAATAAATAAAACCTAAAAGCAACAGAATAAAATTTATAATCAGAATAGTTACATCTTTGTTTAAAATGACACCAAAATATAAAAATGTTGATCATATACGGAATTTGTGCAAATCTATGCAAAAACCATTGGTAATCTAATAGATATACAGAGAAAAAAATAAGAAGTATTTAACAAGACTTTATTATGTGTAATAAAGAAACTTTAAATATTAATCTGGTAAATATTCAAACAATAATTGTAGGTGATAAGAAGCATGCAGTTATTGATGGATTATCATATCGCAAATCATATAGTTTTATGGAATTGCTCTATGTCATGTATATTACTACCTGCCATTTTATAAATGAGGTAACAGTCTGGCAGCGAGATATTTAGCTTCAAGCAGAGGAGTTAATAAGCGATGAAGTCAGGATGGGACAAAAATATATTTGACCCAGTAACTGAAGCATCACAAGGCATCACTATTTTTTTCCCTTATATAAGTAATATTTAATTAACATGGGCTGCTAGTAATATAGTGTACAAAGTTAGAAAGAAATTAGCAATATTAAAAAAAAATTAATGTCCATGCCATTAGATCCTCTCTTTGGTTCTGGAAATGTTATTTCTCTGAAAATATTTTAAGGATATGATTATAAAGACAAGAATTAGTTGACAAACATATGCTTGTTGAATTTTAATCAATCAATAGAGGAAATGCCAATATATATTCTTGTTATGATAGTAGTTATTTCAACATCATGATTGTAATTAAACAAAGAGAAGCTTAATAACATGTATACCTCCTGTATTCATAGGAGATACCCAAGAAAACTAAATACTCTGAAATGGCCCAAGCCACCACCTTAAATAACATTTCCACCTAAAGACAAAAGATGTTGTAAGAGGATGCCATTTAAGGAAGGTTGCCAAGAAAAGCAAAGTAACAAAGACAGATTGTTATACACATTTAAGTTGTTGCCTTCTGCATTGATAAGAGTTGCTAGATTCATCTGTCTTTTTCTGGTATAGAGAGGGAGACTCCTTTACAAGTAGAGATTTCCCTTATAAACGTAAATGGGTCTTGTAAAGTGGTAACTTGGTTTTCAGAGCTTCTCTTATGTTTGCAGTTTCTCAATAATAACTAGCTCAATATAATCCTTATGCCAATGAGACATACTTTGGGGTAGCAAAATTCTGTTCCCCTTTAGTCCTGCCTCTGAAACTTCAAATAAGAACTTTCAAGTCCAGAAGTTTAGTTGATAGATTGCTCCTTCATACTGAACCAGTCTTAGTCCTGAAAATTGGCCAATTCAGTTAAACAATTGTGTCTCATTCAGGAGGCAGTGACGCAGCCATGCTCCCAAAGCTAGCCCTGTATTATTCCAGAAATCAGGTATTTAATAAGGCATTTCTATGAAAATGAGAAAAACAAAGGTTAGTAATTGAAGCAGGACATAAACCCAGTTTGAGTTCTGAGGGAAGTCAGCTGAGAAGATTTCTAGATGTCAGGGTCAAAGCATCTTTTGCACATTGAATGTTTCTGATGATGTAATTAAGTGTCCAGGTAAACTTTCTGAGTGACCCACATGCAATATTACAAAGATTATCTAAAAAAGGAGCTGTTCTAAAAATTTCTCTGAAGTTCATATCCAGTTGTTCATGCATTTAGCTTGCAGGGCTTCAGGGAAAAAGGCAGCATAAGTTAGTGATTCCAAGTCAAAAGGGTGGGAGAAAATTGAAACATTAGTTTGGAGAGTTCTAGCTAGGTAATTGAGGAAATTAGAATAATTCAGGATCCAGTCCAGCTAACAGGCAAATAACCAAACGGCAAATACAATTAACAGAACTAGAATCTAAATTCCACAAGTGTGTCTTGGAAAATATTTGGTCTCTCTAAAATAACCCTTATTTCTTTTAAAGATAGCAAAATTAAGACTACTTTTTTTTTTTTTTTTGCAAAATAAGTCTAGTTTCAATAAACTTGGCCTGATTATTTACATAAGTAGAGCAAAAGTAATGACTGACCTATAAAGGTTATCTTGAATCTGCTTTGCTTGAACTTTTCATAAGGAATCTGATTGGATTTTAAAAAACCTCTCAATCCCAAGCAGACAAGCCAAGGACCTGTCATCTGTCTTAGCCTGTAATGTCTGTTTATTTAGGTTAATTAGTCTCTTCTCAAGGTCCCCCAAATATTCTGAGGTACGTGTACCTGCCAGGAAGTGATCTTCCTTACTCACCTAGTTAGGCTGTCAGAAACTCTATAAAAAAGATAAGGCTGTATCTCCAAGAGGCTTTATTGACTTCATAAAGTAAACCTAAGTTCTTTAAAGCTGTTGGGTGTATCTGATTCTACGCACATTCTCAAATCTGACATTCCAGTCAAAGCTTTGAAAATTAATATTTCTAATTGTTTCCTGTTATAAGGAGAACAGGTTCTAACTAACTTAAAGAAATAAATTTCATGAAAATAAGACTACTCACTAACAATTTGTGAATTCTGGAGGGATCAGGTAGGGAGACAAAGTAATTGTTTCAATTCTACTTACAAGGATATAATTTTAAAAATTGCTGTAAATCATAGTTAGCTTAAGATAAAAGAAAAAAAAGGTTTTCTTAAATCTTAAAACAAAACATTAAAGAACCAGTAATGTTTCAAACAAAGTCATAAAAATTATCAGTTCATTCAGTCTCAGTTATTAATTATTGCTCTGCTTGGATCCAGTTTTTCCATTAGTTCTATATATTCTTACCTAGTTTACTTTTGTGATCTTAAAAGTTATCAGAAGCCTGTGCTTGCCAGAGTCCTTTCTATGAATCTCCTTGAAGATGAAGAACTTTTGCAGAAATACTTTTTCAAAAGAATCAGAGTAAAACAATAACACTCTATAAACGACAAAAGACTTTAAAATGTCTGTAGTTAAAGATTTAATGAAAGTTCATTATAATGTAGTTGACAAGAAAATTATTATTTCTGTGACATACAACATTTTAATAGGCAGAATTATGACCGATAACATTATACCAGGGTGTATCAGAATTTTAAGAATTGTGTACAATTTATGGAACATATATTAACAACATATATCCACACAAATATGTCTAAGAAGGTTTAGCATCATGTATATGACAATGCTTCCCACATAATTTAACATATCAAATAAGCCTAATTAGTTTAATATATCTCCTTTGATAGGGAGAGACAACAAATTTTTTGATATGTTCCAGGGACCCACTGGAAAAATCCCAAAGTTACTTCCAGATCAAAAACACTTTATTTAGAATTTGATTTGGGGAAGTTTGTCAAAAATATCAAAAGTTTTGGACACTTGACTAAGTAAAGATCACTGATCATTATGAAACAATGCTCAGTTATCTATTTAAACAAAGTGACAATAAAAAATTTTAAAGGCAAATACAGAAGCCTACATAGTTGTGAGCAAAACTTGGCTCTATAAATATTAGAAGATTCAGTTTTCTTAAATAATCAAAGGCCTGATTAAGATAGCATGAAGCACATTGAAACTATGTTGATAAAATACAAAGTGTTTGCTTTCTAGGCAGATTACTTAAAAGGTAAAGAAAAACATTTAACAACTTCTTATCAGTATCAGACCAACAGTCCAAGAAAACTTTGTTCTTTTAACTGATGAAAGAAAATTAAATTCCAGTTTTACATAAGGACACTATTGATATTAAAGCTTATTTTAAAACCCTTACAATATATTCATTTAATTTTAGTCAATGTGACCACCCGAGGTAAGATTTCCTCTCTCTCTTCAGAATGTTCTATACCATTTTGTCCTTTTCTCTCCTCTTTCCCATTCTGAAAAAAAAAAAAAAAAAAAAAGTTTTGTGACAAAATTACTTTCATTCCCCTTAAAAAAATGCACCTCCATACCTCATATTGATAATTTTGTTTTAGTCTAAAACACATCTTATTTTCATTGTATATGGAGTTATTTCTCTTATTTTAGTAATGTTGATTACACATATTAATTAGAATTCTTAACCCTTAGAAGCATTAATTTGTAGTGAAAACTAAGAAGCAAGCAATTATGAACTTTCTGTTATACCAGCATTCTTTAGATTGGAAAATTTATGAAAATATTTCATAGTTTCTAGAAGCATATGCTTCATCATATAAAAATTTTCAATGTGGCACAGGTGTGTTTACTAACAGATCAAACTATCTTTAGTTCTCTGCAACAAGGAAGTGTTAACTGAAAAAAAAAAAACACACAGCATGAGAGTTGTGAGTTAAGTTTTATTTGGGGTAAAACGTGGACTATAGCCTGGGAGACAGCCTCTCAGATAGCTCTGAGGAACTGCTCCAAAGAGGTCAGCATACATGTGATTTTAGTGAAGTGGGTACATGCAGTCAAGCACACACTTTGGCAGAAGGTTGCTGCAAGTCACCAGGAGCAGATGTCTTTGTTAATAATTTTAGTGCTTTTCTAGATATTAGAAGATGCAAAAAATTGGGCTCATAAAATCTCCTGAAAATATCTAACCATCTGAAGACTTGTTCTGCCATTTTTTTCCCAGAGCAGAGTGCCTCATTCCTGACCTCCACCCTGAACTCCTTTTAGGCTGTTTTGAAGGTTAGGGACCACAGTAGCTACTGACTTCATCCTTGTAAAGGCAAATGGAAAGTGACGATTTTTGGTTGGCAAAAGCCCAAAACAGGCCAAACTATTTTCAATAATCAATGCTTCAGTATTTTATCTTATTTGAAAATATCAATATTCAGTAAATTTCCATCATTTAAACTCAGCAAAGCTCTAAGGTTTCAAGATACCAAAAAGATCCATTAAACTATTTAAGTACACATAACAAAATATAGTTATTGCTGAAAAGTCTACCTAAAAACTCTTATCCCACTTACACCTGTCTAAATCACATGTTCACAACAATTTTGTTTATATTACCAAGCAAAATTTCATGAGGCATTAGACAAAGCCAAACATCAGAAATCATCTCAAGGTTTTTTTTTTGTTTTTGCTGACAAATTTTGTAACAAAGACAACATAAATTTGACTAGTAAACCCAGGTAGAATAAAAATTGCATGTCTGCATTATATTTAATGTTGATAACTCTGAAGAGTTGCTTATTTTAATTAAACCAACACACTTCAACTAGGTTTTATTTACTAAAGATTATCACAGATCACAAGTACTTGAAAAGCATTTGGGATAGTCTATATATCTGAGAATTTTAGAATACCCAGTCTTTATTTAAAAATTAATTTAGGCAATACCATCTGCAGGTAGAAAAATATCACACATATATAACATACATATATAGACACATGTAAACCTACAGACCAACACAAACAGAGATGTTATAGCAATTGTTACCAAATTTTAATGATGACAGGTTCAGTCATGCAAATCTAACTAGTTTAAAAGAGAGAGGAGTTTGACCCAAACTGAGTTTTGGCAGTAGGAATAAATTAAATTTACCAGCCCAGATGGCTAAAGTTTTTACTTAATATTTGTAGAGAGGACATTTAAGATTTTTTTATTAGCCTAATTTACAAATAGTTCCTTTTATCTCCTTCAGATGAGAAATTCTCCATAAAGTTTGCATTTGAAAGAATAGCTCTTAGGTCCCAGAGAAGACAGGGTAGAAGATTTACATCTCAAAGGTACAGAGAAAGTATAAAAATTTTCTCCTAGAAGTTTTGGGGAATATATGCCTGTTATCAGAGGTGTATGGAAAAAATTATTATTTTTGAATTTCCTCTTTTTCTTAAGTGCAGGATAATTCTGTTTCCAGTGTCCCATTATATACAAGACTTTGAGACAAATAGGAGGGGTTTGGGGCTTGGTAAAAATGATAGTTGGGTTTTGAATTGCCTCTGGACCCATATTTCTGGTTTTGCAGAGCTTTGCAAGACAAAGTTCCTTCTAATACCTCAAAGAATTAGGTTGTATCCTGAATATCAAGTGACTGACCTACCTATCCAACTAAACTTTGTTTCTTTATAGTAAGGCAGATTTCCAACTATGATGGAAATCAGAAGATCTCTACATCCTAGTGCTTTAGTGTGACTTTAAAAAGTTTATCAAAGCCTTTAAGGAAGGCTTTCTTTTTTTTTTCTGAGCACACAATTCAACCTTGGATCAATTTACATTCTGGAGGAAAACCTCTACTATTGTTTTTATTAGCCCCTGAACATTGACCTCCAGGTGATCCTTTACCTGTGAAAGCCTGAATGAAATTCCAGTCATCCATTTCCTCTGTGAGGGCTGTTTTGCCCTGGCGGGGTGGGTGGGGGTGGGGTGGGGGGGTGGGCATATGGGTTGCCTGGTAACCACTATAATGTGGATGGGAAGAACACCCCTGTGAGTGTGGTTGTGAATGTCCATTGATCTAACTCTTCGCAAATTTTGGTGTGATCTTCTCAAAGTGGAGACAAAAGGTCTTTGTAATTTCATTTTATTAAAGGAATCCTTTAGGCTAGCTGCCAAACTCTTTTGTGTCCTCCTTTCTATTTGATCTGTCTTTAGGTACCAATAAGGCAATTGTTTAGAATGAGACCTCACTATTTTTTTTCAAATATAGAAGTTTATCTAATTCAAAGAATCCATCATCTTGGTATTGACAAGTGTAGAATCTTATATTAAATCCAATGGTAACTCAAACCAATAAGCCACTTTATGGGTTAACCATGGATGCAAAGGCATCCCAAAAGAAATTCAGCCTTCACAAGATCCAGAAAATCCACCCCCAAAGTCATCCTAAGAAAGCAAAGAACACTGTTGTCACAGGTGGTAAGCACCGTGTAGTGCGCTAGTTTCCCATGAGAACAGGAAACACCTTTAGTTACAGACCTACTAATCTGTGACACTGGGCAGGAATACCGGAATGGGACTTTTTAAGCATTAATGAGACAACAAGGGCCCCTTATGGATTAGGACACTTATAATAAACTCCCCTGAGAGCTGGCACAGTTGCGCAAAGAGAAATCTGCTTCTTGGATCCACAGCCTACTGGGCTGTCTGCCTAGTGGGTGCTGGTACATGCATACTCTATCTGGAGGATACCAGAGATAATATTCTCACTGGTCACAAAGCCAAGCTCCCAACACATAAAACAAGCCAAAAGGAAAACCTCATCACACATATGATTCTCTTCCTTATGATAAATGACACACAAGACAGAGACAAAAGGAAACAATTACCATCTCTAAGAGGAAGAGGATCAATTGAAAACAAGAGTACTCAGAGTTTTAACAAAGTTACTATACCTAAGAAAAAAGTTCACACAAATTTTTTTCCTACTAATCTATATTTGGAAAGGAAGGAGCAAGAAACTTTTACCTACCTCTCTTGACCAGGCGCTACGGAGTGAGATCTGGGAAAGCTAACTGTGCACAATTCTTAGCCTTCACTAGCTTCTGCTAGCTTTTTAGGATCATGTCTGTAGCCTCTAAAATGAGTATGGTGTCTCAGAAAGTCCTAAACTGGTTTCGAAACTGGAGGCAGGGGGCCAATAATTTTCCCTCTACCCCTCTAGGTTCTTGGCTGAGACATCCCTGTAATAAAAAGACAAGTTAAGAGGAGAAAAACAAATAAAATTTTAATAACATGTATCCCTACTTTATACATGAGAGGTACCCAGAAACAGAGAGTAGCTCCTCATACCATGATCTTTTTTTAAAAAGGAGGATGAGAAAAAGTCACTTAAGTTAAAAACCGCCCGCGGGATTCCGCTTCCCGCGGGATTCCGCTTCCCGCGGGATTCCGCTTCCCGCGGGATTCCGCTTCCCGCGGGATTCCGCTTCCCGCGGGATTCCGCTTCCCGCGGGATTCCGCTTCCCGCGGGATTCCGCTTCCCGCGGGATTCCGCTTCCCGCGGGATTCCGCTTCTGGCGTCCTGCAGGATGAAGGTACTGGGATTCTTCTGGCGTCCCGCAGGATGAAGGTACTAAGTCATTTTATGTAAGGGACTTGGGCCTGCCCAGATTTTGGAATTGTGGAGAGGGGCCTGTGAGGGTGGTTCCTGGAGCCAGTCCCTTGGGACTTAAATTTTTAATTAAGTATTTACAGTTGGGGCATCCCTGGTGGCGCAGTGGTTGAGAGTCTGCCTGCCGATGCGGGGAACGCAGGTTTGTGCCCCGGTCCGCGGGGATCTCACGTGCCGCGGAGCGGCTGGGCCTGTAGGCCTTGGTCGCTGAGCCTGCGCGTCCGGAGCCTGTGCTCCGCAACGGGAGAGCCACAGCAGTGAGAGGCCCGCGTACCGCAAAAAAAAAAAAAAAAAAAAAGTATTTACAGTTGAACAAAGGTCTGTTATTTCTTTAACTTTTTTAAAGAAAACACTTAATTTTCCTCAGCCTACTGAGCTTATGGATGCAACACCTGAAATTTTCTACTACAAAACTTAAGGCAAACATGGTGTCAAGAATATCTGTATGTTAAACTGGGTCATAAGAATTGTAGACATTGAACGTTTTTGACTGACAAAAATAGTGCTTTCATGGGACACAACCTACTACGTAGACAGTTCTGAAGCAGTTAAATATGTAGGTGTGTAAAGCTCAGTCTGTTCTGCTATACGTCATTCTCAAAAGACCTTATGAGGAAATTTTAATGGAAATTCAGTTCTGTGCAGAAGAAAGATCCATGCCTTTGGAATCAACAAGTCTTGGGTTTGAATACAAGAGCTACTAAATAGTCATGTGACCTCATTAAAGTTAATCAAATCTCTGAAGTTCAGGTTCCCCCTTCAAATTGGGACAGTGGTATTTTCTTTTTCTTTTTTTTTTTTTTTTGCGGTACGCGGGCCTCTCACTGTTGTGGCCTCTCCCGTTGCGGAGCACAGGCTCCAGACGCGCAGGCTCAGCGGCCATGGCTGACGGGCCCAGCCTCTCTGTGGCATGTGGGATCTTCCTGGACTGGGGCACGAACGCGTGTCCCCTGCATCAGCAGGCGGACTCTCAACCACTGCGCCACCAGGGAAGCCCGGTATTTTCTTATTGGGGTGTAATATGGATTAAATGGAAACATTATGCAAAATCTATAGGTCTTTTACATATTTAAACAAAAACATTGAAGCTTTTCTAAGGCAAACTGGTGTTTCAAGATAGTTTCTGTATGTAAGGTAAATTCCCAAATTATCAAAATAAAGAGAAGGTAGCATTAAGGTACAAGGAGGCATAACCACACTTAGCCTTATAAGTGCCAAGCTATTGTGACAGGAGAGAGGAAAGAATGAGTCTTGATGGAATTAGCTTTTTTCTGAAATAATGAGTTCCCTATCACTGAAAATGGTAAAGAAGCAACCAAAATTTTATCTGCCAAAGATTGGTAAGAAGTATTCTACTTTGGGATGGATGTTGGGATAGATTGCATTTAATATCTAAGATTCTATGATTATATAAAAGCTTAAAAGCTCAGTTCAGAACATCAAGTATTTTCAGTTTTACAAAACTTACTTCAAAGGAAACAAGCAGACTTCTATAAAAGGCTCAAATGATTTCTTAGAAATCAAATTGGTCTTGCACAAGAACTGTTTGATGACTGAAGTATAAATGAATCAGAAACATATGGATTAAATTTATTATGAAATACAATAAGAGGAAAGTAGTGCTTGGCAAAATCTTTTTGGGCCTCTTGAACCAAAAATCTTTGGAAAATCATTCAAGATGTTTTAATGACCTCAAAAAGCAGCTGGATTTACTCTGGCCTGCTATAGTCAATTTGAAGCCTTTAATTTCCTTTTTCTATTGTCTCTGGACAAAGTTCAGTTCAATTTTCTACCAGCTGTTGACTGTCTCTGTTTAGTACAATGGCTTTTTACTGTCGTTGTTTTAAGTATGTTTGCTTGTTTTATACATTTAGGGAAAAAAAGACTAAAAAGTTTCTACTGTTGAATATTTCAAAATACTTGTCATTACTATTTAAATTTTACCCCGAAATGTCTTCCTCTGCCAAACCATTTGACTTAAGGGTGAAATTCATAGGATCTGTTTGGAATAGAGAGTTGATAAAAGTAGAAAGGCCTGCAAACAGATCTCCAGGGGCAGTGCAATATTTGATGCAAATAGCGTTGGCTTGAGTATTTAATAGAGAAAATGGGAATTTAGAAATAAAAATACCACTGGGGAATATCATCATGTTAAAGCAGAAGCTATGTGTCAGTTAAAATTTACCCTGAATAGTAGAATACAGTATAGAAGTTGAAGTTCTTGTAAACTGTCAAATCTTTAATTCATATTTATTTGATTTTACTTAACTTTTGAAAAATTTCATTACCTTAAAAATTCAGAATTTTTTGTACTGGCATAAAATATTAAAAATATTGCTTTGGACTTTCTTTCCAAAATAATACCCAGCTCACTAGCAAATTCTCAAAAATGAAAATTTTGCATAGAAATTTCCCTTCTAGATTGGTACTTTACTCCTTTCTTCCATCCTTCAAACAGCAAACAAACATAAAACTACTGTCCCAAACTCAATAAATCTTGTAAGACCTCTTACCCATCTAATTAGACTCTTGTTGTTTTAAAAAAAAGAATGTTCCACTCATTACCAAACATTAGGGTTTCATTTGTGAAATCCAAAAATATTGCATTGGGGAAGTAATAAAGAATTTCAAAATACTGAATTAACTACACTATATTAGTATGAAGTAGCTCAGTTGACTCAGTGAAAATAAACAATGCAGTTTATGGGTTCAGTTTTAGGTTAGAGTAAAGTGCACATATATACATTTTCTACCAACTTGTGATCTGCTTATTGAATAGTAGTTTTAAGAAAAAAAATAATGCATACTCAATTATATAGCTAAATATATTAATCTGGATACAGATTGTTTTAATACATACTAATGCCGGCCCATGGAAAAAAATAGATTCGTTTGAGATCAGTCAAAATATTCAGCTAGATTGTATATTCTTTAACCCTTCATTAGCTCCTAAAGTAGTTTTTTATAGTCAAGTAAGAGTTCAATAAAGAGTCTGTGGAGGAAGGAAAGGATTTCTTTCCTCTTTGTGATTATTTAATTATTTTCATTAAAATCAGTATCGGGTGGGGGGGTGTGAGGAGTTAGAATCATGGTGGAAATATTCAACTGTCAAGGCAGGTCGCCGTTCAATATTTATTAAGGTCTATTGGAACTCCACCCACCATCCATCTAATCATTTACTCACTCATTAACTAATTATGCACAAAATTACAGGCCAGGCACTGTGATAGGTGCTGTGGACGTTTCAACAAAGAAAATAAAAGCCTTGCTCTCTTGAGCGTACCATGTAGTAGGAGAGAATAGACATGTTAACTATAATAGTGAAGTGCTGTGGTCGACCTATAGAGAAAGCACAGTAGTGGCAGAAAGGGGTGTGCAATTTAAAACTACCAGGAGTAAGAATGGGTGGTCAGGAAAGGCCTCAGAGTGGCAAATCTCAAAAGATGAGTAGCTGTCCCTCAAGTGGATGGTGAAGAAAGGAGCACTGCAGGTGAGGAAGCAACTTGAGCCAAGGCAGGGAGGCAAGATACAGCTTAGTTTGGAAAACTCCATGAACTTCAGCATAGCTGGAACTCAAGTTCATAGTGTCATAAATTTCATCTACATCACAATGATACTGAAAGAGTACGAGTGTGGAGCGTTTTTCTATTTGATCTCAGATGCATTGCGTCTTTCTCTTTCTCTGGTCTTTGCCTTTGGGAAAAATATTTCCAAGATCCCTTGATATTTCGCTTCCCGTATACAGTTGGCCTTTGAATAATGCTGGGATTAGGGGTCCCACCCTCCCCCCAAAAAATAAAAAAAATTTAAAAACCTAGATTTCTAATTTCTTTCTAGACAATATAACTAATATAACATTTTAAAATTAAATATAGATATTTTAATTACTTATGAATATCTTTGTGAATTTATTGTGCTAAGTTGAATTGATCTTTTTTTTTAATCTGTGACTTTGTTTTTAATTCTCAAGCCTTATGATCAGATAATTTACGAATCTGTGCTAATGATAGAGCTCCTCTACCTTAACCCTTCTGAGTTGGCAAAAGCATCATTACCAATCACACATCTACAGTAGTTCTACAGTTGTGTTTCTGAATACCTCTTTAAAAGTCAATCCTGAATTATAACTTAGTCTGACTTTGTAAAGAATTCACAAGCAAGTTTCCCAACCTATCATGTCACAGTGAATTTTAAAAACACCTGATCTTAAAGATCATCTATTAAAAAAAAAAATTAAAAAGATCATCTATAAAATGTGAGAAGTACTAAATATTCTTTATCTGATGCTATACAAAACCACACTAAAATGCCCTTCATTAAGTAAAACACAATATTTTAGATGGAGAATTTTAATTAAATTGGCATATTTAAGAGCAAAAAGATAAAGTGGACATTGTCAGTGTATCTTCAGCCCTTGCCTTAACAGGTGAATGAACACAACTTGAAACACAGGTGAATCTTGCTGGTCTGTGAGACAGTGAAGGGAGCTTCCCAATATTTAAATATATTAATATAACCAGTTATAGAAATATAAATATAAAACCAATCTCCTATAGGGTTTGAGAAGGCATTTACCATATCCCTGAAAAGTTTAACATTCCTTATTCAAGTTTAATCATCTCTTTAGAAGGGGAAAAGAGTGACAGTTCTTGCTGAACCAGAATTACTATCAAAATTCCAAAAGCTGACCATATTCATTTAGCCACAAGCCAATCTTATTTAAATCAGGACAGAAATATTACATCAGCTATTCATGATCTGAATTCTAGTGTATGAGATCAATTTAAATATGGTACACATAAAAAGTCATGAGACATTTGTTTCATAATAAATAAGGCAGTGGCCAACCATTACTCATTAGTAGCTTTTTTGAGATAAGCTATCAAGTCTGCCCTTTCTCCCTTCTCCTTAATGCCAGCAAAGATCATTTTTGTTCCAGGGATGTACTTCTTGGGATTCTCCAAATACTCCATCAGCGTCTCCTCTCCCCAGGTGATGCCTTTGTTCTTGTTGGCATCTGTGTAAGAGAATCCGACTGCCTGACCTGTCTTTCACCCAAACAGACCATGGAGATTTGGCCCAGCCTTGTGCTTTCATCCTTTTTCCACAGTATGGCACTGGGCACACTTCTGAACAAAAATCTTCTTGCCCTTCTCAACATCACCCATTTTTAAATCGTTCTTTCTCCGTGTACGACCTAAGCCGTTCCCGCTCGCAAGCCAAACGTCCCGCTCTCTAATCCCAAGGACACGCCGGTCTGCACCTATGTACGGGTGAAAATGCCGGAATGATCTTCTTAAATAAATCGTTCTAACATACACCTAAAATTTACGGTGTTATAGCTCTACACTAAAAAAAAAAATTAGAAGTCAATTTTTTCTTTATAATTTGAAGCATAAAAATAATTTAAAGTTTAATAAATCACATACATTTGTATTTATTACTTAGCTTTGGTAGTTTGATTTTAACATATTGTCAATATTTGCTTCAAATTTTTTAAGGAAAAAAATGACTACTCTTGTCTACTTTTGGAAATACATCTCACCATCTGTGTGTGTGTGTGTGTGTGTGTGTGTGGTCATAGAATTTATAATAGGCACTAATTATGTCAGCCTTTGCTATGGAAGTAGACATTGTCTCTATTTTCCAAAGCTATGAGTACACCTGCTCTTTGCTCCACAGGGAAACACTATCTTTGTCTTTCAAGGCCTATAAGAAAACCTGCCATTGTCTACCTTACAAGGCTACTTGATATAGAGATAGTGTTAACAGTCAAGAACAAAGGGTAGTTAATATGTGCAGGAACATGAGACATCTATGAGTAATTATTTTGCAATATGCCTTGGCTGAAGTCAGCAGAAAAGGAATTTACTTAAATGATGCTGGGTAGTCCACAGAATCACATCCAAAACTTCTACTTGGGATGAGTCCTGATCATTCTTGCACCTTTGCATCAATGCCTTCCAAGGGCAGGTGCGTCTAGATGGTGCATCCTAAGTCCTGGTACAACATTTTTGCTGCAAGGGAAATAATTATCCAAAACTTTTGAGTCTATAGACAAAGGATGACTTTACCACCAACTAATATTAGTTTAGAAAGGAAATTTCTCAAATATAGAAAGGCATTAAAATACTCAGTTACAGGTGTCGACTACATTAGTTTGGGTTAATATAATGTCTGAATTTTAACTCTGTGATTGACAGAATTATGGCAAGCATGTTCTTTGTTCCCTGATGTTACACCAAAATTTGTTACATTATGTGGCAAAAGGAACTTTGCAGATGTAATCAACATTGCTATTCAACTAGCCTTAAAAAAGGGAGACTCTCCTGAATTATCCAGATGGTATCAAGTAATCATATGAGTCCTTAAAACAGAAGAAGAAAGCAGAAGAGGAATCAGAGATTCCAAGCATAAGAAGGATGCTATATCATTGCTGGCTAAGAGATGGAAAGAGCCATGTTGAAAGCATGAGAAGGAAACGAATTCTGCCAACAAGTACACTTGGAAGAAGACCTCAAGCCTCAGATGAATTTGATATTTAAATGCTAGCATGTAATTATGGAAATCTTAGTTCATAAGAATTGTAGATTAGTTGGAATATGAAGGCACTGACATTTCCTTTCAGAGAGTTCCAAATCTCAGTATTGCCGCTTACATCCATGGATTGCAAAGAGATTAAGGAAAAAAATAACAATCGTCAAACACATGTGAACAGTATCATATGAGCTCTCGATCTCCAACAGTGGTTCTCAAACTTCGACATGTGACAGAATAACCTGGAGGACTTGTTGAAACACAGATTGCTTGGTTCTTCTGCTCCCTTCCCCTGTCCCACTGGGAGCTTATGACTCAGTAGGACTGGAGGGGAACTTGAGAATTTATATTTCAAACACTTCCAAATAATGCTGTAAGTCCAGTGACCACCATAAAATAACAACTAGCCTGTGATATTACCCATGTTTTAAAAAAAAATGTTTCTAGGAATAACTGCAGAGCCCAGAAATGGAAAGGAAGACTAAGCATCTTACTGTTTTGATAGCAGTTCTTTAATCAGAATCCATAGGGAATTTCCAGTTAATCATTTGAAAATAAATTTAAACACTACTAGTCCTCTTAGGTTCCCAAAGTTATATGGGGGATATATTTCTAATCTACTACATAAAGCAACATGTTGCAAATGGAAAAATAACAGAATCCATGATCCATTATACTTACTAACTGCTAAATTTGGCATAATTGTTTGATATACATGTGAGCTTTGTCATTGTCATTTTAAAGTAGGGATAAATCATAACACTTCATATGTGTAGCAGTATAAGTTGATATAAATGTGAAAATACTAAATCAGTATCTCTAACTGGTATTTACAATCTACAGCTCTTAGAAATAATGGCAAACATAAAGTTAGCATTGTATACCTTTCATACAGAAACTCAATTTCCTAGAGCTGAACACTTACATCATTTTTAAATGTTTACAAATGTTAAATACAAGAACATAAACTATAATGTACTGTTTAGTAATTAATTATAAAGTGAAATTGCTGTAACCAAAAAATGGGTCAAAGCTTAGTGTACTATAGTACTCAAAAGCCCTCCACATACCCCTTTCTAATCACAACACTATTTTCCCAACATAACGCTATCCTTAGGTTTATGGTAATTTCCTTGACTTTTCTCTTTCACCTTACTCCTCAGGTGTGTATCTGTAAACACTAGAGCTCATCTTTATCTTTGGTATTTACATAAATTTAAATTACTTTCTCTATCATTTGTTATCTGGCTACCTTCACTCATTTTTATGTTTGCATTATTCATCCCTGCGGTACATGTAGCCACAGCTTATTTTTCTCTTTGTGCTCATCCACACATAAGCTCACAGTCAACACACACATATTTTTGTTAGGTACTTTCCTAGGAATAAAATTGTATGGTCAAGTAGTATGCTTCCTTATGTTCAATTTTGGTAGATGATGCTAAGCAATTTTCAAAGTTCTGTAACAATTTAGAATAAATGAGTGTTCCAATTTCTCCTCATTCTAACCTATATGTCTGTATGTATAATATTGTAGCCATTTTTGCACGGGGAACATATTTTTACGTTGTGGTCTTAATTTGCATTTCCTAATTATTAATACGGTTCAGCACATTTTAGTCTGTTTTTGTTTGTTTTCTGTATGGAGTGAAGATCATTTGATTCACTATCAAAACATGAAATACCTGTTTGAGTTGCTTGCTTATGTTTTTCTATAACATGGTCAGTCTCATTTCTTATGGGTTTATGGAAATTACATGTATTTTGGATATGAGTTCTTTGTGGATGGATCATCTCCGTTGAGCACAGTGTCTTCTTTCCAAGTACTGTAATATTGCTCAATCATATTTTTATATTTTTTTTTATAATTCTCTAATGTTTCTGTCTCTTTTGCTCTCTTGAATGTTTTTATTACTGATAAATAGAAATATAATTGAGTTCTAATTTATGAACATGAGAAACGACAGTTTGACATGAGATCATTAAATTTTTTTATGTATATTGCAGGTGAAGTCTTCTGTTCCCAAACTCTTCTTTGTAGGGTGATATGATAGCTATGGGAATATTTATGTTTAATATTATTTTAGCTTGTCCAATTTTTGCAGTTCTGTCTTCTTAGTAATTTGTCAATTTGTTCTAACTTTTTAAATTTGTCAATATAAAATTGCTATAATACTATCTTTTCATTTTAATATCATATTAAACATCCAGGATTTGTAATAATGACATCTTTTTTCTTTCTGTTATTGGTCAACTGTGTTTTTCTCTTCTTTATATTCATCAGTTTTGCATGCTGATTAGTTGAATTGTCAAACAATCAACATTTTGTTAGTTGACTCTCTGTATTGCACGTTTTCTGTTTCATTAATTTGTACCCTTATGTCTGTTATTTTCCTTTTTATGTCTTCTTTTGATTTATTTTGCTATATTTATACAATTTCTTGTGTTAGAATCTTCAACCATTCTTTTTCTGTCTTGTTTGTTAACATATATATATCAGGCTATATTGTGTCATCACTGCTTTAAATATGTCCAAAAAACTTTATAACATTTTTATTATCATTCATTGCAAAATATTTACTTAATTTCATTGTGATTTCCTCTCTGAACAATAAGTTATTTAGATCTTATCTGGGTAATTATTCACTATAGTATTATGTCCTATGTTTTCAAACTGATGGTTTATTTTTTCCCAATTTTTAGTCTTTTTTTGGCAATATGTTTGCTTTAAACTATCTAGTCTGCAAGCATCCAAAGTTATTTTGAAGTGTCTAAAATTTATAACATTTATTATAAAGTTCCACAAAAAGTTAAGAACAATTAGTACCTATTATATCAAATAATCTCTGCCTTGATGTTGAGAATAATGTTATTGCTCATGATAAACGAATGACAAAAAGAAAATTCTGTGAGATGAAAACAATGTTTTTATATGAAGATAACAGAAATCAAGAAGAAGCCTATTGTGACAGAGTTGTAGGAGCATATATTTCTTAGTGAAAATACTGACATAATCATATTTTAATAAATAATACTAAAGATATTATAGGAGAAAACGAAATCACTGTAAATTAATTATTAATCATCTAATACTTTGTGTTTAGCATTATGTTTATGTTAACTTCTGCCTAGGCTTTGCAAATACAGATTGCCTAGTGTAAATGTAGTAAATCCTGAGTTATTTCAATCTTGTGTCAACATACTTAATCAGTGAACATGCAATCTAAAAATGTGAAACTACCCCACATTTATGATTATTTTAATGTTCTGTCTCACCCGTCTATCCTCTGTCTTACAAGCATGTGCCATGGCACTTTGTTATGTTCATGTAAGGAAGGGAAATTATTACCAAGTCATTTATTTGTTACCAATAAAACAATTCATTTGTTTTCACAATTACAACAAATAGTCACATAAGGAAATGCATCCAAATCAGCATCTTGCTGTTAGGAAAAATAAAATTACCTCTCTAGCCAAATTCTGGATTAATTGAAAATTGAATAGTTTTCCCATATTCCAAACCAACGGCTACATTGCCCTCACTGTAGGGCCAATGTATTGAACTATGACTTTCACATTGTGAAAACATGGTCCTATCAGAATTTCGTTTAGAGTTTTCACAGAATTTTGCCTATGACATGGCAACATAAGAGATATTGGACTTTTGGAGACCAAAAAACTGAGATTTAGGAATATGACTCAAGGATGAAGTTAATAAAAAAAAAAAAAAGCTTAGCCATTCCTGAAATATCAAGAATAACTTAAACTCTTCAAGTACCTAGAGCTTTTTTTCCACATAGAGAAAAACCAAAAGAATATTAATTACATTGAAATATAGGGCTAGACTATTAGAGGGTTTATCTAAATATGAGAGTTGATAGCAGTGGAGAACAGAATATTGAAAAATTTAACAGGTTTCCCTTGTGGAAAGCTGTGATATGAGAGTTAAGAGTTTATCAAGTCTATATGTTATTTTAATACAATTTGAAGTACATGTACCAAAGTGTTCATAGGTTTTCACTTTGTTTCCCAATACCAATTTGTATTAATAGACTTTATTTTTTAGATTAGTTTTAGATTTTCAGAAAAATGAGAACATAGTACAGAGTTATATATACACCCGACATGCACAGTGTCTATCATTAATATTATACATTTATATGATATGGTATGTATATTTCATTATGATACATTGTTATTAACTAAAGTGTATAAACTAATCAGATTTCCTTAATTTATACCTAATGTCCTTTTTCTGTTCAATGGGTGTAGAAGTCTCCAACCATAAAATGGTTTTGTCTTTTTCTCTTTTCACTTCCATCAGTTTTTGCCTCGTGTATTTTCATTCTCTAATATTAGCTACATACTGATTTTTTTTTGAAATTAATATAGCGACTCCATTTTTTTTAGTGTTAGCATGGTACATATTGCTCATTTTCTTTAGTTTTAATCTATCTGTGTTTTTTTTATAATTAAAGTTGTTTTCTTATAGACAATACGTGGTTAGATATTATTTTATTATTCTACTCTCACAGTTTCTTTTACTTGGTATATTTTCACATGTAATGTGATATTTTATATAGTTGGATTAATAGCCACAATGTCTCTGACTCTGTTATACTTATTGCGATTGTTTTTTTCCATTTATAATGAGAATAATTGGTATACATCACTAAATAAATTTATATATACTGTGAAATAATTTCCACAATAGGTTCAGCTAACATTCAACCTTCTCATATAGATATAATAAAAAGTAAAGAAGAAAAAAAAGGAAAAAAAATCCTTGTGATGAAAACTCTTAGTATTTATGCTCTTAACTTTCCTACATATCATATATCAGTGTCACCAGTGGTCATCATGTTGTACATTATATCCCTAGTACTTGTTTATCATATAACTGGAAGTTTGTAACTTTTGACCACCTTTCTCCAATACCCTCTGCCCCAATTCTTTTTTCAGTTTCCAGGAATCACAAGTCTATTGTTTTTTGTTTTTTTTTCTTAAGGTTCCCAAGACGCCCAATATAAGTGAGATCATACAGCATTTGTCTTTTTCTGCCTGGTCAATTTCACTGAGCATGCCTTCCAGTTCCATCATGTTATCACAAAAGATTGGATTTTCTATCTAATTTTTAAGGCAGAATAATATTTTATCTATCTATCATCTATCTATCTATCTACCACAGTTATTTATCCATTCAACAATCAATGGGCATTTAGTTTGTTTCCATGTCTTGGCTCTTTAAAATGATGCTGCTATGAATAGCAGGGTGCAGATACCTTTGCCAGTTAGTGTTTTCATATCCTTTGGCTATATTCCCAGATATGGAATTGCTGAATCATATTGTAATTGTATTTTTAATTTTTTGAGACTCTTCAAAACTGTTTTTGGTAGTGGCTGTACCAATTTATATTCTGCCCAACAGTGCACAATTGTTCCCTTTTCTCAGCATCAACAATAGGATTTGTTATGTCTTGTCTTTTTGATGTTGACCATTCTAAAAGGAGTGAGATGATATCTCATTGTGATTTTAATCTGCATTTCCCTAATGACTACCAATGTTAAACATCTCTTCATGTACTTGTTGGCCTTTAGTGTATCTTCTTTGGAGAAATATCTATTCAAATATTTTGCCCATTTTTTAACTGGGTTATTTGTTGTCTAGCTATTGTGTTTGTGTAACGTCTTTGTATATTTTGGATATTAACCCGGTATCATATATACGGTTTGCAAATACATATATATATATATATATATATATATATATATATTTTTTTTTTTTTTTTTTTTTTTTTTCCCATTCTGTAGGTTGTTTTTTTTTCACTTTATTGATGGTTTCTTTTGCTGGGCAGAAGTTTTTAGTTTGATGTAATCCCACTTGTTTATTTTTTATTTTGTTGTTGTGCTTTAGGTGTCATATCCAAAAAATCATTAGCAAGATCCATGTCAAAGAACTTTATTCTTATGCTTTTATTTAGAAGTTTCATGGATTCAGGTCTTACATTTAAATCTTTAACTCATTTTGAGATAATTTTTGTGAGTGGTGTAAGATATGAATACCATTTTACTCTTTTATATATGAATATCCTATTATTCCCAGCACTATTTGTTGAAAAGACTGTATTTTCTCCATTGAATACTCTGGGCTCCCTTGTTAAATATTAGTTGACCAGGTGTTCTTGGGTTTATTTCTGGCCTCTGAAATCTGTTTCATTGGTCTATTTTTTGCCAGTACCATACTGTTTTGAAGACTATAGCTTTATAGCATAGCTCAGAATGAGAAAGTGTGATACTTCCTGCTTTGTTCTTCTTTCTCAGGATTTCTTTGGCTATTTTGGGTCTTTGGTGCTTCCACATAAATTTTAGGAGTGTTTTTTTTTTTTTCTACTTCTGTAAAAATTGCCACTGGAATCTTGATAAGAATTGAATCTATAGATGGCTTCTTAATCAATTTTTAACAATATTAATTCTTCCAATTCATAAACATGGGATACATTTTCCATTTATTTATGTCTTCAGGTTCTTTCATCAATGTCTCAGAGTTTTCAGAGCAGAGATCTTTCACCTCTTGGTTAATTAATTCCTAAATATTATATTGTTTTTGATGCTTTTCTTTGTTGGGAGATAGTTGATTACTGATTCTGTCTCTTTACTAGTAATCACTTTATTCAGATTTTCTAGTTGTGGTAAGTTGTATGTTTCTAAGAATTTTAAGAATTTTTCTATTTCTTGTAGGTTTTTCAGTTTCTTGCCATATGTTTCCATGGTAGCCTCTTACGTTTCTTTGAATTTCTTTGGTATAAATTGTAACGTCTCCTTTTTCATTTATATTTTTTTAATTTGGGTCTTTCTCCTTGGTTATTCTAGCTAAGTTGTTTTTTTTTTTTCAATTTTGTTTATCTTTTCAAAGAAACCATGTTTAGTTTGGTTAATCTTTTCTATCGTTTTCCTCTTTTCTATGTCATTTATTTCTGTGCTAATCTTTATTATTTTCTTTCTTCCTCTAAGTTTGGACTCAGATTGTTCTTCTTTTTCTAATTCTTTAAGGTGTAGAATTATGTTGTTTATTTGTTATTTTTCTGGCTTCTTAAGGTAGGCATTTATTGCTATGAATTTTCTCTTAGAACCTCTTTTGCTACATCCCATAATTTCTGGAATGTTATATTTTTATTTTAATTTGTACCAAATACCTTTTTTTAAAATTTTCATCAATTATTTCTTCTTTTATCCATTGGTTTTCAGTAGAGTATTGTTTAATTTCCATGTGTTTGTGAATTTTCCAGTTTTCCTATTATTGTTGATTTCTTGTTTTATGCTATGGTGGTCAAAGAAGATACTTGATATGATTTCAATCTCCTTGAATTTAGTAACACTTTTTTTGTGGCCTAACTTACATTCTATCCTAGAAAATGTTCTCTATGTGCTTAAATAGATGTGTATTCTGTTGCTTTAGATAGAATATTCTGTACTTGTCTGTTAGGTTAATTTGGTCTATAGTGTTGTTCAAATGTGCTGGTTCCTTATTGATCTGCTGTCTGGATGATCTATCCATTGAGAATACTATATAAAAGCTCCCAACTACTATTAATTTATTTCTCTCTTTATCTGTGTTAGTTTTTACTTTATATACTTAGGTACTCTGATGTAAGACCCATCAGTAATTACCATTGTTATATGTTCTTGATGTACCGTTCCTTTTATAATTGTATAATAATCTAGTTTGTCTCTTTTTACCATTTTTACCCTAAAGTCAATTTTGTTTAAGTATAATTACCCCCCCCTTTTTGTTTTTGATTACAATTTGCTTGAAATATCTTTATCATCCCTTCACTCTCAGTCTATATACATCCTAAAGGATAAAGTAAACCTCTAGTAGGCAGCATATTGTTGGGGTATTGTTTATTCATGTATTCAACCGTTCCATTTATTTATTTATTTATTTATTTATTTATTTTGTGGTACGCGGACCTCTCACTGTTGTGGCCTCTCCCATTGCAGAGCACAGGCTCTGGACGTGCAGGTTCAGGGGCCATGGCTCACAGGCCCAGCTGCTCCGCGGCATGTGGGATCTTCCCAGACCAGGGCACAAACCCATGTCCCCTGAATCGGCAGGTGGACTCTCAACCACTGCACCACCAGGAAAGCCCTCCATTTATCTTTAAAGTAATTAGTGATGAGTAATTTTTGATAAATAGCAAGGAATTGGCACTGCCACTTTGTAGATTGTTTTCTGGTTGCTTTGTAGAGCCAGATTTTCTTGTTTCTTCTGCAGCTCATTTTTTGTGTTTTGATGTCTTTGGGTATCAGTATTCTTTGACTTATTTTTTTGCATTTTATTTATTTATTTTTATACAGCAGGTTCTTATTAGTCATCAATTTTATACACATCAGTGTATACATGTCAGTCCCAATCACCCAATTCATCAAACCACCCCCCCACCCCCTGCCACGTTCTCCACTTAGTGTCCATATGTTTGTTCTCTACATCTGTGTCTCAATTTCTGCCCTGCAAACCAGTTCATCTGTATCATTTTTCTAGGTTGCACATACATGCGTTAATATACAATATTTGTTTTTCTCTTTCTGACTTACCTCACTCTGTATGACAGTCTCTAGATCCATCCACGTCTCTACAAATGACCCAATTTCATTCCTTTTTATGGCTGAGTAATATTCCATTATATATATGTACAACTTCTTCTTTATCCAGTCATCGGTCAATGGGCATTTAGGTTGCTTCCATGACCTGGCTACTGTAAATAGTGCTGCAATGAATATTGGGGTTCATGTGTCTTTTTGAATTATGGTTTTCTCTGGGTATATGCCCAGTAGTGGGATTGATGGGTCGTATGGTAGTTCTCTTTTTAGTTTTGTAAGGAACCTCCATACTGTTCTCCATAGTGGCTGTATCAATTTATATTCCCACCAGCAGTGCAAGAGGGTTCCCTTTTCTCCACACCCTCTCCATCATTTGTTGTTTATAGATTTCCTGATGATGCCTATTCTAACTGGTGTGAGGTGATACCTCACTGTAGTTTTGATTTGTATTTCTCTAATAATTAGTGATGTTGAGCAGCTTTTCATGTGCTTCTTGGCGATCTGTAGGTCTTCTTTGGTAAAGTGTCCATTTAGGTCTTCTGCCCATTTTTGGATTGGGTTGTTTGTTTTTTTTAATATTGAGCTGCATGAGCTGTTTATATATTTTGTAGGTCAATCCTTTGTCTGTTGAGGCATTTCAAATATTTTCTCCCATTCTGAGGGTTGTCTTTTGGTTTTGTTTCTGGTTTCCTTTGCTGTGCAAAAACTTTGATGTTTCATTAGGTCCCATTTGTTTATTTATTTTTTTTAATTTCCATTACTCTAGGAGGTGGATCAAAAAAGATCTTCCTGTTATTTATGTCAAAGAGTGTTCTTCCTATGTTTTCCTCTAAGAGATTTATAGTGACCAGCCTTACATTTAGGTCTCTAATCCATTTTGAGTTTATTTTTATGTATGGTGTTAGGGAGTGTTCTAATTTCATTTTTTTACATGCAGCTGTCCAGTTTTCCCAGCACCACTTATTGAAGAGACTGTATTTTCTCCATTGTATATCCTTGCCTCCTCTGTCATAGACGAGTTGACCATAGGTGTGTGGGTTTATCTCTGAGATTTGTATCTTGTTCCATTGATCTATATTTCTGTTTTTGTGCTAGTACCATATTGTCTTGATGACTGTAGCTTTGTAGGATAGTCTGAAGTCAGGGAGTCTGATTCCTTGAGCTCCGTTTTTTTCCCTCAAGACGGCATTGGCTATTTGGGGTCTTTTATGTCTCCATACAAATTTTAAGATTTTTTTGTTCTAGTTCTGTAAAAAATGCCATTGGTAATTTGAGAGGGGTTGCATTGAATCTGTAGATTGCTTTGGGTAGTAGAGTCATTTTCACAATATTGATTCTTCCAACCCAAGAGCTTGGTATATCTCTCCATCTGTTGGTATCATCTTTAATTTATTTCATCACTGTCTTATTGTTTTCTGCATACAGGCCTTTTGTCTCTCTAGGTAGTTTTATTCCTATGTATTTTATTCTTTTTGTTGCAATGGTAAATGATAGTGTTTCCTTAATTTCTCTTTCAGATTTTTCATCATTAGTGCCCAGGAATGCAAGTGGTTTCTGTGCATTAATTTTGTATCCTGCAACTTTACCAAATTCATTGATTAGTTCTAGTAATTTTCTGGTGGCATTTTTAGGATTCTCTATGTATAGTATCATGTCATCTGCAAACAGTGACAGTTTTACTTCTTCTTTAACAATTTTTTTTAATTTCTTTTTCTTCTCTGATTACCGTGGCTAGAACCTCCAAAGCTATGTTGAATAATATTCGTGCGAGTGGACATCCTTGTCTTGTTCCTGATGTTAGAGGAAATGCTTTCAGATTTTCACCATTGAGAATGATGTTTGCTGTGGGTTTCTTATGTATGGCTTTTATTATGTTGAGGTAGGGTCCCTCTATGCCCACTTTCTGTAGAGTTTTTATCATAAATATATGTTGAATTTTGTCAAAAGCTTTTTTTCCATTTATTGAGCTGGTCATATGGTTTTTATTCTTCAATTTGTTAATATGGTGTATCACATTGATTGATTTGCATATATTGAAGAATCCTTGCATCCTTGGAATAAATCCCACTTGATCATGGTGTATGATCCTTTTAATGTGTTGTTGGATTCTGTTTGCTAGTATTTTGTTGAGGATTTTGCATCTATATTCGTCAGTGATATTGGTCTGTAATTTTTTTTTCTTTGGTAATATCTTTGTCTGGTTTGGGTATCAGGGTGATGGTGTCCTCATAAATGAGTTTGGGAGTGTTCCTTCCTGTGCAATTTTTTGGAAGAGTTGGAGAAGTGTGGGTGTTAATTCTTCTCTAAATTTTTGATAGAATTCACCTGTGAAGCTATCTGGTCCGGGACCTTTGTTTGTTGGAAGATTTTTAATCACAGTTTCAATTTCATTACTTGTGATTGGTCTGTTCATATTTTCTATTTCTTCGTGGTTCAGTCTTGGAAGATTATAACTTTCTAAAAATGTGTGCATTTCTTACAGGTTGTCCATTTTATTGGCATAGTGTTGCTTGCAGTAGTCTCTTAGGATGCTTTGTATTTCTGTGGTGTCTGTTGTAACTTCTCCTTTTTCATTTCTAATTTTATTGATTTGATTCCTCTCCCTCTTTATCTTGATGAGTCTGGCTGAAAGTTTGTCAATTTTGTTTATCTTCTCAAAGAACCAGCTTTTAGTTTTATTGATCTTTGCTATTGTATTCTTTGTTTCAATTTCATTTATTTCTGCTCTGATCTTTATGATTTCCATTCTTCTGCTAATTTTGGGTTTTCCTTGCTCTTATTTCTCTAGCTCCTTTAGGTGTAAGGTTAGATTGTTTACTTGAGATTTTTCTTGTTTCTTCAGGTAGGTTTATATAGCTATAAACTTCCCTCTTAGAACTGCTTTTGCTACATCCCGTAGGTTTTGGATTGTAATGTTTTCATTGTTATTTGTCTCTAGCTATTTTTTGATTTCTTCTTTGATTTCTTAATGATGTCTTGGTTATTTAGTAACTTATTGTTTAGCCTCCATGTGTTTATGTTTTTTACGTTTTTTTTCCCCTGTAATTCATTTCTAATCTCATAGCTTTGTATTCAGAAAAGATGCTTGATATGATTTCAATTTTCTTAAATTTACCTAGGCTTGACTTGCAACCCAAGATATGATCTATCCTGGAGAACGTTCTGTGTGCACTTTAAGCAGAAAGTGTAATCTGCTGTTTTTGGATGGAATGTCCCATAAGTATCAATTTAATCTTTCTGGTCTATTGTGTCATTTAAAGCTTGTGTTTCCTTATTAATTTTCTGTTTGGATGATCTGTCCACTGATGTAAGTGAGGTGTTCAAATCCCCCACTATTAATGTGTTACTGTTGATTTCCTCTTTTATAGCTGTTAGCAGTTGCCTTATGTATTGAGTTGCTCCTATGTTGGTTGCATATATATTTATAATTGTTATAACTTTTTCTTGGATTGATCCCTTGATCATTATGTATTGTCCTTACTTGTGTCTTGTAACATTCTTTATTTTAAAGTCTATTTTATCTGATATAAGTATTGCTACTCCAGCTTTTTTTGATTTCCATTTGCATGGAATATCTTTTTCCATCCTCTCACTTTCAGTCTGTATGTCTCCATAGGTCTGAAGTGGGTCTCTTGTAGACAGCATATACATGGGTTTTGTTTTTGTATCCATTCAGCAAGCCTGTGTCTTTTGGTTGCAGCATTTAATCCATTCACATTTAAAGTAATTATCAATATGTATGCTCCTATGACCATTTTCTTAATTTTTTTGGGTTTGTTTTTGCAGGTCCTTTTCTTCTCTTTGTTTCTCACTTAGCGAAGTTCCTTTAGCATTTGTTGTAGAGCTGGTTTGGTGGTGCTGAATTCTCTTAGCTTTTGCTTGTCTGTAAAGCTTTTGACTTTTGTGTCAAATCTGAATAAGGTTCTTGCCAGGTAGAGTAATCTTGGTTGTAGGTTCTTCCCTTTCATCACTTTAAGTATATCATGCCACTCCCTTCTGGCTTGTAGAGTTTCTGCTGAGAAATTAGCTGTTAACCTTTTGGGAGTTCCCTTGTATTTATTTGTCATTTTTCCTTTGCTGCTTTCAGTAATTTTTCTTTGTCTTTAATTTTTGCAAATTTGATTACTATGTGTCTTGGAGTGTTTCTTCTTGGGTTTATCCTGTATGGGACTCACTGCACTTCCTGGACTTGGGTGGCTATTTCCTTTCCCATTTTAGGGAAGTTCTCAACTGTAATTTCTTCAAATATTTTTTCAGGTCCTTTCTCTCTCTCTTCTCCTTCTGGGACCCGTATAATGTGAATGTTGTGCTTAATGTTGTCCCAGAGGTCTCTTAGGCTGTCTTCATTTATTTTCATTCTTTTTTCTTTATTCTGTTCCTCAGCAGTGAATTCCACCATTCTGTCTTCCAGGTCACTTATCCGTTCTTCTGCCTCAGTTATTCTGCTATTGATTCCTTCTAGTGTATTTTGCATTTCAGTTATTTTATTGTTAATTTCTGTTTGTTCTTTAATTCTTCTAGGTCTTTGTTAAACATTTCTTGCATCTTCTCTATCTTTGCCTCCATTCTTTTTCCGAGGTCCTTAATCATCTTCACTATCATTATTCTGAATTATTTTTATGGAAGGTTGCCTATCTCCACTTCATTTAGTTTTTTTTCTGGGGTTTTATCTTGTTCTTTCATCTGGTACATAGCCCTCTGCCTTTTCATCTTGTCTATCTTTGTGTGAATGTGGTTTTTGTTCCACAGGTTGCTGGATTGTAGTTCTTCTTGTTTCTGCTGTCTGCCCTCTGGTGGATGAGGCTATCTATGAAGCTTGTGCTAGTTTCCTAATGGGGGGAACTGGTGGTGGGTAGAGCTGGTTGTTGCTCTGGTTGGCAGAGCTCAGTAAAACTTTAATCCACTTGACTGCTGATGGATGGGGCTGGGTTCCCTCCCTGTTGGTTGTTTGGCCTGAGGCGACCCAACACTGGAGCCTACCCAGGCTCTTTGGCTGGGCTAATGGCTTACTCTGGGAGGGCTCACACCAAGGAGTACTTCCCAGAACTTCTGCTGCCAGTGTCCTTGTCCTCACAGTTAGACAGAGCCACCCCCTCACCTCTGCAGGAGACCCTCCAACACTAGCAGGCAGGTCTGGTTAAGTCTCCTATGGGGTCACTGCTCCTTCCCCTGGGTCCCGATGTGCACAGTACTTTGTGTGTGCCCTCCAACAGTGGAGTCTCTGTTTCCCTCAGTCCTGTCGAAGTCCTGCAATCAAATCCCGCTAGCCTTCGAAGTCTGATTCTCTTGGAATTCCTCTTCCCGTTGCCAGGTTGGGAAGCCTGACGTGGGGCTCAGAATCTTCACTCCAGTGGGTGGACTTCTGTGGTATAAATGTTCGCCAGTTTGTGAGCCACCCACCCAGCAGTTGTGAGATTTGATTTTATTGTGATTGTGCCCCTCCTACCATCTCATTTTGGCTTCTCCTTTGTCTTTGGATGTGGGGTATCTTTTTCGGTGAGTTCCAGTGTCTTCCTGTTGATGATTGTTCAGAAATTTGTTGTGATTACGGTGTTCTCACAGGAGGGAGTGAGAGCATGTCCTTCTACTCCGCCATCTTGAACCAGTCTCTCTGCTTTGACTTCTTTATTGTGCTCTTTTGTGTAGTCCCTATAGGATTTTCCCTTGTAGTTATGATGAGGCTAACATAAAATATCTTACATTTATGATTCTGTATTTTAAACTGATAATACTGAAGTTCAATAGACTTTGTAAACTATGCTTTTACTTTTCTTCTTCCTCACACTTTAGGTTATTGCTGTGGTAATGTACATGTCTTTTTTTATATATATATTCTGTAACTAATAATAGCTTATTATAGTTATGTTTATTTTTCCTGATTTCTTATTTTTTTAACTTTTACCCTAGAGTTATAAGTGAATATGCACCACTATTACCATATTGCAGAACCTAACTATGACTACATATTTACCATGCCAGTGAGATGAACACTTTCTTTTTACATTTTTATTATGTTAACTATCAGCATTTTACTTTCATTTAATAAACTTCCTTTAATATGTCATGTAAGTCTAGTGTGATGGTAGTGAACTTTCAGCTTTTGTTTGTTTGTTTGATAAAATCATTATCCCTCCTTTATTTCTGAAGGACAGCTTCATGGAGTATAGAATTCTTGGTTGATAGTTTTCTTTCAGTATTTCAAATATGAGATCCCATTCTCTCCTCGTCTGAAAAGTTTTTTTGAGAAATATGTCCATAGTCTTCTGGAGGTTCCCTTGTAAGTAACTTCTTTCTTTTTACTTGCTGTTCTTAAAATTCTTTCTTTGTCTTTGATGATTTAATTACAATATGTCTTGGTATAGCCCTCTTATGGTTTGACATATTTGGGGTCCTTTGGGCCTCATTGATCTAGATATCCATTTCTTCCTCCAGGTTTAGAAGTTTGCAGCTCTTATTGCTTTAAATATACTTTCTTTTCCTTTATTTTTCTCATCTCTTTCTGAAATTTCTATAACATGAATATTGCTTCTTTACATTGTGTCCCATAATTCCCATGGGCTTTCCTTACTCTGTTCATTCTTGTTGTTGTTGTTGTTCCTCTGACAATGGAATTTCCAGTGTCCTGTCTTCCAGGTTGCTAATTCTTTCTTCTGCATGACTGAGTCTACTTTTGACACTTTCTATTAAATTCTTCAGTTCATTTATTGTATTTCTCAACTCTAGACTTTCTGTTTGTTAGGGGTTTTTTATGGTTGCTATTTCCTTGTCAAACTTCTTGTTTTGTTCATGCATTCTTTTCTTCATTCCATTTAGCTGTCTATATTTTCTTATAGTTTACTAAACTTCCTTAAGAGGATTAGTCTGTAATATTTCTCTGAGAGTTCATAAATCTCCATTTCTTTAGGGTCAGTTATTGAAGCTTTATTAGTTTCCTTTTTTAGTGTCATATTTATCTGTATTTTTATGATATTTGATTCCTTAATTTGGTATCTATACAGTTGAATAATCAGGCTCCTCTTCCAGACTTCACAGGTTTACACAGATTATTCATCACCAGTTAGCTCAGTTTGGGCTTCTGTTTGTGTCTACCAGTAATGTCCTTGGGCAGATGGAACCTTCTATTATAGTCTATTTTTGGATGCACCTGTTCAGGTTTTGAGGATGGGAGGGCATGCCTCTGGCTCAGATCAGTTGGATAGAACTATCTTGGTTTCCTAGTCAAGTGAAATTGCAGAATGGGTTTTATGGTTATCAGGATTCTCTGGTTGAGACTGTGTACTCTTTATATTTAGCAGTGGATGAATTAGCTTCCCTGCCCCTGCCCTGGTAGGACAGCAGGATAGTAATCAGAGCCTATACAATCCATTGTTTAGGGACATAAATCAGGCCAGACTGTGCACCAAATTCCAGGGTCTGATGAGGCCACTAGTTTTGCTCTGCAGATGGGGTATGCCAAGGCTGTGATCTCTGTTCAAGTGCCACTATACATAGTGTTTTTGAATGGGCAACACAGCTTCCCATGTGCTCTGGTTAGCGGCCCCCTCCCCGTTCAGACAGGCTGAAGATTGTATTTAGCAATGAGCAGCACAACAAATTAGATCCCTGCTGCTGTGCAGTGGAAGAAGGAGCTCTAAAGCTGATAAAGCTCTTTCTTTGTTGTGTTAACTCAAGCTGACCTACACCCCAAATTCCCTGGCAAAACAGGGCCACTGTCTTTGATTTGCAAACTGTTGACTCTGTCTCACTTCTCTAGGCTTGAGCGGCATTGGGCTGCACAGTTTCTAGGAGTTGTCCCCAGCTCTTCTGGTTAGAGGGGTCTAGAAGGCACTCTCCTTAGTGAATGGGGCTATGCCTCAGGAGGGGCTTTGCCTATGCAGGAGGGTGAGGGAACACTCTAGGTTATTCTCAATTTTCCAAAAATGCTGTCTCCTGTTGGGAGGACTGACAGCTAGCCTCAGCCTTGGCTATGAATTAATCCTCTTGCTGGTGCATAGTAAGGGAACCCTCCTTTTCCACTACTGACTTTGCTCTGGGGATGATCACCTCTGCCTGCCTCCCTCTCAGCCGGAGCACTGCTGGGCTGCACAGCTTGCAGGAACTGTTGCCAGCCCTTCTGATCAAATGGGACTGGAAGACATTCTCTGCAGTAGATGGAGCTAAGACTCTACTTAAAAAGGCTAGACATGGGCAAACCAGGTTCTTTGGCCAGCAATACTAATCAGGCAGATAGTACCCTGCCAAATTCCCTGGTCAGAGTGTATCCCTAACTTATTTCTTCAGATGAGCAAAGTCTATGGTTGGGATTACTACTTGGGCACTACAAGTATAAACTTGGTCTATAAAGATCCTTGTGCTCTTTGTTGCAAGCACTGTCCCCTCCTCTGCCATAGTCAGACTCTCAGTGGTTGAGCCCAGCAGATTTGCCTGCAATCCTTGTGATGTCAGATAAGAATAGGGGTTTCCACAATGGGACCCTGACTTTGTGGGTAGGGCTGGTTGTCCTCCTTAAGTTCTCTTTTCCCACTAGAGGAACCAGAGTAGTATGTGCCACCTCACTGCATTGTCTTGCATTGGGCCTGAGGGAGGGGCAATGTGGTAAAAATGTAGTGACTTCTCTTACCTTCTAATGCAATCTGTCTTGGTCTCTGTGGTGCAGGGTGGGGCTTCAGTCTCACCCTTGTGTTCTAGGATTTTCTAAGTGGTGTCTTTTCCTTGAATAATTGTTAGTTGTTCTTGTGAGGAGAAGCACAATCAGGAATGAACTGTATCAACATCTTTGTGACTCCCTCCAGTCCTGCAATTTTTCTTTGTTTCCTTTTCCTATCCTCACCTCTTTGTTTTCTCTGATTTAATTTTTTATTTTATACAATTCAAGTTTCTCTCTTTTTTTCTTATTATACTTCTTTAAAAAATATTTTTAGTCATTGCACTAGAGTTTGCCATATATGTTTAAAACTAATCGAAGTCCACTTTCAGATAACTTTATTCCAGTTCTTGGGTAGCATTGGTATCATACAGCAGAATATTCTGAATTTCTCCCTTCCAACCCCATAACACTGCTGCCATTCATTTCATTTATCCTTATGCTATAATTGCCAAATACATTTTTACTGTTATTACTTTGAGATAATATCTGGTCAATTAATTAAGAATATAAAAAGTAAAATATTTATTTTACCTTCATTTGTTCCTTCCTTGGTACTTCCTTTCTTTATGTAGGTCCAAATTCTAACTTATATTGTTTTTCTTTTCTATGAAGAAATTATTTTAACATTTCTTATCAGGTATGTCTACTGGTGAAAAGTTCTCTCCATTTTGCTTTTTGGATAAAGTCTTTATTTCTCCTTACTTTTTGAAGGATAATTTTACTAAATACAGAATTCTAGGAGGATTTTATTTTTGTCTATCAGTAATATATATTTCACTCCACACTCTTGCTTGTTTGGTTTCTGATGAGAAGTCCAATACAATTCTTATTATTCTTTCTATAGTCAATGTAATTTTTCTTCTGAGTTCTTTTCAAGATTTACCCTTTGTCTTTGGTTTTCCATAGTTAGAATATTATATGCCTAGGTGTAATTTTATCAGCATTCATACTGCTTGGTGTTCTCTGAGTTTCCTGGATCAGTAGTTTGGCATCTGGATATTTTTTTCCTTTTACCCCATTCATTGTCTCTTTGCTTTTCAGTTTGGGAAATTTCTATTGACATATCTTCAAACTCACTAATTTCTTCCTTGGTTGTGTCCAGTTTGCTGATGAGCCTAAAAATGGCATTCTTCATTTCATAGAGTGGTTTGATTTTAGTATTTCCTATTGATCATTTCTTAATAGTTCCACCTCTTTGCTTACATTACCCATCTGTTCCTACCTGTGTCTACATTTTTCCATTAGAAATTTTAACATATTAATCACAGTTATTGTAATTTTTTATCTAATGATTTCCAAATGTATATCATATCTGAGTCTGGTTCTGATTCTTGCTTTGTTTTTTCGGAATGAGATTTTTTTTTACCTTTTAGAATGACTTATAATCTTTTGTTAAAAGTTGGAGGTAACATATATGTCTGTTGACTAAAAACAAATATGCACTATCTAAAAGTTGAAAGTTATGTTTTATTGGGCAGGCATACTGAGGACTTCAAGCTCGGGAGGCAGCATCTCAATTAAGCCTCAGAAAACTGCTCCAAGGAGGCAAGGGGGGAGGTAGGATATATAGGAGTTTTGCAACAAAAGGCAGGTAGTAGGAACAAAAGATTACTGTTAAAAAAAGAAAACTAGATATCTCCAGTTAAGGAATACAGCACTTTTCTATGTATAGGAATATGCAAGAGTCTAGACTTACTGAAATAATTCTTTTGATATGTACCTCAGCTATCTCGGGCCAGTATCCTGTATTTTCATATCCTGAGTTTCCTCAGGGTTCACCATCAGGAGTGGCTGCAGTCTGATGGCTGATAGATGGCAGGTATTCTTTGTTTCCTTCCTGAGTTTCCTCAGGGCTTACCAGCTCACCATTGGAGGTGGCTGCAATCGCTAATGACTGTGATATCCTTTGTTTACTGATATGGCAAGATGTATTTTTTTACTCAAGAAAAACTTGTTTCCTTTTTTTTTTTTTTCCTTCTTACTCTCCCCAGTTGTTATTGTTTTCCCTTGAGAACTTTTTCTTACATAGAGTATGGGCCTTGCAGTGCTTTCAGTTGTAATCCATTGTTACTATACTGGAGCCCTGTTTTGGTATAAGGTATGGGGGAGGGGAGTGTTGTATAATGTTATGATTAAATCTTGGTCTTTTAGTCGTCTTCAGTGCTTTAGAGGACCTTAAATTTTTGGCTCCACAGATGATCCATTAAGACTAATGAGGGCTGGGATTGACTAATTGTCTTTCGCTGCATATATAAGGCTCTAGTAATGTTACTTCCGATGGAAAGAAGGTGCTTGTTACCTTCTGGGCATATTTCCAATTACTTTTCCCTTTCCTTTGCCTGAAACAATAGGGCATTTTCCTAGGCTCCTTACTTCAGTAATCTAATAGAGTTCCAGGTTATAATACCTACAATAGTATGGAATCCCTCTAAGACTGTGGGCCCAAGGAGTTTCTCAATCTTAAATTAATCTACACTCATCCTGCATCAATTCGTTAGAATCCTTATAAAAGTGTTCCTATCAGTGAATGTACATTAGCTTTTGCTTCAGATAAGATGATCTCACTGGTTATTCTCTGTATTTTCCTGTCTCTTTAGATTGCAGGATAGGGGTTTGCCCTATGACCTCAGTCCTCTGATGAGTATAACAAAAGTCATTGGTTTTCACTTTGTTCAGTTTCTTTTCTTATTGTAAGAACAGGAGTGATATTTTTCAAATCTTTTTTATGTCATAGCAGTCCACCTTTTCCCCAATATTTTTATTTTAAAAGCTTGAACTTTGATTCTTTACCTGCAGGACAATAAAATTCATAAAATGTATACCTTCACGTGAAATTTATATAAACAGTGATGTCTATAAAATTCATTAAATGTAGAACTATATTGTCCCATTACATCCTTGCAGAATATTATTTTTTTAAAAAAGATGTTATTTATAAGAATCATTCTACCTATTCTAGCCAATTCATCATTTGAAATATTTTTTTATGAATCATTTTCTCTCCATTCTATAGGCATCAGTCAAAATAAATCCACAACTTTTCTTGAACTCTTTCTTTGCCACTGTAACATAGGTTTTCATGCTTTTCCAGTAACTTTCTCTTCCTTTTCTTATTTCAAAATCAAAATCCAAATAAATAAAATTAAGTGCAAACCAAGATCTTTTATCTGGTTTACTTCACATTTCCAAACTTTTATCCGTTTACCCTCACTTCTGCCCTGTTTACTGTTTTACAAACATACTTTGTTTTTTCTTGCATGAAGGAGACATTATGTCTGTATTTATTACAATCCACTGTGATTTCTTCCTAGAACACTTTAATTGCTTCCTAACTTGTTTATATATAACATCCAAAGTGACCAGCTAAACTTCATTTAAAAGTAAATACAATCAAGCCATTTTTCTGTTCAATACTCTTCAGTGGTTTCTCGTCATACCTAAAACAGAAATTTCTTACCTTGGGGCTTCCCTGGTGGCGCAGAGTTTGAGAGTCCGCCTGCCGATGCAGGGGACACGGGTTCATGCCCCGGTCCAGGAAGATCCCACATGCCGTGGAGTGGCTGGGCCCGTGAGCCATGGCCGCAGAGCCTGTGCATCCGGAGCCTGTGCTGCGCAACGGGAGAGGCCACAACAGTGAGAGGCCCGTGTACCACGAAAAAAAAAAAAAAATTCTTATCTTGGCCTAGTAGGCCCTCCTTGGAGATGGTTCTGACTTTTTCTTCAGTGTGTCTCCTATTATGTCTTAAAATAATTTCACAGCAGCGTCAGTGGTCCTTTTATGGTTCCTGAGATGAAGCAAGATCGTCATCTCAGGGACATTGACACCACTCTTTATCTGGTTGGGATGCTTTTCTCCTAGAACATGCCTTTTATGACTTGCCCCCTCGTTTTCCATTGGCTCCTCTGAAGTTAACTCCTCAAAGAACCCTTTCCTTACAAGCCCTCTGTAATAGGTTCTATCATTTTCTATCTTCTTTCCCAAATCATCCATGATATTTTTCTGTCCTCTTACCTGGCATATTTTTCTTGATAGTCTTTTTTACCATATTAACTACTATTGTATTATTTTTTTAACTTGATATATGGTACCTGTATTATATTACATTTCTATGAGTACAGGATTTTGTCTGTCTTGTTTCCTCTTATATCCAAAATAAATTAATAATTACATTTTGAATAAAATAAACTAGATTTTATACATATCCAAATTTCAATCATTTATTATTCTCCAATCAAGTTTTGCTTGATGCATGAGGCCTTCCCTACCTAATCTGTATATGTTAAACTTACTCTTCTTAATTGAAATAAGAATTATGATATTATAATTTATTGAGGATTGATTTCATTGTTTTTTTTCTATCAGTGTTCCAGCAAACTCCCATGTTGCCAGATCATACCTCAATACCTACACCCTAAACTCCATGCAGTTATATACATCCTCTCTTCTGTCCCCATCTCTCACTCCTCCACAACTGTTGTGACTCTCTGTGCTCTCTACAGTTTATAATTCATGCCAGCAAAATGCCCTAGATCCCTAAACTCTTTGACTAATGTTGCATTATCATTCTTGATGTAATTGATACTCAGGTTTTTCCTGAGACCTAGGTAACCCTGTGGCTCTCTCAGGTGGTACTTGTCTGATCCCAAAGTCTTTGTACCGCTTGTTTTTTATTGCTTCTCCCTTCCTATCCCAATAATGTTGAATGTTTTGATAACAAGCTATATTATCCAATACACTTCATTATAGTCATTTACCAACTCACTATTTAATGGTCTTAAGTTCTGGTTCACTGTCATGTTTTCCAACACTATTCTATTTTAAACTTTAAGTGACTTGAATATATTGATATATACCAATAAACTGGCCTAATAAACTGTTGATAGGAGGCCTATCAACAAACTGGCCTCCTCTTTGAAATTGCCTTCTCATATTAATTTCCATCAACTGTAGATATTGTTTCCCATAGTCATAGCCTAGACCTGGTCCTTCTAGTAACTACAATTTCCCAGTAATCTAAGTTTCAAACATTCCCTCCTCTATGTGTTTGCATTTCATTCCTTCATAGAAATTTAAAATAACATAGTTAGTTATTGTCTTCTCACAGATTCTATGTGTCCAGAGTCTGGTCATGACTTATCTGGGCCCTCTGCACAGTTGCATTCGCAAAGTTAGTGAAGGATGGGTTCTTTTCTGTGGGCTCAACTGGGGAATGGTCTGTGTCAAAGCTCAATCATGTGTTTGGCAGGATTTATTTTTTTGTGTCTATAAGACTCATGGATGCTCTGGCAAAAGCAGCAAGGAGAGCAACTCTAGAAGGATTCTAATATAAAGTAGTCATGGAAGTAACAATCATTACTTTTGCCACATACTATAAGTTTGAAGCAATTCACAGGTACTGCCCATACACAGTGGGAGGGTATTATAAAGAGCATGAACAGCAAGAGGTGGGGATCACTGGGATTTCCTTAAATAAAGAGATCCTTAAATCCATTAACACTTCCAACTCAAATACCATTTCTCTGTTTACAGAAAAACTACTTGGAGTTTTCTGGACTTGCTGCCTTGATTTTCCCTTGTTGTCAGTCTCCTTGCATGCATTCAATTCATGATTTTCTCCACCATTCTCCCCAAACTGCCTTAGTCTAGGTCACCAATCACCTATATATTACAAAATGCCATGGTCAGTTCTTAACTTTCATCTTACTTGACCCATCAGTAGCAGTAGTCATCTAATAACTTCTGTCTCCTTTAAAATCTCTTTTTTATATGACTTCTAGAACATAGCATTCTCTTGGTTTTCCTGCTATTTTACTAGAGTCTTTTCTCCTGTTTATATTTCTGACTATGCTTTTTTCCCTGAAAAACTTTCCCTTGAAGTACTCCAGGTCTTATTCTTTGAACTTCTTTTTATTTATTTAATTTTTACTTTATCCACTATTTTGATGATCTCTTAAATTCTCATGGTTTTAAATATAACCTGTGAATCAATGATTCCAAAATTTATATATTTATTCTGGAGGCCCCACTTGAACTTATTTTTATTAAACTGCATTCTCTATAGTAGCCTCACACTGATGTTTAATAGGAATCTGCCTTAAACTGAAATTCCTCTCAGTTGTTGACAACACCCTCCACTTGATAAAGCCAACATATTTGCAACCATTCTTATCTTCTTTCTTTCCTATATCTTGCTTGTTTTCCTCCCTTTCTCCTTCCTTCCCTCATTCTCTCATCGTCTTCTCCCTCTCTATCTCTCTCTTAGCCCCAATAATAAATTCATCACAAAACCTCTTTGGCACTCATTTCCAAATATTTCCAGAATATGCTCATTACTGATCCTATTCTTGACTACCATTCTGGTTCGTGACACTGCCATCTTTCTTCTGGATTATTGCAATAACCATCTATCTGTTCCTCTTTCTTCTCCCCTTGTTTTATACCCCCTTCCAACAATCCCCAATTTCAGGGTCAACTTTCCATATAGCAAATAAATCTATTTATTTAGTTAGTTTTTTAAAGACTTAATTTCTTAGAGAAGTTTTTAGCTTTCAACAAATGCAGACCAGAGGGGGAACTGAATTCAGGAGAGTGCACATCAACTTTTATATGACCTATCAGCAGTATTTTTTTGTCTACTTTAAACACTTCCTTTACATGATTTCCAGTGGAAGAAACAATAGATATGAAAATTAAAAGAATGAAAACCAAAAATACATTAGCTACTTTTTATGTGTTTTGCAGGTTTATAGGATTTGATTGTATTTAACTTTATATATCACCAAAAAAATATACAGCTATTATCCAAAAGTGAATACGACAGACTTGAAAGTTAATACCTTCTGGCTATTATGATTTGTCTATTTTTTTATGTCAATCCACTATAATTTGATATTTTGATTTGTGATATACTAGATATATGACTCCAGAAAATATTCTTAACAAAAAATGAATAACATCCTACCTCACAGGAAGCCTACTTAGAAGACACTTCAACAGAATGCTATGAATCAATATATAAATTATAAATTGTTATAAAGATTTTGTATTTTAAAGCACCCTCCCCCCAAAAAATCCTATGAATTTTGTCATCAGTTACAATTCAGTTGTGTATTTCACTTCCTTGAGTCTTAAATCTCTTATAAGTTGCAAATAAGTACCTTAGCTCTGACTTTGAGATTTGAGCACTTGATCAAAAAGTGTGGAGCCATACTGTTAATCCCTTTGAGAAAAGATCTTTTTATAAATTTCTTGGGCATTTTAGAGATTGCTTTCCTTTTTCTTTACTGTTCTGGAAAATATTTTTAATAGACTATATTTTAGAGTAGTTTTAGGTTTATAGCAAAATTGAGTGGAAGACATAGAGGTTTCACATATATCTTCTGGCCCTATTCATGCAGAGCTTCCCATTAACATCCCTCCAAAGTGGCACACTTGTCACAATTGATGAACCTGAATTGAGGCATCATTGTCACCTGAAGTTTACATTGGCTTCACTCTTGGTGTTGTAAAGATTGTTTTAAAAATGATTTTTTTTCTATTAATACCAGCTTAAAAGCATATGCCAAGGGATTCTCATATCAAGGAAAATTAAGAGAAAATAAAGCAGGTTTCTTTTATATTCAGTATTTATCTGTGTCATGATTTTAAGGACAGATAAAAAGCATTTCTTTCCATAACTCACTTAGCTTGCACACAATTTATTCCTTATAGGAAGAAACCTTATTGAAAATCACCACAGTCCCAGAAGAATGCTCAGATCTTGTTCCAATTCCCAATATAGCATCTCTAGAATTTTTTATTTTTCGTAAAAAGTAGCCACTGGCAAGTTATTTAAAAATGTGAACATTACATTTGATGTAATGAATCTATGCACTGCTGTCATCATTGAAGGATTAGCAAATTACTACTCTTTATCCTGCTTTATTTAAACTTCCAAATAAATAGAGCAATAAAGAAAGCAGAAATTATAAGAGAAGCCACCAGAAGATTCTACATAGCAATGTTCACCTTAGTTATGTTTCTTAACTGTATGGCACATTAAAGTTCAGATGACTTTTTTCTGCATCTCATTTTATCCTCACATCAACCCCATAAATTGAGCATAAATACCTATTTAATTTATTTAATTTTAGAGTGGAAAGAATAATCCAGTGTGAATAAGTGACATATCCAGGGTCCGACACCTAGTAAATGGTATAACAAGAACTAAATTCCAGGTCCTCTACTCTGTCCTGAACTTCTAGAGTGGGGGGCATTTATTAGGTAATATGGGCAAACTACCAAGGAAAGCAAACGGAAGAGATAATGCATAGCAGGGAAAGGATTGTGGTCACAAGACTGCCGGTACCAGAGTGTAGTGAAAGTGTTTGCATAGTGTTGGCTAAAAGCATGTGAGAAAAGTGGTGGCAAGGGAAAGAACTGAGAAAACAATGTTGGCCAGAGCCGTATATCCTTGGTTAAACAGCTTGGACATTTCTATTTTTTAAGACAACAAGAAGCCATGAAGTTTCCATAAGGGGGATGAAATAATTAGATTTTAATATTTGTAAGATCATTCTTCAGTATAAAGTATGGTTAATACGAAGTAAGAGATGAAACAGGAAGAATAATGAGAAAATTATTGCAATAATGCAGGTAAAAAATAAGTATGAGAGTGTTTAAAGTATGGGGATAAATTGACAGGTTAGAAAACTAGAATGATTTTTGAAATGTAGGAACTCATTGGCTAACTGTATGTTAGAGTTGAGGGGTCAGACTTTATCCATCAAGACTTAATGAATGTAAACTATATTGAGGACACATTGAATGAAGCTGTAAAGGACACCAAGATACACAAGAAACTTCTTATAGAGAAATTTTCATTATTAAAGTCCAGCTTGAAAATTTGAGTCCTGCTTGAAATATTTAGGAATATTTCCAATAATGTGAAAGCTTTGAAAATATTTTTGAATAATAATTAATGAAAATAAATTTGCTTTATTGGTTTCTGTTTCCACATGTAAGGAGCTTGATCATCACCACACTATCCATCAACAAGTAAAAAGCTCAGCCAACTTAAAAATCAACAATTCTTCTAGAATGTGTAAGAGAGGTAAAGATACAGGGCAAACCACTATCTCCAAGGTTCAAAAGACATAGAGGCAGAAACAGGTGATCATAGCTTACTAAAGATGAGGTTATGGGGTGGAAACCTCCATGGAAACCAGTGTCAGGGTAGGAAAACCTGAACTGTAATTGAGGAATTACTGGAAGTTCAGTGTGGAAAACTCTGAGAGTTAAATATTTCAAGGAGACCAAATCATCAGGGAGACCTCCAAATTTTGTGAGAATTTCCTTCAGGAACTCAACCAGGTTCTCAAAGATAATATTGGCGAAAAATTCCCTCATGCTTATGGAAGCGAGGAGGGAAACAAAACCATTTTGAAATGTGCCACAGTATTATGATTATGATTATGATTATTATAAAGGCCTGCCCTCAGGAGAAACTCAGGAGAAACTAGTTAACCACAATCTAACTTTCTGGGGTATTATTATGGCCTAAATGATCTGGGAAAGAGGAAATAACCAACACCAGTAAGCTCTAATCTCCTAAATGGGAGAAAGAAAATACTCAACTCCAGCCATCCCTAACCATACTCTCCTGCCCAAAGAGGAAGAAGAAATACTGAGAAACACTCGTTAGTTCACAGTCTACATGCATAGGTACACTAAAAGCCTAAGACCTAATCATAGAACTATAGAATGCTTCCCAGGCCCCCACTCTTCACGTGCACACTACTACATGCCTATTTACAACAGTTCCTTTTACATAGTACATTATGTCTCGCTATTAAGAAAACATCACAAGTAAAAAAGGAATCACAAGGCATATCAAAAGGCAAAATCACAGTCTGAAGTGACAGAGCAAGTGTCAGAACCAGGATGGCAGGGAAGTTGATATTATCAGATCAGAAATTTAAAACAACCATGATTAATATGCTAACATGCTAATGGGTAAACAATGCAAGATAGATGGGCACTGTAAGCAGAGAAAATGAAATCATAAGAAAGAACCAAAAAGAAATGCTAGAAATAAAAATATACTCAAAAAATGAAGGATGCCTTTTATGGGCTTATTAGTAGATTAGACTTGGCTGAAGGAAGAAATTCTGACTTAGAGAATATATCAATAGAATCATCAAAAACCAGTAAGCAAAGAGAACAAAGACTGAGAAATCATAACCAACAAGTGTGGGACGACTACAACAGGAATAATATATGCAAAAATGGAATGCCAAAAGAAAAAAGAGAGAAAGGAATAGAAAAAATATATGAAACAATAATGATTTAGAATTTCCCCAAATTAATGTCAAACACCAAACCATAGATCCTGGAATCTCAGAGAACACCAAGCAACATCAATGCCAAAAAGCTGTTACCTAGGATGATGATTTTTAAACTACAGAAAATCAAAGATAAGAAAAAAAAAAAAAATCCTGGAACAAGCCAGTTGAAAAAAACACCTTACGTATAGAATAGCAAAGATAAGAATTACACCTGATTCCTCCTCAGAAACCATGCAAGCCAGAAGAGACTGAAGTGAAATAAAGTGTTGAGATAAAAACCCAACCAACCTAAAATTCTGTAGCCTGTGAAATATTCTTTTAAAGGTGAAAAATAAAAAGTTCCTCAGCCAAACAAACATTGAGGGAATGTGTTGCTAGTAGATGTGCCTTTCAGGAGATGTTAAAAAGAAATAATTTAGAAAGAAAGAAAATGCTATATAGGTCAGAAACTTGGATCTACATAAGGAAAGAATGAGCATCGAAGGAATAAGTGAAGGTAAAATAAAAACATTTTCTTATTTTAATTGATCATACAGATTAGAAATTTTCAAAATAGTGATAGCAACACTGTGTTTTATCTAAATTTATGTGTGTACTACGTGTGCCTGTATATAAGTGAATTGAATGACAGCAATGCTGTAAGAGATGAGAGGGAGGAATTAGTATTAGTTTGTTACTATACCTTAATAACTACTCCTGAATCAGTGTGGGGTTATTTGAAAGCATATTTTGATGAGCTGTAATTATGTATTGTGAACTCTAGAGCAACAAGTAAAAAATAAAACATGCTATGTTAGGAAAGGAGAGAAAATGGAATCACACAAATCAATTCAAATATCAAAAGACAGAAAAAAATGAAGAAGACAAAAAGAGACATAAAGAACAAAGGCACCACAAGAAAATAATAAGAAATATGGTAGGTATTAGTACAACTACATCAATAGTTACTTTGAAAGTGAATGATCTAAATGCACCAATTAAAAGGCAGAGATTGTCAGAATGGATAAATTGTGGTATATCCAGACAATGGATGATTTTTCAGCACTAATACAAAATTAGCTGTCAAGCCATGGACAAAACTTAAATGCATATTACTAGGCAAAAGAAGTCAATCTGAAAAGGCTATGCACTATATTATTCCAACTATATGACACTGAGAAAAGACAAAACTATATGAAGGCACTAAATAAGTGTTTACCATGGGTAGGTGTGGTGGGGAAGGGATGAACAGGTGGAGCAGAGTACTTTTCGGGCAGTGAAATACTTAGTATAATACTATAATGATGGATAAATGGCACTTATTTGTCTAAATCATAGAATGTACCACACCAAAAATGACCTCTAAGGTAAATTATGAACTTTGGGTGGTTATGATGTGTTAACTTAGGTTCATCAGTTGTAACAATGTACCACTCCATTGGGGGGGATACTGATATCGTGCAAACTTATGCATGTGTGCTGGCATGGGAGTACATGGGAAATCTATGTACTTTCCTCTCAATTTTACTGTGAACTAAAATTGCTCTAAAAACAGACTCTGAAGTTTTAAAAAGTGTTTTATCATAGTTGAAATATAGAAGAATGCAGGTTCTTTTAGCTATTTCAATAGCTGTTAGGTTGAAGTGAGGTGTTTTTTATTTCCAGTTGGACAAATGGGTAGACATTACAGATAAGGAATTTTGAGGTCAGCATAAGGATCCAGCTTTAACTCACAAATTAGTAAACACATCCATCCTAAGGTTGTCTAGAGGTACAGTTCTAAAGAAATAATATCTGCAGTGTATAAGAGACTGGACTATAAAGCTACCTCTCAACTCCATAATTCTAGCATTAATTCTTATACACACGGATACTTGTAGTGGAAAAATTGGGCCAATTCAAACATTAAAAAAATGCAGACTGAGGTAAATTATTGGTAATTTTTTGTTTCCTCCACTGCAGTCACACAGCTCTGCCCTTCTCCTCCAGGTTTATGAATTGACAGAAAGGACATAAAACACTGAAAGGTGTGAAGCAGTTCCCAGCACAATTTTTGGTTTGTTTTGTTTTCTAGGTTCCACTTCCCTGACCCACAAGTTGTAGACTTACAACTATATTTTGCAGGTATTTTGAAATGGAAAACTATGGGCAGCTCCTATATCTTATTCCTTAGCAACAAACTTGTTTTTATCCAGATTCCAGTGTGTAATGACGATTTTCACACAGTACTTACTGTTGAATATCGTTAGGGAGTTTCTGGAAGTTTTGATTCAAAATTATGTTTCTTTGGGTAGGATTTCACTTTTTGCTTTAAGCTTATGATAGGCAGGGGAGTTTTAGATTAGATTGCAGTGTAATATTTCCCCTAAATTTCTCTCCAACCAAGTTAGTCAGTGCCTGATTGTTCTGCTGTTTGGATTAGTCTGATTCTCTTTCATCATCTTGATATGTAGAAGCTTCAAGGAATTACTCAATCCTAATACTTAATGAGAGGTACAGCCTGCTTAGTCTTACCAAGACTAAGCAAAATTCTTATGTCTAAGAAGAGTGCTGGAGAGGAAAGGGCACTAGGGCTCAGTATGAGGAAGAAGAAAAGAAGTTAGCATTTCCAGCTTTACTTTGATTTTTCTGATTCCAAAACATTATAAACTGCCAATGGACACAAGAAAATCTATTCTTTTTGAAAACTTCTTTTTTTAATAGGAAAAATAAAGAAGAAGGAATAGCAGCTTGCTGGCATAAGCTCATAAACTTATGTGTCTCATAAGTTCAGCTTTGAGGTTTGTATGGACAGCTGGAACCCAGGACATTGTGTGGTCTATGCTGGAACCATCTGAAGTTTTAGCTGCAACAGCTCTTGGCTGGTGATGGAATGGTGAAAAGATTCACTAAAATGACTTGGTGTGAAGTAGAAGGGCTTAACAACAGTACTGAAATGCTTTTGTCTTTTATTTTCTTCATTTCCCTCTCCTCATTTTTACACTTTGAAATACAAAGAATCCTTGAAAAATGATTATATCGATGCATATGTTAGCAATTTTGAAGGCTAAAACAAGGCATAAAATTATCAATTCTTTAAATGTCTACATAGCTAATCTCCACAATTTAAGTGTGCACCTTTCAAAGGCAAGAATCACTTCTAACACCACTTTTAGCTCAGCTTTCTCAGGTGAGTAATCATAGAGGTCATTCAATGAATAAATATATAATACAATGCAAATACATCCAACATGGACAAACTAAAACAAGGTTCAATTCTTTCACTCTGCCTAGTAATTTTTAGTAGACAAAAAATTCTTTAAACTTTGTTTCCATATGTCTCTCTGATTTACAAATTATTATGCCCAGAACAACTCTGAGTACAACTGTGTGATGAAACACAGTCACATCAATACATGAAATTCACATAGCACATGATTTCTGATGTAGAAAATTTACCTGGTAAAATGTTAATATCAATGTCTACATCACATAGTCATTGCATAATATTAATTACCATATATGGATGAAGCATTTATAAAATATCTGGTACATAAATCAGTTGATTGATATAATATGGTTACTGCTATTACTAGTAACATACGGCATAACATTTCAGAGTGCAAATTCTGAAGTCAGCCTACATGAGTTAAATCTGAACACTGTCATTTGCAGGCTGGATGCATGGACAAGTGAGAAAATTCTCTCAATGCTTCTTTTTTCTCATCTCAGAGAAGTTCCCTCAAATTAATTCTTAAATGCATTACAAGTTTTTAATTTTTCTCATCAAGGAAAATGTTTTCCATTATTTTTCAAATGTAATACTTCTTCATTCCTTCATAAAATAATTTTCTTGGAATTTTACCTGGCTGGATAATAGAATTAGTTATATACTTATTTCAAAATTTTAGTTATAAAGATACAGTTAAGTAATTAACAGCTGGTCAAAAGTATAATATTAAATATAGAGTAGTCAGTGATAATAGTAGGTGATACCAAGATGTAAGGAGAAAGAACCTGATTGCTCTTGTGGCCAGAAGATAGATACTATCACTTTAATACGTTCTGCTTATGAAGTAGAAAGGACCCATTTAAAAATAATCATAAAACACTTTTCCCTTAGTTTAGTTTTTTTAACCTGACCATAAATTATATACCTATGAAATAAATGAAGAAATCTCCTACATTGGCAGAAATATAATTCCTTTCCATTAAGAATTTTGAGATTTGTTTTAATAACCAGATCAGTTAAGTTGCATTTTTATTTGTCTTCCTTAAAGCTGAACGAAATTTGTCCATCCTTTCTAATGGCATTCTTTGTGAATGATTGTTTTCCTTGGGACACATTATAATTTAAGACTCTGAGTTCAATATATCAAATGCACTTAACCAAGTAAAAGAAATTTATAGTATGACAACAATAGTGGTATAAAATTATTTGTTATGAAATTGTTATAAATATGAACTAAAACCATTTTGTAAATATGGATCTCAGATATGTAATTTGTATCCATTTATCACATCTGAGTTCTAAATAAATTAAAATAAGAAAAAAAGAATTTATGTTTCACTCCAGTCAACTGATCACAAAAAAAGACAGTAATGTAGCAAATGAAAACAAAATATCTGTAAGACATGGAAAACAAATAGCAAAATGACAACAGTAAGTAAGTACCTTGTCAGTAATTACTTCATATGCAAATGGACTAAATTCTCCAATCAAAGGCACAGATTAGCGGGATGAATTAAGAAACACATGACCCAACTCTATGCTGTCTACAAGGGACTCACTTTAGATCACAATACACAAATAGTTGGAAAGAAAACGGAATGAATAAAGATATTTCATATAAATAAAAAAAAAAGAGAACAGGGGTGTTAGTACTAATATCAGATAGAAAGACTTTAAATCAAAAAAGTTTACAAGAGATAAAGTACATTTTATATTAATGAAAAGTTCAGTACAGCAAGAAGATGGAGCAATTATAAACATTTGCATGCCATATAACAATATACCATTAAAACTTATGAAGCAGAAATTTATAGAACTGAAGAGAGAAATAGAGAGTTCTACCATAGTGGTTGGAGACTTTCAGACCTTATTCTCAATAATTGATTGACCAACCAGACAGTAGATAAGAAAGAAAATATAGGACTTGAAAACACAATAAACCAATTATATCTAACATGTTTACAGAATGCTTTACCCAACAACAAAATAAACATTCTTCTTAAGTGCATATGGGTCGTTCCAGGATAAACCATATATTAGGTCACAAACTAAGTCCCAATAGATTTAAAAACACAGATCTCACAAAAAGTATCTTTTCCAACCACACCAGGATGTATTATAATTAGAAATCAGCAACATAAGGTAAACTGGAAAAATTACAAACTTGAGGAAGTTAAACAACACACTCAAACCACCAATGGCTCTATAAAGAAAAGACCAGAGGGAAATAGAAATACTTAGAGGAATGAAATTGGAAACACAACATATAAAAACTTATGGGGCAGAGAAAGCAGCATTAAGGGGGAAATTAATAAATGCTTAAAAAACAAGAAAGAACTCAAATCAATAATCTAACATTACAAGTTAAAGATAGCTAAAAGAACTAGGAAAAAGAATATTCAAATTACTAAAATCAGAAATGAAAACGGAGATATACTACCAATTCTACAAAAATTAAAAAAAAAAAAGAGACTACTGTGACATTGGTAGGTCAACAAATTGGATAACCTAGATGAAACAATTCCTAGAAATATATAACCTACTAAGATCAAATCATGAAGAAATAGAAAATCTAAATCTAAATAGACCTATAACTGGTGAAGAGACTGAATCAGCAATTAACAATCTCCCAATGAAGGACAGCCCTGGACCTGATGTCTTTGAATTCTTCCAAACCTTTAAAAAATAATTAACAGCAATGCTGCTGAAACTTTTCTAAAAATTGAAAAGAAGGGGAAACTTCCTATCCCATTCTTTGAGTACAGAATTAATATGATTCTAAAATCAGCCAAAGCAACTATAAGAAACAAAAACTACAGATCAATGTCCCTTTTAAACCCTGATGCAAATGCCTTAACAAAATACTAACAAACCAAATTCAACAGCATAGTGAAAGGATTATGCAACAGGACCATGTGGGATTTATTCCTGGAATGCAAGGATGGTTCAACATATGAAAATTATTCAGTGTAATACACCACATTAACAGAATGATGGCCAAAAAAAATGATCATCTCAATGCAAAAAAGCAGTTGACAAAATGTACCACCCTTTTATTATAAAATTACTCAACAAACTAAGAGCAGAAGGAAACTGCTTCAACATAATAAAAGTCATATATGAAACACCCACAGTAAACATTATACTCAATGGTGAAAGACTGAAATCTTTTCTTCTGAGATCAGGAACAAGGCAAAGATGCCTGATTTTTCCATTTTTATTCAATGTATTATTGGAATTTCTAGCCACAATAATAGACAAGAAAAGGAAAAGAAAGACTTTCAAATTGGAAAGTAAGAATAAAATTGTTCACTGTTGACGTGATCTTATACATAGAAAATCCTAAAGATAGCACACACACACATACACACGCAAGTTGTTAACTGGTAAAAGCATTCAGTAATGTAGCAGGATACAAATTCAACACACAAAAATTAGTTGCATTTCTATACACTAAAAATAAACAATCTGAAAAGGAAATTAAGAAAATGGTTCAATTTACAATAGCATCCAAAGAATAAAATACTTATGAATTAAGGAGGTAAATTATCTGTAGGATGAAAACTGCAAATTATTGCTGAAAGAAATTAAAGAAAGTATAAATAAGTCATAAAACATGCCATGTTCATGAATTGGAAGGCAGTATTGTTACGATGTCAGTATTTCCCAATGTGTTCTGCAGATTCAGTTAAATACCTATTAAAAATCCAACTACATATTTGTTTTTGAACAAATAGAAAAAAATCCTAAAATTCGTATGGAATCTCAAGGGACAACCTCAAATAGCCAAAATGATCTTGAAAAATAAGTTGAAGTTGGAGGACTCTTAATTCCTGATTTCAAAACTCCTACAGAGCTACATTAATCAAAACTGTGAGGTACTGGCATAAAGACAGACATAGAGACAAATGGAACAGAGTAGAGAACCCAGAAATAAACACTCAAATATATGGCCAAATGATTTTGAAGAGTGTGCAATTCAATGGGGTAAGGCCATCTTTTTAACAAAAGGATTGGGGAAAATAGAAGCTCCACTGCAAATGAAAGATGCTGTACCATTACCTAACACCATATACAAGAATTAACTCAAAATGGATCAAATATCTAAATGTAGGAGCTAAAACTATAAAACACATAGAAGAAAAGACAGAGCAAAAATTTTCACAACATTGGATTTAGAAATGGTTTCTTGAAAATGGTACCAAAGGCACAGGCAACAAAAGAAAAAAAAAAAAAAAGACAAATTAGACTTCATAAAAATTTTAAAGTTCTGTGCATCAAAATATACTATCAATGGACTAAGAAGACAACACACAGAGTGGGATAAAATATTTGAAAATTATACCTCTAATAAGGATTAATATATAGAGTATATAGACAACTTCTAAACCTTAACAACAATAAAGCAAACAACTGGATACAAAAATAGGCAAAGACCTGGAATAACTAGTTCTCCAAAGAAGATATACAAATTGTCAATACACTCATGAAAAGAGGCTCAAGATCACTAATCTTTAGTGAAATAAATATCAAAACTACAATGAGATACCACCTGACAGTCATTAGGATGGCTACTATGAAAAAAAAAAAAAGCAGAAAATAACAAGTGTTGGCTAGGATGTGGACAAATTAGAATCCTGTGCACTGTTGGTTAGTGTCTTTAAGACTCTTAAAGAGAGAACTGTAGAATATCCAGTGTCAGCCACATGTTGCTCATTGAAAACAGAGTATGTAAAATGGTAGAACCATTGTGGAAAACAGTATGACAGTTCCTCCAAAAATCACAAATAGAATTACCATATGATTTAGCAATTCCACTTCTGGGTATATACCCAAAATAATTGAAAGCAAGTTTTCAAAGAAATATTTGTATACCCACGTTCATAGCAGCATTATTCACAATAGCTAAAACATGGAAGCAACACAAGTGTCCATTGATGGATGATGAATGAATAAGCAAAATGTGGTATATACATAAAATGGCATATTATTCAGTCTTAAAAATAAGAAAATTATGACATAAGCTGTAACATGGATAAACCTTGAGGGTATTATGCTAAGTGAAATATGTCATGCAGAAAAAGACAAATACTCTGATTCCACTTATATGAGATACTTAGAATAGTCAAAAAAGTAGAGAAAGTAAAGGGAATTGTGGTTGCTAGGGGTTAGCTGGAGGGGAGGAATGGGGAATTATTGTTTAATGGATATAGAGTTTCAGTTTTACAAGGTGAAAAGCGTTCTGGAGATATATGGTGGTGATAGTAGCATGACACCATGAACGTATTTAATACCACTGAACTGTGCACTTAAAATGATTAAGGAGATAAATTTATGTTATGCATATTTTACCATAATAAAAAATGTTGGAGACATATGATTTGGTAGGATTCAATTCTCAGTCTTCATGTACTTTTCTAAGGAAATAGACAAGTATGACTTCAGTTTAAAATGAGACACTATCTTGTAGTTGGTAATTACAATTAGGAAAACCATACTTGATTTTACCTGCCCTCTTGAGCTGTTTCAAATCGAATTCCACAGCATCAAAATGCAAACAGTAGGATATATCCTTTTGGCATTTGAATACGCAGTGCAATGCGAATGCCAAAATCTTAGTGGTAGATGTCTTTTTAAGACTGGACAGTTGGCCCAGAAAAAGGAAGTTGAGAACATTTGAGTTGTACCCTGAAATTTTCCCCCAAAATAGGAAATATTTTTGTCCTCAGAATTACATACTAAAAATGATTTCATAAAAATAAAATTAGTAAGGATAATTCTTTGTTCTGCAAGACTCCTAGATAGCTTGATTACCTGTCTTAGCATAAAATGTGATATATTTCATCAATCTAAGAGAAAAACAAGGAAACTTGTTTTTTGTTTTGCTTTGTTTTTTTTTGTGGTATGCAGGCCTCTCACTGTTGTGGCCTCTCCCGTTGCGGAGCACAGGCTCTGGACGCGCAGGGTCAGCGGCCATGGCTCACGGGCCCAGCCGCTCCGCGGCATGTGGGATCTTCCCGGACCGGGGCACATACCCGTGTCCCCTGCATCGGCAGACCGACTCTCAACCACTGCGCCACCAGGGAAGCCCAGGAAACCTGTTTTTAAAACAGTTAATTTAATATACATAATATTCTGAACTCCCTACTACATTAATGATTTTACCTCCACCTGGACTAACTCTCCTTGGCATAAAAATATTACCCATGGTGTTTAACCACAAAACACAATCCTGGTAACTTTCTCTCTCCAGGAGTTGGAATTCAGATTCATAAACTTCAGACCAGAAAGTACTTCAATTTCTACCAGGTAAATTTGTCACCAATATATGGCTGCTTCCTGAGACATTGTTCTAATTACCAGAAAGTACAGGCAGTAAGAAAGAGAGAGATTTGAAGAAACATTTTGTCTAACAATATTAAGGCATCTCAGTGTCTTTAAGAATTCTCAAAGAGAGAATAGTAGAATATCCTGTGTCAGCCACAGGGTTGCTTATTGAAAACAGAGTGTGACACATGTCAACTGTTGTGACGAAGCCTCTGCTAATCCTACTGCTTGTCTCAGTGCATGTCCTGTTGTATCAGATTTAGGGTGGGCGAGAGGCGGAAATCTTGTCTACTCCCTTGTTACACACAACTGTGATTTCTCCACAGCCTTGAAAACCCTAGAGTTCCTAATTTTAAATTATCCCACATTCTCTTTAATCCCCAAACAGATTCAAGATCAGAGTCTTTACCATGCTATTTGGCACTTTGGTTCAAATTAGACACAGGCATCCCTCTGGCAGGATGCAACTTCTTAGCAGTGTTTAAGTTAGGTGAGTAAAGTGACTCAGATTTTTAGTTTCTACTTACCCCATCCCTAGCTGGGCATCTATGTGAAGTGCATCAACTTCATAATCATTTGTGGCTCTTAGAAATTCTAAATGTTAGATCAGGACATGGTCTCTCTCTCTCTATTTCATGCTGGTCATGGAACCAAGCCTTCCAATAACCATCTAGGTACTGACTTGGACTTCATTATATCACTGCAGAAACTCTCTTTATGAAAAATGGAGCATCAGAGGTAGAAGCCTGAGAAAACCAATACTTTCTCTTTTAGGAGGCTCATAGATGTATATGCAAATTTTATCACACTTCTTACTAAACTTCAGAGTTTAAGATTAAAAGTGATACACAATAGAGTAGATATTTCCAAGTGTAAAACATGTCTTTTTATACCAGCATTATTAAAGAGAGAACATATTGGTTACAAGCAGTTTGATAATCCTTGACAGCCATGAAAGCGAGAGACATACGGTTAAACAGGAGCAATAACCATTTCAGCAATGTCCAGATGAAGACAGCCTTAGCCAGTAATCTGAGAGTATTCACGGTCTTCCAAGAAGTCAGCTGTAAGGTGGAGATGGATCACTAGGCTGATTTTACCTGATGTCATTAAATTTTAAATTCTGACCCTTCTTGTTTTGATTCCATACCTGCCAAATAAATATAGCTTACCATGTCTGGTTGCCAATAGTGAGAGAACTGATCAATTTAATTTCTGTTTTTAGTGACAGATTTATTTAATATTATACATTTCAAAATAGGCATTAAGTTTATAGATAATCCCTTAGACTTACTGAAAAAAAATTAAAAACTTCACTTGGTGTGCAGGCAAAATATAATCATAAATGATAAGGGTGCTTTTTCTGCCCAGCAACCCAAATTGCTTATCTTACAGAAATGCCTAAAGAGGAGGACATTTGACAACATGTGTCTTTCTACTGAGCGCAGTGGCATTCCCTCTGATAGTAATCACATCCACAGTTGGTTCTCTGTTATCACTCGATCTATTGCTACATCTATTAAAGGTCTCCCCTGTGTGTACCATAAACATCACATCTTGCATATTTGGAAAGCATTTCACTGATGACCACAATGTTCACACATATCATCTCATTTAATCCTCACTGTACAATTGGTATTATAATTAGTATTCTACAGAGGCAGACACTTAAACTGAGTGAATAAGGAACTTTCTTGGTTTTGCAAGCCTACAAATACTGAGACCAGGATTGAAACATAAGAGTTAACTACTCTTATAAAGGCTCCGGAGTTTGAAACCAGCTCTGTTCTAAATGATTATATAAAGATTATGTATGTAATCTTGTCTTTACTCACCACTTCTTACTCATGGCCAGGGAGAAAGGCTAAGCATTAGAATGAATTTCTAGGTAACATCTAAATGAAATTAGTTTGCTTAAAGCGTTGAAAAAACAAACCTGGGAATTTTGATTCATGCCTTCTTGCAGTGACCAAATATTTACTCACTCTGGAGCTCTACTTTATTGACCCAACTAAAGAGAGAATGAGTTTTAGATATGATTTCTTCAAATGCTGGCTAATTATTTAAACTCAGAAGAAAAATAAAGAAGAATACCAATACGAATTTTCATAGCAAATAAACAATTTTAGAAACTCGGCATTTATCATTGTTTCCCACAGAAAATGTCCAGGTTCTCAACTTAGTGATAAGGTTGTATACTCATGACAATGTGGGACTGAAGCTCTTAAATTCCATGTGTTTAAATCCATGGAGAGTCATGAAAAGTTGACATTGAATTTTTTAATATAATATCAGGAATGAAAAGTATTTTCATCCAGCGTAAGAAGTTCTTTCCAACACTAGAAATCTGTTTATTGAATAGACTACATTCCTCTCAAATATGTATAATTGTCTTTGTCATCATGAGTCTGTTTCTGGCCTATTCATCCTTTCCATTATTGATTCAAATATTACAAAATTTTTAATTCCTAGAACTAATTACACTGAGCTTCATAATAAACTTTGACAGGTAATAGGATAATTTTATTTACTTGCTAATTTTGGAAATGTTCCTGACTTGTTCTTGACCCTTTTAATTTTCTTTAAGAATGTTGGAAATGCTTGAAAAAAACTATAGAAAAGCATTGGTGAGATATTTATTTGATTTGCCCTGTTTTAGAAATACATTTGAAAAGATTTGATGTCTCCAGTTGTTGTGTTATGTTTGTTTGTTTTGTTTTTAAGATCAATTTGTTTTATATTTTCTCATACTGCAGTAGTATCTCTTTCTTAAAATGAAAGGCTCATCAAATTCCAACCTTCCACAAATACTGTGCAGAATTCTATCTCGTGGGTGTCTGAACAGTCTGTGTTATTCCTTACCTCCTTCTGGGTCCTAGTGTGCTATGAGAGAACTTTGTTACGTATAAGCAAAGAAGAGATGATTCTACAACATGCTACAATAATGGCACTCATTTGTGTTTTTTTTTTATCCAGCAACAGAGAAAATGTAATTCCCCAGCAGGCCACAGGATCCAACCTCCCTATTCAAACTTAAAGGCCCTGTAATTTGGCCTTTAAGTACCTGACTCACTCAAAAATTTGGCCCATACTCAACAACCCTTAAATCTAGTATCTATTGTGACTTAAGATCAACACATCTTCTTGGTCCACACCCACGTATCTTTCCAAACAGTTACTTATCACTTGGAGGTTCGGTCTCTATCACAGAGATGTTTAATATGATGACCTACAAACTGATGTCAGCTGAGGGCAGCACCAAAACATGACACCAAGAGGTCTTCAGTGAATCATTAAGATTCTTCAAAAACTACATGTGAATACTACTATAATCCTCCTGGGTTTTAAAATGTTGTTCTCTATCAAATGTACCAAAAAGGAATCATTATCCAGACTCTAGAGGCAAGAAAAGCAACCAGAAGGCAAAGGATATCTGCACTCCAGTTTCAAAATTTGCTCCTTTGGGAAATTTTCAGTGTTCTTATTACATCTTCTTCATGTTGGCATATTTTGTTATGCATTTCCCACTCTGAGCATTGAAAGCTTTGCAGCTAAATGAGCAAAATCCCCACAACTGGTATCATATTTCCTGAATTATCTTACAAGTCCAAAACCTGACAGTAATCAATGGGACATAAATAGACAAAGATGAATATAATTATCTTAAGATTCTAGAAAACATGAAAGTTTTATAGGTAAGGACTTCATTCATGTATCTGGGAGCACAATAAGCAAATTATGCTTGATTTCAAAATCTTGATTCTTTAGGAGGAATCCCGTATTTTTTCTCTTAATTGTGACTGATGCTCACCAAAAAACATAAGCATAAATAATAATATAATAATAATATTAATGAGTTAAGTTTTATTGAAAATTTATTGAACTGAATATGTTGATATACATGTATATATATATGTATATATATATACACACACATATATATATAACATGGTTTTTGATTATGGAATATATATTTTATTCTATTATTTAAAAAAAAATTGAGTATGATGAAACCAGCATGAACCAATGTAACTTAGGTACTTATTATATATCTTCCTGTCTTAAACTTAATATTTACCAACTGCTACTTGAATATGATTTAATTACTATATTTTGTATTTTCAGGTACCTTATAGCCTATGTTCTGTATTTTGCCTTTGATTTAGTAAAAAATTTCCATTTCTTAATACATGACATCAATTTTTTTCATTAATGTTTTATCCTTGTTTCATTTCATAGTACACCCTTAATTAATATATCAATCTGTCACTTCTCTCTGAAAACATAAGGCTCAATCCATTTCTTCTTTTTTTCACAAAGAAATAGGTATAATTACCTCTGCCCTTTTAATTCTCATTTATAATCTTGCTCAAAGGTGCAAGAGCAAATTCAAATGGCCCTTTTCTGTGAAGATGTTAAAACAATAGAGAACCAGAATTATCTGGCCTCAGCTTGCTGTCTACATTAATATGTCTTTATTGTCCCATTGTTTTCCTTAGCATAATTTTATTAAAAATTCCAGAAGATTGTGGCCCAAGAAAATAACTTTAAACTTTATTACCGGTATTTCCTGAAAGACTCATTAACTCTTCTTTTTTTTCTCTTGAAGTGTCATTTTATTGATATCAAGCTAGACTTCTATTTCTCATATTTCTTTGCGGACCTGACAGTGATCATTTCCCCCCCCCCTTTTTTTTTTAACATCTTTATTGGGGTATAATTGCTTTACAATGGTGTGTTAGTTTCTGCTTTATAACAAAGTGAATCAGTTATACATATACATATGTTCCCAGATCTCTTCCCTCTTGCGTCTCCCTCCCTCCCACCTTCCCTATCCCATCCCTCCAGGCTGTCACAAAGCACTGAGCCGATATCCCTGTGCCATGTGGCTGCTTCCCACTAGCTATCTACCTTACATTTGTTACTGTATATATGTCCATGCCTCTCTCTCGCCCTGTCACAGCTCAACCTTCCCCCTCCCCATATCCTAAAGTCCATTCTCCAGTAGGTCTGTGTCTTTATTCCTGTCTTGCCCCTAGGTTCTTCATGACATTTTTTTCCCCTTAAATTCCATATATATGTTTTACCATAGGGTATCTGTCTTTCTCTTTCTGACTTACTTCACTCTGTATGACAGACTCTAGGTCTATCCACCTCATTACAAATAGCTCAATTTCGTTTCTTTTTATGGCTGGGTAATATTCCATTGTATATATGTGCACATCTTCTTTATCCATTCATCCGATGATGGACACTTAGGTTGTTTCCATCTCTGGGCTATTGTAAATAGAGCTGCAATGAACATTTTGGTACATGACTTTTTGAATTTTGGTTTTCTCAGGGTATGTGCCCAGTAGTGGGATTGCTGGGTCATATGGTAGTTCTATTTGTAGTTTTTAAAGGAACCTCCATACTGTTCTCCATAGTGGCTGAACCAATTCACATTCCCACCAGCAGTTCAAGAGTGTTCCCTTTTCTCCACACCCTCTCCAGCATTTATTGTTTCTAGATTTTTTGATGATGGCCATTCTGACTGGTGTGAGATGATATCTCATTGTAGATTTGATTTGCATTTCTCTAATGATTAATGATCTTGAGCATTCTTTCATGTGTTTGTTGGCAGTCTGTATATCTTCTTTGGAGAAATGTCTATTTAGATCTTCTGCCCATTTTTGGATTGGGTTGATTGGTTTTTTGTTACTGAGCTGCTTGTAAATTTTGGAGATTAATCCTTTGTCAGTTGCTTCATTTGCAAACATTTTCTCCCATTCTAAGGGTTGTCTTTTGGTCTTGTTTATGGTTTCCATTGCTGTGCAAAAGTTTTGAAGTTTCATTAGGTCCCATTTGTATATTTTTGTTTTTATTTCCATTTCTCTAGGAGGTGGGTCAGAAAGGATCTTGCTGTGATTTATGTCATAGAGTGTTCTACCTATATTTTCCTCTAAGAGTTTGATAGTTTCTGGACTTACATTTAGACCTTTAATCCATTTTAAGCTTATTTTTGTGTATGGTGTTAGGGAGTGATCTAATCTCATACTTTTACATGTATCTGTCCAATTTTCCCAGCACCACTTATTGAAGAGGCTGTCCTTTCTCCATTCTACATTCCTGCCACCTTTATCAAAGATAAGGTGTCCATATGTGAGTGGGTTTATCTCTGGGCTTTCTATCCTGTTCCATTGATCAATCTTTCTGTTTTTGTGCCAGTACCATACTGTCTTGATTACTGTAGCTTTGTAGTATAGTCTGAAGTCAGGGAGCCTGATTCCTCCAGCTCCTTTTTTCGTTCTCAAGAATGCTTTGGCTATTCGGGGTCTTTTGTGTTTCCATACAAATTGTGAAATTTTTTGTTCTAGTTCTGTGAAAAATGCCAGTGGTAGTTTGAGAGGGATTGCATTCAATCTATAGATTGCTTTGGGTAGTAGAGTCATTTTCACAATGTTGATTCTTCCAATCCAAGAACATGGTATATCTCTCCATCTATTTGTATCATCTTTAATTTCTTTCATCAGTGTCTTATAATTTTCTGCATACAGTTCTTTTGTCTACTTAGGTAGGTTTATTCCTAGATATTTTATTCTTTTTGTTGCAATGGTAAATGGGAGTGTTTTCTTGATTTCAATTTCAGATTTTTCATCATTAGTATATAGGAATGCCAGAGATTTCTGTGCCTTAATTTTGTATCCTGATACTTTACCAAATTCATTGATTAGCTCTAGTAGTTTTCTGGTAGCATCTTTAGGATTCTCTATGTATAGTATCAGGTCATCTGCAAACAGTGACAGCTTTATTTCTTCTTTTCCGATTTGGATTCCTTTTATTTCCTTTTCTTCTCTGATTGCTGTGGCTAAAACTTCCAAAACTATGTTGAATAAGAGTGGTGAGAGTGGGCAACCTTGTCTTGTTCCTGATCTTAGTGGAAATGCTTTCAATTTTTCACCATTGAGGATGATTATGGCTGTGGGCTTGTCATATATGGCCTTTATCATGTTGAGAAAAGATCCTCTATGCCTACTTTCTGCAGGGTTTTTTATCATAAATCGGTGTTGAATTTTGTCAAAAGCTTTCTCTTCATCTATTGGGATGATAATATGTTTTTTCTCCTTCCATTTGTTAATATGGTTTATCACATTGATAGATTTGTGTATATTGAAGAATCCTTGCATTCCTGGAATAAACCCCACTTGATCATGGTGTATGATCCTTTTAATGTGCTGTTGGATTCTGTTTGCTAGTATTTTGTTGAGGATTTTTGCATCTATGTTCATCAGTGGTTTGGCCTGTAGTTTTCTTTCTTTGTGACATCCTTGTCTGGTTTTGGTATCAAGGTGATGGTGGCCTCGTAGAAGGAATTTGGGAGTGTTCCTCCCTCTGCTATATTTTGGAAGATTTTGAGAAGGATAAGTGTTAGCTCTTCTTTAAACGTTTCATAGAATTCGCCTGTGAAGCCATCTGGTCCTGGGCTTTTGTTTGTTGGAAGATTTTTAATCACAGTTTCAATTTCAGTGCTTGTGATTGGTCTGTTCATATTTTCTATTTCTTCCTGATTCAGTCTTGGTAGGTTATGCATTTCTAAGAATTTGCCCATTTCTTCCAGATTGTCCATTTTATTGGCATAGACTTTTTTGTAGTAATCTCTCATGATCTTTTTTGTTTCTGCAATGTCAGTTGTTACTTCTCCTTTTTCGTTTCTAATTCTATAGATTTGAGTCTTCTCTCTTTTTTTCTTGATGAGTCTGGCTAGTGGTTTATCTATTTTGTTTATCTTCTCAAAGAACCAGCTTTTAGTTTTACTGATCTTTGCTATTGTTTCCTTCATTTCTTTTTCATTTATTTCGGGTATGATTTCTTTCCTTCTGATAGCTTTTGGGTTTTTTTGTTCTTCTTTCTCTAATTGCTTGACGTGCAAGGTTAGGTTGTTTATTCGAGATGTTTCCTGCTTCTTAAGGTGGGCTTGTATTGCTATAAACTTCCCCCTTAGAACTGCTTTTGCTGCATCCCATAGGTTTTGGGTCGTTGTGTCTCAATTGTCGTTTGTTTCTAGGTATTTTTTTATTTCCTCTTTGATTTCTTCAGTGATCACTTCATTGTTAAGTAGTGTATTGTTTAGCCTCCGTGTGTTTGTATTTTTTACAGATCTTTTCCTGTAATTGATATCTAGTCTCATGGCATTGTGGTCAGAAATGGCACATGAAACAATTTCAATTTTCTTAAATTTACCAAGCCTTGATTTGTGACCCAAGATATGATCTATCCTGGAGAATGTTCCATGAGCACTTGAGAAAAATATGTATTCTGTTGTTTTTGGATGGAGTGTCCTATAAATATCAATTAAGTCCTTCTTGTTTAATGTATCAAACTTGTGTTTTCTTATTTATTTTCATTTTGGATGATCTGTCCATGGGTGAATGTGGGGTGTTAAAATCCCCTACTATGAATGTGTTACTGTCAATTTCCCCTTTTATGGCTGTTAGTATTTGCCTTATGTATTGAGGTGCTCCTATGTTGGGTGCATAAATATTTACAATTGTTATATCTTCTTTCTGGATCGATCCCTTGATCATTATGTAGTGTTCTTTGTCTCTTCTAATAGTCCTTATTTTAAAGTCTATTTTGTCTGATATGAGAATTGCTACTCCAGCTTTCTTTTGGTTTCCATTTGCATGGAATATCTTTTCCATCTCCTTATTTTCAGTCTGTATGTGTCTCTAAGTCTGAAGTGGGTCTCTTGTAGGCAGCATATATAAGGGTCTTGTTTTTGTATCCATTCAGCCAATCTGTGTCTTTTGGTGGGAGCATTTAATCCATTTACATTTAAGGTAATTATCAATATGTATGTTCCTATTGCCATTTTCTACATTGTTTTGGTTTCGTTATTATAGGTGTTTTCCTTCTCTTGTGTTTCTTGTCTAGAGAAGTTCCTTTAGCATTTGTTGTAAAGCTGGTTTGGTGGTGCTGAACTCTCTCAGCTTTTGCTTGTCTGTAAAGGTTTTAATTTCTCCATCAAATCTGAATGTGATCCTTGCTGGGTACAGTAGTCTTGGTTGCAGGTTTTTCTCCTTCATCACTTTCAGTATGTTCTGCCACTCCCTTCTGACTTGTAGGGTTTCTGCTGAGAGATCAGCTGTTAAGCTTATGGGGATTCCTTTGGGTGTTACTTGTTTTTCCCTTGCTGCTTTTAATATGCTTTCTTTGTATTTAATTTTTGACAGTTTGATTAATACGTGTCTTGGCGTATTTCTCCTTGGATGTATCCTGTATGGGACTCTCTGTGCTTCCTGTACTTGATTAAATATTTCCTTTCCCATATTAGGGAAGTTTTCAACTATAATCTCTTCAAATATTTTCTCAGTCCCTTTCTTTTTCTCTTCTTCTTCTGGAACACCTATAATTCGAATGTTGGTGCATTTAATGTTGTCCCAGAGGTCTCTGAGACTGTCCTCAGTTCTTTTTCATTCTTTTTTCTTTATTCTGCTCTACAGTAGTTATTTCCACTATTTTATCTTCCAGGTCACTTATGCATTCTTCTGCCTCAGTTATTCTGCTATTGATCCCATGTAGAGTACTTTTAATTTCATTTATTGTGTTGTTCATCATTGCTTGTTTCATCTTTATTTATTCTAGGTCCTTGTTAACTGTTTCTTGCATTTTCTCTATTCTATTTCCAAGATTTTGGATCATCCTGACTATCATTATTCTGAATTCTTTTTCAGGTAGACTGCCTATTTCCTCTTCATTTGTTAGGTCTGGTGTATTTTTACCTTGCTCCTTTATCTGCTGTGTGTTTTTCTGTCTTTTAATTTTGCTTATCTTACTGTGTTTGGGGTCTCCTTTTTGCATGCTGCAGGTTTGTAGTTCCCACTGTTTTTGATGTCTGTCTCCAGTGGCTAAGGTTGGTTCAGTGGGTTGTGTAGGCTTCCTGGTGGAGGGGACTAGTGCCTGTGTTGTGGTGGATGAGGCTGGATGTTTTCTTTCTAGTGGGCAGATTCACCTCTGGTGGTGTGTTTTGGGATGTCTGTGGCCTTATTATGATTTTAGGCATCCTCTCTGCTAATGGGTGGGGTTGTGTTCCTGTTTTGCTAGTTGTTTGACATAGGTTGTGCAGCACTGTAGCTTGCTGGTCGTTGGGTGAAACTGGGTGCTGGGCTTAAGATGGAGGTCTCTGGGAGATTTTCGCCATTTGATATTATGTGGAGCTGGGAGGTCTCTTGTTGACCAGTGTCCTGAAGTTGGCTCTCCTACCTCAGAGGCAGAGCCCTGACTCCTGCCTGGAGCACCAAGAGCCTTTCATCCACACCGCTCAGAATAAAAGGGAGAAAAAGTAGAGAGAATTAGTAGAAGTATGAAGAAAGCAAGCAAGCAAGCAAGCAAGCAAGCAAGCAAGCAAGCAAGCAAGAAAGAAAGAAAGAAAGGAAGGAGGGAAGGAAGGAAGGAAGAAAGAAAGAAAGAAGGAAAGAAAGGAGGGAGGGAGGAAGAAAGGAATGAAGGAGGGAAGGAAGGAAAAAAGACAGAAAGAAAGAAGGTACAGTAAAATAAAATAAAGTATAATAAAGTTATTGAATTAAAAAATAATTATTTAGGAAAAAATAAGGGACGGATAGAACCTTAGGACAAATGTTGGAAGCAAAGCTATACAGACAAAATCTTACACAGAAGCATACACTTACACCCTGACAAAAAGAGGTAAAGGGGAATAAATCATAAATCTTGCACTCAGAGACCACCTCGTCAATTTGGGATGATTTGTTTTCTAAAGGAGGGAAGGAAGGAAGGAAGGAAAGAAAGAAAGAAAGAAAGAAAGAAAGAAAGAAAGAAAGAAAGAAAGAAAGAAAGAAAGAAAGAAGGTAAAGTATAATAAAGTTATTAAAATTAATTATTAAGAAAATAATTAAAAAAAAAAAACAAACATGGACAGATAGAACCCTAGGACAAATGGTGGAAGCAAAACTATACAGACAAGATCTCACACAGAAGCATACACATACACATTCGCAAAAAGAGGAAAAGGGGAAAAAATAGATCTTGCTCTCGAAGCCCACCTCCTCAATTTGGGATGACTCGTTGTCTATTCGTATATTCCACAGATGCAGGGTACATCAAGTTGATTGTGGAGCTTTAATCCACTGTTTCTGAGGCTGCTCGGAGAGATTTCCCTTTCTCTTCTTTGTTCTCATAGCTCACATGGGCTCAGCTTTTGATTTGGCCCTGCCTCTGCGTGTGGGTCGCTGGAGGGTGTCTGTTTTTTGCTCAGACAGGAGCCGCTGATTCGGGAGCTCTGGCACACTCAGGCCAGGGGGAGGGAGGGGCACTGCGTGTAGGGCTGGCCTGCGGCGGACGAGGCCGCCGTGACATTGCACCAGCCTGAGGCCCGCCGTGCGTTCTCCCGGGGAAGTTGTCCCTGGATCCTGGGAACCTGGCAGTGGCGGGCTGCACAGGCTCTGCGGAAGAGGAGTTTGGATAGTGACCTGTGCTCACACACAGGCCCCTTGGTGGCGGCAGCGGCAGCCTTAGCATCTCCCGCCCGTCTCTGGGGTCCGCGCTTTTAGCCGCGGCTCGCGCCCGTCTCTGGGGTTCGCACTTTTAGCCGCGGCTCGCACCCGTCTCTGGAGTTCCTTTAAGCAGTGCTCTTAAACCCCTCTCCTCGCGCACCAGGAAACAGAGAAGAAAAAGTCTCTCGCCTCTTCGGCAGGTGCAGACTTTTCCCCGGACTCCCTCCCGGCTAGCCGTGGTGCACTAACCCCTTCAGGCTACGTTCAAGCCGCCAACACCAGTCCTCTCCCTGTGCTCCCACCGAAACCCAAGCCTCAGCTCGCAGCCCCGCCCGCTCCGGTGGGTGAGCAGACAAGCCTCTTGGACTGGTGAGTGCCGGTCGGTACTCATTCCTCTTTGGAGGAATCTCCCCGCTTTGCCCTCCGCACCCCTTTGCTGTGCACTCCTCCGCGGTCCCGAAGCTCCCCCCTCTGCCTCCCGCAGTCTCCGCCCGCGAAGGGGTTTCCTAGTGTGTGGAAACGTTTCCTCCTTCACAGATCCCTCCCACTGGTGCAGGTCCCGTCCCTATTCTTTTGTCTCTGTTTTTTTCTTTTTTTCTTTTGCCCTACCCAGGTACATGGGGAGTTTCTTGCCTTTTGGGAGGTCTGAGGTCTTCTGCCAGCCTTCAGTAGGTGTTTTGTATGTGTTGTTCCACGTGTAGATGTATTTCTGGTGTATCTGTGGGGAGGAAGGTGATCTCCACGTCTTACTCTTCTGCCATCTTCAAGGTCCCCCTGACACATTAACTCTTAATAGAATTACCAGACATCCCAATTGCATTGAACTTTTGGCCTCAGAAGTTTGCTTTGTTTTTCTCCCAAATCATAAATTTTATTTTATTTTTTTACCAATCTTAACTAAATCTCATAATAAGAGATTTGCCTTCAACTAAACCTCAAAATTTCAATAAATTTGACCTTGTCCTTGTTTTCCCTGGGAAATATTATAAAGGCCTTGCTGAGGTGGTATTTTCCTTTACAGAGGTAAGAAATAATTTAAACTTTGTCCTATCTACATGCAGTAGTAGTGATATCTGAAAAGCAAGCATTCCTAACAAATACCTAGTAGTCTTCAATTCTCAAGGATTAAGTTCTGGAAAGAAAATATATTAGAGATGTAACATAATTAATATGGAAACACACCTAGGTAAATTGAATAAATTTAAATAAGTGAAAATGAAACAGCTGAATTCACTCACAACATGCTATTCATTAATTGTATTTATATATATTTTTTGTTTTCAAGAGTCATATTTTATTTTATTTTATTTATATTTTATTGAGGTATAGTTGGTGTACAATATTCTATGTTTCAGATGTAAAACAGTGATTTGCAATTTTTATAAGTTATATTCCATTTATAGTTATTGTAGAATATTGGCTATATTCTCTATGTTATACAATATATCCTTGTGGCTTATTTATTTTATACATAGTAGCTTGTTTCTCTTAATGTCCTACCCCTGTCTTGCCACTTCTCACTCCACTCTCACCACTGGTAATCACTAGTTTGTTCTTTATATCTGTGAGTCTGTTTCTTTTTTGGTATATTCACTAGTTTGTTGTATTTTTTAGATTCCATATAAGTGACATCATACAGTATTTGCCTTTCTCTGTCTGACTTATTTCACTTAGCATAATACTCTCCAAGTCAATCCATGTTGTTACAAATGGCAAAATTCCATTCTTTTTGTATGGCTGAGTACTATTCCATTGTACAGATATACCACCTCTTCTTTACCCATTCACCTGTTGACGGACTTATGTTGCTTCCATACTTTGGCAATTGTAAATAATGCTTCTGTGAATATCAATGTGCATGTATCTTTTTGAACAGTTTTTTTTTTTTTGTTCTTTCAGATATATACCCAAAAGTGGAATTGCTGGGTCATATGGTAGTTCTATTTTTAGTATCTAAAAAACATCTATACACAGTAGCTGTGCAAATTTATACCCCATTAATGTTGTACAAAGGTTCACTTTTTCCACATTCTTACCAATATTTGCTATTTGTGTTTTTTCTTTTCATGACAGCCATTATGACACGCGTAAGGTGATATCTCATTCTGGGTTTGATTTGCATCTCCATGATGACTAGTGACACTGAGCATCTTTTCATGTGCCAGTTGGCCATCTGTGTGTCTTCTCTGAAAAAAATGTCTGTTCAGATCTTCTCACTTTTTAACTGGGGGTGTTCTTTAGTACTGAGTTGTACACGTTTTTTATGTGTTTTGAATATTGACTGCTTATTGGTCATGGCATTTGCAAATGGTTTTTCCCATTCAGTAGAATTTTTTTTCACTTTGTCCATGGTTTCCTTTGACATGCAAAAGCTTTTAAGTTTAATTAGGTACCATTTGTTTCCTTTTGTTTTTATTTCCTTTGCTTTAGGAGATGGATCCAAAAAGTATTGCTATGATTGATGTTAAATAGTGTTATTCCTATATTTTCTTTGAAGAGTTTTATGTTTTCCCATCTTGCATTTAGGTCTTTAATCCATTTTGAGTTTATTTTTGTATATGGTGATAGAGTATGTTCTAATTTCATTATTTTACTTGCAGCTGTCCAGTTTTCCCAGCACCACTTACTGAAAAACAATGTCATTTCTCCTTTGTATATTCTTGCCTCCTTTGTTGTAGATTAATTGACCAAAGTGTGTGGGTTTATTTCTGAGTTCTCTATTCTGTCCCATGGTCCTATGTATCTGTTTTGTGCCAGTGCAATACTGTTTTAAGTACTGCAGTTTTGTAGTGTAGTCTGAAGCCAGGGAACATGATTCCTCCAGCTATGTTCTTTCCCAAGATTGTATTGGCTATTTGGGGTATTTTTATTTTTTTATTTTTTTACATCTTTATTGGAGTATAATTGCTTTACAATGGTGTGTTAGTTTCTGTTTTATAACAAAGTGAATCAGTTATACATATACATATGATCCTATATCTCTTCCCCCTTGAATCTTCCTCCCTCCCACCCTCCCTATCCCACCCCTCTATGTGGTCACAACTCACCGAGCTGATCTCCCTGTGATATGTGGCTGCTTCCCCCAGCTACCTATTTTATATATGTCCATGCCACTCTCTCACTTTGTCCCATCTTACCCTTCCCCATCGCCATATCCTCAAGTCCATCCTCTAGTAGATCTGTGTCTTTATTCCTGTCTTACCCCTAGGTTTTTCATGATATATTTTTCCCTTAAATTCCATATATATGTGTTAGCATACGGTTTTAGTCTTTCTCTTTCTGACTTACTTCACTCTGTATGACAGACTGTAGGTCCATTCACCTCATTACAAATAGCTCAATTTCATTTCTTTTTATGGCTGAGTAATATTCCATTGTATATATGTGCCACATCTTCTTTATCCATTCATCTGATGGTGGACACTTAGGTTGTTTCTATCTCCGGGCTATTCTAAATAGAGCTGCAATGAACATTTTGGTACATGACTCTTTTTGAATTATGTTTTTCTCAGGGTATATACCCAGTAGTGGGATTGCTGGGTCATATGGTAGTTCTATTTGTAGTTTTTTAAGGAACCTCCATACTGTTCTCCATAGTGGCTGTACCAATTCACATTCTCACCAGCCGTGCAAGAGTGTTCCCTTTTCTCCACACCCTCTCCAGCATTTATTGTTTCTAGATATTTTGATGATGGCCATTCTGACTGGTGTGAGATGATATCTCATTGTAGTTTTGATTTGCATTTCTCTAATGATTAATGATGTTGAGCATTCTTTCATGTGTTTGTTGGCAGTCTGTATATCTTCTTTGGAGAAATGTCTATTTAGGTCTTTTGCCCATTTTTGGACTGGGTTGTTTGTTTTTTTTGTTATTGAGCTGCATGAGCTGCTTGTAAATTTTGGAGATTAATCCTTTGTCAGTTGCTTCATTTGCAAATATTTTCTCCCATTCTGGGGGTTGTCTTTTGGTCTTGTTTATGGTTTCCTTTGCTGTGCAAAATCTTTTATGTTTCATTAGGTCCCATTTGTTTATTTTTGTTTTTATTTCCATTACTCTAGGAGGTGGGTCAAAAAGGATCTTGCTGTGATTTATGTCATAGAGTGTTCTGCCTAGGTTTTCCTCAAAGGGTTTGTTAGTTTCTGGCCTTATATTTAGGTCTTTAATCCATTTTGAGCTTATTTTTGTGTATGGTGTCAGGGAGTGATCTAATCTCCTACTTTTACATGTACCTGTCCAGTTTTCCCAGCACCACTTATTGAAGAGGCTCTCCATTCTCCACTGTACATTCCTGCCTCCTTTATCAAAGATAAGGTGACCATATGTGTGTTGGTTTATCTCTGGGCTTTCTATCCTGTTCCATTGATCTATATTTCTGTTTTTGTGCCATTACCATACTGTCTTGATTACTGTAGCTTTGTAGTATAGTCGGAAATCCAGGAGCCTGATTCATTCAGCTCCGTTTTTCATTCTCAAGAGTGCTTTGGCTATTCAGGGTCTTTTGTGTTTCCATACAAATTGTGAATTTTTTTGTTCTAGTTCTGTGAAAAATGCCAGTGGTAATTTGAGAGGGATTGCTTTCAATCTATAGATTGCTTTGGGTAGTAGAGTCATTTCAACAATGTTGATTCTTCCAATCCAAGAACATGGTATATCTCTCCATCTATTTGTATCATCTTTAATTTCTTTCATCAGTGCTTTATAATTTTCTGTATACAGATCTTTTGTCTCCTTAGGTAGGTTTATTGCTAGATATTTTATTCTTTTTGTTGAAATGTAAATGGGAATGTTTTCTTGATTTCACTTTAGGGTTTTTCATCATTAGTGTATAGGAATGCCAGAGATTTCTGTACATTAATTTTGTATCCTGCTACTTTACCAAATTCATTGATTAGCTCTAGTAGTTCTCTGGTAGCATCTTTAGGATTCTCTATGTATAGTATCATGTCATGTGCAAACAGTGGCAGCTTTACTTCTTCTTTTCTGATTTGGATTCCTTTTATTTCCTTTTCTTCTCTGGTTGCTGTGGCTAAAATTTCCAGAACTATGTTGAATAAGAGTGGTGAGAGTGGGCAACTTTGTCTTGTTCCTGATCTTAGTGGAAATGCTTTCAGTTTTTCACCATTGAGGACAATGTTGGCTGTGGGTTTTTCATACATGGCCTTTATTATGTTGAGGAAAGTTCCCTCTATGCCTACTTTCTGCAGGGTTTTTATCATAAAGCGGTGTTGAAATTTGTCGAAAGCTTTCTCTGGATCTATTGAGATGACCATATGTTTTTTCTCCTTCAATTAGTTAATAAGGTCTATCACATTGATTGATTTGCATCTATTGAAGAATCCTTGCATTCCTGGAATAAACCCCACTTGATCATGGTGTATGATCCTTTTAATGTGCTGTTGGATTCTGTTTGCTAGTATTTTGTTGGGGATATTTGCATCTATGTTCATCAGTGGTATTGGACTGTAGTTTTCTTTCTTTGTGACATCCTTGTCTAGTTTTGGTATCAGGGTGACGGTGGCCTCATAGAATGAGTTTAGGCATGTTCTTCCCTCTGCTATATTTTGGAAGAATTTAAGAAGATTGGTGTTAGCTCTTCTATAAATGTTTGATAGAATTCGCCTGTGAATCCATCTGGTCCTGGGCTTTTGTTTGATGGAAGATTTTTAATCACAGTTTCAATTTTAGTGCTTGTGATTGGTCTGTTCATATTTTCTATTTCTTCCTGATTCAGTCTTGGCACGTTGTGAGTTTCTAAGAATTTGTCCCTTTCTTCCAGGTTGTCCATTTTATTGGCATAGAGTTGCTTGTAGTAATCTCTTATGATGTTTTGTATTTCTACTGTGTCAGTGGTTACTTCTTTCTCATTTCTAAGTTTGTTGATTTGTCTTCTCCCTTTTTTTTCCTGGTGAGGCTGGCTAATGGCCTATCAATTTTGTTTATCTTCTCAAAGAAACAGCTTTTAGCTTTATTGATGTTTGCTATCATTTCCTTCATTTCTTTTTCATTTGTTTCTGATCAGATCTTTATTATCTATTTCTTTCTGCTAACTTTGGGGTTTTTTTGTTCTTCTTTCTCTAATTTCTTTAGGGGCAAGGTTAGATTGTTTATTCGAGATGTTTCCTGTTTCTTAAGGTAGGATTGTATTGCTATAAACTTCTCTCTTAGAATTGCTTTTGCTATATCTCATAGGTTTTGGGTCATCGTGTCTCCATTGTCATTTGTTTCTAGGTATTTTTTTATTTCCTCTTTTATTTCTTCAGTGTTCACTTCGTTATTAACTAGTGTATTGTTTAGCCTCCATGTGTTTGTACTTTTTACAGATCGTTTCCTGTAATTGATATCTACTTTCATAGTGTTGTGGTCGGAAAAGATACTTGATATGATTTCAATATTTGTAAATTTACCAAGGGTTGGTTTGTGGCTCAAAATATGATCTATCCTGGAGAATGATCTATGAGCACTTGAGAAAAATGTGTATTCTGTTGTTTTTGGATGGAATGTCCTATAAATATCAATTAATACCATCTTCTTTAACGTATCATTTAAAGCTTGTGTTTCCTTATTTATTTTCACTTTGGATGATCTATCCATTGGTGAAAGTGGGGTTTTAAAGTCTCCTACTATGAATGTGTTACTGTAGATTTCCTCTTTTACGGCTGTTAGTATTTGCCTTATGCATTGAGGTGCTGCTATGTTGGGTGCATAAATATTTACAATTGTTATAACGTCTTCTTGGATCGATCTCTTGATCATTATGTAGTGTCCTTCTTTGTCCCTTCTAATAGTCTTTGTTTTGAAGTCTATTTTTCTGATACGAGAATTGCTACTCCAACTTTCTTTTGGTTTCCATTTGCATGGAATATCTTTTTTCCGTCCCCTAACTTTCGGTCTGTATGTGTCTCTATGTCTGAAGTGGGTCTCTTGTAGACAGCATATATATGGGTCATGTTTTTGTATTCATTCAGCCAGTCTGTGTCTTTTGGTGGGAGCATTTAATCCACTTACATTTATGGTAATTATTGATATGTAGGTTCCTATTCCCATTTTCTTAATTGTTTTGGGTTTATTATTGTAGGTCTTTTCCTTCTCTTGTATTTCTTGCCAGGAGAAGATCCTTTAGCATTTGTTGTAAAGCTGGTTTTGTGATCCTGAAGTATCTTATCTTTTGCTTGTCTGTAAAGGTTTTAATTTCTCCATCAAATCTGAATGAGATCTTTGCTGGGTAGAATAATCTTGGTTGTATGTTTTTCTCCTTCATCACTTTAAATATGTCCTGCCAGTCCCTTCTGGCTTGCAGAGTTTCTGCTGAAAGATCAGCTGTTAAGCTTATGGGGATTCCCTTGTGTGTTACTTGTTGTTTTTCCCTTGCTGCTTTTAATATGCTTTCTATTTAATTTTTGACAATTTGTTTATGATGTGTCTTGGCATGTTTCTCCTTGGATGTATCCTATATGGGACTCTCTGTGCTTCCTGGTCTTGATTAACTATTTCCTTTCCCATATTAGGAAAGTTTTCATCTATAATCTCTTCCAATATTTCCCCAGTACTTTCTTTTTCTCTTCTTCTTCTGGAACCCCTATAATTCAAATGTTGGTGCATTTACTGTTGTCCCAGAGGTCTCTGAGACTGTCCTCATTTCTTTTCATTCTTTATTCTTTATTCTGCTCTGCAGAATTTATTTCCACTATTTTGTCTTCCAGGTCACTTATCCGTTCTTCTGCCTCAGTTATTCTGCTATTGATCCCATCTAGAGTATTTTTAATTTCATTTATTGTGTTGTTCATCATTGCTTGTTTCATCTTTAGTTCTTCTAGGTCCTTGTTAAATGTTTTTTGCATTTTCTCTATTCTATTTCCAGGATTTTGGATCATCTTTACTATCATTATTCTGAATACTTTTTCAGGTAGACTCCCTATTTCCTCTTCATTTGTTAGGTCTGGTGGGTTTTTATCTTGCTCCTTCATCTGCTGTGTGTTTTTCTATTTTCTCATTTTGTTTATCTTACTGTTTGGGGTCTCCTTTTTGCAGGCTGCATGTTTGTAGTTCCCGTTGTTTTTGGGGTCTGTCTCCAGTGGCTAAAGTTTGTCAGGTGGGTTGTGTAGGCTTCCTGGTGGAGGGAACTAGTGCCTGTGTTCTTGTGGATGAGACTGGATCTTGTCTTTCTGGTGGGCAGGTCCACGTCTGGTGGTGTGTTTTGGGGTGTCTGTGGACTTATTATGATTTTGGACAGTCTCTCTGCTAATGTGTGGGGTTGTGTTCCTGTCTTGCTAGTTGTTTAGCATAGGGTGTCCAGCACTGTAGCTTGCTGATCGTTGAGTGAAGCTGGGTGTTGGTGTTGAGATGGAGTCTCCTGGAGATTTTTGCCATTTTATATTGTGTGGAGCTGGGAGGTCTCTTGTGGGCCAGTGTCCTGAAGTTGGCTCTCCCACCTCAGAGACACAGCACTGACTCCTGGCTGGAGCACCTAGAGGCTTTCATCCACACGGCTTAGAATAAAAGGGAGAAAAAGTAGAAAGAAAGAACGAAAGAAAGAAAGAAAGAAAGAAAGAAAGAAAGAAAGAAAGAAAGAAAGAAAGAGGAAGAAAGAGGATAAAATAGAACAAAGTAATGTAAGGTAAAATAAAATAAAACTATTAAAATAAAAAAATTATTAAGAAAAATTTTTTTTTTAAAAAAGTAGAAAAAAAAAAATTGATGGATAGAACCCTAGAACAAATGGTGAAAGCAAAGCTATACAGACAAAATCTCACACAGAAGCATACACATACACACTCACAAAAAGAGGAAAAGGGGAAAAAATAATAAATCTTGCTCTCAAAGTCCACCTCCTCTATTTGGGATGATTCATTGTCCATTCAGGTATCCCTCAGATGCAGGGTCCATCAAGTTGACTGTGGAGCTTAATCTGCTGCTCCTGAGGCTCCTGGGAGTAATTTCCATTTCTCTTCTTTGATCACACAGCTCCTGGGGTTCAAGTTTGGATTTGGCCGCGCCTCTGCATGGAGGTCGCTGGAGGGCATTTGTTCTTCGCTCAGACAGGACGGGGTTAAAGGAGCCGCTGGTTCGGGGGCTCTTGCTCACTCAGACCCGAGGGAGGGAGGGGTACGAAGTGTGGGGTGAGCCTGTAGCAGCAGAGGCCAGGGAAGCTACCCACCTCCACCAGCCTCAGTCTCCACCAGCGAAGGGGCTTCTGTTGTGTGAAAACATTTCCTCCTTCACAGCTCCCTCCCACTGGTGCAGGTCCCATCCCTATTCTTTTGTCTCTGTTTATTCTTTTTTCTTTTGCCCTACCCAGGCACGTGGGAATTTCTTGCCTTTTGGGAGGTCTGAGGTCTTCTGCCAGCCTTCAGTAGGTGTTCTTTAGGAGTTGTTCCATGTGTAGATGTACTTCTGATGTATCTGTAGGGAGGAAGGTGATCTCCACGTCTTACTCTTCCACCATCTTCCCCCTCTCTGGGGTATTTTTTGTTTTCACAGAATATTTAGAATTATTTGTTCTAGTTCTGTGAAAAAATGCCCTTGGCATTTGATAAGGATTACATTGAACCTGTAGGTTGCCTTTGGTAGTATTGTCTTTTTAACAATATAAATTCTTCCAAATCATAAACATGATATACCTTTTCATCTTTTTGTGTTATCTTCAATTTCTTTCATCAATGTATTACTAGATTTTTCTGTGTACAGGTTTGTACCTTCTGTAGGTAGGTTTATTCATAGGTATTTTATTCTTTTTAATGAGATTATAAATTGAATTTTTTCTTTAATTTCTCTTTCTGATAGTTCATTGTGAGTGTATAGAAATGCAGCATAGCTCTGCATATTAGTATAGTATATACTATACTAGTATAGTATATTCATAGTATATACTATACTAGTATAGTATATAGTACAGTATATACATAGTATATATTACATAGTATATACTGTATAGTATATACATAGTGTATACTATACTATACATAGTAGTATATACATAGTTCTGTATATTAAGTGTGTATCCTGAAATTTTATTAAATTCATTTATGAGCTCTAATAGCTTTCTGGTGTTGTCTTTAGAATTTTCTACGTATAGTATCATGTGTTCCACAGATAGTGACAGTTTTACTTCTTCCTTTACATTATGGATTTCTTTTATTTCTTTCCTTGTCTGATTGCAGTGACTAGGCCTTCCAATACTATGTTGAATAAAAGTGGTTACATTGGTCCTCCTTATCTTGTTCCTGATCTCACAATAAATGCTTTCAACTTTTCACTGCTGAGCATGATATTAGCTGTGTGCTTGTCATATGTGACCTTTATTATGTTGAATATTCCCTCTAAACCCATTTTCTGGAGAGTTTTTATCATAAATGGATGTTGAATTTTGTTAAAAATTTTTTTTGCATCTTTTTAGGGGATCATATGATTTTCAGTCTTCAATTTGTTAAAGCGGTGTATCACGTTGATTTATTGATGGATAATGAAAAAATCCTTGCATATCTGGGTTAAATCCCATTTGATCTTGATGTATGAACCTTTTCAAGTATTGGTGAATTTGGTTTGCTAATATTCTGTTGAGGATTTTTGCATCATGTTCGTCAGTGATATTGGCCTGTGATTTTCTTTTCTTTCTTTCTTTTTTTTTTTTTTTTTTGTGGTATCTTTGTCTGGTTTTGTTATCAGGGTGTTGCTGGTCTCATAGAGTGAAATCAGCATTCCTGCCTCTGAAAATTTTTAGATTAGTTTGAAAATAGGTGTTAACTCTTCTTTGAAGGTTTGGAAGAATTTACATGTGAAGCCATCTGGCCCTGGAATTTTGTTTGTTGGAGTTGTTTTATTACTGATTCAGTTTCACTGTTGGCAATAGGTCTGTCCATATTTTTTATTTCTTCCTGATTCAGTCTTGGGAGATTGCAGATTTCTAGAAATTTGTCCATATATTCTAGGTTGTCCATTTTATTGGTGTTTAGTTGCTTCTAGTAATCTCTTATAGCCCTTTGTATTCCTGTTGTGTCAGTTGTAACTTGTTTTTCATTTCTGCTTTTATGATTTGTGCTCTCTCTTTTCTTTCTTGATGATTCTGGCTAAAATTTTATTAATTTTGTTTATATTTTCAAAGAACTAGCACTTAGTTTCATTGATCCTATTTTTTTTTTAACTCTACATTTTATTTCTGATTTGACCTGTATGTTTTCTTTCCATAATTAACTTTGGATTTTGTGTGTTCTTCTTTTTCTGCATCCTTTTGGTGTAAGGTTAGGTTGTTAACTTAAGATTTATTTTCCCTGAGGTAAACTTGTATTGCTATAAATTTCCCTCTTAGAACTATTTTTTTCTGCGTCTTATAAAATTTGGATTTTGTGTTTCCATTTTTATTTGTCTCCAGGTACTTTTTGATTCTTTTCTTTGATTTCTTCAGTGATCCATTGGTTGTTTAGTAACATTTTGTTTAGTCTTCATGTGTTTGTATTTTTTTGCAGTTTTTCCTTGTAGTTGATTTCTAGTCTCATAGTACTGTAGTCAGAAAAGATGGTTGATATGATTTCAATTTCCTTAAATTTACTGAGGCTTGTTTTATGGCCTAACATGTGATCTATCCTGGAAAATGTTCCGTATGCACTTGAAAATAATGTGTATTCTGCTGTTTTTGGATGAAATGCTCTGTATAAATCTATTAACTCAATCTGGTCTAGTGAGTCATTTAAGTCCAATGTTTCCTTATTTTTTTTCTGTTTGGATGATCTATCCATTGATGTAAGTGGGTTGTTAAAGTCCCTATTATTATTGGATTACTTCAGTTTCTCCCTTAATTTCTGTTAATATTTGCTTGATGTATTTAAGTACTTCTATGGTGGTGTATATATATTATATATTATCTTCTTATTGGATTGATCCCTTGATCATTATGTAATATCCTTCTTCATCTCTAGTAACATTCTTATTTTAAAGTCTATTTTCTCTTATATAAATATTGCTACACCAGGTTTCTTTTGAATCCCATTTGCATGGGATACCTTTTCCATTCTCTCACTTGCAGTGTGTGTCTTTAGATCTGAAGTGAGTCTTTTGTAGGCAGCTTATATATGGATATATGGGTCTTGTTTTAGTATCCATTGAGCTCTTCTATGTCTTTTGCTTAGAATGTTTAGTCCATTTACACTTAAACTGATTGTTGATATGTATATTCTTATTGCCATTATGTTATTTATTTGGGGGTGGTTTTATAGGTTTTTTGTCCTTTTCTTCTCTTTTCTGATGACTATCTTTAGTGATATGTTTGGATTATTTTTTCTTTTTCATGTATGTATATTCTGTAGAATTTTTGTTTGTCATTACCATGAGGTTTATATATAAAAATTGGTATATATACATGATTGCTTTAAGTTGCTAATCTCTCCATTTCAAATGCATTTTAACAACCCCTCAGCATTTGTACTCTCCTCCCCTCATGATTACACTTTTGATATTATATTTTACATCTAATAGTTTGTGTATCCCCTAACTGCTTAATGTGTGTATGAATGATTTTCCTAATTTTTTCTTTTAATATTCTTACTAGATTTGTTCATGGATGGTTTCATAACTTCACTCTGTATTTGACTTTACAGATGAGTTTTTTTTTTTTTTCTTCCCTAATTATTATGTTTCTAGTTGTGGTCTTTTCTTTTTCCTTAGAGTAGTCCCTTTAACATTTCTTATAAATGTGGTTTGGTGGTGCTGAACTCTTTTAGCTTTTGCTTGTCTGTAAAGCTTTTGAGCCTGCCATTAACTTTGAATGAGAGACTTGCCAGGTAGAGTATTTTTGTTGTAGGTGTTTCCCTTTCATCACTTTAAATACATCATGCCTCTTCTTTCTGGCCTGCAGACTTTTTTTTTTTTTTTAAAGAAAGAAACTCTTTAAAAACTTTATTAAAAAGTTTCCTTTTAAAGAAAGCCAGCTGACATCCTTATGGGATTTCCCTTGTATATAAATTGTTGCTTTTCCCTTGCTGCTGTTAATATTCTCTCTTTATCTTTAATTTTGCCATTTTAATTATAATACGTCATGGTGTGTTCATCTTTGAGTTATTCTTATATGGGACTCTCTGTGCTTCTTGGATTTGGATTTCTGTTTCTTTTCATAGGTTAAGGAAGTTTTCAGCTATTATGTCTTCAAATATATTCTCAACCCTTTACTCTCTTCTCCTTAGGGGACCCCTACAATGTGAATATTAGTGTGCTTAATCTTGTTCCAGAGATCTCTTAAACTGTTCTCATTTCTTTTCATTCTTTTTTCTGTTTAGCATCACTTATTTCCACTACTGTGTCTTTCAGCTCACTGATCTCTGTATTATTATGTATACTGTTGATGCCTTCTAGTGTATTTTTCATTTCAGTTGTATTCTTTCTTTATCTATGTTTGATTGTTCTTTATGTTTTCTACCTCTTTGCTAAAAACTGCTAACTTCTCACTATGTGCATCCATTCCTCTCCTGAGTTCTTTGATCGTTTTTATGATCATTGCCCTCAACTCTTTCTCAGGTAGATTGCTTATCTCTACTTCACTTAGTTCTCTCCTGGGGTTTCATCTTGTCCTTTCATTTAGAACCTGTTCCTCTGCTGCCTCAGTTTGCCTAAGTTGCTGTTTTTATTCTTATGTATCTAGTAGGTTGATTGATTAAGTTTTCTGACCTTGGAGACATGGCCATTTGTAGTATTTCTGTGCATCCCAGCAATGAACTCCCCTCTCATCACCAGAGCTATATGCTCTAGAAGTTTCCCCTATAAGACTTGTGTGTGTCTTTCTTGTGTTAGGCTGACACTGTGAGCAGTCTGATAGGTTTGGTTGGCCCCTAGTCTGTTTGGTTCCCAGGCCCCAACTTGTTTAGAGGCTGCCAGCCTCTGGTTGGTAGGACTGGATCATGAGGTGGCTGACTGGAACCCTGGAGGGGCCCTGAGTCTCTGGTTGGCTTACTGGTGGGTGAGGTCAGGATCCAGGAGACCCCAGGGCTGTTGCCTGCTCACTGGTGTGTGAAACTAGGTCCTGGGGCTAGTGCTAACTTACTGGTGGGCAGACCCAGTCCTGGGGTCTGATTGCATATCTCACGGATGCAGAAATGTTGTTGGATTGCTGGTGGGTGGGCCCAGCTTCTGATATAGTTAGTTTCTGACATAGTCAGTTTCTGACATAGTTGGGATCTAGGGTGTCCCAAAGCTTGTGTGGGCCTGGTATTGGGTGGGGCCAAGGCCCATTCAGTCCCAAGGAAGGATCTGGCCTGTTAGTGGATGGGTTTTGTCCACAGGCTACTGGGTTGCAGTTTTCTTGCAGCTGGTGTCTGCCTGTTTGTGGATAAAACTGGCCCTAGGGGTAGAGTAGACTTCTTGGATGGTGGGGTTAGGGCCCAGGGAGTTCTAAGGCTGGTGCCTGCCCCATGGTGTGTGGAGCAGGTCCCATGATCTTTGGAAGTAAGGCACTGGGTGTTCTCCCTCTAGTGCCTGTGCCCTGGCATATCATGTTGGGTCCTGGGCCCTCTGTAGGCAGGGCCATGTCCAACAGTGGCTGTGCACTCAGGGGCTCTTAATGCAGCCTGTTTCCTAGTGGATGGTCTGTATCCATACCTAGTTTGTTGCTTAGACTGACACACCCCAGCACTGGTATTTGGATACAAGCTACCAGGCCAGGACAAGGCTGGGTCCTGGGCTAATAAGCTAGAGAGTGGATTTCAAAATAGTGTTTGCCAGCATCATTGTTCATGTGGTAGAACAATCTCCAAAATAGTTGCTACCAATATCTATGTACTCTGGGTGAACTGCAAGTACCTCCTGCCTCTTCAGGACACTGTCCAGTATGAGAAGGTAGGTCTGACCCAGGCTCCTATGAAATTACTGCTTCTTTCCTGAGCCCTGGAGGTTGTGAGATTTTGTGTGCACACTTTCCTTTAAGAATTAAGTTTCTATTTCCCCTAGCCCTCTGAGACTACTGAAATTAAGCCCCACTGGCCTTCAAAACCAAATGTTCTGGGGACTCATCTTCCCACCCTAGGGCCCCAGAGCTGGGGAGCTTGACATGGGGCTTGGACCTCCTTTGGGAGAACGTCTGCAATTGTAATTATTATCCCATTTGTGGGTCACTGACCCACGGGTATGGGACTTGATTATATAGTGACTCCACTCCTCTTACCCATCTTTTTATATCTTTAGCTGTAGAAGAACTTTTCTGGTAGGTTTCAGGCTTTTTCACCGATGGTTGTTTTACAAATATTTTTTTTTGTTTCCATGTGCCTGTGAGAGGGGATGAAATCAGGGTCTTTTTACTCGCCATCTTGGTTGCCAGCTCAAGAGATGGTTATTCATTGATTTTAAAATGCTCTCCATAGTAATAAACAGAGTTGTTAATTTGGATTTGTATGTATCAGCTTCAAATCATTTTTGTATAGACAATTTTTCCTCTTTACTAAACTGTCTCAAATATCAATGCAAGTTATGTCTTGGACAAAAATTTTCTACTGTTATTTTAATAAGATGTGAACAAAAGCCAGATATCAGTTGATAGTTTCACTTCACTAAAGATAAGGGGGAAGAGGCGGAGTGGATAAGAAAATGCTGTGAATATTTTGAACAAAAGAATAGTTAATTATATTCATGTTCTGTTATAGAGATTACTAAAATTGTGGAAGGGAGTGAGAACAACTAAACACTGCTCATAATTTTGTGAATTAGTTACATCCAGAGTTTGTGAAATTAGCAGTATTCCCAATGTTGTGGAAGGCTTAAAGTAGTCACACATCAAGAATTAAACAATGCACAGCAAACACAAAGAGAATTGAAAGAAACTCCTAAAACGAGGCAGCAAATATTACAGAAAATTCTCTTAAATAGTCAAAACTAAGACAGCCTTAAACCAGTACTTTAATGATCTCTTTAAATAAATATTTTTTTCATAAAAGCAGCTAATTATAATCAGAAAAATACATTCCATAAAAGAATGTTTTAAAGGTTGCAGTTTTACATTTCTGACCAATATGAAATTATTTTTCAGAATCAGAGGGAAGAAGGCAAAAACTAGCTGCTTACATAGTTTTTTGTTGTTGATAATGGATTTACTGAGATATAACTTACAAATTTAACATGTACAATTTTCTGATTTTTGTGTATTCACATAATTGTACAACCAGCACCACAATCAATTTTAGAATACTCGTGTCACTCCAAAAAGAAATCCTTTACCCATTAGTCATCACCCTGTAGTTCCCCAGTGATCCCAACCCTAGTCAATTACTAACTTATTTTCTGTCTCCATAAATTTGCCTATTCTGGAAATTTCATATGATGCCAAACTGATATCATAGTGGACTAAGCACAGTTCAGGAATGCAAAAATAGAGTCAGACAGCCATTGAGGATCTGGTTTTAGTCATCCCCACACCACTGAGAACTTGAACTTTCTTAACTGTACCAGATCCAAGGACACCACCAGCCACATTCAGAACAAAATCTGCCAGCTGCAACCTTATAGTCTCAATGACATCCTTGTAACTATGAAACTATTTCAGACCACTATGAATCCTTACTTAACAAGCACACTTACTAATTGCCAGATCCAATTACAGTTCTTGAGAAACAAGTTGTGTAACTAAGTGCCTTGCAAAGCCTTGCAACTTTTTGCCTTTATAAGATTCCTGCATTTTGTAGTCCAGAAGAACACAATTCAGATGCTTTTTAGTCTTTGTCTCCCAGGCTACACTCCTAACAAACCCAAATTAACACTTCTTTATTTCAATCAGGTTTCCCTTTCTGAAATGTTCATTAACATATGTAAATGTAATCATATAACATGTGATACATATATACAATATAGTACATGACCTTTTATGTCTGGCTTATTTCCCTTAGTATCTTTTCAAGGTTCATCCACCATGAATAAGTACTTCATTATTTTTTATGACAGAATAATATTTCATTGTATGGCTATAGCATACTGTTTAACTGTTTAACTCAACAGTTGATAGAACTTGGTATATATTTCATTTTTTCCCATTTCAAATAATATTGCTATGAACATTCATGTAAAAGTATTTGTATGGTCATGTGTTTTCAATTATCTTGAATACCAAAAAATATGATTTCTGCATCAAATGGTAACTCTATGTTTAACTTTTGGAAGAAATACCACTATATTCCAGAGGAGTTGTATAATTTTAAATTTCCATCAATAATGTATGAGGGTTTCAAATTCTTCATATCCTTATTAACACTTATCCTATGGTGTGTGTAGTGGTGTCTCATTGTGGTTTTAATTTGCATTTTTCCTGATGGTTAATGATGTTGAGCATTCGTTTATGTGTTTATTTGCTATTTTATGTCTTCTTTGTAGAAATATCTATTCAGATCCTTTACCACCTTTAAATAGGGTTATTTTCCTTTATTAATCTGTAGGCATTGTTATGTTTTCTAGATACAAGTTCTTTATCAGATATTTGATTTGAAAATATAACCCCTTTCAGTGGGTTATCTTTTCACTTTTTTTATGGTGTCCTATGAAGTGTATGTTTCAACTTTGATGATGAAACATAATTTATCTATTTTTATTGTTTTGTTGCCTGTGCTGTCTGTGCATTTGGAGTCTTATTTAAACATCCTACCAAATCCAAGCTGACAAAAATTTAACCCTCTCTTTTCTTCTAAAATGTTTATATTTTAGCTGTTACATTTAAGCTTCTTATCCATTTTTTCCCTTAACTTTCCTGTATGGTGTGAGGTAGGGGGTTCATTTAACTTATTATTATTATTTATTTTTAATTTTTTGTGGTTCATGGGTCTCTCACCATTGCGACCTCTCCCATTGTGGAGCACAGGCTCCGGATGCACAGGCTCAGCGGCCATGGCCCACGGTCCCAGCCGCTCCACGGTATGTAGGATCATCCTGGACTGGGGCACAAACCCATGTCCCCTGCATCAGCAGGCAGACTCCCAACCACTGTACCACCAGGGAAGCCCCCATCTAAGTTATTTTGCATTTGTATATTCAGATGGTCCAACACCATTTGTTGAAAATCCTTTCACAATGTATATGTATATCAAATTTTCACATTGTACACTTTAAATATATTTAAATTTTATTTGTCAATTTACCTCAATAAAGCTGAAGAAATCAATTTATTGTAGATATAAATGTTTGTTCTGGACTTTCAATTCTATTATATGTCTCTTTCCTTGTCAATACTACACTGTCTTTACTACTGTATTTGTGTAGTAAGCCTTTGAATTAGGAACTGTGAGTCCTCCAACTTTGTTTTTGTTTTTCAATGTTATGTTAGCAATTCTGGATTCAGCACATTTCTGTATGAATGTTAGGATTAGTGTGTCAATTTTTGCAAAGAAGGTAGCTGGGATTCTGATAGAAATTGTGTTAAACCTGTAGACAATTTGTAGGTCAATCTTAACAATAGTAAGTATTCTAATTCATGAATTTGAGATTTATTTCTGATTATTTAGAATCTCTTTGATTTTTCAATGTTTTTTTATAATTTTGTCCTTCATTTGTTAAATTTATTTCTAAACATTTTATTCTTTCTTATACTATTGTAAATGGATTTGTTTTCTTAATTTCCTTCTGTATTGTTCATTGTAATTGTATAGATTTTTGTATATTGATTTTGATGGTGCTACCTTTCTAGACTTCTTTACTATTTCTAATAATTATTTGTGGATTCCTTCAGATTTATTTAGAAGATCATGTAGTCTGAAAAAAGAGATAGTTTTCATTCTTCCTGTCCAATATGTATGATTTTTACTTCAATTATTTTTTGTCCTAATTGTCCTGATTAGAACCTCCAGAACATTATGTTAAATAGGAATGACAAAATTGTACATCATTTTTTTGTTCCTGATTTTAGGAGGAAAGCATCCAGTCTCACTATTATGTATGATGTTAGCTGTGTGTTCTTCAAAAATGTTCTTGATTAGGTTGAGAAAGTTTCCTTCTTTCATAGTTTCTTGACTGGTTTTATTAATAAAGGATGCAAATTATGAAAAATAATATTTTGGGTCTATCAAGTTTGTTATGTGGTTTTTGTCCTTTATTCTACTGATAAGATGTACATGTTCAAATGTTACTCTGATCTTGCATTCTTGTAATAATCCCCACTTGGTTATGATGTATAATCCTTTTTATAATTTGCTCTTTCAGTTTGCTAATACTTTGTTGAGAACATTTGTTTCAATATTAATAAAGTATATTGAACTATAGTTCTATTTTCTTGTGATATCTTTGGTTTTGATACAAGGATAATACTCATCTCATGGAATGATTTGGAAAGTGCCCCTTTCTGTAATAATTGTTGGAAAAATTTGTGAAGAGTTGCTATTAATTCTTCATTGCACGTATGGTAGCATTCACCAGTGAAGCCATCTGGGATTGGGATTTCCTCTGTAGGTAATTTTTTTGATTACTATTTCAACCTCTTTATTGCTCTAGTTCTATTATTTTTCTTTAATCAGTTTCAATAGTTTGGCCTTTCTAGAAATTTGTTTATTTTTTCTAAGTTATCTAATTTATTGACACACTGTTGTTCATTGTATTGTCTTATATTCCATTTTATTTCTGTAAGGTTGTTAGTAATGTCCTTTCCTCCATTTCTGATTTTAGCTATTTGAGTGGCAGAAGGGTCCCTGAATTTTGGAATTTATCAATTTGTGTGGTGACAATATTCCCACCATGTCCAGTTGTTAGCTAGCAATATACTGCTGAATGTGCTTGGAAAAATATGTGCAGTAGTACACCATTTTATAATGTTTCCACAATATAGAAACAATAGATGTAAAAAAATCTCAAAGCTGCATGTAATAGAAAAATATTGTAAGTAAATAGGAAGTGATGTGTTTTGAGTATGGACTACTTTTTAATATATTTTTAATTGGAAGCTTATATATTTTAATTTTTAACAATTGTTTTATTAACTAGCTTTAAAAATTCCTTAAATTTAAACTGGTTCTCACCAACCATTAAAACTGGCTGTAGGACTTGCCTGGAAGTGACCAGCATTTAGGTCTGGCAGATAGTTTATACAACACTACACACCTTTTCTAGTTCATTTGTTGTGCTCATTCCTGAGAGTTATCTGTGTAAAAAATGTATGAGTGGATGAATTAAGGAACACAAAAAGTAATTGAAACTTTTTATTATTATTATTATTATTACTTGGAGCTGAGTTAATATTTTGCTACATGTAAAACTTTTCACTGCCTCTCAGATTTAATTAATTTACAGACCCTGAGTCATGGTTTGGATTGTGTGCCTTATTTTAGTTTGATAGAGTTGAATATTGCTTAAGTAAAATGTGTTATCACTTAAAATTGAAAGTATACCTGAGTTATAGTCTGATATAAGAGGTGGTATAAAACTGTTAGACTTTTTAATTATTCACCCAATAAATATTTAGACTTTACTGTAGTGGTATATACTCTATGTTATCTTAATATTGACATGACAAAACTTCTAATATTCAGAAGAGCATAGCACTATCTAGTCAATAGTATTGCTATCAATAACAATAGTCAATAGCATTGCTATCTAGTCAATACTAATTTTATTGTAGCTTTTAAAAAAAAATCTCAATACTTTGTTCAAATAATTTACAATTCAAAAGCATTGTCTCCATTTAAATTTACAATACAAACCCCCAAAGACCCATAAAGGAGAAAAGTCAGATGTTTTCACTTTAAAGTTGTTCCACGAAACAAAAAAAGATGAGAGGATGGTTAGACACCTAGGAGGTGAGTGCATCTTTTCTGTACACAAAGTAAATGTCCAGTTGATCAAGATGATTCTAAGGAGTCTACATATATTATCCAGATGTCTATAGATGTGGTCAGATGGCATAAAAAAGTAGCATATAGGGAACCTGCAATCAAAAGAAAATAAGCACAGGGAATAAAATAATAAGGGCTGGTTTCAAAAGGGCATTGAGTGTTGGCTCTGTTGTGTATAGTCTGTGCAAAAAACTTGAGGCACATACAGTTAATTGAGACTAATTTAATACTTAATCTTTTGTTAACAAACAGAAGTGTCATGAAAGTTCATTAAGATCAATTGTGGGCTAGAATAACTAGTGTGAGGTTGATGAGTAAAGAAAATAGTTAAGCCTGGAGGTATGCCAAACAATTATTAATTATAGGCGAGGATGAATTTGTTCACTTTGAAGAACAATGTGTTTAAAATGGTCATGGGAATTAGAGGTGGCACAGTCTGATTTGCTATTAGTAAAGCTCTCCTATGGAAGGAGCTACTAACTTTGCTAAGCTTTACTCTTTATTATTTTAGAGGTTTCTTGTCTAAAAGAGAAACAAAATTTACAAAGTCTCAAAATAAATTGAACATTGTGTTGTTTTTGACAATCGCATAGCAGATCTTTTTGAACTGCTACTATATATTATGTCCTGTCAAATATACATTATTTTTTATCTGCTATGTGGTAACTTTACATAAGCCTTTTTTCCAATCCCTTCGTATTCCCTCTTTCTTCTCTTGTCAGTTTTCTCCTGTATATCCATGCTTATGAGATAGAATGAGCAAAAATGCCCCCAAAAAGGACAGGAAAGAGTCAGGAAAATTAGCAACCTACTTGGGGCAAATGGTGAAGACCGAGGGTATGGCTATGAACAGGAAGAACACACTCTGAATAGAAAGATGTCCATGTTGGGAGAAAAATGAGACAGTTGAGTCTCAATGCGTATGCCATGGATCCAGAATGCAGAAATCTGTTTTCCTTAAAATGCCTGAAAAATAAATTGTATATGTGAAATTCAGTTTATCCTTTCCTGATATTCTCATTTTTCAGAAGTGATGCTGTTATTCACTTATTTTTACAGAATAGTTAGCTAAGAAGATTTATATAGAGAAAAAAAGAGAATAGTGGAAGATTTTAATGCAATTATGTTATATGAGCTCCATTAATTTACTAAATTGTTATCTCTCCCAAAAGGCCTTTGATGTAAGTAGAAAGTGTGTCTGAAACCAAAAGGAGGAAAAAATGGCAAAAATCTTGACCCCTTTCCCAACTTACAGTCAAGTTTTCATGAGGTGGTGGAAAGGGTGCTTTCAGATTTAAAAAGAGTGGTTATTTGAATTTTAGAATCATAAATAAGAGCTATTATATGGAAAAAAACATTAAAGAAAACTTAAATAAGATCTTAATCTCAAAATGTACCATATTCATAAATCACAGCAACTCACTCATAATTACTGATAGTGTGGTGAATTTCTTTGGGAAGAAAAAAAGAAAGAGAATAGAACATTTTATATACTGGAACTTTTGAAATAGGTAAATGTGAATTTCCTAATAGTTTATAATATTGAAAAGAATTAATTCTGGTGAAATTACTGTGGTTAAACTAATCATCTCTATAGTCCCCCAAAGTTCCAACAATGAAATGTTTTTCTCTTTTATTGAAATGCACACAGAATGTGTAGGGCCACTTTAAGGAGACATTGCAAGTAGATCCAAATGGCTTGACCTGATATTTAGATATGTCTTTAATTCTTATCATGGAAAAAATCTGTCCAGTGGATATTTTGAGCGACAGGTTCTAAGAAACATCTCCAGTTTATGTAGAAAGCATGGAAAAATAATAACAAACTGTCATCTTATAAAGAAAAAAGCCTTTGGCAGTTCTCAGCAAGGATCTTGATTTTATTTGTAATCAACTACTTAGTCTTTACTGAAAATTTATATAACACTTAATTCATAACTATTGAATGCCTTTGGTTTTAACTGACAAGGTTTACAATGTGGGAAACTTAAGAAGTTGCAGTAACAGTTTCATGCCAAAGATCCTTAAATGAATAGTGTTTACTAACAACCTATTTTCTAAAGTTTGTGTGACAAATTTAGAAGAAACTTGTAGTCACACTTTTTGGAAAATGTATAACCTGGGAGAAAGCTAAGCAAGCACATGTGAAAATATTTTAGTTTTAAATACGAGGATTATTTTCTTTTTATAAACACTAGTTTGAACAAATTGTTGGTGTGCTGTTTCTGGAGTGGCTATGTGTTGTCAAAGAACTCTTCAAGATTCTTAATGAAGGAAATGACTTAATGACTTAAGGCATTATATATGAAGGTTCAGAGAATGCATATATTATCTTCATGCTATGGGCATAGTTTGCACGTGTGTAATGGTTATCTTTTCACAATAAATATCTTCTTATTGGAGAAAAGGTTACAGGTGCTGTCATACTGATAAAGTTCTTTTAACATTTCAAAGCATTTTATGTCTAATATTTATTCATTATTATATTACTTTGGCAACTTTATTTACATATTTGCAGTATCTCTTTCACCCAACAAGATTAATAAAATACTCAAGGCTCATTTGTGCCAATATAGAGAGGACACATATGCTGTAATAAACTGTCTTGTAATTTATTTATTTAACAGATAGTATTTATTGGTTATTCGCTATTTTTACATAAGAAAGCACTTCAAAATTCAGTACATTTAAATACCAATCATTTATTCCATCTTGTCAATCTGCTAGGTGCCTGGGGTTTGTTAATTTGATTGGACTGTCAGAAAGCTCTTCTTCTAGCAGTGGGGTCTGGCTTGAATTGGCAAATTGGGTTCACTTCTGCATTTTCATTTTGGATCCATGTCATAAGGAACAGGGAAGAAGTTCTTATTATGCTGATGGCAGGAACCTCAGAGGGCAAATCCACACTCCTAAAAACATTTCAAGCCTGTGCTTACATCCCATGTGTTAACATCACATTTTCCAAGAGGTTCACAAAGCCAAGACTGAAGCCAAGGGTCAGTGTGGTAGTTTCCACCCACCATAAGACCAAAGCAAGTCACTTGGTGAAATCCAACATAATGTTTTAGAGAAGCAAAGTCCCTGCATGGAGACGGTATAGAAAAGATAGACATAGAAACAAAAAGATATATGTGTGTGTGTGTGTGTGTGTGTGTGTGTGTGTGTGTGTGTGTGTGATATAAATTATGTTACTTTTTGTGAACAAAATTTATAATTTCTAAAATTAAATTACTTTTATTAGCTTTGCTTTGTGTTACTGACTTCTAAACTTTTATACTCTCTTTAGAATGAAGGAATTCCTTATCTGGGATTGGTACCAGCTGTCAAAGAAAAATAAAATTACTTCAGTTTCATCAAATTCTAAGTTTATTTGAGTGTACCACAGTTAGAGAACGAGGCAAAGCAAATCAAAAACAAAGGTAATCAGCTGAAAGCAGGGCAAGCCCAACTATTTAGTGGCTAAAAGCAGAAAATAGAGATAGTTGTTGGGCCTCTTCTTATTGGTTGGGTTGGGGACTTTCCAAAATTCCATCAAGGATTGTTTATCATTATATGATTGACCATTGGTTTGAGATGACTTTAAGGAAATGAGGGCTTTGGGAAGAAAAGCTAAGCTTAAGTTTTGTTTCTTGAATTGTACAGACCTAAGGTCCATCATTAGGGGTTTACCAAGGTGCCTACGTTTTTAATTCTTTTCACACAGGTGCTTGGCTCAAAATTGTTTCTGCATTCTTATTTTATAGGTGATCTAAGTCATTTCATTGTAGGCCAATACTCTTCCAGTTTCATCTGAGAGCCAAGCCCCTCCCCATTTTTCTAACACAGTCATTGGTTACTGATTGACATTTTTAATGTAAAATGTAAAAATAAAATAGCAATAGCTAATATTATATAATAGGCTAGATAACTGCTGAAATGCTTTACATACTTACTGTTTAAAATCTAAGCAAATGAGATAGGCATATCTATGACCCCCATCTTAGAGAGAAAGATACTGGGATTTCTAAAGGTTTCTTTTGCCCGAAGTCAGAAATCCAAGTCCATGGGTGGGCTGGTACTTGAATGTTGTCTGTAAGATCCTAGAGTTATGCTGCTAATGGCTATGAATATGTGGTCTCTTAGCAGCTTGATTCTACATGTTAGAACTAATCTCAATTCAGGTAATTTTTTGCAATATATTTAAGATATGTATCCCTTCCTTGTACCTTGGAGGATGTTCACAACTTTTTCCAACTTTATATTATCAGAAAAATTAATATTTTAAAATTTACATTTCATCTACATTATTCCTCCATAGACATCATATTTTTAATCAGCTGTGCTTTTCCTTTTCCAAAGTCTGTATGCATATTTCATATATTTCAGATAGCTAGTTTGTGTATGCAAATAGGCATTTTAAGCTTCATAAAATACAAAATTTTAAGATGTAGTCATAATAATATAATGATTTCTTATATTATTCAGGAATGAGTACATTGCTACATTCTTAAATTATCTTTTGCCAGCTTATTTTTAGAGGTAAGATAATATTGCCACTAATAAATTCAACAAATATTTATTTACATATTATGCTATAATAGTTTTTGATCTACAGGTTGGATATATAAATTTAAATGATACAAAGATCTTAACAGCAGAGACTTAAAATCATACGAGAGTTCCCAGATTCAACTGGGGATGCTGGAGTCATGGCACAGAAGAGAGACCAAACCAGTTTAAAATCAGAAACCACCTCCTCTGGTTACTGACTTTCAGAAGTTTTTGGTCTGTGGTTTTCTTCAGTGATGCTGCACAGGCCAGGCTTGGTAAGTGAACTGGGGAAGAGGAAGATGAATAAAACATGGTTCCCTGATTTCAGCAGCTCACAGTGAACTGGGGGAGATAGAAATTTCTGGAGGTCACAAGTTCAAGATCAATGTTCTGGCAGATTCAATTCCTGGTGAGAGCTGTCTTCTTGCTGTGTCCTTACAAGGTAGAGAGTGAGAGAAGGAGCTCTGGACTCTATTGCTCTTCTTACAAGCTGCGTGGCTGACAGGGTCTTGGTGCTCTGGCTGGGTTCAGTCCTGTGCCTCTGAGGTGGGAGAGCCAACCAAGTTCAGGACATTGGTCCACCAGAGACCTCCTGGCTCCACATAATATAAAACTGTGGAAGCTCTCCCAGAAATCTCCATCTCAGTACTAAGACTTAGCTCCACCTAATAATGAGCAAGCTACAGTACTGGACACCCAATGACAAACAACTAGCAAGACAGGAACACAGCCCCACTCATTAGCTGAGAGTCTGCCTAAAATCATACTAAGGTCACAGACACCTAAAGCACACCACCAGATGTGGTCCTGCCCACTAGAAAGACAAGAGCCAGCCTCACACACAAGAAATCATGCACCAGTCCCCTCCAAAAGGAAACCTACACAAACCACTGAACCAACCTTAGCCACTGGGGACAGACACCAAAAACAATGGAAACTACGAACCTGCAGCCTGTGAAAAGGACACCCCAAACACAGGATGTTAAGGAAAATGAGAAGAGAAGGAAACACACAGCAGATTAAGGAGCAAGGCAAAAGCCCACCAGACCAAACAGATGAAGAGGAAATATGCAGTCTACCTGAAAAAGAATTCAAAATAATGATAGTAAAGATGATCCAAAATATTGGAAATAGAATGGAGAAAATACAAGAAACTTTTAACAAAGACCTCGGAGAAACAAAGAGCAAACAAACAATGGTGAACAACACAATAAATGAAGTTAAAAATTCTCTAGAAGGAATCAATAGCAGAATAACTGAGGCAGAAGGATGGATAAGTGACCCATAAAGTAGTGGATAAAGTAAGATATAAAGTAAGAAGATAAAGTAGTGGAAATAACCACCACACAGCAGAATAAAGAAAAAAGAATGAAAAGAATTGAGGACAGTCTCAGAGACCTTGGAGACAACATTAAATGCACCAACATTCGAATTATAGGGGTCCCAGAATAAAAAGAGAAAAAGAAAGGGACTGAGAAAATATTCAAAGGGATTATAGTTGAAAACTTCCCTAACATGGGAAAGGAAATAGTCAATCAAGTCCAGGAGGTACAGAGAGTCCCATACAGAATAAATCAAAGGAGAAACATGCCAAGACACATATTAATCAAACTATTAAAAATTAAATACAAAGAAAAAGTATTAAAACCAGCAAGGGAAAAGCAACAAATAACATACAAGGGAATCCACATAAAGTTAACAGCTGATCTTTCAGCAGAAACTCTGCAAGTCAGAAAGGAGTGGCAGGACATATTTAAAGTGATGAAAGGGAAAAACCAACAACCAAGATTACCCAGCAAGAATCTCATTCAGATTTGATGGAGAAATTAAAACATTTATAGACAAGCAAAAGTTAACAGAATTCAGCACCACCAAACCAGCTTTCCAACAAATGCTAAAGGAACTTCTCTAGGCAGGAAACACAAGGGAAGGTAAAGACCTACAAAAACAAACCCAAAACAATTAAGAAAATGGTAATGGGAACATACATATCAATAAGTACCTTAAATTTAAATGGACTAAATGCTCCAACCAAAAGATATAAAGTGGCTGAATGGATACAAAACAAGACTTGTATATATGCTGTCTACAAGAGACCCACATCAGAACTAGGGACACATACAGAATGAAAGATAGGGGATGGAAAAAGATATACCATGCAAATGGAAATCAAAAGAAAGCGAAGGAGCAATTCTCATATCAGAGAAAACAGACTTTAAAATAAAGACTATTACAAGAGACAAAGAAGGACATTACATAAAGATCAAGGGATCAATCCAAAAAGAAGATATAACAATTGTAAATATTTATGCACCCAACATAGGAGCACCTCAATGAACAAGGCAAAAGCTAACAACTATAAAAGGAGAAATCAGCAGTAACACAATCATAGAAGGGGACTTTAACACCCCACTTTCACCAATGGACAGATCATCCAAAATGAGAATAAATAAGGAAACATGAGCTTTATTTATTTTATGTATTGATTTTTGGCTGCATTAGGTCTTCAGTCAAGCAGGGCCTCCTCTTCCTTATGGTGCCCATGTGATTCTCATGTGGCTTCTCTTGTTGTGGAGCACAGTCTCAGTAGTTGTTGCATGTGGGCTTAGTTGCTCTGAGGTATGTGGGATCTTCCTGGACCAGGGCGTGAACCTGTGTCCCTTGCATTGGCAGGAAGATTCTTAACCACTGCACAACTAGGGAAGCCTGAAACACAAGCTTTAAATGATACATTAAACAAGATGAACTTAACTGATATTTATAGGACATTCCATCCAAAACCAACAGAATACATTTTCTTCTCAAGTGCTCACAGAACATACTCTAGGATAGATCACATCTTGGGTCACAAATCAAACCTTGGTAAATTTAAGAAAACTAAAATTGCATCAAGTTTCTTCTCCAAACACAATGCTATGAGACTAGATATTGATTACAGGAAAAAAAAATCTGTAAAAAATACAAATACATGGAGGCTAAACAATACACTACTAAATAAGAGATCACTGAAGAAATCAGAGTAAATTAAAAAAATACTTAGAAACAAATGACAATGAAAACACAATGACCCAAAACCTATGGGATGCAGCAAAAGCAGTTCTAAGAGGGAAGCTTATGGTAATACAATCATACCTCAAGAAACAAGAAACATCTCAAATAAACAACCTAACCTTACACCTAAAGCAAATTGAGAAAGAAGAAGAAGAAGAAGAAAAAAAAAACAAAGTTAGTAGAAGGAAAGAATTCATAAATATGAGATCAGAGATAAATGAAGGAAACAATAGCAAACAGGAATAAAACTAAAAGCTGGTACTTTGAGAAGATAAACAAAATTGATAAACCATTAGCAAGACTCATGAAGAAAAAAAGTGAGAAGACTGAAATCAATAGAATTAGAAATGAAAAGGGAGAAGTAACAAGTGACACTGCAGAAATACAAAGGACAATAAGAGATTACTACAAGCAACTATATGCCAATAAAATGGACAACCTAGAAGAAATAGACAAATTCTTAGAAAAGCACAACCTTCCAAGACTGAACCAGGAAGAAACAAAATATAAACAGACAAATCACAAGCACTTAAATTGAGACTGTGATTAAAAATGTTCCTACAAACAAGTGCCCAGGACCAGATGGCTTCACTGGTGAATTCTATCAAACATTTAGAGAAGAGCTAAAACCTATCCTTCTCAAACTCTTCCAAAATATAACAGAGGGAGGAACATGCCTAAGCTCATTCTACGAGGTCACCATCACCCTGATACCAAAACCAGACTAAGAGGTCACAAAGAAAGAAAACTACAAGCCAATATCACTAATGAACATAGATGCAAAAATCCTCAACAAAATACTAGCAAATGGAATCCAACAACATATTAAGAGGATCATACACCATGATCAAGTGAGGTTTATCCTAGGAATGCAAGGATTCTTCAATATATGCATATCAATCAATGTGATACACCATATTAAGAATTTGAAGGAGAAAAATCATATGATCATCTCAGTAGATGCAGAAAAGGATTTCAACAAAATTCAACACCCATTTATGATAAAAGCCCTCCAGAAAGTAGGCATAGAGGGAACTTACCTCATTATAATAAAGACCTTGTATGACAAGCCCATAGCGAACATCTTTTTCAACATTGAAGAACTGAAACCATTTCCTCTAAGATCAGGAACAAGACAAGGTTGTATTCAACATAGTTTTGGTAGCTTTAGCCACAGCAATCAGAGAAGAAAAAGAAATAAAAAGAATCCAAATGGGAAAAGAAGTAAAGCTCTCATTGTATGCAGATGACATGATACTATACATAGAGAATCCTAAAGATGCTACAAGAAAACTACTAGAGACAATCAATGAATCTGGTTAAGTAGCAGGATACAAAATTAATGCACAGAGATCCCTGGCATTCCTATACACTAATGATGAAAAATCTGAAAGACAAATTAAGGAAATACTGCCATTTACCATTGCAACAAAAAGAATAAATTACTTGGAATAAACCTATCTAAGGGGACAGAAGACCTGTATGCAGAAAACTATAAGACACTGATGAAAGAAATTAAAGATATTAACAGATGGAGAGTTATACCATGTTCTTGGTTTGGAAGAATCAACATTGTGAAAATGACTATATTACCCAGAGCAACCTACAGATTCAATGCAATCCCTATCAAACTACCAATGTCATTTTTCACAGAACTAGAACAAAAAATTTCACAATCTGTATGGAAACACAAAAAACCCGAATAGCAAAATCAACCTTGAGAAAGAAAACAAGAGCTGGAGGAATCAGGCTCCCGGACTTCAGACTATACTACAAAGATACAGTAATCAAGACAATATGGTACTGGCACAAAAACAGAAATATAGATCAATGGAACAGGATGGAAAGCCCAGAGATAGTCCCATACACTTATGGTCACCTTATTTTTGATAAAGGAGGCAAGAATATACCATGGTGAAAACACAGCCTCTTCAGTAAGTGGTGCTGGGAAAACTGGACAGCTACATGTAAAAGAATGAAATTAGAACACTTATTAACACCCTACACAAAAATAAACTCCAAATGGATTAAAGACCTAAGTGTAAGGCCAGACACTATAAATCTCTTAGAGGAAAACATAGGGAGAACACTCTATGACCTAAATCACAGCAAGATCCTTTTTGACCCACCTCCTATAGAAATGGAAATGAAAAAAAAAAAAAATAAACAAATGGGAACTAATGAAACTTAAAAGGTTTTGCACAGCAAAGGAAACCAAAAACAAGATGAAAAGACAACGTTCAGAATGGGAGAAAATATTGCTAATGAAGCAACTGACAAAGGATTAATCTCCAAAATTTACAAGTAGCTCATGCAGCTCAATATCAAAAAGCAAACAACACAATCTAAAAATGGGCTGAAGATATAAATAGACATTTCTCCAAAGAAGATATACAGATTGCCCACAAACACAAGAAAGGCTGCTCAACATCACTAATCATTAGAGAAATGCAAATCGTAACTACAATGAGGTATCACCTCCCATCAGTCAGAATGGCCATCCTCAAAAAATATACAAACAGTAAATTCTGGAGAGGGTGTAGAGAAAGGGGAACCCTCTTGCACTTTTTGTGGGAATGTAAATTGATACAACCACTATAGAGAACAGTATGGAGGTTCTTTTAGAAACTAAAAAATAGAATTACCATATGACCAGCAATCGCACAACTGGGCATATACCCTGAGAAAACCGTAATTCAAAAAGAGTCATGTACCACAATGTTCATTGCAGCTCTGTTCACAATAGACAGGATATGGAAGCAACCTAAGTGTCCATTGACAGATGAATGGGTAAATAAGATATGGCACATATATCCAATGGAATATTACTCAGCCATTAAAAGAAATGAAATTTAGTTTTTTGTAGTGAGGTGGATGGACCTAGAGTCTCTCATACAGAGTGAAGTAAGTCAGAGGAGAAAAACAAATATTGTGTATTAAGTCATATATATGTTATCTAGAAAAATGGTACAGATGAACCTGCAGGGCAGGATTAGAGATGTAGAAGTAGAGAATGGACTTGAGGACATGGGGAGTAGGAGGGTAGGTTGGGATGAAGTGAGAGAGTGGCATGGACATATATACACTACCAAATATAAGATAGATAGCTAGTGGGAAGCAGCCACATAGCACAGGTAGATCAGCTTGGTGCTTTGTGACGACCTAGAGGGGTGGGTTCGGGAGGGTGGGAGGGATATGCAAGAAGGAGCGTATATGGGGATATATGTATATGTATAGCTGATTCACTTTGTTATACAGCAGAAGCTAACACACCATTGTAAAGCAATTATACTCCAGTAAAGATGTTAAAAGAAAACTCATATGAAATAATCAATTTCAAAATGTCTTGGTTCAGTATAAATGCATGATATCTCTTTCACCAGAGATATCAATTCTTTCCACAGTTCACACCATTTGCATTAGACAGAGCTTCTATCTTTATATGATAGTCTTTGCCCTTAAGTTAGCTGACTTATACAATGTCATTTCTCTCTTTATATTTCATCTTTTATCTTATATTGAATTGCATTATATTTTGTCTGAGAATTATATGCTCGTTTTGGAAACAATATTAAGACTATCTCTGGCCCCTTTTTGTTTTTTTACTGATAGGATTTTGATTTCATCATCAAGATCAAGTTGACCTGTTTCCATTTTTACTCTTTGAACATGAATTTTTTCTCTTTATTTGAAGTCCTTTAATTCATTCATTCAGTAAGCATTTTCTTATTTCCTAGTATTCTCAAAGCATTATGTTATATATTCTAAGTGATACACAGGAAAATATGATATTCTTTCTACATAAGAGACACAATGAGGTGTATAAATATACATGGTTTCTGTTTTAATTTTGGCTCTGCCACATACTGCTAGAGTAGTATTTCACAAATTATTTTACTTAGTTTTTAATTTCTTTATTTATAAATTGAAAATAATACTTATTATTAGGAAGAACAAGAGAGTAAATACAAATATTTAATTAAATCAGTGCCTTGCATGTGATGAGTAGCAAAATACATTAAGCTATGCTTATTCATAATGATTATAGTTTATCAGGGAGAGTAGTAATATATATAACTATAATATTTCACTGAAAATATGGAGTATAATGGGATTGTTTTCAATTGAGTACTTAAGGGAAGAATGTCAAGAAAATGGTATTTGTTCTGATCTTTGAAAACTGATTATGACAAATCAGTTAATTTTTTATACTCATAAAAGTGGATAAATATTTTTGTCTTACCTCCTTCTCATTTTTACTGGTGATTTGAATATGATAATGTGCTCAGACAAGCTTTGTAAATCATAAACTCTTAAGTAAATTAAGGGATTCTACTAAACGATGTTAATTCTTATTCCATTCCTAGTCTAGGAAATCCACTTTAATTTGCTTTCCCAAACTAAGGGTGAGTGTGCTATCTCTATAATGGTTAACTGTTAAAATATGGGTATAAATAAGCTAATGAATTATGTGAGTCACAGTTCTCATCTTATTGAACCAACTTTAAACAGTGCCAGGAACAGGAACTATCACTGTTGCCGGTACATTCTTTTGTCACAGGAGCTCTTTCTTTCTCACATGCGTTAGCATAGATTACCTTTCATTAGAGAAAATAAGACAAATCATTAATTTACAAGTCATCTTATCCTGAGGCCCTGTTTTTGAGGAAATACACACACATACACAGGGCTTCAGAAAACTAATTGCTTCCTGTGAGAGAACCTACTTTTTCTTAGCCCATACCACTTGGGAACATGAGAGAATTCTTCAGAAGTAAACCATGGCTTGCTTGATGGATACCTGGCTGGTTGTCACGGAAATTTGTGCTTGGGTATTTCTAGCTGAATTCCAAATTGGCATTCTGAACAAGTCTCATGAAGAAAGAGAGAGAAAGAAAGAGAGCAAAGCTAAACCAAAAGTTTAACTTTTCTTGTACTTCTAGGATCCCCTTTTCTTTTCGTTCTTTTCCTTAACACACCAACTACAAACCTCTTACTACAAGGATGAAAGAAAAATTATTAGCGGCAGTGATAGTTTCAGTATGCTAGTGCAAGCTTCATATTTAATTCAGTTTAAGAAGTCCCTTCCTGATTTATTTGACTAATTTCTTATAAATATGTAACGCTTTGGCCATTAGCTAAAGAAGTGCGGGTTTAATAGATATAGGGTCAACAGTGACAAAAGTCTGGCAAAATAAAATCAGGAATATAAAAAAATCTCATGTATCCTGTATTTGAACAGCAGAACATGTGAAAAATATCCTAATAGACATTATCTTTGTTTAATAAGTAAGGAAATCTAGTCGTCTGGAGGAATAATATGGAAACCACCTGATATACTTTAAGTAAATATCTCTAGATGTTAACCAGTGATTCCTAAATAACCCTCAAGTACAAAATTAAAGTACCTTCAATCACTACAACTGCTTTTCAATATTTTATTCAACAAATTCATATATATATATATATATATATACATATATATATATTTAATTATTATTATGTACCTGGAAATGTGAAAAGACTGACGATCTGATAGGGAATAACAACAACTGAACCATAATAATACAAACAACAAAACAATGTCTACAACGTAAGTTACTTAGATCATTAGAAAGTACTGTAAGGTAAGTGTTTTGAACTCTAGTTTACATTTGAGAATTTAATTGCTAGTAACTGGACCTAGAATCTGGGTCTCTAGATATTTAGTGTAAGATTCTCTTTATCTGGAATTTCTCAAATACTAATGCTGTGTTCCATACAATTGTCCTTCTTGTCTCATTTGAGTGGATGATACTTCAAGAAATTATGAAGCATTCATGCTTCCTCTGGTTATTTTATCTCCAGACTTTAAGATAGTGCTTAGATTTTAGAAGCCACTTAATAAATATTTGATGGCATGCATCATTATACAAAAAGTTTTCAAGTCCCTCTCCAATCTTTCACTTTCCTGAGATAGAATATTTTATTGGGACCATCATGTACTGATGCTTTACATAGCATTAAGCCCAGGGACTTGGTGTCTTGATCATGAAAGACCATATACAGATGGCAAGTCTTTTCTGAAAGGGGAAGAAAGTACATGTATTTTCATTCATTTGTGCTGTCTGCTGTGGCCAATAACATCCTGCAGATAAAAGAATCAATATTTTGGGGCTGCAGACTTAGCCTCAAATGTAAAAGCATTACTGGAGTGCAGCGTTTTGAAGCAAAAAGTAAAAGGAATGAAATAAAAGCTTCTGTAAAACTTCAACATAATATTTTTTTCTTTTCTAAAAATATTTTTCACTTTGTGTTAACAGTGTTATTGGAAATGGACAGCATCGTAACTAGAGTATTAAGAGAATAAGATTAATGTGAAAAATGCAGTAGAAATAAAATAGAATGTAGTATATAATTGCACAGAAAAGAGTGATTACTTTTATACCAAAAAAGGAAATAAAAATCCCTTTGGGATTAGCATTTCCAAAGGGACTGAATCTTTAAAAGGATTTAAGTTTCAAACTCACAAGTGAATTAAACCATGGGAAGTGAAAAAAGTCAAATATATTACCTGTTTGTGAAATGTGTTTTACAAGATATTCCCTGGATGAATATGGTAAAGAACACAAGGTGTTCACAATGAATTTAGAAAAATATAACTTTGAAATTTTCATGTTATTTGTCCAATTCTTCCTCGTTCCTTCCTCCCTCTCTCACCCTTGCTCCTCCTATGTCCTTTCTCTTTCTCCCTCTCTCTCTAACACACATACTATATATATATATATACATCTTGATACAAAATATTCAGGATATATTCTCTTGTTGGTTTTATCCACCACTCTACACTTTGATCATGCTACTTATTTATGCTCCTCTGAGCTTTTAGCTTTCTTTTGATTATTACTTTTGTTTGTTTCTAACATTATAATATTATATTATCATATAATATAATAATATTGATCCTTGAACTCAGGATAGGGAGAGAATTTTATGTATTTCTCAGTCATTCCCCACCCACCTTTGTCAAGAAATTCTCAAAGAATCAAGATTTCAAATACTGTTAAAATTAAGAATTATCCAGATATTCCACACTGCTCCAATATTTGAAGTGAGAAAAGATACATAGAAGTTAGGGTTAACAACATTAACAACACTGAAAGACAGACTACATTCACAGTTTAAAAATCAGTTAGTTTTGTCCTGGGCACTTCAGGACACCATATTTCCTATTGCTTCAGGTCCCCCTGAAACTTCCTTTTCCCTCTCGACACCTTTTTTCAAGAAAGAAATTAAATAACTTATTCTCACCGAGCTATACATAGTTTCATATATGTGAACTGTAAAGGTTTTCAGCAACTTAAGTGATAGGAATGATGAGATTCAAGGAGTTGCAGGTGTTACCAGCTTGATGAAGTCATCAGAAAAGCTGCAAGATGATGTGAACTTCTGATGAGTAGCTAAGCCTTGGTTATGCCCATGCAATGGGATGATAGAGAAATATATCTAAACACTCTTCTCAGGTATCCCACCAGCAACTGTGCTCCGAAGGCCTCTCAACTTGTTTTCCCTGAAAGAAAATCACACCTTAATATGCTTTCTTAATCAACATTTACTTCTCCCAATAGGCTGTAGGGCTCCCTACTTTGTATAAGGAAGTGAAAGGAGAACACTCTGCTCATGGATCTATTAACTTTTATCATGGTCAACATTCTATTTCATTTCCTTACTGTTTGCTTTAGGTTTAGTTTTCAAATGTCCTAGTGACATCAAAGAATCTAGTGAACTTACAACAAAATCATGACATCTTGGTAAAATAAACTGATCTTTGTGAATGTACATCAAAAGCCTAGCTGACATTGATGGTTGAAGCTGGTTATGGTTCTTACAGTGATAATCTTGGAGAGGTACAGTATTTTTAACTGTTCCGGTCATTTCCACACATCTCATGTTGCTTAATCCTCAAAATAGCCTTGTTAAGAGAATTGTTATCTGCCTTTTATAGAACCGGAACATGTGCTTCTGACAAACAAAGTGATCCAGCATCCTCATATTGCTAGCTGTTACACAGTGGGAACTGGAGAGGAGTCCTGACCAGAACCAGGAAAACATGATGTGTTCTCTGCCTATATCTCCAACCACATCTTAGACTATTCTCACCCTTGGCTATCAAGATCCAGTTGCTCACAAGTACCTTGCTCCTGTCCAGTTTCTTAATTTTTTTTCTTTCCTTTGTCAATAAATTTACACATGATTTTCCTAAAATGTTCTTGTGATATATTCATTCCTTTGCTCTCTTAACTGATTCTTTGTATTTTTCAAGTGTCTGCCCAATAGATAATTTTCTTGGTGACACCTTCCCTTCCCTAACCCCTGGCCAAGTATTTTATCTCAGAGTATCTTACTATTTATTTTTAATCCTCACAAATATTTGAAAGTATTTAGTTTATTTACATAGTTAATTTGTCAATGCTTATCACCTCCACTATCCTGAAAGCTCCACAAATTCTAAGACAGTATTTTTCTTAACATTTCATGAAAACAGTGTGAAGCACAATTCTTAAGATAGAGTAAATGCAAACAATACATGAATGAATAAATGAATGAATGAATGAAGCAATAAATCTAGATCTCATTGCATTCCCATGTTTGTTTTCTTATGCTATTTTATCTCTTCTCTATATAAAAAAGTTTTGAAATAATACCTCCTTTTGGTGGCAAGATACATATTTTTCTCCTCTTTTACTCTAAGAAATGTTACTTTAAATGAGTGAATCCTCTTGTTTCTTTAGGTCTTCCTTTCTTTGTTCCTAAAATTAAAATGTGGTTAGATAGCCTCATCCACCAGAGGGCAGACAGCAGAAGCAAGAAGAAATGCAATCTGGCAGCCTGTGGAACAAAAACTACATTCACAGAAGATACATAAGATGAAAAGGCAGAGGGCTATATACCAGATGAAGGAAAAAGATAGAACCCCAGAAAAACAACTAAATGAAGTAGAAATAAGCAATCTTCCAGGAAAAGAATTCAGAATAATGATAGTGAAGTTGATCCAGGACCTCGGAAAAAGAATGGAAGCAAAGATCGAGAAAAAGCAAGAAATGTTTAACAAAGATCTAGAATAATTAAATAACAAACAAACAGAGATGAACCATACAATAATTGAAATGAAAACTACACTAGAAGGAATCAATAGCAGAATAACTGAGGGAGAAGAACGGATAAGTGACCTGGAAGACAGAGTGGTGGAATTCACTGCTGCAGAACAGAATAGAAAAAAAAGAATGAAAAGAAATGAAGACAGCCTAAGAGACCTCTGGGACAACATTAAACACAACAACATTTGCATTATAGGGGTCCCAGATGGAGAAGAGAGAGAGAAAGAACCAGAGAAACTATATGAAGAGATTATAGTCAAAAACTTCCCTAACATGGGAAAGGAAATAGTCACCCAAGGCCAGGAAGCACAGAGAGTCCCACACAGGATAAACCCAAGGAGAAACATGCCAAGACACATAGTAATCAAATTTGCAAAAATTAAAGACAAAGAAAAATTATTGAAAGCAGCGAGGGAAAAACAACAAATAGCATACAAAGGAATTCTGATAAGGTTAAAAACTGATTGCTCAGTAGAAACTCTACAAGAAAGAAGGGAGTGCCATGATATACTTAAAGTGAGGAAAGGGAAGTACCTACAACTTAGATTACTCTACCAGGCAAGAATATCATTCAGATTCGATGGAGAAATCAAAAGCTTTATAGAAAAGCAAAAGCTAAGAGAATTCAGCAGCACCAAACCAGCTTTACAACAAATGCTAAAGGAATTTCTCTAAGTGGGAAACAGAAGAGAAGAAAAGGACATACAAAACCAAATGCAAAACAAGAAAATGGTCATAGGAACATACCTATTGATAATTACCTTAAACGTGAATAGATTAAATGCTCCAACCAAAAGACACAGGCTTGCTGAATGGATACAAATATGAGAACCATATATATGATGTCTACAAGAGACCCACTTCAGACCTAAGGACAAATACAGATTGAAAGTGTGGGAATGGAAAAATATATTTCATGCAATGGAAATCAAAAGAAAGCTGGAGTAGCAATACTCATATCAGATAAAATAGACGTTAAAAAAAGAATGTTACAAGAGACAAAGAAGGACACTACAAAATGATCAAGGGATCGATCCAAGAAGATATATCAATTATAAATATATATACACCCAACATAAGAGAACCTCAATACATAAGGCAACTGCTAACAGTTGTAAAAGAGGAAATCAACAGTAACACAATAATAGTGGGGGAATTTAACACCTCACTTACACCAATCGACAAATCGAAAATAAATAAGGAAACAGAGGATTTAAATGACATAAGAGACCAGATAGATTTAATTGAGATTTATAGGACATTCCATCCAAAAACAGCAGTTACACTTCTCCAGTGTGCACAGAACATTCTCCAGGATAGATCACATCTTGTGTCACAAATCAAGCCTCAGTAAATTTAATTAAATTGAAATCATATCAAGCATCTTTTCTGACCACAATGTTATGAGATTAGAAATGAATTACACGGAAAAAAATGTAATAAAACACAAACACATGGAAGCTAAACAATACGTAAGTAAATAATGAAGAGATCACAGAAGAAATCAAAGAGGCAATCAAAAAATACCTAGAGAAAACACAATGATCCAAAACCTATGGGATGCAGCAAAAGCTCGTCTAAGAGGGAAGTATATAGCAATACAAGCCTACCTGAAGAAACAAGAAAAATCACAAATAAACAATCTAAACTTACACCTAGAAGAACAAAGAACACTGAAAGTTAGTAGAAGGAAAGAAATCAAAAAGATAAGAGCAGAAATAAATGAAATAGAAATAAAGAAAACAATAACAAAGATGAATAAAACTAAAACCCGGTTCTTTGAGAAGATAAACAAAATTGATAAACAATTAGCCAGACTCATCAAGAAAAGGAGGGAGAGGAATCAAATCAATAAAATTAAAAATGAAAAAGGAGAAGTTACAACAGACACCACAGAAATACAAAACATCCTAAGACACTACTACAAGCAACTTTTTGCCAATAAAATAAACAACCTGGAAGAAATGGACAAGTTCATAGAAAGGTATAACCTTCCAAGACTGAAACAGGAAGAAATAGAAAATATGAACAGACCAATCACAAGTAATGAAATTGAAACTGTGATTAAAAATCTTCCAACAAACAAAAGTCCAAAACCAGACAGCTTCACAGATGATTTCTATCAAACATTTGGAGAAGAGCCAACACCCATCCTTCTCCAATTCTTCCAAAAAAATTCAGAGAAAGGAACACTCCCAAACACCTTCTATGAGGCCACCATCACTCTGATACCAAAATCAGACAAAGATACTACAAAAAAAAAAAAAAAAAAATTACAGACCAATATCACTGATGAATATAGATGCAAATATCCTCAACAAATACTAACAAACAGAATCCAACAACACATTAAAAGGTTCATATACCATGATCAAGTGGGATTTATCCCAGGGATGCAATGATTCTTCAATACACATAAATCAATCAATGTGATATACCATATTAACAAATTGAAGAATAAAAACCATATGATCATCTCAATACATACCGAAAAAGCTTTTGACAAAATTCAACACCCATTTATGATAAAAGCTCTTCAGAAAGTGGGCATGGAGGGACCCTACCTCAATGTAATAAAGGCCATATATGACAAAACCACAGCAAACATCAATCTCAATGGTCAAAAACTTATAGCATTTCCTCTAAGATCAGGAACAAGGCAAGGATATCCACTCTCACTACTATTATTCAACATAGTTTTGGAAGTCCTAACCACAGCAATCAGGGAAGAAAAAGAAATAAAAAAATACAAATTGTTAAAGAAGTAAAACTGTCCCTGTTTGTAGATGACATGATACTATACATAGAGAGTCCTAAAGATGCCACCAGAAAACTACTAGAGCTAATCAATGAATTTGGTAAAGTTGCAGGATACAAAATTAATGCACAGAGATCTCTTGCATTCCTCTACACTAATGATGAAAAATCTGAAAGATAAATTAAGGAAACACTCCCATTTACCATTGCAACAAAAAGAATAAAATGCCTAGGAATAAACCTACCTAGGGAGACAAAAGACCTGTATGCAGAAAACTATAAGACACTGATTAAAGAAATTAAAGATTTTACCAACAGATGGAGAGATATACTATGTTCTTGGATTGGAATAATCAATATTTTGAAAATAACTATACTACCCACAGCAATCTACAGATTCAATGCAACCCCTCTCAAATTACCAATGGCATTTTTTACAGAACTAGAACAAAAAATTTAAAAATTTGTACGGAGACATAAAAGACCCCAAATAGCCAATGCAATCTTGAGGGAAAAAAACAGAGCTGGAGGAATCAGACTCCCTTACTTCAGACTGTACTACAAAGCTACAGTAATCAAGACAATATGGTACTGGCACAAAAACAGAAACATAGGTCAATGTAACAAGATACAAAGCCCAGAGATAAACCCATGAGCCTATGGTCAACCAATCTTTGACAAAGGAGGCAAGGATATACAATGGAAAAAAAGACAGTCTCTTCAATAAATGGTGCTGGGAAAACTGGACAGCTACATGTAAAAGAATGAAATTAGAACACTCCCTAACACCATACACAAAAATAAACTCAAAATGGATTAGAGACCTAAATGTAAGACTGAACACTACAAAGCTCTTAGAGGGAAACATAAGAAGAACACTCTTTGACGTAAATCACAGCAAGATCTTTGTTGATCCACCTACTAGAGTAATGGAAATACAAACCAAAATAAACAAATGGGACCTAATGGAACTTCAAACTTTTGCACAACAAAGGAAACTATAAAGAAGACAAAAAGACAACACTCAGAATTGGAGAAAATATTTGCAGATGAATCAATGGACAAAGGATTAACCTTCCAAATATATAAACAGCTCATGCAGCTCAACATGAAAAAAACCAAATAACCCAATCCAAATATGTGCAGAAGACCTAAATAGACATTTCTCCAAAGAAGACATACAGATTACCAAGAATCACATGAAAAGTTGCTCAACATCACTAATTATTAGAGAAATGCACATCAAAACTACAGTAAGGTATCACCTCACAGCAGTTAGAATGGGCATCATCAGAAAATCTACAAACAACAAACTCTGGAGAGGGTGTGGAGAGAAGGGAGCCCTCTTGCACTTTTGGTGGGAATGTAAATTGATACAGTCACTATGGAGAACAGTATGGAGGTTCCTTAAAAATCTAAAAATAGAATTACCATATGATCCAGCAATTCCACTACTGGGCATATACCCAGAAAAAAACCATAATTCAAAAAGACACATTCACCCCTATGTTCATTGCAACACTATTTACAATATCCAGGTCATGGAAGTAACCTAAATGCTCATTGACAGACAAATGGAGAAAGAAGATGTGGTACATATATACAATGGAATATTACTCAGCCATAAAAAGGAAAGAAATTGGGTCATTTGTTGAGATGTGTATGGATCTAGAGACTGTCATACAGAGTGAAGTAAGTCAGAAAGAGAAAAACAAATATCATATATTAACACATGTATGTGGAGCCTAGAAAAATGGTACAGATGAACTGGTTTGCAGGGCAGAAGTTGAGACACAGATGTAGGGAACAAATGTATGGACACCAAGAGAGGAAAGCCACGGGGGGTTGTGGATGGTCATGTGATGAATTGGGCAAGTGGGATTGACATGTATACACTGATGTGTTTAAAATTGATGACTAATAAGAACCTGCTGTATAAAAAAGTAAATAATACAAAACTAAAAGAATAAAAAATAGAAATAAAATAAAATTAAAGTATTAAATTGGATTAGTTCTAGAGGGATGTAATCCACTCTTCTTTCTTTTTGCCACTGGTGTCTAGAAGATAGCTTTTTCTGAATATCTAGAAAGCTTAGTACTCCATAGTCATTTTTCACTGTGACTAAAACCAGGGCAGGCTGAATGAAACCCAGTTAGTTTTTACTCACTGGCTAAATAAATGGGCAGTGCAAGGGATGTATGTCAGTAAAATCTTTATGCATCTGGATTCAAGTCTCTTCTTTGAACTTTATGATACTACCAGAAAGATAAGCATATAGAGCTCCTTTTGCCTTCTAGATCTTACACATGTGGCAGGAAAGCAGAAAATGAACATAAATTCATAAATAATATAATTTCAGATAGTAAATCAGATATTACTTTCTTGAATTGTGTACTTCATAGATTTTACATCATCTCATGTTTTTCTACTTGATATTTCCTGTGCAAAAACAGTGTTCTTGGTTTCGAGGATATTATATATATCTAGGCAATCAGTAAATATTTGTTGATATATATATATATCCTGCAAACCTTTATTTAAAATATTTTATAAAATGATTTCCCCAAATGTGAAGTGTTATTTTCCCAAAACTGAGGTGTAAAGGTTCATCTTACTTTAGATGATGGATAGTCACAAAAGAATGATGGAAGTGCTGGTACTCCCCAGTAGACATTAAACAAAAGAGCCATCAAAAAGATAGAATAAAATTCTCAGAGAAACATGTAAAATTCTCAGAGAGAAGAATAGAACAGGAAGTTAAATTGAAGTGCATTGTCATATTCAATAATTTTTCAAAGACTCATTTAGATAGCATTCTTTTCCTGTACTTCCTGCTATTAGTATAAGTGCATGTTGTGTTTAAATAAAACAAATAATTAAACAGGAATAATAATAATTAAAAAAACAGGAATAATTACATTAACCCAAAACATCTATTCAAATGCCTTCAATTAATATTAACTTAATATTGTTGTGGTAGAGTAAAAAATTATCTTCTTTATTGTCTTAGTCCATTTGGGTTGCCATAACAAAATATAAGCTGGATGGCTTATAAACAGAAATTTATTTTTCACAGTTCTGGAAGCTGAGAAGTCCAAGATTATGGCATTGACAGATTCAATGCCGAGGATTTGCTTCCTTGTTGATGGCTATCTTCTCATTGTAACCTCAATGGTGGAAGAGGTGGTCAAGCTCTCTGGGGTCACTTTTATAATGGCACTAATCCTAATCATGAGGGTTCTCTAATCATGACCTAATCACCTCCCAAAGATCCATCACCTAATACCATCACCTGAAGGATTAGGATTTCAACATAAGAAATTTGTGGGGACACATTCAGACCATAACAGTTAATGCACATTGTCAAGCACTAAACCAGTAATAGTGGTTTCAAACCTACCCTGTGTGAATATGCATGTATGGATGTGATTCATATCAAAGTTAGGCTAAATTGTCAGTTTAAAAATCTGCATTACTAAGGTGATAATTGGTTTTAGAGATTAGAGATAGAGAAAAAGATGTCAGAATTAGAGCAAAATGTAGACTTGTCAGAGAAATTAAAAAGCTAGAGAAAGAAGATGTGTATTCTAGAAAGAGATTATTTTTAAACATCTGTAAGTAGATGTATATACAATACATACACACTTTAAGTCAACCTAGGCCTAAGAAACATCTCTGATATTTGAAGGATTAATAAGTATTCATTCAGAAGGAAAATGAGGTCCTTATATTTCTTTATTCTCTGAGAAAAACAAGAAAGAACATATATCTGAAGAAAGAAGTATTATTTTCAATGATTTTTCCTAGGTGAATAATACTTTGGGCATGAAATGAAAGTATGAATTTTATGCTTTCTTCCAGAAATTATGAATTACTTTGAATCTAAGTGTTTGAAGAGAGTGATCTTCCATTTCTCAGGGATGACTTGGGAGGTATTCTATTTGGTGCTGTTTCCAAACTTCACGTGCCCAAGGATCTGAAAATGTCCAATATTTCCCAGTATTCAGACTGTGCTTTCAGAACCAGAGGCACTGGCACCACCTGGGAGCTTTTTGAAATGCAGACTTTCAGGCCCTCTCCCGAGATCTAATGAATCAGACTATAGTTAAACAAGATTCCCAGGTGATTTGCATGCACATTAAAATTTGGGGAGCACTGGAACATAATGAAACACATATATTTTTGGCAGAAAAACCTGAAATTAAAATACAGTTTTTGAAAGAAAGACAAGCAATTAAAATCTGGTTAGACTGTTTACAACACAGTGATTTTTGTAGAAAATCTATTACTATCTGTCACAGTGATAATAATGTTAAAAGTGTCAATAGAATGGTAGCAACAATAAATAATGATATAAAAGTAAAAAGCATAGTGAAAAAAACACTTTTAGCCATTGCTCTGTGTCAAGCACTGTGTTAAGACATTTCGAAGATTAAGGGTTTTTTTAAAGAACCTTGTGAGAAAGGGTAAGTGACTTGCTTGGAAGTCACTAGGGCTTAGAAAGGGTAAGTGACTTGCTCCAGGTTACTCAAATTGTAAATTAGAGGGTTTGAATTTAAACCAAAATTATCTGATTCTAAAGCCTAAGCTGTATGCTATTGTCCCTCTAAACCAACTTTTTCATATACAAAGTTAGAATTATGATTTACAGGATTTTTGCAGTGACAATATGGTAAAATCCAACAGGTGTTACTAAATATTTGTTTCCTTGATATATAATAACATTCGCATTACATGATGACTACTTGTTCTAAATAAATGTCTGAATATTGCAAATCTAAGCCTAAACTTTAAAGACTTAAAAAAAATCTAAAAGCAGAAGTAGAATAAGCTGAATTCAATCAAAGTAATATTTAGCAGCTTCTTAATGAAATTGTTTATTTTAAAAGTAACTAGTTGTAAGAGAAAATTTAGAATTTGATTTTAAATACATATATTTATGAATGTACATATATAGTAAAAATATAGATATAGTGAAGAAAGTTGTAGGAAAAGGAAATGTAAACTTTACATTATATAAACCTAATTACCATTTTTATATATGAACAGATTTGCAATTCTTTCACTTTTTAAAGCTCACACACAGACAAACAGCTCTGTACATTTGAAATTTTGTAAAAATGGGACTTGATCTTTTCAGTTGAGACACGCTAGTGTAATTTCTCAATAATGAACTTTAAAGTTTATAAAAATGTATAAATTAATGGATAATGTGTTATGTCCTATCTCTGAAAATATTGTTTATATTCCATGAACATAAATTAATTCCAAAAAACCCTAATGCTTCCATCCCACTCAAAGGGAACCCTCTCAGAAAATATGTTCTCTCTCCAGCACAAATGATTGCTTACCTATGCCACTTTGATGGAAATTCTCTTTATACCTTCAAATCCATGCATAAATTCTGTTTGAAAAAAAATAATAGGACAGATTCAACTACCCTTTGGTTCAGTAGAAGATTAAATATGTAAATAGTCTTTTAATCTCTAACTAGCATTCAACTAAAAGCATCTTTCTTGTGCCTGGACCAAACTAGGCATTAGCACATTAATTGCTGTTGTCACCCAAAGTAACTTTAACTGATATTAATTTTCATATTAGATCTCTGTGTCTATGGACAATAACTGCCAAAAAAGTTATGGGTGTTGCTGGTATATTATTGTGTACATCATAGCATGTTTCCTGTATCAAGTCTTCTAAAAGAAAAGTTCTACATTTCTCCTGAGCACCTAATCTGTTTTGAATTATAAGCATTGAGAATCTCATAACTGTCATCCTTCTCTCTTTGGTTTCTAAGATACTTGAACCAAATATGGAACTCAGGTTAACAATTTGTGAAAGTTTTGTGTTGTATAATGCACTAATTTTACTGCTTATTTGTTTTAGAAATGTATAGACCATTTCATACATTAAGGAAAAGGACTCACCAGATTCCACTTCATAATCCAAGTTTCTAGCAGTTGATGAAAAACTAGTTCTTGAGGAGTCCCCAGAATTTTTGAGATCAAGTGGTATAGCATGATATACTTAAAACACTAAAACATTTATTGCGTATATAGAAACTCATTTGCAACTAAGTAATTGCCTTTCAAAAACGTGTTGCCATCTGGCTACCCAGTAATTATGTGGACCCGATTTAACTATTTTTTTTTTGGTAAATCATATTTTTATTTCAACTATTACTCCAATCTTGTAAGAGGTAAGGGCAGAAAAATGACGTGAAGACACTCCATGGAATTTTTGGTTTTGTTTCTTGTTTTCTATCGCATTCCTTTTTTTTTTAACATCTTTATTGGAGTATAATTGCTTTACAATTGTGTATTAGTTTCTGCTTTATAACAAAGTGAATCAGCTATACATACACATATATCCACATATCTCTTCCCTCTTGCATCTCCCTCCCACCCTCCCTATCCCACCCCTCTAGGTTTTCACAAAGCACCGAGTTGATCTCCCTGATCTCTCCAGTTTAACTATTTGAAAAGTTATTGGTTTATTTGAATATGGCTTGCACGGCTATACTTTGCTTCAGTAACATGAAGTGTGTGTGCTGTATATATATATATATATATATATATATATATATATATATATATATATATATATATACAGCACACACACACAGAGTATTGTTATATACAACAACATGAATTGGATAGATAGATAGATAGATGTGGATACGTAGATCTATAATTGATATACAGTAGAATGATGTTAATCAAATGGGAATTATTAGTTCATATAAGATTTTTACCTCTAGCCTGTTAATGTGTTGTGCCATGCTGGTACATGTAGCAACATCTGAAGGAAAATACAAGGGCAGAATACAGTGAGCTCTGGAGGAATCCACAGTAATGAACTAAGTCCATCTACACTTCCATCTGCCTCCTGGCTCAGTTGGTCATCTGCTTTACAGTGGAAGTGTAATTATGAAGATCTCCCCGTTGTATTTTTAAAAGTTGTGTCCAAATATTTATTACTTAGGAAATTCAACTCTTCCTTACAACCCATTCTCTTTTTATTTTTTTAAAAAAGGTAAATACCATATTCAATGTAGCATTTATTTATTAGAAATACCATTTTGTAACTGTGATATCATATTATGTTATCTTTTGAATGTTATTGTGTTGGTTAGCACCTCAGTTATAAAGTTGCTTAGGTTTCGATTATTATGATTCTAGCCTTATTTTTTCTCACAAGCCCTGATTGTTTTAGTGTGAAACATTAGATTTTTCAGAAACACATTCATGGTATTTTAGTCAAAGCACCTGTACTTTTGTTGTTGTTGTTGTTGGCAACCTATTCACAATTTAAAAATTGTTCCTTTTCATGATAAAATACACAATTTTTTTATTTGATAAAGTAAAATTTTGGATGAAATACAGATGTAAATGTGGAAATAGCTCTAAATATATGCCTGTAATACCAATTAGTACTACACCATATTGCTAACTGAGCAAGTTGGGCACATTTGAAAACTGACATTAACATGCTCTTTTGGAAATTTAATTTTTCTGTATTAGTAAGAAAAAATGTCAGGAATATAAAAACTAATGTGTAAGAATTCTTAAATAAAATAATGTAACATAATTTTCGGTTGCTCATTTATTCCTTGTTACAGAAACACACTTCTGTTTTGGTACCAACTCTAAGGCAAGGTGACCCTAATATCAGCTCAGGGCTAAATCTTTTTATTTTCACACAGGTACCACACAGGTCATGGGCGTGTGATGAAGTTCTCTTCATAGGTGTAAGAGGAAAATTGTTGCAGCAATTTGGGAAAATTTTTCACATTCTAAAAGTGAAACGAAGAGCACTTTTAAATATCTTATTCCCCTGACAACTAAAGTATCAGTATATGACACTGGGTTAGTATCTCAAGAATATGAAGATAATCTACAGACAGTGAGAAAAAATGACAAAACTCTGATTGTTCCACAAAGACTCAATTACCAAACCTAGAGGTATGTACATTAAGCAGTTTGTTCTTCAGCTAAACACACTTCATTATTTTAAGCCATTTAAAACTTTCTGTTATATGTAGTCAGTGTATGCTAATTCTCTCTCTCTCTCTCTCTCTCTCTCACACACACACACACACACACACACACACACAAATGCAAGCATACATGGTCCTTCATGAAAATTTTATTTCCCCAAATTCTTAGTCATTCCTATCACATATATCTGTTGTATTTTTTTCTTACTTTAAATTAAGGGCATTTATGAAGACATGAGAGTCAACTTCTTTCTCTTTTTTCTAGTCTTTCCTGTCAATAATTGCATTACTCAGTGTTTCAACTGTCTTCTTTAAGAAGAGTAAATGAAAATTACTAGACACTCCATCTCTGCTAACTTCACATTCTAATGTAGTGTTTTCAGTATCATTATCCATTAGTCTAATTACCCAGCAGCCTCTGAACATAAACTCGTTTTGTCCCATAAGATTCCAATACTAGCCATCACTATATTTCAATGTGAACCACCTCTCATCGGATCTCTATCACGAAAAACTGGATATTGTCCTTCAGAGGGAAACTCTTGCTACCATTTTAGATCATTAATATTCTCAACAAGATGTATTTGCCTTTAGCAGACTAGACTTCTCAAATAGCAATGATAGTTATGTATTGTTTCTATAAATATTATTAAGCATCTACTATGTGCCAGGCACTCTTCAAAGTGCTGGTGATAATTCAGTAATAAAACATCCTTATCCTCATAGAACTTACATTTTATTAAAACATTATTTCTTAATTTATTTTATTTAAGCTAATAAAAGAAGTTCACCCATTTCTCCCACTCCTCATCCCTCTGCTTCTGGCAACTACCAATCTGTTCTTTGTATCTATAAACTTGGTTTTATTTTTATTTTATTGTATTTTTAAGACAGATTGTAGGATATTTGATTTTGTCTGTCTGACTTATTTCACTTAGCAATCTGCCCCCTCAATAATATTCCTTTGCATATATATATATATATATATATATATATATATATATATATATATACATATACACACACACATACCACAATTTGTGTATCTGTTCATCTATAGATGGACACTTAAGTGGTTTCCATATCCTTGCTATTGTAAATAGTGCTATAATGGATGTGGAGGTCCATGTATCTTTACCAGTTAGTGTTTTCATTTCATAAGTCAGACAGAAAGATGTATATCATATGATATGGCTTACATGTGGAATCTAAAGAAAAAAAGATACACATAAACTTATATACAAAACACAAATATACCTCCTACAGACATAGAAAACAAACTTATGGTTACCAAAGGGGAATGGGGAGGAGGGATAAATTAGGAGTTTGGGATTAACATATACACACTACTATATATAAAATAGAAACTAACAAGGACCTATTGTATAGCACAGGGAGCTATACTCAATATTCTGTAATAACCTACATGGGAAAATTATCTGAATAAGAATTGATATATGTATATGTATAACTGAATCACTTTGCTGTACACTTGTAACTAACACAACATTGTAAATTAACCATACTTCAATAAAAATAAATTAATTAATTTAAAAATTTATGTTAAGCATATTTTCATGTACATGTTGGATCATAAGAGACTAGCATGAACAGTTATATACCAACAAATTGGACAACCCACAAGAAATGGATAAATTTCTAGAAACAGACAACCTACCAAGACTGTATAATGACAAAATAAAAAATCTGAACAAACTGATTACTAGTAAGTGGATAGAATCAGTAATCAAAAACATCCCAACACAAAAAGTCCAGGATCAAATAGATGGCTTCACTCATGAATTTTACCTTCTACCAAACATTCAAAGAAGAATTAATATCAATCTTTCTCACTCTTTTAAAACATTTTTATTAGGGACACAGTATTTTTCAATTATTTTTCTGTTTATTCTATCTATCTATCTACCTACCTATCTATCTATGGTTCATGATTTATTCATGTCTTATTTTTCTAGGAGGCCAATATGACTTAGAATACATCAAGTATTATGTATCTGTTATAAGTGAAGCAAAAGCTTATTATTTTCCTAGATCTTAAAATACAGGAAGGAGGGAGAGATACATAAGTCAATTGTAGTTTACTGAAAAAATTCTAGTAGGAGAAAGATGCTCTATCAGCCAACAAAGTGGTTATTTAATCATTGAGAGAGTAAAGGGAAGGGGTGTTTAACTGGTGCATAATTGTGGATGGGAATTGTTTATACCAGGGGTAGAGAATGAGCAAAGAAGTATGCAGTCTGTTAGAGGAAAATGCAGTTTCAAGTTGGAAATAACCTAGGATATCAGAAGGTCTTCACTACTTGTCTAAGCAGTATAGACTTTATTCCTTAGGCAATGAGTCAATAGAGAATGTAAAAGGAGTGATGTGATATGATCATGTATCTCTTAAGGGGTTAGCTCTGGTTGCCATGTGAAAACTACTTTTTAGTGGGGTAAGAGTGAAGGCCCAAAACCAATGGTCAGTTGTAATGCATGGGCCAGAGAAAGATGAAGACCTAAAATACAGTAGTAGCAGCAGGCACAAATAGCAGATAAATATGAAGAAACATTGACCCAGGACTTTCTAAGACAAAAAGCTTTTAGACACTAGCTTGTGACTGAAGAGTGGATGAACTGCCTTTAAGAATCTAATGGTTCCTTTGATCTCCCTGTTTTAAGCACAAATCAGAGAATTTTGTGTGTACCTGTGTGTGTGTATATTTTACTGGTGAAGTGGAAAAGTACATAATTAAAATGTGTTTTGAAATACAAATGCATTTTGGAGAGAGCATGATTGTTTTTGCAGCATTTCATGATGATATTCAAATAAGACAGATAAAAAATATGTTGTGAATGGACTTGAGGACACAGGGAGGGGGAAGGGTAAGCTGGGATGAAGTGAGAGAGTGGAATTGTCATATATACACTACCAAATGTAAAATAGATAGCTAGTGGGAAGCAGCCACATAGCACAGGGAGATCAGCTCTGTGCTTTGTGTCCACCTAGAGAGGTGGGATAGGGAGGGTGGGAGGGAGATGCAAGAGGGAGGAGATATGGGGATATATGTATATGTATAGCTGATTCACTTTGTTATAGAGCAGAAACTAACACACCATTGTTAAGCAATTATACTCCAAAAAAGATGTTAAAAAAATAAAGCCAATAGCAAGAGGCGAGGAAAAAAAATGTTGTGATTAATATTAAAATGAAAACCATAGACAAAAAACCATTCTAATAAGTGACTCTTAAGGTTGATGAGTATTTTATGGGTGCTCTGGTACTTTTGCAATCAAATTATGAAGAAAATGAAAACTGCTATCAGTAATGGGTACAATAAGTATTCTGCCTTCATACCTGTCTAGCAGAGCACTTAAAACATGTGCAGGGTGAAGAAAATGCACTTTCAATTTGACTTTCTACTCACTTTAAGCAAGGCCTAAGTTGCTCTGTTTGTATAGTTATTTATTTATTTCAATTACAAATTGCACAAAGGATTTTCCTGTAGCAATCAAAAAGTACAAGGGCTTTCTTTACTGCCTGTGACCAGTCATGTACACCATTTTATAGATGAGTACTACTATAAGATATTAAGTTGTCACCCAAACCAGAGAACAAACAACAATAAAAATTGCTACATGATTTACAGTTTTGTTCAGTGTTAAGGGCACAATATATTGTCTGTGCTGTGTGACATTCAGGCTTGAGGACTCTAATCCAATTCCAGAGGTTGTTCAAATGCACTGCAATTTTCCTTGTTCATTTGGGGATGTGTGTTACATGATTGGGCTTTTTGATATTATTTACTTTCCCAGAGATCATGCAAAAAAGAAGAAATAACATCTACTGAGTTAGTTCCAGAAGAACACCAAATTTTGATTATGTTATGTTCATGCATTTGAGCAAAAATTAGACCACAATACATTAGCATTTATACTGCTTTCACAGAGCTTACTGGGGAGGACTGTTGATCAAAGAACACATAGATTGCCTTTATGGAAAAGAGCATGAAAAAGGTGCATATAATAAACTTGGTTTATTTTTAATTTCTTTTGTGATCCATATTTCTAATAATTAAATTGTGAATAGACCAAACTTTTTTTTTACGTAATAAAAGGATTAAGAAAAACAAATTGGCATATAGAAATGACTGGTAGGGATATTAAACATTAAAAAGATAATCTAATTTCAGAATAAAGCCAAATATACATTTTTCTTAATCATATAATCCACACTACACTATATGACCTTTATTTAATTTTTTTTTTTTTTGCGGTACTCGGGCCTCTCACTGTTGTGGCCTTTCCCGTTGCGGAGCACAGGCTCCGGACACCCAGGCTCAGCGGCCATGGCTCACGGTCCCAGCCACTCCACGGCATGTGGGATCCTCCCAGACCGGGGCACAAACCCTGCATCGGCAGGTGGATTCCCAACCACTGCGCCACCAGGGAAGCCCTAACTTTTTATGTTAGTTAGATAGCTGTATAAATAAATAAATAAATAAATATATATGTGTGTGTGTGTGTATGATGAAACAAGCAGAGTGCTATTGGGAGGAAGTCAAGGGACCAATATAAGTTCTGTCACTCCCTGGAAGGGAGGTTGATTCATTTAATCTCCATAGGACTCAGTTTTCCCTCAGGTTTGGTATTTCACCCAATACTATATGTATTTATAAAATATTTACATAGGTATATAGTATACTATTTACAAAAACCATTTAAACAAAGCCTAACACAATGCCACATTGATTTCTTAAGTCAAAATCAAATTTATGTAGATTATATATTAATTTATGTAGTATATATTTCTTTGTAAAAGTAATAAATCTTTCAAAACCTTGTGGTAAGAAAAATAATGCCTCCTCAGCCACTCCTAGATGCCCATGTCTTAATCCTCAAACCCTTGTATATGTTCCATTACATGGTAAAAATAATTAAGGTTAAAGATTAATTAAAAGATGTTAATCAATTGACTTTTAATAAGGAGTTTATTCTGGATTATTTGAATTGGCCCAATTTAAACACATATTAAATTAAAAGCAGAAGAGGGAGCCAAGAAGAGCTCGACACAGAGATGTGGCAATGGGAGAAGAGACAGGAGACATCTGAAGCATGAGAGGAACTTCATCGACAATGGCTGTCTTTGAAGATGAAGGAAGGGAGCCATGAGGTAATGGATGCAGGTGTTTTTAGAAGCTGAGAATAGTTCTCAGTTGATAGCCAGCAAAGAAATGGGGACCTTAGTCCTATAACTACAATGAATTGAATTGTGACAACAATCTCTTAGATCCTCCAGATAGGAATACAGCCCTGCAAACAACTTACTTTAGCCTGGTGAGACCCATGTCAGACTTCTGACTTCTGTCTGTGTAATAACACACCTGTGTGTTTCTTTAACTATGAAGTTTGTGTAGTTTGTTAATAGGCATGATAGAAAGCTAATACAAATATCTCATTTATATACCCTATTTTATGTGTAAGAAAACAAAGTCCTATGAAGAGTCAGTCAACCATCTCTTGCCCAGGTAGTGATAGGATTTATACCAGCCTCTTGCCTTCCTCCCAATAGTATTCTCCACCTACTTCATCCAATTCATTGTTATCAAAGTAGTCTGAATACAGTTAAACCAGATAGATCATATGCATTCTGTGCTTATAGCCTGTGGATGGCTCATTTCATGTCTTGAAGTTGGCATTGTTGTCTGGAGTCTGCCACTTGTCTGACCTCATACAGGATTCAGCTCACTGAGTTCCTTCCTGCATTGCTCTGCTCTACATCGAGGACATGCCTGCCACTTGCCTGATGGCAACTCTTTGTTCTTGCTTGTCCCCAGGCTTGAAGACCTCGCCTTCTCTCTAAGTTTTCAATTTAGCTGGTGAATTCTCATAATTCAGGTGTCAGTTTAAATATCATTTCCTTAGAAAAAATTCCTAGGTCTAGAGTCTATAAGTTACTGTGTTCATTTCTGTCATTGCAATCTTCTCAATTTCTATTTATCTGTTTCTTTATTCATTTATTTTCTGATTCTTCCTCTAGATTTTAAAAACCATGGATTAGAGATTTTGTCTCTTACAGGAGCTGGCATAGCTACATAATTGCCTAATAAAAAAAGTTCTAGTATGAAACATCTATTAAATAATTTCTGGCTCCTGGTACAAGGCTTTTATGCACTGAACTCTGCTGTAGCAGAGTAGCAGTGACTGGTATTCAGACCCCCATATTAAAATGCCTGTTTTCATTGAAGGAATTTACCTGTGTTGATCCACTGACTTTATATTAATTAAAGGTTATAAATATAAGCTTATAAAATGTACTTACTTAAATAAATTACTATGTTTATCTGTTTCATACATTAGGAATTGGTATAATTACTCATTTTTCTTTTTTTTATTACTGCTGCTAGATTAAAATGTTTTACCTGTGGTTATGAATATAGGATAAATTACTAAAAGTAGTAAAATAAGAACATTAGTCTGGCACAAAAAAATATTCAGTGGATAAGTAAAAACTCAGATAAAAGCTGATTAGACACTACTGCAATTTTTTTAAGACAGAAAGAGAAGAGAACACAGGTCCGGAGAGGGTCAGCAGGAAGGAACAGAAGGGCAGGTGGTACCTATAACCAGAAGGTAGACGAGCTACAGGCATAGATTACAATTGGATTTATCATAGGCTAGAATATCAGTGAATAAGGGCAATTACATAGTTACTCAAGTAAAAATGAAGTCAGAGATTAGTTGATCTATTCACACTTGTATGGAACTGACTTACATGGAGTGCCTGTGGTCTAGAAAACTTCTCATTATTCAAATATCCAAGTGAATAAAACAAAATAAAATACCCTTAAAATAATTATGGGGAAGTCAGTAGACAATTATCTAATTTCTTTGAGAAAGAATAGTTGAACATGTTTGGGATATTGCAGTTTAAATTTGAAATTGTTCACTTACCTTTGACGTTTTAATTTCAGTTATTGAGATGTAACTTTGAACAATAGATTTTTGTTTTTGAAAAGGAAGTATCATCTTGTTTCATTGGTTGAATTGTAAAGGAATATATTTTTACCATCCTCTGTTTTAAAAGATTTCTCTCTCTAACAATTTTTGTTTATAATTATATAAGTATTTTGTTTAGCTTAATATTTCTAATATTGGTAAAATCATTGCACAGATTATTCAGATTTATTTTTATATCACCATTCAATCTTTCATCCTATTAACTAAGCCAGGAAAGTGGAAATTAATAATTCCTTAATTTGTCTTCAAGGAGCTTACAATGAATAGGGAAGTGAAACATATGTCCAAGGGGTCCTGGTGCACCATTCAGGAAAGGTCTGTCTGGATCTGATCACTGCTATCACTCCATGTTCCATTAAATGTAGAGAATTAATTCAGGATATATTCAGTTTGGATGATTACCTGTATTATACAAAAAAAGACACAATCCACTATTTTACAGTGGGGTATTGTGGAATTCTCTCTGAGAAGGTGATATTTAACCTAAGAAGTGAAGAATGAAAGGTACGTGGTCCTGTGAAGAACTGGGGAAGGATGGCACTAGAAAAGAAAGCAGCATGCTATATTTCACTGCTATCTCTATACTTAGAGTGGATGGGTTTACAACATCAAGTTCTAGTCAGGACACACAGAACTTGCTGGGAAATACTCATTCATTAATTCAACAAAATATCTCTTTCTATTTTCTTTTAGGCCACTGTGATAGACTGTACTGCTGTTCACTTATAGTCATTGGTTCCCTGAGGGAGGCTATACATCCTTCCTCAGTGGAACACAGAGTTGTTTTGTGATTGACTAGGGGAAAACATAGTTATGTGTGATGTATTGATATATCACACATACATATAGGTCTATCTACCTATCAATCATCTATCTATATCATCATCATCATCACCATCCTCAATCAACAGAAGTAGAGTGTGCTAGTAAAAATCACAAGTCTTAAGTTTTAATGCATTGATTTACAAGCTCTCCTTTTACTTTACAAGGACAACCAACAATGTTATAGGGTTTACTTTGTGGCCTGAGTCCCAGAGTGAAACTAATGTGGAAAATTCAGTGTGAACAAGAGCTATAAATCTTTATTATAAACTCGTGAAATTCTGGGTTTTTTATATTATTATTATTACTTTAGCATTACCTGGCCTATCCTGACTGATATAGCCAGCTGTGTGAAATTTCCAAAGTGTTGCTCCTTTTTGTTAAGCAAAATGTTCCAACTTGTGCTATCTAAAATTATAGCCACTAGCAATGGGAATATTTAAATTTAAATCAATTCAAGCTGCATAAAATGTAAAACTTAGCTCCTCAGTTACATTAACTATATTTCAAATACTTAATATCCATCTATATGGCTAGTGGACACCACAAAGAGCAGCACATATATAGATCATTGCCATCATTTCAGAAAGTTCCATTGAGAAGCACTGGCTCATACTATGAAAGATTTGGACCTATTCTAGTTTCCATCATGTTTCCAACATATATGGATTCATTAATGTCCTTTCTCTAATCACCTAATTAAGGGAAGAGCTTCAGTTCTCTCAAGCATCTTAAATATCATTGGCTTTCTGCGAGTTTTTATTTTTATCTAAAACCAGTTGAAGTTGTCACTGAATCATTTTATACTTCACTAATGACCAGACTCTGGAATTCACTAATGCTGTTACACACCAATCAATAAAAATTAACTGCTATCACTTCAACTTGATATTTGCGTGGTTCCAGAATTAACAGAATGACATCCTTGGTTTAATCGAGAAATGCAGTGATTTCTGAAGCTTCTCTAACCAAATTGATGTCGACTTTTAGAAATGAAATCCAGACACACATCCATGGATCCTAGCCAACAGGAAGCCAGCTTGCATTAAAAGGATTGAAAAGAATAAACAAGCTGGTTGGCACCAGCATGTGATCTGTCCATTCCAAAGTTTTCAGAGTCTCCTGATCACCCAAGATTGAAGGATACACTCCTTTCTAAAGGGTCTTTTTCTTTCACCTCAACTTATGTTTAAAACTCAGTTTCTCCTTACTCTTCTAAAGAATACTTCACTTCATAAGTATGATTTAGTCACATTCATCAAATTTTCTATGCACTTTGCTTCAACCATTAACTCTGAATCTCCTTCTCCCCATTATATACCTTTTAAGATCCAATACAAAGCTCATTTTTCCATGGTTCTTTTCCAGATCTCTTGAGCCCATTTTGATTAGTTTCCTCAGGAACATCATGGTAGTTCCACAAATCAAACTGTCTTTTCCTGTATATTTTATTCAAAAAGTATTTATTGAGAGCCTGATGAGTACCAGGCACTGATCTAGGTACACAGAAAACATCTATTAACAAATTAGATATAAATCATTTTCTTTGTGGTAATTACATTTTAGTGGGATTTGATATGTTTCAGCCAATTCAATATAAGGTCCTTAAATGCAAGTGCTATACTTTGCGTCTTTTTAAATCCACCCCCCCTCCCGCACTGCCCCAGCTTCTGGTTCCTCAGAACATTGTTTTGTGCCCAGTAAGGTACTGATTACTTAAAAACAAAACAAAACAAAACAAAAAAAACTTTTATGTAACATACCTCAATATATACTGGTATTCTACATTTTCAAACAATCATTGATTCTGTCCTTTAATTAGGCACAAAACACATTCTAAATGCTTGGGCCCATACAGACTTGTAATGGGTAGTTTGGGGTTCTAAACTTTTCTCTGTCTAAACTACCTATCTGTCATTTGTCTTCTATGTCTCAGAAGAAATAATAAAAAGCCATCAATCAAGGGCAGGTACTCACGTCTGTTTTACTTTCTGCCTATTGAAGAATTATCCCATTCTAAAATATCTAACTCTCCAAGCAAAAGCAGTAGGACCATTTGTTTTAACAGGGAAAAATAGTGTTCTAACTAGCTGGCTAATATTTTTACTTGAAGGAAGTTATGCTGACATTTTTCAGAGAGCATTTACTTGTTGAGTTTGTCTTACCACACATGACAGATGGGTAAACACATCCTCCTGAGGTCTCTAAAGTGTAATTCAGATTCATACTATGTTTAAATATTACTTGCAAATAAGTTTATAATCTACAATATATAAAAAAGCTTTCTTTAAATCAAAGATTTTTAAAAAAATAGCTGTGTGGAGTACAAAAGAGCATATATAACAAAAATTTGTTTTTATGTGTTCAAATAAGGGGATTTATAGATTAAATGACCCACAAAAAGCTTTCAAATAATTTGACATTTTATAACCTCCCATTGACTAGCTGTCACCCAAAACTCACCACGGATTTCATAGCTGTGCATCAGATATAATTAAAAATGTAAAACAAAATTATCATTTTTATTGGGTTTTAAGTATAATTTGACCCTAGATTTGACAATGCTATTTCTAGATGGAAAGTGATTGAGGAAGCCTGGTCACTTTTCAAAAAGTTACTGGAGATTTCTTCCTTAAGGAAACTCAACATTTCTCCCCTTATGAAAAATATAACTTATGTAGCAAACTGTAAAACTAACTCATTACCAGAATTTATATATATATATAAATTATATAAAGCATATTGGTCTAAGGAGTTTACTTATTATATTGTGTCACCCTTTGGAATACACAGTTACTTATTTTCCCTTTTACTCTTTTACTCATAAATAATTTTAAACTTCTCAAAATATAAAATTTTCAATTAAGCCTAGACAAAAGCATTGCAGAATTTTCTTCTCTGTATCAGGGTACCTTCTATTCTCAGGTTATTGACAGACATGGAGAATGTCCTCTGGGATCTTGTTGTCATTGCCATACTGGGATTGCAATAGTGCTTGCCTTTGAGGAGCTCCAACAGCATGAAAGCAAATAACTGGCTTAAATGTGAAAAGTTCAGTCTGAAAATAGTATGCTATATGAAGTGCAATGATTATCCCACAGAGAAGGCTGGTGGATTCTCAAAGCTTTATTTTTAGGACATATACCCAGTGATCAACTCTTTGTTGATTTATACTTTCAAAGAACAGATTACCACAATAATTAAGAGGTTTGTGAGAAGTCAGGGGTGCATAGTGATCTTTAATGTCACTCTTACAGTTATCTTCGAGACATATTTTCATCTCTAAAATATCAAATTCACAGATTATCTGCTTATTTGTAAGTTAGAAATAACTTACATTTAGAAAGTGGATAAAAGACCCACAGACACCTTGGACATCAGAAGTCAGAGAGCTGTCCTTTAAAGTACATTTTATAATTAATTTTGAAGAAAATTATGGTTTCTAAAATGTGTTGGACAAAAACAGCATATCATCCATCTCCAGGGATTTTTTTTTACCTCATTTTAGGTTTCCAGAAATCATGCCTAAAAGATAAGAGCTATGGAAGGAGGCAACTAGAAGCATACTGAAATTACCAAGAAAACCAGTTGTCAGGCAGGCAGGGGATGTTTATATTGTTAACTAGATAATTTAATTTTCCTTTGTAGAAAGACCATCACTAAATTCTAACATATATTTAGAGTAAATCACATAGCTCTGCATTTGCATTTTATGTAATTTATCTCATTTAATTCTACTGCCCTGGGAGATAGTCAATACTGCTATCACAATGTTGTGAATGAGAAAGCTGAGAAGTAGAAAATAGAAAAATCTTTTCCAGGTGACCCAGAGGATAAGACTTAGAGTCAAGATTATTTATTATCCTTTCTGGAATTTTTGTTGTTAGATAATGCCCGATGCTACAAAAACAACTGTACCTCTATAAAAAGTAAACCAACCATATAGTTATAAATAAATATATGGATCCTTTTTTATCAGAATGATACTCCAAAGATGGATAGAGCATCACTTTAGCATTGTACAAGTCAAGCACAGTTGATACTCTTACTTTTGATGCATATTTTAAAGAGTTATATACATAACAAGACTGTATGATTATTTCTAAAAATATTTTAAAATGCTGATAATACTTTTTCTCACTAATAATAGTCCATTTAAAACACCAAGGGCAAGAGCCCCTGAAAATTATTAGGCCTTACATGATACATTTCTCAAGAATTCAGAACTCTATCCTCTTCAATTGTCACTACAGATCCCAAATAGATTTAACCATTTGAGAACTGTGACAAATTATATGACCTTGTTAATTATGAAAACTATAATAATTCATAATTCAATGTTACTTAGATAATTTTATTAATTATTATTTGTAAATATATTTTATAACAACTAATTTTAATGGTCTCTCTAATTCAGCCAAAATATTTTTAAAGTACATTCTATTTCAGTATTTGCTCTTACTTCCATCATTTTTCTCTAACAGTTATCACAAAACATTTAATCTTCATATGTTTTATCATTCACCAATAATTACATTTTACCACATCTTTGTCTCCCTCTCTTCATACACACACACACACATACACACATTTTGACCATTTCAAAACAAGTTTTAGATATTCATGATATTTTATTCCTATAAAAAATGACTTTCTCTTATAAAACCAAAATTATCACACTTAATAAATGTCACATTGAAACAATATTATCTAATACTAAGCTCAAGTTAAAATTCCCCAGATGTACAAGTAACACCCTTTAGAGCTATTTGTTTATGTTCAATTCAGGATTTGGTCAAGGGATGTGCATTGCATTTAGGTTTCACATATAGTTAATCTCACTTAATCTGCAACAACCAGTTCATCTTTATTTTGTTTACTTTATGGCACTGACATTTTACATAGTTCGTTTCACTTGTCTGGTAAAATATACCACATTTTGTATTTATCTGTGGCTTCCTCACAAACAGATTTAGATTAAACGTTGCTGTCAATAGCACTTCAGAGATGACGCTGTGTGTGTCCCATTGCATTACATCAGGAACCCCTCAAGTCCCATAATTCCATTATTGATGATGTTGAGCTGGAGCACTTGGTTGGTGGTGTCCTCCAGATCTCTCCATTCGAAAGGTAATTTTGTAAAGGTATTTAATAAGTGATTTGGAAGCTAATGTTTCAGACTTACGTCTATCCTCTTTTCCAACAATAGTCTATAAATACTTTTTGCATCCACTAATATTCTTTGCCTGAATAAAGTATTGCATCAGTAGTTGAATTTTATCTAAATTTATCATTCCTTTCACAAACATTAACTGACATTCTTCTCTAATTAAGTGCCCGTCTTTTATTAACATATTGTTATGGATCAATGGATTTATTTTCATTAAATATATTAAAATCTATTGCCATAGTTATTCTTTTTAATGTTCAAATTTTCCAAATTTTGCCAGTGAAGACCCTTTTGAGCTGGCTGCTGTGTTCTTTTAGCATGTCACCTACAGTCTTTGGGCTCCTTCTCACTTTCTGACACAAAAACTGTATTAGAATCCCATTGTACTTTCTCTGACATGTTGTTACCCTAGCTCTTTTTACTGGGCAATAGTATTTAGACATGAAGATATGAAAACTAAACATGGTAATTGAAAATGTGGGAGAGACCTTTGTTTCTAAGACTAGTGGGTGAACAGAGCTGTGAAATAACTTTGTAAATATATTATAAACATATACTGATACTTCTAATTTAAAACTAACAACATTCTCAACCACGCTTATTCCAAATCTATATATCATTTCTCCCAGAGGGAAGCCTAGAAACATTTGTATATTTACATCTTTTCTATCTTTTAATATGTACATATTGTTACAGAATTATTGTATACAAATATCACTGCTAAAAACAAGTCAATCAATAAAAGTTCAGCTTTCTTTGTATCTTTCTGTTTGCCCTTAGAAGATATCTCATTGAGGATGTCAAGTTAAATATCATGCATTGAAAATTTTTCTGAATTTATTGTATTTTTCTGTTTGGTTATTTTAATTTAATTTTAGTTTTAGTGTTTTATCATCCTATTATGTTTAATATTTTTTGAAGATGTATAAAACTTGCAAGGTTCAAAAATCAAACTTATATTAGAAAATTATACTTAGAGAAGTATAATTTACTCATTTCCAACTCTTCTACCTTTCTTAACCCATCCAATAAAGGTGGCACTTTTCATTGATTTCTAGAAGGTTTAATTCCATATTTTTCTTTCAGAAGAGATAATGTATATACATCTTCTTTACACAAAAGATAATATGAACTATTTTATCTATCTATTTATCTATCTATCTCTATCTTCTTCGCATCTCAATTTTTTATTTACAAGAAAGTATTTCCTGAAAATCACTGCATTATTTTTAACAGGTAGGAGATCTTCATTCTTTTGTTTGGGTGCATAATACTTCATTGGTAGGATGTGCGATACTTTACCCAACCAGTGGTCTTCGAATGGACATGTATTTTGCTTGTAAAACTTACATTTTAAATAACCAATGTATATGTAGCCCCTGCCAAAATCCTAATATTATTATTTTTTACCTCTTTATTGGAGTATAATTGCTTTACAATAGTGTGTTAGTTTCTGTTTTACAAAAAAATGAATCAGTTATACATATACATATGTTCCCACATCTCTTCCCTCTTGCATCTCCCTCCCTCCAACCCTCCCTATCCCACCCCTTTAGGTGGTCACAAATGATGGAGCTGATCTCATTGTGCTATGTGGCTGCTTCCCACTAGCTATCTATTTTACGTTTGGTAGTGTATCTATGTCCATGCCACTCTCTCACTTCATCACAGCTTACCCTTCCTCCTCCCCATATCCTCAAGTCCATTCTCTAGTAGGTCTGTGTCTTTATTTCTGTATTACCCCTAGGTTCTTCATGACATTTTTTTTTCTTAGATTCCATATATATGTGTTAGCATACAGTATTCCTCTTTCTCTTTCTGACTTACTTCACTCTGTATGACAGACTCTAGGTCCATCCACCTCATTACAAATAGCTCAACTTCGTTTCTTTTTATGGTTGAGTAATATTCCATTGTATATATGTGCCACATCTTCTTTATCCATTCATCCAATGATGGACACTTAGGTTGTTTCCATCTCCGGGCTATTGTAAATAGAGCTGCAATGAACATTTTGGTACATGACTCTTTTTGAATTATGGTTTTCTCAGGGTATATGCCCAGTAGTGGGATTGCTGGGTCATATGGTTGTTCTATTTGTAGTTATTTAAGGAACCTCCATACTGTTCTCCATAGTGGCTGTACCAATTCACATTCCCACCAGCAGTGCAAGAGTGTTCTCTTTTCTCCACACCCTCTCCAGCATTTATTGTTTCTAGATTTTTTGATGATGGCCATTCTGACTGGTGTGAGGTGATATCTCATTGAAGTTTTGATTTACATTTCTCTAATGATTAATGATGTTGAGCATTCTTTCATGTGTTTGTTGGCAGTCTGCATATCTTCTTTGGAGAAATGTCTAGTTAGGTCTTCTGCCCATTTTTGGATTAGGTTGTTTGTTTTTTTCTTATTGAGCTGCATGAGCTGCTTGTAAATTTTGAAGATTAATCCTTTGTCAGTTGCTTCATTTGCAAATATTTTCTCCCATTCTGAGGGTTGTTCTTTGGTCTTGTTTATGGTTTCCTTTCCTGTGGAAAAGCTTTTAAGTTTCATAAAGTCTCATTTGTTAATTTTTTATTTATCTTTATTTTTGTGTTTATTTTCATTTCTCTAAGAGGTGTTTCAAAAAGGATCTTGCTATTATATATGTCATAGAGTGTTCTGCCTATGTTTTCCTCTAAGAATTTCATAGCTTCTGGCCTTACATTTAGGTCTTTAATCCATTTTGAGCTTATTTTTCTGTATGGTGTTAGGGAGTGTTCTAATCTTCTACTTTTACATGTACCTGTCCAGTTTTCCCAGCACCACTTATTGAAGAGGCTGTCCTTTCTCCACTGTACATTCTTGCCTCCATTATCAAAGGTAAGGTGACCATATGTGCATGGGTTTATCTCTGTGCTTTCTATCCTGTTCCATTGATCTATCTTTCTGTTTTTGTGCCAGTACCATACTGTCTTGATTACTGTAGTTTTGTAGTATAGTCTGAAGTCAGGGAGCCTGATTCCTCCAGCTCCATTTTTCGTTCTCAAGCTTGCTTTGGCTATTCGGGGTCTTTTGTGTTTCCACACAAACTGTGAAAGTTTTTGTTCTAGTTCTGTGAAAAATGCCAGTGGTAGTTTGATAAGGATTGCATTGAATCTGTAGATTGCTTTGGGTAGTAGAGTCATTTTCACAATGTTGATTCTTCCTATCCAAGAACATGATATATCTCTCAATCTATTTGTATCATCTATAATTTATTTCATCAGTGTCTTATAATCTTCTGCATACAGGTCTTTTGTCTCCTTAGGTAGATTTATTTCTGAATATTTTATTCTTTTTGTTGTAATGGTAAATGGGAGTGTTTTCTTAATTTCACTTTCAGATTTTCATGATTAGTGTATAGGAATGCCAGAGACTTCTGTGTATTAATTTTGTATCCTGCTACTTTACCAAATTCATTGATTAGCTCTAGTAGTTTTCTGGTAGCATTTTAGGATTCTCCATGTATAGTATCATGTCATCTGCAAACAGTGACAACTTTACTTCTACTTTTCCGATTTGGATTCCTTTTCTTCTCTGATTGCTGTGGCTAAAACTTCCAAAACTATGTTGAATAAGAGTGGTGAGAGTGGGCAACCTTGTCTTGTTCCTGATCTTAGTGGAAATGCTTTCAGTTTTTCACCATTGAGGATGATGTTTGCTGTGGGCTTGTCATATATGGCCTTGATTATGTTGAGGAAAGTTCCCTCTATGCCTACTTTCTGGAGGGTTTTTATCATAAATGGGTGTTGAGTTTTGTCGAAAGCTTTCTCTGCATCTATTGAGATGATCATATGGTTTTTCTCCTTCAATTTGTTAATATGGTTTATCACATTGATAGATTTGAGTATATTGAAGAATCCTTGCATTCCTGGAATAAACCCCACTTGATCATGGTGTATGATCCTTTTAATGTGCTGTTGGATTCTGTTTGCTAGTATTTTGTTGAGGATTTTTGCATCTATGTTCATCAGTGATATTGGCCTGTAGTTTTCTTTCTTTGTGACATCCTTGTCTGGTTTTGGTATCAAGGTGATGTTGGCCTCGTAGAAGGAATTTGGGAGTGTTCCTCCCTCTGCTATATTTTGGAAGAGTTTGAGAAGGATAGGTGTTAGCTCTTCTCTAAACGTTTGATAGAATTCACCTGTGAAGCCATCTGGTCCTGGGATTTTGTTTGTTGGAAGATTTTTAATCACAGTTTCAATTTCAGTGCTTGTGATTTGTCTGTTCATATTTTCTATTTCTTCCTGATTCAGTCTTGGCAGGTTGTGCATTTCTAAGAATTTGTCCATTTCTTCCAGATTGTCCATTTTATTGGCATAGAGTTGCTTGTAGTAATCTCTCATGATTTTTTTTATTTCTGCAGTGTCAGTTGTTATTTCTCCTTTTTCATTTCTAGTTCTATTGATTTGAGTCTTCTCCCTTTTTTTCTTGATGAGTCTGGCTAGTGGTTTATCTATTTTGTTTATCTTCTCAAAGAACCAGCTTTTAGTTTTATTGATCTTTGCTATCGTCTCCTGCATTTCTTTTTCATTTATTTCTGATCTGATTTTTATGATTTCTTTCCTTCTGCTAGCTTTGGGGTTTTTTTGTTCTTCTTTCTCTAATTGCTTGAGTTGCTAGGTTAGGTTGTTTATTTGATGTTTTTCCTGTTTCTTAAGGTAGGATTGTATTGCTATAAACTTCCCTCTTAGAACTGCCTTTGCTATATCCCATGGTTTTTGGGGCATCATGTCTCCATTGTCATTTGTTTCTAGGTAATTTTTGATTTCCTCTTTGATTTCTTCAGTGATCACTTCTTTATTAAGTAGTGTTTTGTGTAGCCTCCATGTGTTTGTATTTTTTACAGATCTTTTCCTGTAATTGATATCTAGTCTCATAGTATTGTGGTCGGAAAAGATACTTGATACAATTTCAATTTTTGTAAATTTTCCAAGGCTTGATTTGTGACCCAAGATATGATCTATCCTGGAGAATGTTCCATGAGCACTTGAGAAAAATGTGTATTCTGTTGTTTTTGGATGGAGTGTCCTATAAATATCAATTAAGTCCATCTTGTTTAATGTATCATTTAAAGCTTGTGTTTCCTTATTTATTTTCATTTTGGATGATCTGTCCATGGGTGAAAGTGGGGTGTTAAAGTCCCCTACTATGAATGTGTTACTGTTGATCTCCCCTTTTATGGTTGTTAGTATTTGCCTTATGTATTGAGGTGCTCCTATGTTGGGTGCATAAATATTTACAATTGTTATATCTTCTTCTTGGATCGATCCCTTGATCATTATGTAGTGTCCTTCTTTGTCCCTTTTAATAGTCCTTATTTTAAAGTCTTTTTTGTCTGATATGAGAATTGCTACTCCAGCTTTCTTTTGGTTTCCATTTGCATGGAATATCTTTTTCCATCCCCTTACTTTCAGTCTGTATGTGTCTCTAGGTCTGAAGTGGGTCTCTTGTAGACTCATATATATGGGTCTTGTGTTTGTATCCATTCAGCCAGTCTGTGTCTTTTGGTGGGAGCATTTAATCCATTTACATTTAAGGTAATTATTGATATGTATGTTCCTATTCCCATTTTCTTAATTGTTTTAGGTTAGTCATTGTAGGTCTTTTGCTTCTCTTGTGTTTCTTGCCTAGAGAAGTTCCTTTAGCATTTGTTGTAAAGCTCGTTTGGTGGTGCTGGACTTTCTCAACTTTTGATTGTCTGTAAAGATTTTAATTTCTCCATCAAATCTGAATGAGGTCCTTGCTGCGTAGAGTAATCTTGGTTGTAGGTTTTTCTCCTTCATCACTTTTAATATGTCTTGCCACTCCCTTCTGGCTTTCAGAGTTTCTGGTGAGAGATCAGCTGTTAACCTTATGGGGATTCCCTTGTGTGTTATTTGTTGTTTTTCCCTTGCTGCTTTTAATGTGTTTTCTTTGTATTTAATTTTTGATAGCTTGATTAATGAAACACTAAGGCTTAGAAGGGTTTATTGAGTTAACCAAGTCACTCAGTTAATACCTGGTGAATCTTTGATTTGCACTTGTTATTGTGTGACTTAAAATATCACATAAATAATCACTATGCTATAGTCACAAGAATACATTATCTCTCAAGGAAGCTTGGATTCTAAGTGTATGAATGTGTCAACATAATTAAGTCATAATTTTCTGTTCAATTTTAAAAGAAGAAGGGATCAAAAAGAGAGATTATATTATAGAAAAGAAAACAGATAGAGGTAAAGGAATGTTATCACCTTAGTTTCAGAAATGGCCTGAAATATGAATTATCTTTTTCCCACTAATTCTTGAAAGCCTTTTCTGTCTCTTGATTGCATGTCTGAATTATACTTAATTATATACCTTAAAGGTAGTAGAAAACATCAAAAAGGCATCTGAAGAAGACCTGGCCTACAGAAATAACCTCCTAATTTGCTTGCTTCCTCACTTGACACCCCCCGTCCTATTAACCACACATCCTATTAACCACACAACACTCAGGGAGTTCTTTTAAAATACATAAATAAGCTTTCAAAACACCAAGCTAAAAGCTGTCTAACTGTCCTTACTATAGCTAGAATAAAAGCCAGGCACCTGCCTTGCCCTATCTGGACCTCCATAATGAAGTCTATTTCCACCTTGACATTGTCCCAATCTGTATCCTTCAAATGCCTTTCAGTCCTTCTTCTCCATACTCATGGCTTGTTTCCCAAACATATCAGGATCATTCTTGTCTCCCTGCCTTTAGTCTTGCTGATCCCTCCCCTTGGAATTATCTTACTCCAAATTTTAATGCAGATCTCATCTTTCATAAGTGTTTATGCTCCAATATCATCTTTGCTGAAAAGATTTCCATGATTATCCTCTCTAAATTTGCTCTCTCCCTTTTACCCTTCTCCAGAACATACTGTCACCCTCTTCACCTTATTTTTTTTTTTCCTGTGGCATTTCTAAGCCTCTGAAATTATATGATTTTTTTATTATCATTTTATTTATTTATTATCTATCATTTCTGTCTCTCCAAAAAGGAGCTTGTTTCTGTTGTCATTTATCACTGCCTTATCAGCATCTACAACAGTACCTGGAATAGGAAAATTAATACTTATTGAATTAAAAACTGAAAAAAAAATCCCAAATTTGTAGATAAAGATACATTTAGAGACTTACTTCCTTTTCAACGCAAATGAAGAATTTACATTTGGGAGAGTTTTTCATTTATTATACTCTGTTGATTACTAGGGGTACATTTTGTGTGCTCTTTTGGTATTCTATCAGTCTCACTTTCCTGAAGTTCACACATCAGTTTCTGGATACTCTGAGAATTATGATTATCTTCACAATCCAGAGAAAATGAACAAGTCACTCTTTAGTCCTAGAACTTTCATTGCTGCCCTATGGCTTGTAGGAAAGAATTCACTCTTCATTAATAATAAATAAAATTATTCTGAATGAACTTCTTTCTAAACCTCCAAAACAAGCAAGATTTTGTTTTATAATCATACCCAAACTGACGACAGAAATTAAGAACCTAAGTATTCTTCTCCTTTAAAATCATTTTTCCTCTCACCACACCCACCCAAAACTGTGAAAATAGCTGACTCAAGCTGTGACAAAGTGAGAGAGTGGCATGGACATATATATACTACCAAACATAAAATAGGTAGCTAGTGGGAAGCAGCCGCATAGCACAGGGAGATCAGCTCGGTAGTTTTTGACCACCTAGAGGGGTGGGATAGGGAGGGTGGATGGAGGGAGATGCAAGAGGGAAGAGATATGGGAACATATGTATATGTATAACTGATTCACTTTGTTATAAAGCAGAGACTAACACACCACTGTAAAGCAATTATACTCCAATAAAGACGTTAAAAAAAATCATTGGAAAGAGTTAATTAAATAAAATTTGTATTCAAATAGAAACCTATCACATTTTTAAGGCTTAAAAGTTCTGCCAGTATAGATCATACTTTCAAGTCTTAACAGATACTTGTATTTCATTTGAAATTCTTGATCCACAGCTATCTCGTGCTTCATCAGTGAAATTTATCACTAGTAAAACTGAATAAATGAAGAATCATAGAAACATTTTTCTAAATTAAACTCCCTCTCAGTAAATTCTATCCACTATTATCCTATAATCACCTTAATAATCCAGATCATCATTCAATACTCAATTATTTAACTGACTGTAAACTGGTCAATTCTCTTTTCCAACGATCTCTACTCTAATTTATCCTTTACACTTGAATTACATTAATTACCCACCCCCCAAAATTGGTTACATGATTTTTCAGATCAAAAATGCAAACTAGTGGTATTGACTTATAATTAAATGGATTCTACTCTATTAGTGAAGGTAATTGTGACTTCAGTAAGAGACAAATAACAAAATTTGAATGGCCTAATGCAATAAAAATATTTTTCTCATGCAGCTGTTCAATATGAATAATTCTGGTTGGTTGATGTTCCTCTGAGTTATGATTTAGGTATTCATACTCTTTCCATATTGTGGCTCTACCCTCTTTAATCTGGGGTCCAAGGTTTACTCTGGGAGGGTTTCTACATTTCATTTAATCATAGGGAAAATAAATGGGTTGATGTGTGGAAGTTTTTAAGACTCTAGGCCTGGAAATGGTGACCATTATTAATGTCATATCCTTTTAATCAAAACTTGATTACATACCATGTGTAACTGCCACGGAGGCTTCAGATTGCAATGTAGCTCCTTGGCAAGGAAGATTAAAAGAGATATTGATCACTATCTTAGTCATACTTTCCTCCATTTCTAACTGTAGAGACTCTCCAATGTGCCTTAAAATAGACCTGGTACCTAGATGGACTTTCACATGGTTGTTGCCAGTGTCCAAATCAGATTCATAAATTAGTGTTTAATTATATGAGACAGGGGCTTCCCTGGTGGCATAATGGTTAAGAATCCACCTGCCAATGCAGGGGTCACGGGTTCAAGCCCTCGTCTGGGAAGATCGGCATGTGCTGTGGAGTAACTAAACCCGTGTACCACAAATACTGAGCCCACGCGCCACAACTACTGAAGACCATGCACCCGTGCTCCACAACAAGAGAAACCACTGTAATGATAAGCCCGCACACTGCAACAAAGAGTAGCCCCCACCCACCAGAAATAGAGGAAACCCATGCACAGCAGTGAAGACCTAACACAGCCAAAAATTAATTAATTAATTAATTAATTAAAAAAATTCTATGAACCATTCCAAATACTTCCCATTTATGCTTAGGTAAGCCAAAATCAGCACTAATTCTATCATTTTTACCAAAAATCTTAACTTACATGCTCTTTCTGTCACATTTAACTCAGTTTTTCCCCACTAAAAATCAAAAGAAAATCTAACTATTCAGTTAGACAAGTCTTCTCTAAAACAAATATTACTTATTCTCTTCTTCATCAAATGTGTGCCTTTGAGGTCACTCCTGAATCCTGCAGAACCTTCAAATACCAATACCTATTAGTTTTCCCTAATATACCATGAGGGTCTCACCTCCAAACATCTTTCTGTGAATATATGCCACTCCCATATTTAAATTCAGATTCAGTATTTACAGAGTTTCAATTAATTTCAAATCATTGTTCTAGTGGTTGTATATTTTCTAGAGCAATTAGATGGACTTTCACTTTTTAATTTAGTTCCATTTACCTGTCAAGTATAAATGCCTAATTTTTTTCCTTCATCCTTTATCAGATGATTGATGGTTATTTTTTCTATATCTTCTTCGCTGTATTGGGGATTGGTGTTTGAAGAGTAAAAAGGAAGAAAACAAGTGCAAGGAGATGATGAAAAGCCAGACACAAATGTCTATAAACTATATAATTCCATTTATAAGACATTTTCTAAAGCGCAAATTATAAAGATAAAAAGCAGAATAGTTGTTGCTAGTGCTGGGGGTCAGGGCATGAAATTGACAAGAAAAAGACACAAAGGAATATCTTAAGATGATGAAAATCTTCTATATTTGGATGGTGGTTACATAACTGTTATGTGTACATAACTGTACACATTTGTCGTAATTAATCAAACTATCTACTGAAATGGGGTGAATTTTCCTCTATGTATTTATACCTAAATAAACTTGACAAAAATCCAAAATAATAATGCCCAAAATGCATTGTTTTATATTGAAGTCATTTTTTAAAATTTTATTTGATTTAGTTATTTTTGGCTGTGTTGGGCCTTCATTGTTGTGCATGGGCTTTCTCTAGTTGCGGTGAGTGGGGGCTACTCTTTGTTGCAGTGTGTGGGCTTCTAATTGTGGTGACTTCTCTTGTGGAACACGAGCTCTAGGCACGTGAGCTTCAGTAGTTGTGGCTCGCGGGCTGTAGAGCACAGGCTCAGTAGTTGTGGTGCAAGGGCTTAGTTGCTCTGTGGCATGTGAGATCTTTCCCGACCAGGACTTGAACCCGTGTCCCCTGCATTGGCAGGCGGATTCTTAACCACTGTACCACCAGGGAAGCCTTGAAGTCATTTTTCACCATGACTCAACTAAACTTTTCCATCTTTAGCCCACCCCTCTGTTCATAAAACCTATAGATCAACTATTGTAAGCTGCATTAATATTTGAATATTTGAATATATTATGAAATATATTGCTTAATTCTTCTCTTTTTTAAATAATGCATTTAAATATGTTTCACCTACTGGAGATCTACTTATTTTTATAGAAGCAGCTGAATATTACCTCCTCTAGATATCTGTATTTATATCTATATATCTATCATCTAATCTATCTACCTACCTACCTACACATTTTAATCTCCCCATTTCAATGTAATTCCATTTATCTCTGTGACTGTTATGGAATTGCTTCTCTAATCCCATAACAACACACAACACGCACATGGATCAACACAATTCAAAGTGCTAGACTCAATGTTTTAGGATGTGCATATTATGAATCCTGATATTCCCTCTTCCTTTGTCACTGGAAATGTCATTGTTCTTATCCATTGATTCCCGCAAGGAGAAGAGTTTCCTTCTTTAAAAATTTAATTTAATTGATTTTATCTAATATTTCTACAGATTGCCATCTCCACCTCTGGACAAATTATGTCTACATATTCATAATGCTAAGTAGTTTCCCTCAACTGACACAAAGTCTAATTAGCAGAGCCATTCAATACCAGCCCTTCTCAAAGGAGCTGTGACTTTGAAGGATGATATTAGTGAAACATGCCTGTGTCTGGGGCTTAATCCTTAAAACTTCAGAGCAATTTGGGAAATCAAACTTCCTCCTAATCATACTGTTTCCTTAACATAAGAGTTCAGATAGCCAGCATGGCTTTTATTCAGGATTCTGTAATAGAAATAATGTTCTGAAGTTCATGCAGAGACAATCACTCTTCTTCTAATGAAGAGTGAGTGAGTTTTATTTTAGCTCACTGTTGGAAAAATTTTCTTGAGTCAAAATATCTTATGTAATATATATATATATATATATAAAATTTGTTAAATGAATAAGGAAATGAAGGAATAAATATGATAATTTTGGAAATGTGTAAGGGGCAGGGTTCTGCTTTTTTGTGATATTTTTCCTTTCTATCTTTTCAATTTCTTCTAATGAGGGTGGATTGCTCTAGAGATACTGAATAAAATGAATTAGATAAAAATATGGAGATCACAGATATTTAAACTTATTTTTCTTCTTGACCAAATCATTGGATTTGGTAGGCATTTCAGATATTTGAAGTCGTGGAATGTTTCAAATCATCACAGAGAATATGATTGTGTGTGTGTGCATGTGTGCACATTATTTATTCTGCAGATTAAGTTCAATTACTGCAGATTTGCATTATCTTTTAGTTTAGACAACCCACAGAAACTAGGTACAGTATCCAATTCCAGGTTGCAATATCACAGTATTTTAAGGACATTGACCTATTGGTCTGAGAACATGTGATTTATTAACTCCTAGCATATGGATTTGTAAGATGGACACATGATTTTGAAAGATGTGTATTTTCTATTTCTACAAAATACATTTTAAGGAGATGCTATCCTCATGTTTATTTGTTTTTGTTTGAATAATAAACTAGTTGCATATAGACATATGCAATTAGACAAATTGATTATGTGACCCAACTGTTTACTTATTCAATTATATAGCTTAAATGTCAAATGTGTATATCATGGGCACTCTAATTAATGCTCTGTGGCTACAAAAGAAATTTTATGTTAATTGCAAACAATACTGGTTAACAGATTGTAAGGTGATAGAAAATGTTTTAGATTTTAGAATGTAAACTCTATTATATCAATTATAAAATTATACATAGACATATGTAAGTACGATATATTTTTCACTCAAGAACAAAAACAAAATTTATTTGCCCTGTATGTGGCTGTGTGGTAATTTTCTCTACATTGTTATTATTACAAATACAATAATTAAGGAAGCAATTATATTCACTTAATTATACTAACTAAAACATTTCAGTCTAAATAACTGTATTGTAAAAAAAACAAAGACAAAAAAGGATTATCATTATGTGGCCCAATAGATCAAGAAGTTAGTATTTATTATTATGCTCTATTTTTTCAACAAACAAAAATAAGTTGTATAGGAGAAATCTTTATATAAATTAAAATGTATTTTGGATTTGTAGTTAATTATGGTTTGTTTGTTGTAACGAATTCTCTGTGAATATGCATAAACCTACATTTCCCATAATGGCTTAATTATACAATCATTAGAAGAAGGAAATTACTAAAGACATCAGCTATGAAAATGGTAGATTATCTGCAAAACCACTCAAATTAAACTATAATATTTTAAAATTCTTCTAGGCTTTGAGGATTTTAATATATATTTTAGCTTAGCTATAGTCTAATTATAAATATATATATATATATATCAAATATCTGACTGTGAAACCATTTGCATATAGTTTGAAATTGAATTTTGTGTAAAATATAAGATTGAAAGTTTGAAATTTTAATATTCAATTTGTTTTCCAGTGTTGGCATTTTCTAATACTGAACTTCTGCATTGCCCTATAAACAGCTCTTTATCATAAAATATTTAGCTATTCAAATTCTATAATACTTACATTTAATAACAGATTATAACAATACTATCAAATGCATATTCTTTCATCCATATTGGGGAAAATAACTTCTTATCATCTGAGTGTGTTTCCCCAGGTGAACACTTGGGGTGTGTGTATATGTGTGTGTGTGTGTGTGTGTGTGTGTGTGTGTGTGTTGAATTACATAAAGAAAACACAGTGTTTCTAGGGAATCCAGCAAATCCAGAAATTAAATCAATCAATTAAAGTTAAGACAGCAACTACTATGTGCATGCCTCTGTTATATGATGACACACTGCTTGTCTTTAAGGAGATGATACTCCTTAAAGGTGATACTCCTTAAAGGAGATGATACTCCTTAAAAGGAGGCATAAAACAAACATAGCAATGTCTATAACATGTATCAGAATTTATCACAGAAGAGTTTCATAAAATCATTTAGTCTAGGTGAGCTAAATATCATTAGTCTATGTCACAAAAATAGAGTCAAATGATCTTGTTCATCTCTGAAATGAAGGAACTAGAACAGTGCCTGACACATAGAAGACAATCAAAAATATTTGTTGAGGAGAAAAAAAGAATAATTAAATGAATAAAACATAAATAAAAAAACTAAGGAGTGAAATTTAAACTTAGTCAATTGCATGATTTTCATAGACAAGGTCATAGGAGTACTGGTTGAATCATCTTCTGGGAGAAAGAAAAGTCAGTTTAGGATTGTCATGAGAAATACCTATTATAGAAAATTTTAGTTTATTTCATCTGAGAGTAAAACAACCACTGTTACTTATCCTCAAAATAGAAGTATGACGGATATTACCCTCAGAAAGTCCAAGTATATATTCCAAAAATATCCTCCTCCACCAGATTATTACACTGAGTAATAGTCAGGGGTTTCTATTTCTGGTAAAGATAGAGAAAGAATAACGGGATTTACTACTCCACTTGAAATGACCAAAAAATGAAAATGTGGTATCCAGGACACTGGACATCAGATAATGAAGGGAAGTAATTTCTGAGAAATGGGAAACAAATGAGGTATGACCTAGAGATTTGCCACACTGCCTTGAGAAAATTTCTAGGCTGCTATGCAGGAAACATAGAGTCAGACAGAGTCCTTGTGTTGAGGAAAAGGAACTGATTGGTGAAATCAAGATGACTATTGTTAAAAAAAAAAAAAAAAAAACACCAGAGGAGAGAGTAGTACAAAAACAGACATCTGGAGTTTTAAGTAAGCAAAAATTAAGTAAGTGTATAGGAGATTTAAATAATGATATTAATCAACAATGTTTTTCAGAACACTCCACTAAAAACAGAATACAGATTATTTTAATTCCAAAAAGGACATCAAATATAGATCATATATTGGACACTAAACTAGTCTCAAAATATTTAAAAGATTAAAGAGACAAGAGAGAGCTACCCCAGGTTCTGCTCTTCCTCAAACCTATGTTTATGTTTTTTCCTGGGTATAAGCTTTTGATTCCAGCCACCAACAGATCCTTGAGTAGGAAAAAAGCACGTTGAAGATATCAAGTCATACATACAGTAATTAGAAGTCAATAACAAAAACAAAATGCACTTGAAAATATACAACTATTTGCAAGCTAAATAGAATACTTATAAAAAAATGTCAAAGTAGAAAATAAAAAATAAATTAAAGCACATTTTTAAATGAATGAAAGCAAAATGACAACATCTCAAAATTTGTGGGATGCCCCTTAACCTGTAGTTAAAGGGAAATTCACAGAACTGAAAGTCTGTACATAATAGAAAAGAAAAAAAAAAGGTCTCAAATCAATGACCACAGCTTCTACCTTAAGATCCTAGAAAAAAGAAGAGTAAATTAAATACAAATAAATGAAGGAAAATAAATGACATAGGTTAGAATGGAAATCAATTAAATAAAAACCAAAAGAACAAAAGAGAAGAGCAAGAAAGAAAATAGTTCTTTATTTGACCTTTATAAGATCAATAAAACTGATAAGTTAGGCTGACTGATCAGAAAAGAGATAAGACACAAGAGAAGAGTAGCAAGAAAGAGAGCGGTGACATCACTACAATATCTCCTAAATATTAAATGTGTAATAAGATAATATTATGAATAATTTCATGCTAATAAATTAATTTATGATGGACAAAATTTTTAAAAGACACAAACTATCAAACTGACCTAATAAGAAATATATAACAAAATAGCCTTATCTTTTCCAAAAATTTAGTTGAAATATTTTCACAAAATATATTCTATTCCCAAATAGCTATATGGGTGAATTTTATAAGGAATGGCTTTCTGGAGAACCACGTGCTCTAGATCATGAGCTCAGCCTCTCCATTCTTTGATCAAAGAATAAGGCTTTCCTTTGCTTTTAAACTGGACTTGGTCTCCTCCTTTTGACGTGAGCAACACCAAGCAGGAGAACCTTTGCTGGGGCCTGACTCGAAAGGTTTCTTGACTTTACTAAGTCCAGATGATGGAACAGAGGACACAGAATTCATCTCTCTTTACAGGTACATCAGGAATTCATCTACAAAAGAAACAGTTCTCTGAACTGTTAGTGAACATTAGTGCTGAACATTAGTGAAAGATTTTGGACACCTAAAAGGACAAGAAAAATCCCCTCACAACAGGGTAGGACAAAAAAAGAAAATGAAAAAAGAAGAATCATAAAAGGGGCCAGCAACCCAGGAGGGACATTGAAGGTATCCATCTTGACACCAAGACCTGGCTCCACCCAACTGCCTGGAAGCTCTAGTGCTGGACACCTCACACCACACAATGAGCAAATAGGAACACAACCCCACCCATCAACAGACAGGCTGCCTAAGCTCATACTAAGCTCACAGACACCCCAAAGTCATTAAGCTCACAAACACCCCAAAACACACCACCGGACACAGCCCTGCTCATCAGAAGGAAAAGACTCAGCTCCACCCACCAGAGTGCAGGCACCAGTCCCTCCCACCAGGAAGCCTTCACAAGACACTGGACCAACCTCACCCATCGGGGGCAGAAAACAGAAGCAAGAGGAACTATGACCCTGCCGCCTGCAGAAAGGATACCCCAAACACAGTAAGTTTGACAAAATGAGATCACAGAGAAATATGTTGCAGACAAAGGAGCAAGGCAAAAACTCAAAAGACCAAATAAATGAAGAGGAAACAGGCAATCTACCTGAAAAAGAATTCAGAGTAATGATAGTAAAGATGATCCAAGATCTTGGAAATAGAATGGAGGCACGGGTTGAGACAATACAAGAAATGTTTAACAAAGAACCTAAAGAACTAAAGAACAAACAAACAGTGATGAACAACACAATAACTGAAATTTAAAACACACTAGAAGGAATCAATAGCAGAATAACTGAGGCAGAAGAATGGATAAGTGAGCTGGAAGATACAATGGTGGAAATAGCTGCTGAGGAGCAGAATAAAGAAAAAAGAATGAAAATAAACAAGGATAGTCTCAGAGACTTCTGGGACAACATTATACACACCAACATTCAAATTATAGGGGTTCCAGAAGAAGAAGAGAAAGGGAAAGGGTCTGGGTAAATATTTGAGGAGATTATAGTTGAAAACCTGTTAACATGGGTAAGGAAATAATCAAGTCCAAGAAACACAGAGAGTACCATACAGGATAAACACTAGGAGAAACACACCAAGACACACATTAGTCAAACTAACAAAAATTAAATTCAAAGAAAAAAAAGTGGCAAGGGAAAAACAACAAATAACATTCAAAGGAGTCCCCATAAGGTTATCAGCTGATTTTTCACCAGAAACTCTGCAGGCCAGAAGGGAGTGGCAGGATATATTTAAAGTGGTGAAAGAGAAAAACCTACAACCACAATTACTCTACCCAGCAAGGATCTCATTCAGATTCAATGGAGAAATAAAAAGCTTTTCAGACTAGCAAAATCTAAGAGAATTAAGCACCACCAAACCAGCTTTAAAACAAATGCTAAAGGAACTTCTCTAGGCAGGAAACACAAGAGAAGAAAAAGACCTACAAAAACAAACCCAAAACAAATTAGAAAAGGGTAATAGGAACACACATATTGATAATCACCTTAAATGTAAATGGATTAAATGCACCAACCAAAAGACACAGACTGGCTGAATGGATAAAAGACAAGACCCATATATATGATGTTTGCAAGAGACCCACTTCAGACCTAGGAACACCTATACACTGAAAGTGAGGGGAAGGAAAAAGGTACTCCATGGAAATGGAAATCAAAAGAAAGCTGGAGTAGCAATACTCATATCAGAAAAAAACAGACTTCAAAATAAACACTATTATAAGGAATAAATCTCAATTCTATATTAACTCTTCCAGAAAATTTTTCATTTGGATCCAGAACTCCCTAGTTATTCTTTGAGTTTAATATTTACTTTATACCAACACCAGACAAAGGTGCTATAGAGAAAGAAATCTCTAGAATAATATCTCTCATTATCACAGGTGCAATAATTCTTTATAAAATTTTAGCAAATCAAATCTGACAGTATATAAAATGAATATGACATAATAACTAGGTGGATTTTTCCCTAGGAATGTAAGCTTGAATTAACAAGCAAAAATCAAAGTAATTCACCATATTTACAAACTAAAAATAAGAGAAATAGAAGATCATCTAAGTAGGCATAGAGAATAAAGAAACACATGCTATTTATTTTTTTAAAAGGTGGATTTTATAAATTTTTATAAGGTATTACAAATGTTGGAGTTGTAACAGTCTTGTTATCCCTCTTTTAGTTTGTTTTTTTCTTTTCCCTAAATTAATTAATTTGGTATATTACAAAGATATTTTCTTGGTGTAGTATCTTCCTACATTTTAAATTACTTTAAAAATAGAATTTTAAGAGCTTTTATGATTGAACATAGGCTGATTTCTAGATCAACAACCCTAACATGCATGTATAGGATTGTGCTGAGGCTTTCATCAGTCATGGTTAAATATAAACATAAAACAACCAAAAAGACAACTCCTGTAAGAGATTCAAAGATATAAATGCATTCAAATTTTTAAAAACTGTACTTCATTCTGAGGTCATTTCCTATCTCATGTTGTCAGTGCAATTCCTTTTGTGAAAATCTAATAATGATAGAGAAAATATTTTTATTTCCTTACTTAAAAAAAAAGTAAACATTTATAACCATATGTCTGTTTTCAGGATCATTTTGGATAATTTATTAGTCCATAAAACTCAAAATGTGGTAACCTCTGCTAGTTCTGATAATGTACATACTTTCTGCAAACTAGGCCAGAGCAATTGGGAAACTTTGCCAAATGGAACTAAGAGGTTTGTTGTGTTACATAGGACTAACTTTCACCAACTTGTGGTTAATCTTTGCTTTAGGATATACAGAGGGATATAATTTTCTACTTTGGAGTTAGATGTGGCCAAATAAGTAGTACTGTTTGACTGTCAGTAAAGGTGTCATGTGTCTTTTGGGGACACACACACACACACACACACACACACAAATAATAATGATTGTCAAGTCTCAACTCCCCAGTTCTCTCTGTCCAGGTTCTGGTGAAATCTGAAGAATAGCATTGAGATTGTGACATGACAAGATGGTATTGATGATTTCAGTGACCCAGCTAATCTACGTAGAACAAACAGCATGAGTGACCATTTAATTCTTTTATTTTAAGATATTGAGATTTTGATGTTGTCTGACATTAGAGCATAACCTGGCCATTTAGTACAGATGTACTTTATGCAAATCAGTATCAGTCCCTGGGGTTATTTTTACTACTTTACTATTCCATGAATCTCAATTCCTGACAACCAAGGCTTTCAATTAATTCAGCCTTGTTGTATAGATGGCTTCTTATTATTATTTCAATTGACTATTGTGGCTTTCAAATGGCCCTCATTCAAGTTACTTAAAGAATTAAATGACTTTAAAATCACAACTACTACTTACAGGCAAAAAACATATGGCAATATTATTCTTATTCCAGGAGCATATTTAGTGCTCTCTTTCTTCCAAACATGTCTTGATAAAACTGTTCATTTCTAGCATAACAAAAGCTCAAAACTTTCTAATTTTCCCTTATTTAGTTATATAAGAATGATTCAGACTTACCAGATTGACTTGACATTTCAGTGGTTATAAATAAAGTAAATGGGATCAGCAATGATTCCCTGGGTAATATAATAATAGTAAAAACACCCCTCCAGAGAACTACTTTTTAGAGTATTAATTTAAACTGTAGATAATTACAATGTGTGCCCTTGGAAAAATCTTCTCTTGCCAAAAGATAATTCAAAGGTAAAACATTTCCACATTCTTCTCAGGTCATAGAAGGGGTAATGTACATGTTCTTCCAAGTAAAACAAGCTTAGTATGAACAAGGCATCTAGTATGTTTACTTCATTTGTTCAAGTTTCCAAATTGAGACACAACCTTGTGAATTCTACTCCTCCACATGACTAATGACTAGTTTATGAACTTTTTCTGGGTTGCTGGAACTGGAGTAAGGGTTTAGGATATAGTTCAGTTTTTCTCTCTGCTCTAACTAGGCTTGTACTATGGTCAATTAATTTGACTTCTTTAGACTTAAATTTCCCCATATATAAATTAGAGAAGACAATATTATTTTTTAACATGAGTTTTGAGCCTCAAAGTATAGTGATAGAAATCATTTTGTAAAATAGAAAATATTTAATTATTATTATTAGCATCTTATATTGTCATTTGAAAAGCTTCAGTGAAAACTTAAATAATTCATCTTCTTCACTTACAGACAAAAGAAAGACACAAATTCACCCAAGGCAAGACACCAATTCACCCAAGGCTGCATGTTTATTGAATGCCATAAATTAGATGGAGGCTTAGTTTTCTTGATTAGATCATGGTAACATCTCCATCAATTCTGCTGCAGTATTTTTTTCCTTACTCTCTCTTCCCCTCCTTCCCTCCCTCCCTCCCTTCCTTCCTTTTTACTTTATGAACAATTCTAGGTTTACAGCAAAATTGAGAGACAGGTAAAGCAATTTCTTAAATAAGCCCTGTTCCCATACATGCATAGCCTCCCTCATCATCAACAGCAACATCAACAGAATGGTACATTTTTTTACCAAGGATGAATCTATGTTGACATATAATCAGCCAAAATCCATACATTGCCTTAGGGTTCATTCTTGGTATTGTACATTCTGTGACATTTGACAATGGATAATGACATACATACATCATTATAATGTCATACAGGTATTTTCACTACTCTAAAAATCCCCTGTGCTCTGCCTACTCATCTCTCCCCTCTCCCGCCATAGAAATCACTGATCTTCTTATTTTCTCCATATTTTCACCTTTTCCAGAATGTCCTATAGTTGGAATCAGTATGTAGCCTTTTCAGATTGGTTTCTTTCACTTAGTAATATATAGTTAAGGTTTCTCCCTATATTTTTATGGCTTGGTAGTTTATTTCCTTTTTAGCCATAAATACTATTCTGTTGTCTGGGTATATTACAATATTTGTATTCAGATAGTTGTCTGAAACATGGAAAATAACTTATGCAGTACAGGTTTTGTGACTATCAATAAAACGTGGGGAGGGGGCTGGTGTTTGAAGTGTCCTATTTAATCCAACAAAAAAGAGTTCATTCTAGACATGTCAAATAATTTCATTTAATTGTTTTATATACAGAAAGAATCAGAAAGTAAAACAAAATATTTATTTACTGAAAAATTTTCTGTGGGTGTGTTGAAGCTGTATGTTTATAAGTGGCATCTAGTTTTGGAGTTCTGCTATTAGGTATTTTCTCTTACCTGACCTAAAGAATTTTGAATGCTTTTTCATGCTTTCATATTCCTGGTAGCACAAGGATCTAACTCACCTGTTTTTATCATGTCCTCTTTTAGAGTTCTGCTATACAATGTAGACTAATCTGAAAATCTGCAAATACAGTGCCAAAAAACGATGACTCATATTCCCTCAATATCAGGCTTTTTGATTAGCACAATTGTACTTTTCCCCCACAACAAAGTTTACATTCATATAGTCAATGGACGAAATGCAGAAACTAGAAGGAAAGGAAAAAAATGTCGCTTTTCTACTGATAGTTATAAGCAACATTAACATTTATGCCTAGACCTTTCTAGGTCAATATTTTCATAGTGAGCAGTGGTGAGGAACATATGATTGGGAATCAAACTGACTGGAGTTTGAATGTAGGTTGAGACAAACAATTACTCTAAATTTTAGTTAATGTACTCATATTAAAAATAGAACCAATCTCATTCATTTATAGTAAAAATTATGTAATATGAAATATACAGAAAGATTAGCAAATTTTACTGCAGAAAACAATGTTTGTAATACATTATACATCATTATTACTATAGCTTTAGTAATTCTCGTATCAGTATCTGTGTACACAATGGTTTATTTTTCTACTTGGCACTATAACAACACCATTTATAATATATATTTATAAAATCAAAATTTATAAGGGATTTTCCACCTGTGGCTTCCTTCCTGTTCTTTACTTAACACCCCACCTTGCTTGTACAACACTTGGGATCAAACATTGGCCTCCAACTCACCAGTATTGCTGCATATATTTCTTATGTCTCATTCTTTCAGTGTTCTGCTAATGGAGTGTTCATGTTCATTAATGTTTGTGTATTCCAGGTGACATACTTACACATAAATTCTGACACTTTACAGATCATTTACCATTGTTCATGAATTTTTCTCACCATTAATTTTAACCCGTGGGTCAGAAGAAACAAAAATTGACAGTTACTAGACAGTCAACTTGCATATATTATACAACAATTCAGTAACCACAATTACTATGTTTTAATTGATAAAAGCATAATAAAATATTTTTAAAATATGTAGGTACTTCCATTAAGAAAATCAGAAAACTCCACTGAAGGAAGTATCAGAAGACTTGATATGAATGGCAAATCATACTTTTTTCTGAGATAAGAATCTCTGATAGAATTAATGGTATTAAACCTTCCTAAATTAATCTACAAAATAAATTCCAAACAGTATCTCAACTGATCATTATTATGTCAAATTTTTTCAAATGTTACTCCCGAGCAATAGAGCTAATATCAAAGTATACCAAAAAAGAGGAAAAAGTAGTATATTTCCTTACAGATTTAAATCTATAATATAAAGCTTTATTCATTTATGTGCTATTATAAAAATGAAGATTAGTATAATATTTGAGTAGTCAAATCAAACATACATGTGAATTTAATATACAGCAGATATAGAAATTTCAGTCAGTGGAAGTTTCAAATTTGGAAAAATGTCTTAATTGTTGGTAGAGTTCAGAAAGTAGAAACTATACATTGTTACATATTAATTGATAATGTATAATTTTAACATAATACAATATAATATATATATATAAAACACACTATATATAATACCGTATGAATCTACCTTATTCTTTAATAAAAATTGATGTCCTTCTATATTTAAATTTCTAAAATTTCTGACCATTTTAGAAAAAGCAGAAGTAAATTTTAAAAAATGACATAGGTGAAGTCTTTCTGTATATGATATATAATTGAAATCTTTGAAGAAAGTGATTAATAAAACAGACAATGTGTTTATTTAAATTTTCAGTTTGGAAAAGATGCCTTAAAAATGTAGAACAGCAAATTAAAATGTTGATACAACTTATTTTTTTAATATTAAAATAATGTAGTGGCACCTTTAATATAAGAAGAGCATTTATAAATTAATAAGAAAGTAGATAAAATCAAAAGTAAATTGGGCAAAGGACATTGACCCAAGTATTACATATGTTAACATTTAAAAAAAATATTTAACTTCACAAATTATCAGGGGAATTTAAATAAAAACAAATATTTCTAAGCTTACAATATTTATTTTTTCTAAAATAAGAAATATTTAAACAAAATGGGGTAAATCACAGAGAAGAGAGTAACATCAGTGTAAATAAAACATTGTATAAAAAATTATTAACATCTTAATAAAAATCATTCAAAGATGTATCTTGTGTGTGCATGCATGCGTGTGTGTTTTTCTGTGTGAATTTACAGAAAGTGGGTAATATATGATAATCTTTAAACTGCTTTTGTTTTTAATCTGCTCATGTCAATATATTTAGCTAAAAAGGAATTATAACTGTAGAGAATTCCTTTAAAAACACATTTAATAGTGATACATCTAAACCCTTATTTACTTTATTCTACTGCAGTGAACCTCCTCATATACATATCTCTTCATTTGCTTAAGAATCAGCACAATATATATCCCTGGAAGTGGAATGGTTTAATCAAAATATATGAATGTTTACAATTATGGTACAAGCTGGTTTTCAGAAGGGTTCTCTGACTTATGATCCACCGAGTTTATGCATAAATTTCTATCTCCTTTCAAAATACAGTAGATGGTGGTAATCTTATAATCACTGATATGAGATAAAAGGGCTTGAACAAGTTCTATAGGAGTCAGAGGAAGAAGCATATCCAGAGGAGGATGACATCCAGGAAATAATCACTAATATCTAGTAATATTTCTTTTCATTTTTTTTTTTTTTTTTACTTAGTGTTCATCTTGCTGAACTTTTCCTGTTACCTATAAAAACTGGTAATAATAAGTAGACCATACCTAGATACAGTCTGTCCCTTCTTTCAGCTACATTCTTTATCCTACTCCAAAAGAATCTTCCATGGATTGTTATAAAATAAACTTCCCTCTTAGAACTGCTTTTGCTGTGCCCCATCAGTCTTGGGTCATTGTGTTTTTGTTGCCATTTGTTTCTATATATTTTTAAATTTCTTCTTTGATTTCTTCAATGATATCAGTTATTTAGTAGCACATTGTTTAACCTCCATGTATTTGTGTTTTTTACAGTTTTTTACTTGTAACTGATTTCCAGTCTCATAGTGTCATAGTCAGAAAAGAGGTTTGATACAATTTCAATTTTCTTAAATTTTCCAAGGCTTGATTTGTGACCCAAGATGTGATCTATCCTGGAGAATGTTCCATGTGCACTTGAGAAGAAAGTGTATTCTGCCACTTTCAGGTGGAATGTTCCTTAAATATCAAGTAAATCCGTCTGGTCTATTATGTCATTTAAAGCTTGTGTTTCCTTATTCATTTTCTGTTTGGATGATCTGTCCGTTGGTGTAAGTGTGGTGTTAAAGTCACCTACTATTATTGTGTTACTGTCGATTTCCCCTTTTTTGGCTGTTAGTGTTTGCTTTATGTATAGAGATGCTCCTATGTGGGGTGCATAAATATTTATGATTGTTATATCTTCTTCTTGGATTGATCCCTTGATCATTATGTAGTGTCCTTCTTTGTCTCTTGTAATAGTCTTTATTTTAAAGTCTATTTTGTCTGATATGAGTATTGCTACTCCAGCTTGCTTCTGATTTCCATTTGCATGGAATATATTTTTCCATCCCTTCACTTTCAGTCTGTATGTGTCCCTAGGTCTGAAGTGGGTCTCTTCTAGACAATATATATACATGGGTCTTGTTTTTGTATCCATTCGGTCAGTCTGTGTTTTTTGGTTGGAGCATTTAATCCATTTACATTTAAGGTTATTGTTGATATGTATGTTCCTATTACCATTTTCTAATTTGTTTTGGATTTGTTTTTGTGGGTCTTTTTTTTTTTTCTCTTGTGTTTCCTGCCTAGAGAATTTCCTTTAGCATTTGCTGTGAAGCTGGTTTGGTGGTGCTGAATTCTCTTAGATTTGCTTACCTGAAAAGCTTTTGATTTCTCTGTTGAATCTGAATTAGACTCTTGCTGGGCAGAGTAATCTTGGTTATAGGTTTTTCTCTTTCATCACTTTAAGTATATCCTGCCACTCCCTTCTGGCCTGCAGAGTTTCTGGTGGAAAATCAGCTGATAACCTTATGGGGACTCCTTTGAATGTTATTTGTTGCTTTTCCCTTGCTGTTTTTAATATTTTTCTTTGAATTTAATTTTTATTAGTTTGATTAATATGTGTCTTGGTGTGTTTCTCCTAGGGTTTATCCTGTATGGAACTCTCTGTGCTTCCTGGACTTGGGTGACTATTTCCTTTCCCATGTTAGGGAAGTTTTCCACCATAATCTCTTCAAATATTTTCTCAGACATTTTATTTTTCTCTTCTTCTTTGGGGAACACTATAATTTGAATGTTGGTGTATTTAGTGTTGTCCCAGAGGTCTATGAGCTGGTCTTCAAATCTTTTCATTTTTTTTTTTTTTATTCTGCTCCTTGGCAGTGATTTCCACCATTGTTTCTTACAGTTCACTTATTCATTCTTCTGCCTCAGTTATTCTGTTATTGATTTCTTCTAGTGCACTTTTCATTTCAGTTATTGTGTTGTTCATCATTGTTTGTTCTTTAGATCTAGATCTTTGTTAAACATTTCTTGTATTTTCTCAATCTGTGCCTCCATTCTACTTCAGAGATTCTGGATCATGTTTACTCTCACTACTCTGAATTCTTTCAAACCCATAATTCAAAAAGAGACATGTACCTAAATGTCCATTGCAGCACTATTTGCAATAGCCAGACACAGAAGCAACCTAAATGTCCATTGACAGATGAATGGGTAAAGAAGATATGGCACAAATATACAATGGAATATTACTCAGCCATAAAAAGTAATGAACTTGAGTTATTTGCAGTGAGTTGGACGGACCCAAAGTCTGTCATACAGAGTGAAGTAAGTCAGAAAGTGAAAAGCAAATACTGTATACTTACTCATATATATGTAATCTAAAAAAAAAAAAAATGGTACTGATGAACCTAGTGTCAGGGCAGAAATAAAGATGCAGACATAGAGAATGAACCTGGGGACACAGGGTGGGTGAAAGGGGAAACTGGGGAATAGTAAGAATAGAATACAGAAAGAATACAGGATTTGGTCATGATTTATATGGTTTATGTAATTAGTTTTTTTTGTCGGTATGCTGATAATGAACTATTGTATTAGGGTTTTCTATAGAAACAGAACCAACTATATATATATATATATATATATATATATATATATATATATATATATATAGTTGATCCTTGAACAATGGTTTTGAACAGAGCATATCCACTTATATGTGTATTTTTTTTCTGTAAATATACACTCACCCCTCCTTATCTGTGGGTGTCTCATCCACAGATTCAACCAACTTCAGATCAAATTTCCGTCTGTGATCTACTGAATCTGTGGATGTGAAACCCACAAATAAGAATGGCTGATTGTACTTCCCCATTTTATATTAGGGACTTGAGCATCCACTGATTTTGGTATCCACCTTGGCTCTTGGAACCAACCCCTATGAATACCAAGAGACAGACTGTTTGTGTATATACAATATCAGTATAAAAACATTGTAGTAAGACTGGAAACAAAGGTGAGGTAGGTGAATATTTTGGATGATATTTTATCAAAACAAAATATAAGCGCTGGTGAATTGGCTTGCTAAACTAACTGAATCCAGAGACAATATTAATTCTTTTAATTGGATTATTCCATTTCCTAACTGCTCCTTCCTTTTTTAATAGGGGTGGTGCATAAACACTAGAACTAATAGTTCTGGCCTGCCCTGCTATTTTCAGAATTGCCATTTTGCTATGTTACTCACAGATCAAGTGGGTAAACAGAGACCCACAGAGAAGACCCATTGTAATCAGTGAATATGTTCTCCTTGATATTCCCAACACATACAAACACAGTATGTTGAAGTTCTGGATAATTCATCATAAACAATAATCTGTGTTTCTGGCTAAAGGCAAGGTTAAGAGACAGGTAACAAGGTCCATCATCAGTGTTTTTTATAAAAGAAATAAAAAGATGGTTGTTGAAATATACACTTGCTAACAGGCTGGGAATGTTCATAGACTGGGTAAACACACCTAGAGTGGATGTACATCAACTACAGGTCAGCCTCTCTTGCAGGCAACAAAAACCAGAACTAGTATAGGACTACTGTTTCCATAGAAACTTTAGATTACTGCAGTTGTCAGCCTTAATTTAGACTGCCTTGAGAACTCAGTGTTAGAAAGAAGGTTTCATATAAAGTTAATATTTTGAAAGAAAGTTTTGGGATTTTTCTTTTTCTTTTTTTTTTTTTTGGCAGCACCGGGTCTTAGTTGCAACACACGGGATCTTCATTGTGGTATGTGGGATCTTTTTTTTGTAATGGTGCGCGATCTCTTCATTGTGGCACTTGGGCTTCTCTCTAGTTGTGGTGCGTGGGTTTTCTCTCTCTCTAGTTGTGGAGCACAGGCTCTAGAGTGTGTGGGCTCTATAGTTTGTGGCACGTGGGCTCTCTCATTGAGGCACGCAAGCTCAATAGTTGTGGTGCACAGGCTTAGTTGCCCCGCAGCATGTGGGATCTTAGTTCCCTGAACAGGGATCAAACCCACGTCCCCTGCATTGGAAGGCACATTCTTTAACACTGGACCACCAGGGAAGTCCCAAGATTTAGGATTTTGGCATATAAAAAGCTCTTCCATTTCTTGGCAATTTTATACCCTAAATATCTCTCTTATCTCTCCCATCTCTACTCCTCTTTTGTCCTAGACACAATTGAATTCAAAATGATCTCACTTATGATCATCATGTAACCAAACTCCATGTACCTACAATTATTTCTCCCTAATTAATAATGGATTTTTTTAAAGAGTAATCTTAAACAAGCAAAGAGACAAATAAAAAAATCTCCTGCTTTAAACTATCTAATGCTTTCCCATTTTGATAAGAAATGATATCTTTTGATAAGCCCAAAACCCTTATGGGCTCATAGTATGACCTATGTATTCTACTTTTGTCCTCTGGTATGTTTCTTTTCTGTCTTCTGTTTAGTTTTTTTCAGTTTCCTAACTATAATTCTTTCAGTTTCCCATTTTGACATACTCTCTTCCAAATGAAAGCATTTGCATATAAGTTGCCCCTGACTGAAAGGCCCCGATCCCCTCCCAAACAATTCTCTCTTTCACCTTTTCCTTGCTATATCCTAGTTGTTCTTTTTTTTTTTCAATATCTTTATTGGAGTATAATTACTTTACAATGGTGTGTTGGTTTCTGCTCTTTAACAACATGAATCAGCTATACATATATATCCCCATATCTCCTCCTTCTTGCGTCTCCCTCCCACCCTCCCCATCCCACTCCTCTAGGTGAACATAAAGCACTGAACAAATACCATATGCTATCATGTATATATAGAATCTAAAAAACAAAAAAATGGTTCTGAAGAACCTAGGGACAGGACAGGAATAAAGACGCAAATGTAGAAAATGTACTTGAGGACACGGGGAGGGGAAGGGTAAGCTGGTACAAAGTGAGAGACTGTCATGGACATATATACACTACCTAGTCTTTTTTGAAACCCAGTTTGCATGTCATTTCCTAAGGAAAAGCTACCCTGACTCTTAAAACTACTTAGAAATATTTAAAATTTCTCTTCAACATGTATTGTGTTATAATTGCTTATATATGTTTGGCAGTTAATGGTGTACTAAATTTCTTACAAAGTTAGCTTTCTAAATATAATTAACTTCTGTATATATTTAATTTTTTAAACTTTTTTCTACATGGAATTTTATTTAGAAATATTAGAAAATAAACTGTAGAATTCACTGTTACACATTTTAATTAGAAGACTTTGCCTCCTTTAATAAAGACATTAAGAAACCAAGATATAATGTATAACATAAAATATGTACTATATTTCATATGTATTAGTGATAAATATGCCATGGAATTAACTTGACACTAACAAAGTTGTTATATAAATATATAATTCTGGGTTCCCAGAGTTAGAAAACAATATAGTGATCCTGTCAAACCATCATACTAGTTACCACAGACATCTCAATTATATCCATGACAAGTTGTCAACCTGGCCTAAAGAATTCAATCTCACAAGATTTTTCTGGTGGTTCTAAATTCTAATGAGATAAATTAATTTTAAATACTAAATCAAATCTGTCCCTCTATAAGTTCTAATTAATAGTCCTAATATGACTATCTTGGTGCAGGCCATAACTTAAATAATTTTGTGAGTACTTAAAATAACTGAAAGCACACGTTTTTCCCCCCCATTCTATCCTTTCTTCTCCAGTCTCAAAAAACTATATTTTCCAAGTTATCCTTCCTAAATGACACAGTTCTGGTCTAAGGTAGGCTCATAAGAGAGTGCCTTGAATTGAAATTAAAGTTCTTTGTAGGGTCATATCAATTCAATGCCTAGTTGATGTTTTTATTTATGCTCTATATCAGTTTGGTCACCCCGCCCCATAGCTTAGTTGATTGTAATCACAACACGTTGTAAATGTTGCTAATAGATGTCAACTGAAATGTTATACATTACAGTATTTAAAATCTCATTTCTTCTCTTTTGCTTATTTTTATTTTGATTTTTTGCAGTACACGGGCCTCTCACTGTTGTGGCCTCTCCCGTTGCAGAGCACAGGCTCTGAACATGCAGGCTCAGTGGCCATGGCTCACGGGCCTAGCCGCTCCATGCCATGTGGGATCTTCCCGGACCGGGGCATGAACCCATGTCCCCTGCATCGGCAGGCAGACTCTCAAACACTGCACCACCAGGGAAGCTCATCTTTTGCTTACTTTTAAGTTCTACCTTCAGGGCATTTTTTCTTTCTTCAATTTTTTTATTGTTCTCTGGAAATTTTAGAGTTGCACATTTTAGTCATTCAATATATTTGTTATGTCACCTTTGAATAACATGTATATAGCAACAATAATAATTCCATATCAGCTCTAGAGCCTCAGATATTTAACCTACTGACTATTCAAAGAAAATGGTGGTGGGTGAGATTGACCAAGATGTTTATTTACCAATACACTTATTTTTTTAAATTAAACAGTTTTAAATACGTTTTTTTTTTTCATTTTACATATAGTGACTGCATAAATCTAATATGAATTTCCTCGATATAGATAACATATATTGCACATGTGCATTACTGATTGTTATCTATTTATTTATTCATCTATACTAGGTGCTCATATGCTACATGGATTTAAATATGTCTAAAGGTCCATCCTTATTAGAAAATTTTTTGGTTGCCATTTTGCTATTAGGTAATGAACTGATTCACAAATGCAAATTAAAACAATCTTGACACTTTATTCACGTATTTTTTTCTTCCAAATCTATCTGCTCTAAAAGGTCTAATGATACAAATACCCATAAAACAGGATAATTGAGTTCACGTGGAGACTCATGTGGTCAATTAAGCAGGAAGTTATTTTTTATCAAAGCTTTCAGATATCCTTAAGCCAAAAATGTTTTATTAAAAGCATTATTTTACTTCTAGTGGCTGAAATAGTTCTGAGCTTTGAAGGCATATTCAGTCCTTAAGGGCTCCTTGGAGAGAATGACTGACCTTTATCATCAAAGCACTAAATGAGAACACCATTGGTATAGCTGTATTATCATAAAGCAAATTTAGAAACCAGATTTCTAAAAGGGCATGGAATTGGAATAATGGAAAAGGCCAAGTATGAGTCCTTGTGGAATTTTTCCATGTATTGAAGAGAATGCAGATCAACTGGAGTGGGACCAATTTCCTCTTTTAACAATCTGCAGCAAATTGAGTATGAGATTATGAAAATAGGATATAGTTGCAGAGACCACACACCAGCCATACATATAGGTTATTCTGGTTTAAATCTTCTACAGATAATAACAGGTCAAGAGTGCTTGATTCAATTCTAAACACTCCTTAGCCACCACTCACCAACAAGTCAATGAGATAAAAAGCAGCTGATTGTAGAAGATAAAGATTTTTGTCACTTCCATGTGAATACCAAGCACTAAGTTATAGCAAAACAGTATATTTTTATCGAAAACTCATGAACTCACTGGCAATAATTTTATATTACTTGAAATACACAAAGTGTAACAGTACAGAATATAAAGGGTTGCTATACTGTAGATGAGAATGTTAATCCTTTATTCTTTCCAAGCAATCCAAACTGCATGTGCACACATGCACACACACACACACACAGACACACACACACACATGGTCAAAAATATTGGACCCAAAATGGCAGTCTAATTTCTATTTTGTCTACAATTATCAAGATTGTGGAATTTAAACTAAAACTGCAGGTGTTGTTACCTGTGAGATCTGCCCTATTAAGTAACTTACAAATAAAAGTCTGTAACATTACCAGTTTCAGAATATCAGTCCTCTGAGTTTTCTTACAGTGAATAATCAAGACTTAATATGCATAATATTACATATTTAGAATGAATTTTAAAAATAATAATTATGGATTAAGGGTATAAGAAGTAAAATTTTGAACAAATGATATCTAAATGGCTGTAGATACATAGCTATAACAAAATTATTCAGAATTAATGAGAATTAAGAAAAAAACTTCAGATAGATGAAAGCAGGCACAATACAATGAAGAGTATGATTCTGTTAAGCATGATGCATGATGCTCTTGCTTTGTGTGAGTACTTAATGATTCCTCAATACATAATTAAAAGGCTGAGGAATAAAACTTCAAATCAGTTAGATCTTAATACTTTTAAACGTCTATTGATTGACTTGAGAAAAATCCTAAAATACCACTTAATATGTGAATATATACATGAAAGAGGTTAACACCAATGAAGGATGACATCACTATTAACTCAGGGAAAGTAGTAGATTGAATCTGGACACTGAAAAACATTTTAATAATACAGAGTATTTGTTTGTCATTCTCAACCACTTCCTCTTATTTTACACTATTACAAAGAGAACTGTTACAAAATCTTCATGCTTGTGGCCTCAAGACTTATATGAGAGTTTGCATTTGCAACAGTAAAAGATTATAAGAGGTTACTACAAACAACTATAGGCCAATAAAATGGACAACCATGAAGAAATGGACAAATTCTTGGAAAGGGATAACTGGAAAAGACTGAACCAGGAAGAATTAGAAAATATGAGCAGACCTATCAAAAGTAATGAAATTGAAACCATAATTAAAAATCTTCAAACAAACAAAAGTCCTGGAACAGATGGCTTCACAGGTGAATTCTATCAAACATTTAGTGAAGAGTTAACACCAATCCTTCTCAAACTCTTCCAAAAATTGTGATGGAGAAACACTCCCAAATTCATTCAACAAACACCTGATACCAAAACCAGAAAACAATATCACAAAAAAAGAAAGCTATAGAACAATATCACTGATGAGCATAGATGCAAAAATATGGAACACAATACTAGCAAACAGAAGCCAACAGCACATTAAAAGGATCATACACCATGATCAAGTGGAGTTTATCCGAGGGGTGCAAGGATTCTTCAATATACACAAATCAATCAATGTGATACACCACATTAACAAACTAAGGAATAAAAAGCATATGATCATCTCAATAGATGCAGAAAAAGCTTTTGACAAAATTAAACACCAATTTATGATAAAAACTCTCCAGAAAATGGATATAGCAGGAACCTACCTCAACATAATAAAGGCCATATATAACAAACACACAGTAAGCATCATACTCAATGGTGAAAACTTTAAAGCATTTCCACTAAGACCAAGACCAAGACAAGGATGTTCACTCTTGCCACTCTTAGTCAACATTGTTTTGGAAGTCCTAGCCACAGCAATCAGAGAAGAAAAAGAAATACAAATTGGAAAAGAAGTAAAACTGTCACTGTTTGCCGATGACATGATACTATACATAGAAAATCATAAAGATGTCACCAGAAAACTACTAGAGCTAATCAATGAATTTGGTAAAGTTTGCAGGATACAAAATTAATACACAGAAATCTCTGGAATTCCTATACATGAACAATGAAGAAACAGAAAGAGAAATTAAGGACACAATCCCATTCACCATTACAACAAAAAGAATAAAATACCTAGGAATAAGCCTGCATAAGGAGGTGAAAAACTTGTACTCAGAAAATGGCAAGACACTGATGAAAGAAATCAAAGATGACATAAACAGATGGAAAGATATACCATGTTCTTCGATTGGAAGAATCAATATTGTGAAAATGACTATACTACCCAAAGCAATCTACAGATTCAATGCAATCCCTATCAAATTACCAATGGCATTCTTCACAGGATTAGAACAAAAAATTTTACAATTCATTAGGAAACAAAACATCCTGAATATCCAGAGCAACCTTGAGAAAGAAAAATGGAGTTGGAGGAATCAGGCTCCCCAACTTCAAACTCTACCATAAAGCTACAGTAATCAAGACGGGATGGTATTGACACAAAAACATAAATATAGATCAATGGTACAGGATAGAATGCCCAGAGATAAACTCACACAAATATGGGCACCTAATTTATGACAAAGGCAAGAACATACAATGGAGAAAATACAGCCTCTTCAATAAGTGGTGATGGGAAAACTGGACAGCTACATGTAAAAGAATGAAATCAGAAAACTACTTAACACCATACACAAAAATAAGCTCAGAATGGATTAAAGACTTAAATATAAAACCAGAGACTATAAAACTATTAGAGGAAAACATAGGAAAACAACTCTTTGACATATCACAGCAAGATCTTTTTTGACCCACCTCCTAGAGTAATGGAAATAATAACAAAATAAACAAATGGGACTTAATTAAACTTAACAGCTTTTGCACAGCAAAGGAAACCATAAACAAGACAAAAAGACAACTCTCAGAATGGGAGAAAATATTTGCAAATGAAGCAACTGACAAAGGATTAATCTCCAAGGTATGTGAACAGCTCATGGAGCTCAATACCAAAAAATAAAAGAAAAACAACAACAACAACAAAAAAAAAACAATCCAGTTAAAAAATGGGTGGAAGACCTAAATGGACATTTCACCAAGAAAGACACATAGATGGCCAAGAGACATGTGAAAAAGTTCTCAACATCACTATTTATTAGAGAAATGAAAATCAAAACTACAATGAGGTATCATCTCACACTGGTCAGAATGGCCATTATCAAAAAATCTACAAACAATAAATGCTGGAGAGTGTGTGGAGAAAAGGGAACCCTCTTGCACTGTTGGTGGGAATGTAAATTGATACAATGACTATGGAAAACAATATGGAGGTTCCTTAAAAAACTAAAAATAGAACTACCATATGACCCAGCAATCCCACTACTGGGCATATACCCTGAGAAAACCATAATTCAAAAAGACATGTACCACAATATTCATTACAGCACTATTTACAATAGCCAGGACATGGAAGCAACCTAATTGTCCATCAACAGATGAATGGATAAAGAAGATGTGGCACATATATACAATGGGATATTACTCAGCCATAAAAAGAAACAAAATTGAGTTAATTGTAGTGAGGTGGATGGAACTAGAGTCTGCCAGACAGAGTGAAGTAAGTCAGAAAGAGAAAAACAAATACCATATGCTAACATATATATATATATATATATATATATATATATATATATATATATATATATATATATATATATGGAATGGAAAAAAAATGCTACTGATGAACCTAGTTGCAGGACAGGAATAAAGAGGTAGACATAGAGAATGGACTTGAGAACCTGGGGTGGGAGGGTGAAGCTGGGGTGAAGTGAGAGTAGTGTCCACATATATACACTACTGAATGTAAAATAGTTGGCTGGTGGGAAGCAGCAGCATAGCACAGGGAGATCTGCTCAGTGCTTTGTGATGACCTAGAGGGGTGGGATAGGGAAGATGTAAGGGAGGCTCAAGAGGGAGAGGATATGGGGACATGTGTATGCATATTGGAAGTTTTGCTATGGCAATCAGAGAGGAATAAGAAATAAAAGGGATCCAAATCAGAAAAGAAGTAAAACTGTCACTGTTTGCAGATGACATGATACTCTACATAGAAAATCCTAAAGATGCTACCAGAAAATGACTAGAGCCAATCAATGAATTTACTAAAGTAACAGGATATAAAATTAATGCTCAGAAGTCTCTTGCATTCCTGTACACTAACAATGAAAAATCAGATAAAGAAATTAAAGAAACACTCACATTTACCATTGCAACGGAAAGAATAAAGCACCCAGGAGTAAATCTACATAAGGAGACAAAAGACCTGTATGCAGAAAACTATTAGACACTGATGAAAGAAATCAAAGATGATATAAACAGATGGAAAGATATACCATGTTCTTGGATTGGAAGAATCAACATTGTGAAAATGACTATACTACCCAAAGCAATCTACAGATTCAATGCAATCCCTAGCAAACTACCAATGGCGTTTTTCCAGAATTAGAACGAGAAATTTTACAATTTGTATGGAAACACAAAACACCCTGAATAGCGAAAGCAATCTTGAGAGAAAAAAACAGAGCTTGAGGAATCAGGCTCCCTGACTTCAGATAATACTACAAAGCTACAGTAATCAAGATAACATGGTACAGGCACATAAACAGAAATGTAGATCAATGGAACAGGATAGAAAGCCTGGAGATAAACCCGCATACATATGGTCATCTTATCTTTGACATAGGAGGCAAGAATATACAATGGAGAAAAGACAGCCTCTTCAAAAGTGGTGCTGGGAAAACTTGACAGCTACATGTAAAAGAATGAAATTAGAACACTTCCTAACACTATACACAAAAATAAACTCAAAATGGATTAAAAACCTAAATGTAAGGCCAAACACTATAAAACTCATAGAAGAAAACATAAGCAGAACACTGTATGACATAAATCACAACAAGATCTTTTTTGACCCACCTCACAGAGTAATGGATATAAAAATAAAAATCAACAAATGGTACCTAATGAAACTTAAAATCTTTTGCACAGCAAAAGAAACTATAAACAATACAGAAAAACAACCCTCAGAATGGGAGAATATATTTGCCAATGAAACAACTGACAAATGATTAATCTCCAAAATATACAAGCAGCTCATGCAACTCAATATCAAAAAAACAACACAATACAAAAATGGGCAGAAAACCTAAATAGACATTTCTCCAAAGAAGACATACAGATTGCCAGCAAACACATGAAAGGATGCTCAACATCGCTAATCATTAAAGAAATGCAAATGCAAACCACAATGAGGTATCACCTCACACCAATCAGAATGGTCATCATCAAAAAATCTGCAAACAATAAATGCTGGAGAGGGTGTGGAGAAAATGGAACCCTCTTGCACTGTTGGTGGGAATGTAAATTGATACAGCCACTATGGAGAACATTATGGATGTTCCTTTAAAAACTAAAAATAGAACTACTATATGACACAACAATCCCACTCCTGGGCATATTCCCTGAGAAAACTATAATTCAAAAAGAGTCATGTACCACAATGTTCATTGTAAGCACAATTTACAATAGCCAGGAAATGGAAGCAACTTAAGTGTCCATTGACAGATAAATGGATAAAGAAGATGTGGCACATATATACAATGGAATATTACTCATCCATAAAGAGAAATGAGATTGAGTTTTTTGTAGTGAGGTGGATGGACCTAGAGTCTGTCATACAGATTGAAGTAAGTCAGAAAGAGGAAAACATATAGCGTATGCTAACACATATATATGGAATCTAAAAAAAGAATGGTTCTGATGAACCTAGGGGCAGGACAGGAATAAAGACACAGATGTGGAGAATGGACTTGAGGACATGAGTGAGGGGGAAGGGGAGGTTGGGACGAAATGAGAGAATAGCATTGACATATATACACTACCAAATGTAAAATAGCTAGTGGGAAGCAGCATAACACAGGAAGATGAACTTGGTGTTTCCTGACCACTTACGTGTGATAGGGCAGGTGAGAGGAAGGCTCAAGAGGGAGGACATATGGGGCTATATGTATACATATAGCTGATTCACTTTGTTATACAGCAGAAACTAACACAACATTGTAAAACATTTATACTCCAATAAATATTTTTTAAAAATGTGTTTTCAAAAATAAATTGTGATAAAATATATGTTAAAATAATGCATACTTAAGACTTTTAAATTTCTATTTTGTTCTGGAATTTACTATTTCATAGCATGTATGTCAAATCTAGTTAATATTTCCAAAGAAATGCAGAATATTTGTACATGTACATTTTTTAATGTATAAATCATATATAAGTGTGTGTATGGTGTTTATATATTATATTCATGTGTATGTATATGATATATAAAATGCATATGTTCAAAAAATATAAATAATATGTATTCATACTTATTCTAAATTATTATTTTTGGCAAGATCAAATCAAAAGGCTGCTCTGGGATCAATATACCATTACATTAAATGAAATCAATTATTTATTGACTACATGATATATATACTTTTCCAAAGTGAGGCTGCATGTGCAATAATAATCATATTTAGTCTTACCCTTTGAAACCATAATCTGTAATGATGATAAGGCCTGAGGACTATGTAATTACATCAATGATTTGAGGCATATGTTAATCAAACCCTTAACTATATTGCTTTAACACAATACTATAGTCAATGGTATCCATTATAAATAGTAAGGACATCATGAATGATTGAGCAGATAGTAAGATGACTTTAACATTTCAGTTATGCCATCTTCCAACCTTAGCAAATCACCAGAAAGAGCCACAACTATCACTTTTAAAAACTCTTAAATATGGTTTAAATGAGAAGCCACTGAATTTTGTAGGTTCATTCTTCATATTAAAATATTGCACATTGATATGCATTTATTATTGTGTTTTCACAGATGTGTTGTCCAATACTAAACATGAACAATATAATGTTTTCAAAATAAATATCAGGTTGTTTGAAAATACTTTAAGGCATATTTTAAAATTTGACTTTTTCATTACAAGAATCTTTGTTTTCTAATTATGTATTCATTCATCATTCATTTAGCGATTAATATTATCATAACAAATCACAGAAGCAAACTCACTTTGTTGACTTCACAAAGTAAAATTGAATGATGTTAAAAAGTTAAGAATTGTTGTTATTTGATTTAGAAAATAGGAAAATCAAAATGTCTATCTGTTTACATCCAAGTTCTGGCAGAGAGGAACAGAAAGATGATGAAAGAGGTTTTTTTTGGATCACAGAGATCACAGAACTCTAAAAACGTTATGTAGTGCTGGAGTTGAGAGAAACATCAAGGACTTCCTTTAATGATAAACTAGTGGTTTGGGAATATCTAAGTCAAAATACATGGAGCTAAAAGTAGTGGTGTAGTTATTTTCCTTTCATAAATTCTCAGTCTTGAAAGTTTTTATCCCTAATTTTCATATATTATTTATACTGAAAGTTACATCTACATATATATTAATAAAAGTTTTTTTTTACATTGGTGGAGAAATAAACAACTTTATATGCAATAAATGATCAACACTTGCAGAGTAACTTGGATGCACATGATGTTTTCTTGACTTGACCAGGCAGTAGTGCTACCACTGGAAACAATGGAAATTATGTGGGGAAGACGAAGTTGAGCTTTGTTTGACACACATCAATATAGGAAAATGTGAAGTTATTATTGTTTAATTTCATATTATGTTGTGTTAATAATTAAGGAGGTTTGTCATTTTATCACCTTTATTAAATTAAAATGGATCACAAATCAATTGAGCTACAAAGGGTATAAAATATGTAAAAATTACATTAAAGATAAGCAGGTTTCAATTATTTTCTTCTTCCATGATTATCATCTTGTATTCTGCTTTATTTGGAATATGCTCATCCTAGTTGCCAGAGGAAGGAGGATATATTCCAGTTAGAAAAGTCAAAGTTCTAAAGCAATTCAGAAATTCTTTATATGATGAAAAACTGAAGAAATACGGAGAGTTTAGATGAGAGAAGATTGTGAAGTATTATAAAGATCTCACTGAGAAAAAAAAAGGGACAGAAAGATGTTAATCATGTAGAACCTTCTCTTACTTGAGAATTTTCCACATTTCTATCATCATTTAAAGCTTTGCTGATATCATCTCCTCTACATTGCTTTACTTGATCATTTCTTCTTGGTGGGAGAGGGATGTTCATTAATGTGTGTATTATGTTTATAAATATACCTATAAAAACACTTTTTATCTTTATGATCTGATGATACTATAATAAATGAATCAGTGAGTTTTTCAGAGACAAAAGCTGTATTTTTTCATTAACTTATTGCAGGTAGAGAATGAATTGTTAATAAGTACACATATAGGGAGTAATTGAGTTGATAAATGAATGACAAGATTAATTTCTATTTGAGACATAAAATAGATTGCCAAGAATCACAAAGACTTAACATTTTAAGTGAATTTTCTATTGTCCTCTTGTTGGATGCTAGTTTTTTGTGCATCACTCTTCACTATATAGAAAAATATGTGGAGGAAATTCAAATATTTGCAGATGCAGATGCAGCAGTGTATGGAAAGAGGCAGCAATAACCATACATGCTTCCTACACTGGGGTGAGAGTTGGCAAACTGAAAGTAGAACTGAAGGGAGATCATTGTGACTATAGGGTTTGGGGCAAATCAGTCCAGCAGATGTTATCAGATCTGAATCAAACATCAACTTCATTTGCATATGTCTATAGAATACTTCCTCTGGGGGCTTCCCTGGTGGAAAAGTGGTTAAGAATCTGCCTGCCAATGCAGGGGACATGGGTTCGAGCCCTGGTCCGGGAAGATCCCACATGCCACGGAGTAACTAAGCCCACGTGCCACAACTACTGAAATTCATGCACCTAGAGCCCGTGCTCCACAATAAGAGAAGCCACCTTAATGAGAGGCCTGTGCACTGCAACAAAGAGTAGCCCCCACTTGCTGCAACAAAAAGAAAATGTGTGCACAGCAACCAAGACCCAACATAGCCAAAAAAGAAGAAGAAAAAAAAAAAAACAAAAAAAACACTTCCTTTGGAAGATGTCACCAACAAGGATACTTCACTTAGGGAGAAAAAAATGTGAAAACACCCAGAAGTCATGCCTGAAATCATTAAGAAGCACACAAAATTGGGTGACAGAGGAAACACATACAAAACTCTACAAAACGTTTAAAAGATGGAATATCACAGAAACAAAGTTATATTGGAATAATTGTAGGAAGATATTGGACTCTGAACTTATGCATGTTACCCATAAAAATTATGAAAGAACTAGGTGCACTCTTTCCATGCTTTTCTTATCCTTCTGGGAGTTCTGTCAATCTGAAGCAAGACAAAGCCAAGTTTGACTGTACTATGTCTTAATGGCACCAGACCTCATGTTGTTATCAGCAAAGAAACTGAGAATTTACTCAGATGAAGTAACTCACAACCTTATATATACAGATATTCTCCTTTCCCTAAATGTACAGATCACTTCCCACCTCTGCCAGCACCTCAGCAAATGTCAGCCATTTATATTTTATTTTTTATACATTCAAATGACTTCTCTGATGTTTCTTTCTGTCCATTATGACAGGAATGGACATTGATAAAAACACATTTAAGTGGAAGTTTTGAGATATTCATGGCCAGGGTACAGTTAGCTCTAAGACATTTTAAAATGGTCTTAAATAAAGATATTACACTTTTAGAATATTTTATAAATAGGAATACGTATGATAACTTCTCCATATCTTAGATGTTTATGGGTTTTTTTTTTGTTGTTATATCTGATGCCATAACAATCCTCCAGTCTATAAAATTACTAGTGATTTTAACTCTTAAAACACTAAGGTAGGGCTTCCCTGGTGGTGCAGTGGTTGAGAGTCCGCATGCCGATGCAGGGATCACGGGTACGTGTCCCGGTCCGGGAAGATCCCACATGCTGCAGAGCGGCTGGACCTGTGAGCCATGGCCGCTGGGCCTGTGCGTCCGGAGCCTGTGCTCCGGAACGGGAGAGGCCACATCAGTGAGAGGTCCACGTACCGCAAACAAACAAACAAACAAACAAACAAACAAACAAAAAAACCAAGAAGGTATTTAAGAATGATAAAGACTAGTTTCTCTCCTAATGGGAGGCACATTAATTGGTTCAAAGAGAACTCAAGTATGCCAATTCAACTGACATAAATATGAGTAAAAACTAATAAAATCCTCTACTGTAATATTTCACTATCCTCTTTAGTTCAGATCTTCCAGTTCTATATAAATACATCCACTATGTAAAGACAAACGAGGAGAGATGAGAAGACAAAACATGATAATTAGATATTTGTTCCCCATTAGAAATGATGATTCTTGGAAGAGTCATATGACACTTCTGTCATTCTGCACAACAAATGTAGAACTTATTTTGTTCATTTGATTACACCTCCCCTGAAAAATGAATATTACTTGGTTGTTCCCCTCTCTAATGCAAATCAATGTTACCTAAGTTCTATGCATCACATTCAGAAGACGTGAACGTCTCCTGAAAATATTCTAAGACAGGATGGTAAAATGTTTACTACCATGTAATTTTGTCATATCAATGCTAAAATAAGTATATTAAGGCCTAATTCTAGAAAAAAAGACAAAGTTTAATGTTAGTCCATCACTACTTAACAATCAGAGAATTTTAACAAAGAGACTAAAGATTTATCCAAGACCTTCTCTTTTAACTCAAAAATCTTTCTTTCCTTTCCTGTATAATTAGGTGTTTTTTATATTGACACAATGAAATCAATCCATGCCTGTCATTGCACTAGTGAAATTTGGGAAGCAAGGAAGACATATCTGGTGACAATTTGAGTTATGTAAAACACAGGATATACTTCAAACTTGGATACACTGTGTTTACTGAAAAAACAAAAAAAAAAAACAACCTAAAAGTTGAGGGTTATATTTTATTATGTGGACAAATCTGAGATCTGAAGCCTGGGACACAACATCTCGGATAATTCTGAGAAACTGTTCTGAAGAGGAAAGGGGGAAAGCAGGATATATAGGAGTTTTTGCAACAAAACCAGGTAGTCAGAACATCAAAATATTACTATTAATAAAAGAAAACCAGATACCACAAGTTAAGGAATTTAGCTCTTTTCTACATATGGGAAGATAAAAGTGTCTGGGTGCAGTGAAATCATTCCTTCGCTATGCTCCTCAACTATCTGGGGCGAGTGGCCTGTGTTGTCTCATCCTGAGTTTCCTCAGACTGCACTGTTGAGGGCGGTTGCAGTCTGAGGACTGCTAGATGGTGGGCATTCTTTGTTTCCTTCCTGAGTTTCCTCAGGGCTCACCATCAGGGTGACTGTTATGTGCTGGCTTGATGGCTGCAATATGCTTTGTTTACTGATATGGCAGGCAGCATTCTTACTTCACAACTGTAGCATAGGCATCCTGGAAACATAGATTTTTTTTTTTTTTCAAGAAGGAACATGAAAAGGATTCAATATATCTAGTTTCATGAAGAAATTACCAATAATATTAACATATTAGAAAAAAATATGAAAACTTATTTATGTTCTTTCTTCTCTTCTTTGCATACAGGATCCTCTACTATCCCATCTGAAGACACTTCTATGTAGTGGCATGTAGTAGCATCAAGATATTCCAAGCCATGGTTCTCTACTCTGCCATACAATGCAGCACAGCTTTTACTTTCAGTTAAATTTCCAAAGTGATAAATAGTTTAAGTGTTTGTGTCCAGGGCACAAAGGTACAAAATAAATTGCTTGCTACTTAGAGATTTTCAGATTCAAAAAACAGGTCTCAGATGATGTGGGCCAAAGAGTACCTTCTTAAAAATTGCTTTTGAAGAAAAATTGCAACTAAGAACACTGTTGTGAAAAAGCAAACCCCTATAGGATTTTGAAGATCCACTAATTAAAATTTCTAAAATTATTTTAATTTCTAAGAGCTTTTGGCTATTTATAGACTACTTGAGTTCAGTACTTTCCAAATTTTCAAAATATAAAATCAAAGATATCAGAGGGAAAAAACAGCTTTCTTAAAAACAAAAATAATTGGTTAAATATGTGAAATATCTTTATTAAACAATTTTCATAGAAATCATTTTGATCAATAGAAAAATCCTGCCAAGGTATCATGAAATATTAAATGGTTTCTGTAAATCTATCAGAACAGTCAGCTAATGAAGACATTTTATACTGCTTATTAATCTTTACCATAACTTTACCTTATCTTTACTTGTAGACTTTTCTATTATCATTGCAAACAATTCTCAAAAGGGGGAAATCTATTTATTATATAATTGAGTCACTTTTTAATAAAAAACTGAAAGTAAACATAAAGGATAGCAGTCATCAGTTGTTTTCAAGAAATGCAGTTTGACTGAAAATAGCTAAATATTTGCATGAAGCTGCGATTTTCCATTTTTTTGAGATTGTACATCACTGCATGAAGGGGTAGAGAAAACAGTGACCACCAAAGTTTATAATCTCACTAAAATAATCACTAAGAATCACTAAATCTCTCTGTTTTCAAAGAAAAATAAAACATTTCCATTGTCCCACTGACTTATTTGTATTAAATAAGGCATAAAAATATAAATTATTTGGAGATTTCATTCCTCCAGACCATTTTACCTAGAGGAAACATTTTGCAGCAGCGTTTATCTTTGAATTCCTTTTTGATAAAGAAGGAAAATGTTAGATCTAGTCACTTTCAGTGACTTCTATCTGAAATTTTAGCTATTCTTTTACCTTGAGTTACTACATTGCAGCATGAATTTGTGGTTTGAATTTCCTCCAATGTGAAAAAATCAATTTATTTAACTTTTTTCCATATTTCTCAATGCAGATGGTCCCATTAAGCCATGCTTAGACTCCAAAAGCAAAGAAAGAGAAAAATAATACATTGTCATTTTGACTCACTAACTTGATCACAATTTGTTACATAGCAATAGATAAGGAATACATTCACAATCATGGCATTCCACACAGCATTTCTTCTGCCCAAATAACACATTTTACTGCAAATGAAGTGAAACAATGAGATCAAGGTCATCAAACTCACTGGTCTGATCATACTATCCATCACCTTAAATCAGTGATCTGATGAAGAGAAATGACCATTTACAGATTTAGTTATGCCATCTTGTAGGGTTGTAGTTGATCTAATTTAACCATTATTAAGAAGTCATATCTCCTATAGCCAGGATTCATGGATCCAGGAATCAAGAAAGAGAAATGGAAAAAGGTTATTTCACTGTTACCCTTAGAAAAAAATTCCTCCTCCCCTCTACTTGGGCTGTACTGGTTTAGAAATCTTAGTTCCCAAGGGAGGAATGTTTTCACCATGGGGAACCACAATGGTTGCACTGGAAGTTAAGGATGAAAGTCAAAAGGATCCCTTGGCCACTTTGGACCACTTCATCCCAGTGGAGCAAGAGATAAAGATGAAGTTTATTCCTGTAGTATAGGTGATTGATTCTGATTACCAAGAGGAAATCGGGTATAGCAACACATTTCGAGTAAAGAGAAGCACTTCTGGAATGTAGAAGAGTTCCTGGAATGTTTCTTAGTATGTCCCTGTACTGTGATTAAAGTCAATGGAAAACTAGAATAAAGAAATACAAGCAAGGTTACTAATAGCCCATATCTATAAAGAAATAAAAAATTTAGATCACCTCACTGGGTAAGAAAATTCCTTTTATAGAGTGCAAAAGGAATATAGAATGAATAGTTGAATAAGATATTTATGTAAATTACCACTACAACGACATAAACAGTTGTAGAAATAAGGACTAAAATCTTTAAGAATTTTTCATATTTCAAGTGAATACGTTCGTGCATATATTTATCTTTTATTTCCTTCCCTTTTCCCATCCCTCTTCAATCTGATATAAGATGTGTTATTAGTAGTTGATCTTGTTATATCAGTATTTCAGTTACAAAGAGCAGGTTAGGGAGAAGAAAAATTGTTAGCACTCATATACAGATACAGAGATACTTTGTCCTTTTTTGTGAAAAGGGTTAGTATAGGTTTAATTATACAAAGTGTTAATGATATAGTGTTAGGTGATAGTATGATTTTCCTATTGACTATATTTGGAAGTAACATGGGTAGAAGAGGTGTATGTGCCAAGTTAACCAGTTACAAACTATGATGGATTTATACTTATCAACCTGCCTAACCTGAAACTATGTTTCCATACAGTTCTCATTTTGTTTCTAGGCTAGATTTGGCCAAAAGGGAAATTATTACAAGATTTTTTACGCTGAAGCAGCAGCCATGGTTCTCTTTGGAAGGTCAGTGTAAGGTCAGACGTTGTTGCAGTTCTTTCATGTTGTTGCAACACCTGGTTGCTATTAGGCAGAAGCCAAGCATGCAGTTTTTCCAGAAAAGGTTGAAACTCTTTTGTCATTCTTTTTCTATCACATGGAGCATGTACGTGTTTAACTCAGAAAAAGTCACATACTTCTCCTGTAAATGAACTGTGTCATCAAAGTTGGAGGCTTGAAAATAGAGACAGACCTAAAGAGTTCCGTTCATCATGGATTCTAGTTTTCTAATTCTCTCATTCATTTCACATCCAGTTTTCCTTTCCCACTGCCTGCTCTGCAGACTTCAGGTTCAGGATGAAATGCAGTAGGAATCTCTGGACATGAGCTGTTTAATCATTTTCCACAATTGTATGACGTAAAATCTCTATAAGGCCCTTATTCTATTACCTTCTATTATTTCTGCTACCTCGATGGAACCCTAATCATTATGATCTACTACAAACTTATTCCTGATTCTAATTATTCATGAATTGAGTTAAAACTGTTATTGGTTATGCCTCTGTTACCTGCAGGAGCCTAGGCTACATATTATGGGAGAAAATCAGCAATTACATTTTAGATGTTTATGTTTTTTCTTGAGCAAATACAACATTTATACACATTATATGACTTAAAAATACCTGACCATATGTGTTAGTGGAGTCAAACAGATAGTAAAATCAACAAAAGCAAGAGGGATGAAAACTAACTGGAGGGTGGAATAATCAACAAATAATATGGAGACATGATTCTTTTGAAGAAGTAGCAGGATTCATCAGGGCTAACAGTTCTCATGGATATTACCTCCTATAGGCTGTTTGCTATCCATTTACTTGCTATGAATTTCCATGATTTGCAAGAAATTTTGACCTTTAAATTATTATTTTCATTATGTTTTCCTTACTTAAAAGGATACAAACCTATAATTCTATTCATGATTTTATAGTATCTATCTCTACTTCAAAATTTCTTTGTTTTTTTTGACATTGTGGACTTTTTAATTGTACAAAAGGTTAGTTTAGTTCTTTCTTATTTATTTATTTGAAGTATAGTTGATTTACAATGTTTTGTTAGTTTCGGGTGTACAACTTAGTGACTCAGCTATATATACAAATATATATATATATATATATATTCTTTTTCAGATTATTTTCCCTTATAAGTTATTATAAAATATTTGAGTATAGTTCTCTGTGCTATACAGTAGATACTTGTTGGTTATCTGTTTTATACATAGTAGTGTGTATATGTTAATCCCAAACTCCTAATTTATTCCTCTCCAACTCCTTTCCCTTTGGTAACCATAAGTTTATTTTCTACATCTATGGTTCTATTTCTGTTTTGTAAATAAGTCCATTTGTATCTCTTTTTTAAAAAAATTTATTTCTTGATAAATGAGTATAAGATCCAGGGGGACTATGACTTTGTTCATTATATTCATTAACATATCCCCATTCTAAGGTTAGGGAGAGGATAGGCTATAAAGTCACAGATGGAGGTGTGTGTGATGCTGGGAGTTATGGCTGTTTGCATCTGATTGTGTCAATCTTCCCACCAGAAAAGCAAGGCCAGAAGATGGGAGATGCGGTGTTAGAGGTTTGAGGAAAGAGGGAAAAGTTTGAAATATTCTTCTAGGAAAATAAATGAAAGTAAAGTATGGGTAAACGTAATTTTATAATTGTTGCATAGTTCACAGGGCCCCCTGACAACACTAGCAATCATTAATTTATAGCTATTGGTGAGAGTATTGAGTGGTGTTTTTCTCACGCTATGATAAACTGCGCAGGTTCATGTGAAGAGGAGATGAAAAGGTGGAATCCAGCATTGCCTTCCTCATGTAATGACAACAAAATTAGAAAACAGAAAGAAAGCATAAGCTGTGTGTCAGAGTGGGATTATAATAACAGGTCATGGAATTTGCAGTGAGTAAGGAAGGAGCTAAGAACATGAAGGAGAAACAAATTTGAAAAAGTGAAAGACTGAGGGACTATATGTTTGTGGAATCTTAATATTATTTAAGCTAGTGTACTAGAGGGATTCAGCTGAAAAATAGATGATGGTAGAGGTAGTAATGGCATGTGTTGCTTGAAATTGAGATTTGGAGGGTTTTAATTAGTGATAATGACCAGAATCTAGAGTATAATCATGGTATTGAATAATTGGAGGAAAATTGACAATGAATCATTGAAAGAAAGGGAGTGAAGACATTGAAGGGTCAGGGAAGTGAAAGGATCATCTAGGTGTATATGAACACAAGGAACAATGGTAAGGATAGCATTGAAGAGAGTAGCAGCAAACCAAGAGTAAAGCAATGAATGAAGATACTTCATGACTCTGGGATCATTGATATATTAGTAATTAACATATGTGAATGTACATATTCATCATTTTCATAGACCACTCCCTTCTGATGGATACTCTCTGTAAAAAAAAAAATCAGAGCCTTCTTTAATTTTGCAGGCAGTATCATGAAAAGGAGACTATATGTGTTAAAATGTAGATCCTATTGTACTTGCATGTTATTGGTTGGTTGTCCATGTCTGGTTGGTTCACCGAGGTATTTGTAGTGTCAAACAGAAAAGAAGACAAGAGCAGTACCTCTGAAAGCTTTGAATCCAAAACTATGGATTTAGGGCCTTTTTTTTTTTTTACCTCTAGTTATTGTTTTAAAATATATTTGCCTAGCATTATATATGCATTCATTCTATATTTGTGAAAATTTAGTTTTCACCAAAAAAAAAAAAACCCTAATTGCAGTAGATAATGTTTTAATTTTAGAGATGTTTAAACTGAGAATCAGATAGACAGATGCAAATTAACACATCAGCAACAAAACTAGCCTTTGCTGAAGCAAGGATTCAGAGCCCTACATTATCTAAAGGGCAGTTTCCATCTTTTCCATATATTGAAACCCTCTGAATCCTTGAAGTCTCATTGTTAACAATATCTTCTCCAGACCACTTCCTGTAAAGATTTTTTTTGCCTTTTCAAATGCCTGTTGGATTTACTCTCTTTACCACACATTTAGAAGTGATATGAGAGACAAATAATGAGTTTATGCATTTTCTCTATGGCATTTCTTGGTTGGAGTAAGCTTCCAAATTTCTGGTATAGTATTCTCAGTTCAATTACTCAATTAGATAAATAATGCCTCTATAGCAGGCTTGTCTCTGAAAGTACCAATTATATACCAGTAAATTGACACCTCATCAGGGGATATGATTTGACTCTTTGGTTAATGCCTCACACAGGTGAGTGGATCACTGATCCCAAAGAGGGCTACCAAAATGTTGACTCCATGCAACTCATATTCATCTAATTTGTACAGTGGCTCATTAATGTCATTAATATAAAAAGAAGTGTAATGTTAAAGTCATTTTCAGATTCCCTTTCTTAGCTCAGATGATAAAATGTTAAATGTTACAGAATAACACATTAATTAACAACTCCTCTCTATGCAAATCATCTACCTTAGTTATGACCATCCTGTTTTGGCTAAAGAGTTTATAGACCTACCAGAATCTCACAGATTGTTCCAGTGCAAGATTGACCCTCTTAGAAATAAGAAAGGAATGAGAGATTTATTGTAATATACATACTATTCTTATAATTGGCAAAAGAATAAATATTTTTACTCTGTCAAAACAGTATTATTTCAAGAAACTTTAGTGTCTGCTTAAATAAATCTCAGTAGTTGCCTACCTTTTATCCCACCACTAACTAAGTCTACAATTTCAAATTTTCCTAAAGATCTGAGGATGCTCATTAAACAGAAGTTGAGGAAGTAATGTAGAAGCTTCTAATTAGTAACAAATGAATTATTTATGGATGTCTAAAACTATTATTTAAATAACCCTTAAGTTAACAATGTTGTAGAATTAAATTTTAATTGGATATGGTCTCATTGTTTCTGAGATGCAGTGGCTTTTGTTGTTTTTTTAACATCTTTATTGGAGTATAATTGCTTTACAATAGTGTGTTAGTTTCTGCTTTATAACAATGTGAATCAGTTATACATATACATATGTTCCCATATCTGTGTGTCTTAACAGGAAAATACAGAAATATCACTCTGTCCAAAGTTTCTTTGCTTAAAAACACTATCCATTAGAGATCTTATTACATTTGCATGAAAGAGCTCTATGTGTGTGTGCACATGCAAACACTGCATTAATTTATCAAGAAAGTACATGTTCAAAATTATATTAACTAGATTTCTTATTTATATTAAGTACACATAGTGCCAGATGTCAAAAAGTTCAAGGACACTTACTGCATGTATTCACTGAATTGTAGAGGCTGTCCTAGTATATATATATATATATGCATCATACTTTCTTCCATCTTTCCCAATCCACCTATAATTTGTAAAAGCAAAATTGATCTTACATACTACAAGCAATGAAAAGAATACAGAATCTATTTGGCTTTCCTGAAAAGAAAATGATGGTATAACATAATTAACCAAGGGAACAACCAAAGAAAGATGAAAGAAACAAAACCATGCTAAAATGAACAAAGGACTCATTAATGCTTTGAACTAAGATTGTGACTCTGTGAACAATGTGATATAAGTTGACCCTTGTTCCAGTATTTCATTTTTCTCTTAGCAAGAAGATGTTGCCATATATATTCATTGTCTTAATCTCAAGCTTCCACTAAGCATTGTGCATTTTCTTTCATAGCACAGGATAAACACAATCCTAGATATCTTCAATAATAATATAGAGATATTCTAACATACAATGAGATATTAGATGATGCCAAAGCAGATGTTTTAATAAGTATATATCAGATTACCTTTTCCAATTTGTTTTGTGTAAGAAACTGAGACTGGTCTGTTTTCAGTGCACTGAATCCAGTTCCAGTGTAGCATTATTTTCCTTATGCTCAATTAGTAGTTTTGAGAATTTAAATAATATATGGACATATTTCCATGGTTATTAATAAAAGAGATAAATCTTTGAAGTAATATGTTTAAGCCTCAAATAAAATAATCACCAGTTAAAGGTAAGTGTGTATCTATTACAGATTCTCATCAGGGAAGTTGTTTGCATGTTAACTAAACTGTTTATCCACCTTGTTCTGTATTATCCATAGTACGTTCTTTTTTTGCTGACTTTTATTCCTTTGTACAGATATACCTAAAGAAGATCAACAGGCACATGAAAAGATGCTCAAAATCACTAATCATCAGGGAAATAATCAGGGAAATACAAATCAAAACCACAATGAAATATTACCTCACACCTTTCAGAACGGCTGTTAACAAAATGATAGCAAATAACAAGTACTGTCTAGGATGTGGAGAAAAGGGAACCCTCTTGTACTGCTGGTGGAAATGTAAATTGATGCAGCCACAGTGGAAAATAGTATAGGGGTTTCTCAAAAAACTAAAAGTAGAACAGCTTTTTTGATCCAGTAATTCTACTCCTGGGTATGTATGTAGCCCAGGAAAATTAAAACACTAATTAGAAAACATATATTCACCCCTATGTTCACTGTAGGAATATTTACAACAGCTAAAATATGGGAGCAACCTAAATATCCATCTATAGATGGATGGTTAAAGAAGTGGTTAAAGAAGTGGTATCTATCTATCTATCTATATCTATATATACACACAGATACATATTTATACCACCACTTTATATATATATATTCATAAATGGAATTTTATTCAATCATAAAATGAACAAAATATTTCCATTTCCATTGAGGACAATATCAGATGGACCTAGAGGGTATTATGCTAATTGAAATAAGTCAGGCACACAAAGAAAAGTATGATTTCTCTTATAATTAGAATCGAAAAAACAAAACAAATGAACAAGCAAAACAAGACAGAAACAGAGTCATATTTACAGAAAGAAAACAGGTGGTTGCCAGAGGGGGTTGGGTAAGTATATCAGAGAAATTGGTGAGGGAGATTGAGAGGTACAAACTTCCAGTTACAGAACAAATGAGTCACTAGTAAGAAATGTACTGAGTAGGAAATGTAGTAAATAATAATGTAATATTTTTGTACAGTTGTAAATTGTAACTAGATTTGTGTTGTGGTCATTTTGTAATGTACAGAAATATCAAATCACTATATTTTGCATCAGGAACTAGTATAGTGTTGTAGGTCAAATATATTTCAAAAACAAACAAACAAATAAGCTCATAAAAAAAGGGATCACATTTGTGATTACTAGTGATGGAGGTAGGGGAAGTGAGAATTGGATGAAGGTAGTCAAAAAGTACAAACTTCCGGTTGTAAGATAAGTAAGTACTAGGGATGTAATGTACAACATGATAATATAATTAACACTGCTGTACATTATGTATAAAAGCTGTTAAGAGAATAAATCCTAAGAGTTTTCACAAGGAAAATAGTTTTCTATCTCTTTAATTTTATACCTATATGAGATGATGATGTTCACTAAACTTATTGTGGTAATCAATTTCATGATGTCTGTAAATCAGATTATTAGGGTGTACATCTTAAACGTATGCAGTGCTGTTTTTGTCAATTATATCTCATTAAAACTGGAAAAAACATACATGGGAGTATCGTGTAGGTTATATGCAAACATTACACCTTTTTATATAAGGGATTGAGTGCCTGAGGATTTTGGTATCTGTGGGGAGTCCTGGAACCAATGCCTCATGGATACTGAGGGACAACTGTTTATAAATATATACAATTTTATAATTGAAATATATATGTCCCAGATTCATGGTGAAAGGGAGAAGGAGGAGATGCCTGTTCCCACTGCCCTGCTTGTGAGTGGGATGGAGGAAGCTATATATATTTACTACACTGGCCCACTGTATTAATACATATTTTCTAGCTAACAGTGCAATATAAATTTCCATGCTATTAAATATTATACTTTATCGTGTTAAAACATAAGGCTGATATGAACAATCACTTGAAAATAAGTTTTTATTTGGATATATGCTTTCCTTTCTCTCACATAAATTCTTTGGAGTAGAGTGGATGAGTCAGATAGTAGTTATATTTTAGCTTTTGAAGAAACTGTAAATAAAATATTACTCAATTACTCCATAATAATAGAGAACAAACCATTCATATATTATTATAACATGGATCAAAGAAAAAAAAAAAGAAATCAAAGAGAATATAGTTTATAGTTCCAATTATGTCAAACTTTAGAAAATATAAATATTATCCTTTTTGTTAGAAAAAGTAGCTATTTGGTTGCCTGGGCTACTGAAAAGCAAGGATGGACTGGGAAGAGACCAAACAGAACTTTTGGGGAGACAGTAATATTTTGTATTTTCGTTATGTTTATAGTTATAATATTATATGTAGTTGTCAAAATGTATATATAAAGTATGTATATATAAAACTGTATAGGTAAAATGGATGAAATTTGTTTCATTTAAGTTATACCACAAAATGGTAATTTTTTAAATGTTGCTTTAAGCTGTGCCTTTATTTATTTATTTCACTTTAAAACTTAGAACTACTTTAGTGAACTTTGTCTCAATGAGATCTAACCACCTAAGTCCTAAGTTTACTTGGTGATCTTCTGTATATTCTGTAAAATAAGAATATTATAAATATTCCATAAAATGATTTGGAATATTATTTTAAACTATGCCTTCATAAAGGATATTATAAGTATCCCAAATATCATTATATTTTATAAAATAATAATAAGTGCCTCTAATGTAGATTTTGTTTAAGATATAGTGTGAGGTAAAAAGCTGGGGAAATAGTTTAATAAGTTTCAAGAAACATCTTACATCTGACCATCTAAAAATATGCTCAGATGTGTTACTTGGGTGGAATTTAGGTAAGGCTGTGTATGCAAATGTGAACATCCCTACTAAGAAGATATAAATATTTTTCTTATTTATTTGGTTTTAACTTTAATGCATCAATTCCTCGGTGCACGGTCACATAGAGATAAGTGACTACCAAATATCTTTAAACTGTATGAATCATCTTCTGCAATATCAGAGTAATTCTATAAGATGTTACAAGATAATTGCGAGAGGAAGACACACACATTGGGATTAAATACATCTGTCTATGGTCTGTGTACAAATTAAACATGTTAGATGTGGCTATAACCATCATGTGGAGTGACTTGGGAATATATTAAACTCATATTTTTGTGCCATTGTCATCCACACTATTAATTTTGTAGTTTTTTTAGTTCAATTGGATTTGCACTTTATTAAATCACAATATTTTAAATTAGTTTGACCCCTAAATAAGCATATGATTTTGCCTACTCTTTCACCTTACTTCAACCTTAGTTTAAACTTCAGTGGCACTGTTACAGTTTCCAAATTTAATTCAACAGATTTGTGACTTGGGGAAACCATGGGCTTTGGATGTGAGTTTGGGTTTCAGGCATATCACATGTTAATATTTTGACTGTCCATTTTTCATGAGTTCTATAGCACTCAGTTCTTCATTTGCATGATACACAATAGTATACCTAACTTACAGGATGATTTTGCAGAATAAGTAATGTAAGACAGGTAAAAAACAAAGCAGAGTGCCTGAGATAGAGTTAATACCAGTTGTTATCACCACCATGACCTACATTGCTCTTAACTGTAGCTGAGAGGAATATCTATATATTATAATATATATCATACATTTATAATACATAAGATTATAAATATGTAATATATATTAGAAATATATACTATATTATAATATATCATATATGTATAGTATTATATATATGATTATAAAAGAATGTGTGAGAGTGGGCACATTTGCTAGCAAAAATACATATATGTACATGGTGTAAAGATGGGTGTTGTCAAAGAGAAGTTTGACTTTCAAGAGAAGGCACTGGAGATCTTTTAGTGTGTTTTGCTATGTCTTTTCTTTTCTTTTCTTTTCTTTTCTTGATTAGTAAGGAGACAAAAGACCAACTAGAAATAAAACAAAATTTGGGTGTGCTCCAGAGCATGAGGTAGCCATCATCCAGGCAATGAAACTGTTGGATTAAAGAAGGTTTGGATAGTGTTTTTTCATTCAGTATTTTGCCTAGAGGTAAGTTTTATGTGGTATTTTAAATATTCATCTTTTGTGTATTCTTGCTGCTATATAAATTCGTCTAAATTAACTTATTTTTTAGAGAAAAAACCCTTAAGATTTAGAAACACCAATCACATCAGTATTAAAAATAAATGTTATTTAGTCAGTTTAACAACCAAATAACTTTTGACAGATTATTCCCTGTATCCACAGTATACTTCCCAAAGATGTACCAACTCTCACATGAAATGTCCTGCAATGTAAATCTTGAAACAAGAAAATTAATTATGCTGCTAAATAAACATTGCTTTTTAGAAAACAAAAAGATAAACTCCGTTGCTTTACAGTTAATCAAGCCTGTGTAGACAGCACCGTCTTCTGTAAAATCTTTGAAATTAGGATTTCGTTTTGCTTTTTGATACATAGGTGCTCTGAGCTAAGTTGCAATAAATGTGAACTCCCTGAATAAATGCACTGTGTGCATTCTGGCCTGGTTAGTTAAGTTAATGGAAGTGTGGGGTACAGGAGACAAGTCAATGATTTTCTCCCTACATTGTCTGAGCCTCACATAGTTACATATTAAATATTAATCTTATGAAACCGAGTAATCCATCTTACAAATGTATGTAATTGGTGATAAGGATGATAATATAGATAGTTTTTTACTCATCCTAATATCTAGGGGAGAAAAGAATAGTCATTCAGTCAAAACATTTCCTGATTTTCCATTCTAAGGAAGAATGTTTCTTATGTATCATGTGGAAAATTGTGAGGAAACACTATAATATGGTGCACTCTTAGTGCTCTGTAGTGTGTGTGCATGTGTATATACACAATCTTACATATGTACTCATAAGCATATATATTTCTTACAAAATTTTGTGGGCACATATTAATACCCATGTTTTTAAATCAGGAAATGAAATATCAGTGCCAGAAAATACTTATTTTTCAAGGTCATTTTTTTTGCAAATTTGGGGAAAAAAGTATTTTTGTTGAGATGTCTGTATGATCAAAACAATCAGAAAAAATAATGCCACAAAGTTGAAAGTGGTAACTAGTTTTCTCATTTAAAGATGTTTCTGGATTTTTGCTTTCTAGGACTTGTAGTTAAGTCCAAAACAAGTGTATAGATTAGCTTTTCCTATTTTATCTGTTTTGAGTATCTTTGAATAAAAAACTGTTGAAAAATAATTCCAAAGTCTTATAACTGCATAGCTTTGGAGGCAGATTTTTTTTCCAGATTTATTTAATGACATTATCTGTGTTTTTTTACTTTTATTATAAAGTCATGGTTCCCACCCTAACTGTAGGTAGCAAAATCTATATAACATTAATTAATTATAACACAAGATCAATAAAAACAGCAACAAAAACTATATAAATATAGTGGTATATTTGTATATGTGCTGTATATGTGTGTATTTTAGGGTGCAAGCCAGATTACTTCTATTTGAAGGAGAATTGTGGAAATCTTCATAAACTAGTAAAGGAGGTAGCAGATGAATTTGGTTTTGATGGATACATATGAATTAAGCATGTGGAAAATAAGGGGATACCTTTCCTGGTAGGAAAAACATGTGAGCACATCTATTGTGTAACCTGTGATTACAGGTAAGAAAAAACACCATGCCATTTTGATTCCAGATGTTAGTAAATAGGAAGATTTGAAGCTTGTTTAGGATGTTTCGGAAAAATGACTCTATATCAAAGATGTCATTCATCCAGAAAGGGTTTAAGTTCTGGGGCAGAGAATAAGGACTAAGGAGATGGATCTTGAAACACTTTGAGGAAACAGCTTTCTTTTCTCTGTTGGTCTGGAAATTAACGGACTTCAGTTCAGGGTTTTCAGTTTTCCAGTAGTGGAGACAGAGCCTTATGCAGACATAGTTTACCTCGGTGCGATACAGTCTTCTTAAGAGCAACAGCCCTATCTCAGTTTTCTGAAGATAATTAAGAAGAGAGAGAACTATTCCTTCTTTGTGAGGGAGTTGAAGAAGCAGCGGCAGGAGCTAGGCACTGATTGTAGACCGTGGCGTACAATCTGCCTCACGATGGTTATTAGCAGGAGCAGGAGTCATGACCGGGCAAGTCAAGGAGGCAAAGCAACAAGAATCTGCAGAATCATTTTTTTTCTAAAACTGTGTTTCAGAAACAGTGAGTGTATAACTTAATTTCTATCAATAAAGGTGATGTGGCTTCATGCCATCCAAGTTTGAGTTAGACAAAAAGACTAAATCTGGAAAATCGTATTCAATAAAGGATGAGCATTTAGGTCTTTTTCTAGATGCACTTCCTTCCCACTTCACTTGCTGTTGTCAGATACACAATTGCCACATTTCTTATCAACTAATTTTATGATAAATTAAAAATATGCCTAGAAAAATGGATATAAAGGTTCTTTATTACAAAATTCTCCAAACCATTTCTATACAAAGAGGAACTATGAATTTCAAAGAAAGGAGTATGGCATGGGGTGGGGGTGGTGTCTCACCAACTTAATTGAACACAGAACTTATCTGTAGAAATTGTATTTGTCCAGAACATATTTTGGGCAGCACAACCAATTCAGGAATAAGTTTCTTTGGATGATGAATAGGATTTTACAGTTTCTGATCTAAGGTTCTATCTCTAACTCTAACAAAACAATTATGTGATTTCAAAAAATTCCTCTTACTCCCAATATTTCTGGGTTTTCCTTCCCTTATAAAATAGAGCTCTTATTGTATGCCTATAATATTACTTCTAGATTTAAGTCTGAAATTCAGTGTGTGTAGACTTGATGTGTATGTATCTACTTTATCAATTTAAAAACATTATAGAGTATCTATGCAACACCATGAATCAAACTTTTCTGTAAAAATATTAAGATTTCCCCATTATTGTTGAATGCTGCTCTCTAATTCTCACCACAGTTTTATAGCCCTATACATATTGATGAGAAAGCATCAAAGTTCAATAACACAGGAGTCACAATTCAGTCAGTTCAATAAAACCAAGAAAGAATTAAACTATGGAAACAAGACCATAAATGTCAGATTAATTCACTCTCTCTGATATCTTAGGCATTAAGTATTTTAATAAGTGATTTTTTTCTTATAGACTCAATATGGAAGAACTAGATAATGAAAATTGGTTTATTGAAAAAGGTAACATTTATTCTTATGCATGTACTGATTCTAGTCTTACATACTATGGAGGCTTTATGAACTTTTTTGAAATCCTCATTACTGTCTGGAAATTACTTTATGTGTTGGAACATAGGAACATCAGCTCTCTTTTTGTAAGAAAACTGAAGATAAAAAAAGAAAAAGAACACCTATATTCTTGACAAAAGTTTTTTTTTTTTTTTTTCTTGAGTAGTTGATAGATAGTTCTGGCAAGTTAACTCATTAATTTAGAACTAATACTCATGAACCAGGGTCATTGGTTCATCCTGTTAGTTGTTCTGCTTCTCTGGCCACAAACCTCACTGATAACCTTGATCTGACATCCTGAATATTTGCAACTTTGTTAGAAGAGGATTTAAGTACTTGAGCCTTAAAAGCTGGGCCCAGGGCTTCTCTGATTGTGCAGTGGTTGGGAACTTGCCTGACAATGCAGGGGACATAGGTTTGAGCCCTAGCCTGGGAAGACCCCACATGCCACAGAGCAACTAAGCCCATGAACCACAACTACTGAGCCAGCACTCTAGAGCCCGAGAGCCACAGCTACTGGAGCCCATGCTCTGCAAACAAGAGAAGCCACCACAATGAGAAGCCTGCACACTGCAACAAACACTAGCCCCCGCTCATTGCAACTAGAGAAAAGCCCACTTGCAACAAAGACCCAACACAGACAAAAATAAATAAATAAATAAATAAATAAATAAATAAATAAAAAAGCTGAGCCCAAACTATGATGTTATTGATATACAAGTGAGAGTGCATGCACCGCTGACTGTGAGGAAAGAATATCACTCTCACATGGGAAAGACAGTATATTTTAAAGCTGAATCAGGGCACTGGTGATTTAGAAAACAACACAACTTGTAATTTCTTGTCCAAAATGGAAGTAGCATACAAGTTTTAGCTTAGGTGACACATAAAAAGATAGAAAATTAGAAGAAAATAATCTATAAACATAGAACTATTGGCCAGCCAGTAGAGGAGCTAGGAAAAATGTCTTATGAGAAAGGTTTGGTATCATATCCTGGTGTGGAACAAAAGTACTTGTTTCCTCACACATGTTCTTATAATCATATTAATAACTGCACTATGGCATTTCCTCTTGTGAGAGCACCAAAATCATAACTAACTGCTGAACAATCATCGACAGGAAGACACTGGAACTCACCAAAAATTTACCCCACATCCAAAGACAAAGGAAAAGCTGAAATGAGACGGTAGGAGGGTCGCAATCACAAAACTCAAATCCCAACCACTGGGTGGGTGACGCACAAAATGGAGAACAATTATATAACAAAAGTACACCCACTGGAGTGAAAGTTATGAGCCCCACGTCAAGCTTCCCAAACTGGGGGTCTGACAATGGGAGGAGGAATTCCCAGGGAATCAGACTTTGAAGGTTAGTTGGATTGGTTGCAGGACTTCAACAGGACTGGGGGAAACAGAGACTCCACTCTTGGAGAGCACACACAAAGAAGTGTGCACATCAGGACCCAGGGGAGGAACAGTGACCTTATAGGAGACTGAGCCAGACCTACCTGTTAGTGTTGAGAGTCTCCTGCAGAGGTTGGGGGTAGCTATAGCTCACTGCAGGTACAAAGACACTGGCAGCCAGAGTTGTGGGAAGTACTCCTAGGTATGAGACCTCCCAGAGTCAGCCATTAGCCCCACTAAAGAGTTAGTAAGCTTCAGTGCTGGATTGCCCAAGGCCAAACTACCAACAGGGAGGGAACTCAGCCCCAACAATCAGCAGACAAGCAGATTAAAGTTTTACTGTTCTCTGCCCACCAGAACAACACCCTGTTCTACCCACCACCAGTTCCTCCCATCAGGAAGCTTGCAAAAACCTATTAGATAGCCTCATCCACCAGAAGGCAGACAGCAGAAGCAAGAAGAACTACAGTCCTGCAGATTGTGGAATGAAAACCACATTCACAGAAAGACAGACAAAATGAAAAGGCAGAGGACTATGTGCCAGATGAAGGAACAAGATAAAACCCCAGAAAAACAGCTAAATGAAGTGGAGATAGGAACCTTCCAGAAAAAGAATTCAGAATAATGATAGTGAAGATGATCCAGGACCTCGGAAAAAGAATGGAAGCAAAGATAAAGAAGAAGCAAGAAATGTTTAACAAAGACGTAGAAAATTTAAAGAACAAACACCTAGAAGGATTAAAGAACAAACAAACAGAGATGAACAATACAATAACTGAAATTAAAAGTAAACTAGAAGGAATCAATAGCAGAATAACTGAGGCAGAAGAATGGATAAGTGACCTGAAAGACAGAATGGTGGAATTCACAGCCACAGAACAGAATAAAGAAAAAACAATGAGAAGAAATGAAGACAGCCTAAGATACCTCTGGATAAACATTAAAAGCACCAACATTCACATTATAGGGGTCCCAGAGGAGAAGAGAGAGAGAAATGACCCAAGAAAATATTTGAAGAGATTATAGTTGAAAACTTCCCTAACATGGGAAAGGAAATGGCCACCCAAGTCCAAGAAGTATAGAGAGGCTCAGGCAGGATAAACCAAAGGAGAAACACACCAAGACACATAGTAATCAAACTGACAAAAATTAAAGACAAAGAAAAATTATTAAAAGCAACAAGGGAAAAACAACAAATAACATACAAGGGAACTCCCATAAGGTTACAGCTGATTTCTTAGCAGAAACTCTACAAGCCAGAAGGTAGTGGACCGATATATTTAAAATGATGAAAGAGAAGAAACTACAACTAAGATTACACTACCCAGCAAGGATCCCATTCAGATTCAACAGAGAAATCAAAAGCTATATGGAAAAACAAAAGCTAAGAGAATTCAGCACCACCAAACCAGCTCTACAACAAATGCTAAAGGAACTTCTCTAAGTGGGAAACACAAGAGATGAAAAGGACCTACAAAATCAAATATAAAACAATTCAGAAAATGGTAATAGGAAAATAAATATTGATAATTACCTTACATGTGAATGGATTAAATGCTCCAATGAAAAGACATGGGCTTACAGTATGGATACAAAAGCAAGACCCATATATATGCTGTCTACAAAAGACCCACTTCAGACCTAGGGACACATACAGACTGAAAGTGAGAGGATGGAAAAAGATATTCCATGCAAACGGAAATAAAAAGAAAGTTGGAGTAGCAATACCCACATCAGATAAAATAGACATTAAAATAAAGAATGTTACAAGAGATAAGGAAGGACACCACATAATGATCAAGGGATCAATCCAAGAAGAAGATAAAACAGTTATAAATATTTATGCATCCAATATAGAAGCACCTCAATACATAAGGCAGTTGTAAACAGACATAAAAGAGGAAATTGACATAACACAAAAATAGTAGGGACTTTAACACCTCAGTTCCACCAATGGACAGATCTTCCAGACAGAAAATTAATAAGGAAACACAAGCTTTAAAATGACACAATAGACAAGATAGATTTAACTAATATTTATAGGATATTCCATCTGAAAACTGCAAATTACACATTCTTCTCAATTTCACATGGATCATTATCCAAGATAGATCACAACGTAGGTCAAAAATCAAGCCTCAGTAATTTTAAGAAAATTGAAGTCATATCAATCATCTTTTCCGACCACAATGGTGAGAGATTAGAAATAAATTACAGGGAAAAAATCGTAAAAAACACAAACACATGGAGGCGAAACAATGCATTATTAAATAACCAAGAGATCCCTGGAGAAATCAAAGAGGAAATCAAAAGAAACCTAGAGACAAATGACAATGAAAACATGATGATCCAAAACCTATGGGATACAGCAAAAGCAGTTTTAAGAGGGAAGTTTATAGCAATACAATCCTATCTCAAGAAAGAAGCAAAATCTTAAATAAACTATCTAACCTTACGCCTAAAGAAATTAGAGAAAGAAGAATGAAGAAAACCCAAAATTAGCAGAAGGAAAGAAATATTAAAGACCAGAGCAGATATAAATGAAATAGAAACAAAGAAAACAACAGCAAAGATCAATAAAACTAAAAGCTGGCTCTTTGAGAAGATAAACAAAATTGATATTTTTAGCCAGACTCATCAAGAATAAGATGGAGAGGACTCAAGTCAATAAAATTAGAAATGAAAAAGGAGAAGTTAAAATGGACACCGCAGAAGTACAAAGCATCATAAGAGACTGCTACAAGCAACTCTATGCCAATAAAATGGACCACCTGGAAGAAATGGACAAATGCTTAGACAAGTGTAGCTTTCCAAGACTGAACCAGAAAGAAATAGAAAATGTGAACAGACAAATCAGAAGTAATGAAGTTGAAACTGTGATTAAAAATATTCCAACAAACAAAAGCCCAGGACAACATGGCTTCATAGATGAATTCTATCAAACATTTAGAGAGAGCTAACACCCATCCTTCTCAAACTCTTCCAAAATATAGCAGAGGGAGCAGCACTGTCAAACTCATTCTACAAGGCCATCATCACCCTGATACCAAAACCAGACAAAGATGTCACAAAGAAAGAAATCAACAGGCCAATATCACTGATGAACATAGATACAAAAATCCTCAACAAAATACTAGCAAACAGAATCCAACAGCACATTAAAAGGATCATATACCATGATCAAGTGGAGTTTATCCTAGGAATACAAGGATTCTTCAATATACAGAAATCAATCAATGTGTTACACCATATTAACAAATTGAATAATAAAAACCATATGATCATCTCAATAGATGCAGAAAAAGCTTTTGACACAATTCAACACCCATTTATGATAAAAACTCTCCAGAAAGTGGGCATAGAGGGAACCTACCTCGACATAATAAAGGCCATATATGACAAACCCACAGAAAACATCATTCTCAATGGTGAAAAACTGAAACATTTCCTCTAAGATCAGGAACAAGACAAGGATGTCCACTCTTGCCATTCCTATTCAACATGGTTTTGGAAGTCCTAGCCATGGCAATCAGAGAAGAAAAAGAAATTAAAAGAATACACATTGGAAAAGAAATAAAGCTGTCACTGTTTGCAGTTGACATGATACTATTCATAGATAATCCTACACATGCCACCAGAAATCTACTACAGCCAATCAGTAAATGTGATAAAGTTGAAAGATACAAAATTAATGCCCAGAAATCTTTGGCATTCCTATATACTAACAACAAAAAATCACAAAGAGAAATTAAAGAAACAACCCCACTCATCATTGTAACTGAAAGAATAAAATACCTAGGAATAAACCTACCTAAGGAGGTAAAAGACCTGTACTCAGGAAACTATAAGACACTAATGAAAGAAATCAAAGATGACACAAACAGATGGAGAGAGATACCATGTTCTTGGATTGGAAGAATCTATATTGTGAAAATATTCTACCCAAAGCAATCTACAGATTCAATGAAATCCCTATCAAGTTATCAATGGCATTTTTTACAGACCTAGAACAAAAAAATCTTAAAATTTTCATGGAGATACAAAAGACTCCGAATAGCCAAAGTAATCTGGAGGGGAAAACATGGAGCTGGAAGAATCAGGCTCCCTGAATTCAGACTATTCTACAAAGCTACAGTAATCAAGAAAATAGGGTAGTGGCACAAAAATAGAAATATAGATCAATAGAATGGCATAGAATGCCCAGAGATAAACTCCCACACATATATGGTCTCCTTATCTTTGACAAAGGAGGCAAGAGTATACATTAGAGAAAAGACAGTCTCTTCAATAAGTGGTGCTGGAAAAACTGGACAGCTACATGTAAAAGAATGAAATTAGAACACTCCCTAACACCATACACAAAAATAAACTCAAAATGTATTAAAGACCTAACTGTAAGACTGGACATTATAAAACTCTTAGAGGAACACATAGGCAGAACTCTCTTTACATAAATCACAGCAAGAGTTTTTTTGACCCACCTCTGAGAGTAATGGTAATAAAAACAAAAATAAACAAATGGGACCTAATGAAACTTAAAAGCTTTTGCACAGCAAAGGAAACTATAAACAAGATGAAAAGACAACCCTCAAAATAGAAGAAAATGTTTGCAAATGAATCAACAAAGGATTAATATCCAAAATATATAAATAGCTGATGAAGTTCAATATTTAAAAAAAAAAAAATCAAAAAAAATGGGCTGAAGACCTAAATAGACATTTCTCCAAAGAAAACATACAGATGGCCAAGAAGCACATGAAAAGCTGTTCAACATCACTAATTATTAGAGAAATGCAAATCAAAACTACAGTGAGGTCTCACCTCACATCGGTTATAATGGGCATCAGAAAATCTACAAACAACAAATGCTGCAAAGGGTGTGGAGAAAAGGGAACCCTCTTGCACTGTTGGTGAGAATGTAAACTGATACAGCCACTATGTAGAACAGTATGGAGGTTCCTTAAAAAACTAAAAATAGAATTAGTGTATGACCCAGCAATCCCACTACTGGGCATATACCCAGACAAAACCATAATTTAAAAAGACACATACACACCAATATTTGTTGCAGCACTATTTACAATAGCCAGGTCATGGAAGCAACCTAAATGCCCATGGAGAGATGAATGGATAAAGAAGATGTGGTATGTATATTTAATTGAATATTACTTAGCCATAAAAAGAACAAAATTGGGTCATTTGTAGAGACCTAGAGACTGTCATACAGAGTGGAGTAAGTCAGAAAAAGAAAAACAAATATTGTATGCTTATGCATATATGTGGAATCTAGAAAAATGGTACAGATGAACACGTTTGCCAGGAAGAAATAGAGACACAGATGTAGAGAGTAAACATGTGGAAACCAAGGGCAAGTAGCATGGGATATGGTGGTGGTGGGATGAAATGGGAGTTTGGGACTGACATATACACACTAATATGTATGAAATAGATAACTAATAAGACCCTGCTGTATAAAAAAAATGAATAAAATAAAATTAAAAAATAAATAACTGCACTATGTTCTTTAAAACTAACATAAATTTATTTTAACAAAATTTTACATATAAACATAAAGCATTATTTGATTATATGCAAGACAAAATATTTTAATATGTATCTATGTTTTATAATTTCAGCATAGTTTTTTCATCAGAGTTTGGCATTAGATCAGGAATTACAGGATAGGGAACTGGTAGTGGGTAGCCTACCCCAAGTTACTTTATTCATTAAGAGAAAAATGCTTAGATGCTTTTATTAGGCCCCTCTTCTTGGATCTTTTTGCCTTACATGAGTACCAGGATTCGTTGAGCTCTCTTTAGGTACAGGCTAATGTCCACCTAGAAGATACTGTTAGGATGAAGAGAAAGGCATCTCTCAATTCTAACCTCATAAGGCTCACCTCTGCACCTTCAGAGCTGTGAAAATCAGTGAGAATGCTTGTTTGAGTGTGCTGTTCAAGTCCAACATCCAGCACACCTCAAGCAGCTTGCAATAAACCAGATTTAGTATCATTTTAAAAAAAGGCAACAAACAATTAAAACAATTGAACTAAAGCTTTAACTTAGTTTCTCCTCTAAGTCCAGGCTGAGAAACTAGGTTATTACAGCTCTGTCCTCTCATCCCCATGACACTCCTAGGGAGCATGGACCATGTTCATTGTTTTAAATTCTATTGCCCACAACATTGCCTGGCAGAGCAGGCAGTGTTTGATAGATGCTTTTTAAGTGTGTGATAGAAAGAAATGATTAATGAATAATTAAATTATTGATGTTATAGTAATTATACATGCATGTAGAACTATAAAATTGATTCTCACTTAATATGATCAAGAAAACAATTTTCATGTACATAAAGATACAAATGTGAATTTAAAAATCTATGAATGTAGAAGAAAATATAGAACATACTTTTAACTTTATAACTGGATGGATTTAAAGATTAAAAACACAAACCGAGTAATGGAACTTGATTGTCAAAACTTTTAAATAATTTTAGAATAGAGATATTATTTAGCAAAATGAAAACCTGAGATATAGACTAGAATAAATTACCTACAAAATATTTAAACAAAAATACAGTATCCAGTGTATATATATGGGGGATGAATCATATTTGCTTTTATATCTTATGCATGGCAAGAATTCAACCTCATAAAAACAGCTGAACTGTAAATTAAAATAGCTTCACATTTGAATAGCAGCTGGTTATGTACAAAATATACAAATTTAAAAAGTAACTTGTATCAATAAAAGCTGGTGAATAAATCATTAATACTTCATTTACTTATGCTACCATATTATTCTTCAGATATAATCATAAAAGCAATAGCATTCACAAGGTGGCACGCAGAAAATGTGGTTCAAATTTCTTTTTCTGAATATTCAGGCTCCTACTGACAAAGAGAAGCTTTGACATCTTCTTATTCTATTCTGTCATCAAGGTTTTTCCACAGACGTGTTTGAAAATATTCTTTCCACTGCAGCAAGTGGGAAATTAAGTGTATGTAAGAACTGAATAATTGAGTTTGTGATCTCTGATTACCAGAGTCAGGGCTAGAGATGCTCCTTCAATTGAGGCCATATCTATAATGAAATCACTAATTGAATCTTCTACATATACCTCTCTGCTTCAAATATAAAACATGTATTAATAGACCTCTAATAATACTTATACAGCCAGGAAGAAATCAAATATGGCAAAGATATTAATATTCTAAACAATTTAATACTGTTGTTCCCACATTGGATAATAAGGAAAATTTCTTTCATTTGTCGAAGTCCTTTATTTATTTAGTACTAATTAATATTAATTCCTTTAAAGTTTTCCTCCTTTTTTTGTACCAAGATTTCTAACAGTTCTTTTCTCAGGCAGTCATACTTACCATACAAAATTCTCAAAAACAGACCATGAGACAAGAAATTGAATGAAGGTGGTTTTTATGGGCTGTGACCTTAGGAAGAACCAGTGAAGATCAGGAAGAGTGTGACAGGAAGGGAGGATATACAGTCATTAGTTACTACTTAGCAGGTTACCACTGTGGGGCCCTGGGACTGAATTCTGTAGGTGACCCCAAGGAGCCAAGTAAAACCATCTCAAGATCAGCTTACCAAAGGATGTTAAAGTAGGAGTATATATTTGGGATTCCAGTACTTATTGCTTGCTTCTATGCCATTCATTTTTCATCAAATCAGGGAGTCTTGCATGCACTGAGCAAATTCCCATGGCACCAGAGGAAGACCTTGTGTCAAGAAACAGCAAAGAGACTTGAGTGCTTGAGAAGGGAAAATATGAGCAAGCAAAGCAAATGTCCACCAGCTTTGTACATAAGGGTGAACTCCAGTGTATAGGAGGAAGTGGAGTTAGGCACTAGCTGTACCCACTGTAGCCAGCCTCCCAATCTTCCTCAAATCTATTCCTTAATTTTCCTATTTTTCAGACTTATCCAATTTCTACACTTCCAACATTTTTTAACTTTCTTCCATTTTTTAAAAATAGGATTTCCTGAATGGCCACAGTAAATTACAAGATAAAAGAACATTCAAAAATTTAGAGAAAACTATATATTTCTCTGCAGTAAATGCTCTGCATTGTTTTAACACCACTGAAGTTTGGAGTCACATTATGTTTTTGGTCTAGAGAATCTTCATTGTGCAAATGATATTCAGTAATTGAAAGGACGTGAAAAACTATGGATTCAGAGGTGTTCATCCTACAGGGTCACAGCCAAGAGGCTTATGTATGCCAAATATTGAGGTACATACCCAGTGTACTGTAAATTCAAAATCCTTTCTATGGCTTAAAAGGTGCTCATTTACCTGTTTCACAGATGACTCTCTAATTTTCTTCCTAATATCCTTTCTCCCTGGTTTACTATACTCAAGCCAACCAAATTCCTTGTTGTTTCTTAAACATATAAAAAATGCTTCTGCCTCTGTGATTGCCTTTTTCCTTATACATGGAACTCTCCTTCCAAGAACTTTGTAAAAATCCTTCCAGTTCATATACGTTATTCAGAACATTGCTCAAAATCATCACTGCTTCAGGGAAGTCTTCCTTGATTCTACCATTAAAAAATAGCACTACCAGATGACTCTATATTCACTTTACCCTGATTCATTTTTGTCTACAAATAGATATCAAAAATATTAATTTTTAATTTCTTATTAGCTATGTCACCCATCTTGAAAACAAGCTACTTCATAAGAAAGATATTATCTCTATTTACTGCTGTATTCCCAATACCTAGTAGAATATCTTGAATGTGGTTACTCAATAAATATTTATTAAATAAATAAACATAAACTTATAAAAATAAAAATAAGCTTTCTAATTAGTCCCTTAATTGTTTTAACTTATACCACCAGTATATTTAATCTTCCTCTAAGGAGGGTAATTGTTTAATTTGTTTTTAGCCCCAAGACATAATATAGACTCAATTTACTTAATGTTGAACACATTAATCAAGACCCTATAAAGGTAACAGATCTAAGCTGCCCATATAATTGAGGTCAATATATTGCAAACTATCATTAGGAGCAAGTTTCAGGTGATTCTACTGGGTGAGCTGTCACTTCTTTCATTAAATGCAACCTGTTCTTGGGTATAATAAAATTAAGTTAGAATAATAAAACAGAATTGTTTGATTGTTTATACAGGAAATATTATCCTCCAAATTCATAAAGACATTGATTTATGTTCTGAGGTTCTAAGGTTTTGTTTCATTTTGTTTGGTCTTGCATTGAGTTCTAAAAATACTAAAAAACAGCTATCTGCAGTCACAATAAAAATAAGATGGTACTCTATGTATCAACTAACTGATTATAAGGTTTATATGGAGAGGAAAAACAACCTGAATAGCTAACACAAAATTGAAGGAGAAAAACAAAGTTGAAGGACTGACTTACTTCAAGACTTATATAAAGTGGCAATGATCAAGACAGTGTAGTATTGCTGAAAGTGTAGAAAACACAGCAGTGAAACAGGGCAGAGGGCCCAGAAATACACCAACATGTAGTTAAAAAATACACTGGTCTTTGACAAAGTAACAAAAGCAATACAATAAAGCAAAGATAGTATTTTCAATATATGGTGCTGGAAAACTGGGCATCCACATGGAAAAAAAAGGCACCTTGTACTCTTCACAAAAATTAACTTAAAGTGGATGGTAGATATAAATATAAAATGCAAAACTCTAAAACTCCTTAAAGGCAACATTGGAGAAAAACTGAATGAGCTTGTGTATAGCAATTACTTTTTAGATATAATACTGAAGCCATGATCCATGAAAGAAATAATTGATTAGCTGGATTTCAATAAATTAAAAACTCCTTCACAGTGAAAGAAAATATAAAGAGAATGAGAAAACAAGCCACACGCTGGGAGAAAATTGTTTGCAAAAGACACATTTGATAAAGTTCTGTTATCCAAAATATAAAAAGAACACAAAATTTAACAGTAAGGAAATAAACATCCTGATTAACAATAGACCAAATATCTTAACAGACATGTCACAAAAGAAGATATACAGATAGAAAATAAGCATATGAAAAGATGCTTCATATTGTATGTCATCAGGGAAATGCAAGTTAAAAAAATAAGATACCACTACACATCTATCATAATGGCCAAATTCCAGAACACTGACAACAGAAAATGCTAGTGAGGATGTGAAGCAACAGGAAATCTCATTCGTTGCTGGTGGGAATGCAAAATGGTACAGCCACTTTGGAAGACATTTTTAGAAAAGTGAACTTATTATAAAATCCAGCAATTTTACTCCCTAGTATTTGCCCAAATGAGTTGAAAATTTATGTTCACACAAAATCTGTACACAAGTGTTTATAGCAACTTTATTAATAATTTGTCAAAACTTGGAGGCAACCAAGATGTATTTCAGTAAGTGTATGGATAAACAGTGGTATGTTCACACAATGGAATATTTTCAGTACTCAGAAGAAGTGAGCTATCAAGCCATGAAAGTACATGGGAGAACCTTAAATGCATTTTACTTAGTGAAAGAAGGTAATGTATACTGTATGATTCTAACTACACAACATTCTGGAAAAATATGAAACTATAGAGACAGTAAAGATATCAGTGGTTGCCAGTTGTGGGTAAAGTGGGCTTTGAGATAAATAGGTAAAGCACAGAAGATTTTTAGGGTAGTGAATGTATTCTGTATTATACTATAATGGTGGATACACATCACTATACATTTTCCAAACCTATAGTATGTATAGCAATAAGAGTGAACCATAATGTAAACTATGATCTTTGAGTTGTTATGATGTGTCAACGTAAGTTCAACAATTGAGAGAAATGTACCACTCTTGCAAGAGATGTTCATAATGGTGGAGGTGATGCATGTATGGGGAAAGGAGATATATGGGAAATCTCTGTACTTCTACTTAATTTTTCTGTGAACCTAAAACTACTTTAAGAAAATGAAGTCTTACCAAAAAAATAATTAAAAAAAACTACCAACTTGTCATAGGGGTGGGATTTAGAATTTATCAAAGTATCTTGAGCCTGTGAATTCCCAATTGATATACAAATTGCAGGAAAGTTTTGGAAATCTGAATGAAATCATTGATAAGGATGTACAGAAGCTTAAGGGGCAGTGATAAAAGGCACATATCTCTCCAAATGTAAGTAATGGGATTTAAAAATGTGTCCTCACAATTGCTGAGGCTAATATGAAAATTTTTATTTAATTTTTAAAATTTGAAATCCAAGAAAGATTTGGCATCTCACTGGATCAGGAAGTTAACAAATTCAGGGCATTCAGACAGCATCTACAAAAGGGTCACCCTCGGCCCAAGTGTGTTTCCTGATAGGCTGTGTATCAAAATCAGTATGTTGTTGTTCTTCCATCTAAATTGCCATGAGAATTTCTTTTGCCTCTAACAGAGTCACTTTATGAATGCTATGCTCTCTTAGCTCTAATTATTATCTGAGTTCTTGGATGTCTGGAAGGGTAAATTAACAAAAACAAAACATGGAGGAGATTTGTGTAAATTTTGAAAGGCTAGGGATAGATCCTTGGTTTGGGAGACACAGATTTAAATTAGTCCAAAAGAAGAACTAAAGCTTTATTTAGTAGCTGTGGCATGTAACTTAATCTGAGGGTTGGGAGTGTAACCACGAAGCAAATACCTTTTCCATAACTCAGTGAAATCAGCATTGAAGAAGATGTGACTGTATCTAGTGGAATTCAGCTAAAGGGAAAGGGAAGCATACATCAAAGCCTAGAAGTCCACATAGTAGAATATTTTTTAAAATTACTTTTAAATGAATGAAGTAAGAACTGTATGAAAGGTAAAAACGGTTGTTTACAATATTATAAAAAGTCAGAATCTTGTTCATACAGAATACTCTGTGTTTAGCAAATAGGAGCATGACTAGGATTGATACATGCCATTTGGCAATGAGCAGCTTTCCTTATTTCATAAGAAGACAATGAGAGGCTGGGGGCCTACAATCAAGCCACATGTTTGTTAATTATAGTGTGAGCTCAGGAAAAATCGCTTCACCTTTCTGGTCCTGTTTAGTTTTCTGCAAAATGACAAGATATAATGAAGTTCCCTATGTTCTCACATGCCCATCATACCCACTCCTGTCAATGAGGAGAAAATAAAAGAAAAAAATTGAGTAGCAAGGTCAGTGGTTTGGTCTCTACAATGATTGCCCATTAAATTGATATAAGATTTGGTGGGATGGACAACATTAACACATAAACCCTCTAATCTAGACTCTAGAAAATCAGTCTACTTGCTGGCTTTGAAATACTGTTTCTTTTCATTCATCTTTTTCACCCCCTTATCCATCCATCTCATTTAGCTCTCTTCTGTTTTCATTGCCCAAAATGACCTGAGTGTAGTGCTTCCAGTCACAGTGTGTCAGAGATTATTGTTTATCCTGGAAAACTATGGGTAAAATTGCAAGCGTGAGGTGGATAAACAATAGTTGTTGAAAAAAAAAAAGAAAACAAACAGTAAAGAGAGGAACAGAAACAAAAATTACAGACAGAAAGAATAGTTTTCTCTCTTTTTCAAAAATATATTTCTAAGCATTGGATGTACTACTTCAAGTTTTGCTAAAGGAATATAAAGTTCAGTGGATTTATTGAAAAGTTCTATGTAGAATTTTTAAAGTTCATTTTTCAGTATTTTATTTTTATCTTTGAAAATTAGTATGCTCAGAATTCAACTTGCTACACATTTTCACAACTTCTTACATCCAATTATATCACATGCACACTTTTCTTCTCCTTAATTGCAAAAGCATTTTTTCCTTCTTAAGTTCATTTACTAATGTAGTTTGATATTTTTTCCTCCTCCCTATGTCCTCTTTTAAGATACTGAAATTGGATCTCTTAAAATAGATTTGGCTAAACACTTTCATTAACAACTTAAAATATATATTTCAACATCAATATTTTAACAACTTAAAATATATATTTCACTTTGTTTTATTTAAAATTTCTTAGTTTTAAAAAGTCTCGATAAACTTGATAAGTATAAAAATGCCATAAATAATATTTGTTGTTTTACGATAGTAATATTTTTTTATTTGTTCATTTCTCTCTACTTAGCATACCCATATTTAGATTAGCTTTTCATCAAAGTCATCTTTTATAAAGTCATTCTTGTTATCCAATTATAAGATGTAATCTGATATGATCAAGGAACATATTATTGTTTAGGAAAGTTTTTCTTAACAGGTTTATTTAAAACATCCATGAGAATAAATAATGTGAGCACAAATGTTTAAATCCAACACTCATGAGTAGGACTGAAATTAGCAGGAAAATATGAATACAGGGAAACACCTCTTTTAGCATTATAAATAAGGAAGAGTGAAATTCTGTGCAACAATCTATGAAGGATTTTATTTATGAAATACAGAATTGTTAAGACTTTAGGAAGTTATCAAATATCAAGTGATGAATTACCACTCTGAAGAATAATAATATCAAAATGAAAATGTGTTAGAACTTCCCTAATGTATGCTTGTATGATCAAAGTGCAAAAGAAAAGGTGGGCTATGTTCAAATCATAACCACTCCATTTTGGACAACTTTCCCTTTTAACTGCCTCAGTATTTCAATAGAGTAGAAACAGTGAAACCAAAAAACAAACATCATCATACCAACCAGGATGAGGTAGGTAACAGCCTTCCCTCTGTAAGTTATTTCCATTATTTTGCATGTAAGCATTAGAGCAAAAGCCAATCTACAAATTATATGATACCATTGCCATATTTAAAGGCTTTCAATTGTTATCCATTACACCTAGAAAAAGTTTTTTCTTTCTTATCAGTTTTACCATATGCTATAACCTCATATAATGTGCCCCTTCCTTTTACTTCAAAATTATTAACTAATACCACTTTTTAGCCATCCTCAAACACATCAAGCCATTCTTACCCCTAAGAATTATGAATTATGTTTCCCTTTTCTAGAATGCTTTACCCTGATATTTTTTTTCTTTCCTCAAGTCATTCACCTATCTACTCAGACTGTAATAGCAAATAATTGGGAACAACCCAAACAAGGGGAATGACTGAGTAAACATGCTTTATTCACACAATGGAGTAACATGAAGCCATTTTGAAGAGAGATTCAATAGCTATAGTTTAAATGAAAAAAAAAAAAGATGAAAAGGTAACTATATGGTGTGAAATTTTTGTGATAGAAAAGTTGGGATAAACTATACACAATTGTTTATATTTACAAAAGGAAATACTGGAAGTATAAAAATAATTAGGACAGGTTGATGGAGTATGGAATCAAAAATTCTTGATGTATACTCTATGTATTAATAGTTTTAATTTTGGAATCATATAAATGTATCACATGTAAAAAGAAACCTAAATTAGAAAAATTGAATTGAATATAGCAATCAAAATACTGGAGTTCATCTTCCAACTCAGGTGCAAAATGCTAAAAAAAAAAGTGTCAGTTCCAATGTAATTATAAGAAAAACTCACTTAAACTTCAAAATTAAAACTTTCTTGAATCCAACAAAGATAATAGGGAAATCAAGAAGTGTAAATTCCAAGAGTGAGCAGGACCATCCATGAAAGATGGAACACATGCAATTTCCCACCCAAAGCAGAGCACAGGACAAAAATGTTACCAAATACAAGTTGGTAAGTACAACTCAACTAGAATTTTAAAATGCTGCTAAAAATGTACAGTGGACTATCATGAAGTATAGATTCTTGGGGAGCCTTATTCAAAGGAAGAATTTACAATCCTTATAAGATCTTTTTTAGAGCCTTCACAGGTGCTTCTGAGAAATATTGGATGCAATGTAGAAAAAAGATAGAACTTTTCTTGTTGGTGAAGACATGGAGAGGAAGATGGCTCCAGTTCCAGAAAAGGTAAATAAGCTCTGCCACCCTCCCTGGAATCATGCATTATAGAAGGCAAAAGTTTTAAGCTGCTGGAACTGGGGCACCAAAAGCCATTGTTGCTGAGGTAGGGTAGAAGAAAAAACACTATAAACCCAAAGAAAGACAAGAAATATGTCAATATTACTAGAGTACTGTCTTTAACACAAAGATACAAGGCAAATTTTGGCTGCCTTGAGAGTAGTAGGACCACACAGAACTAAATAAGATGAGTCTTTATAATTTCATAGTGCCAAAAAACTAAGGAAGTACTTAACAAACTACACAATGTTGGGGGATATGTCCAAGGGATCAAGAACCAACTGAAAGTACCCAATGAATAAACCTGGAACAATATGAGCAATAGAGTATATTGTATATATTGTATATAAAGTAACAGTAGATTATAAGTGAAATAAATATATATTTATTTTTATAAATAAATAACCACTACTCTATAATCCTGGATATATGGATATGTTTAAATGATTGTATAAGTAAATACATGGTAAAAAATAGACAAATCTCTTGGGCAGAATTCCAAATCATTTATGTAGACACTCTGTTGTTAAGGAGGTGGAGCATAATCCCCACTTCTAAATTAAGTGTGGGATGCACAAAAAGACTTCCTTCTAAAAAAGTACAGTATAGAAAAAGAGAAAAAGAATAAGTTTATAGTGCAGAAACCTGACAAACACTACAACAGACAGATGATCAATGGCTATAACCAACGAAGTTTGTATGTTTATGAAACAAGTAAATAAATTCACAAGTATATACAAATACAGACAGACAGCAATGTGTTTGCACCTACTAGAATTGCAATCATTAAGAGGTATGACAACTTTGAGCATTGTCAGGAATGTGGACGTTAAAGTGAAATAGCCCAAAATATTAATGTTTATTAATTATTCTGTGCATATATCATTTTTTCTCTGCAACTAGTTTGAGTAGCAGGGATAAGCAGTTTTGTCAAAATACTAAATTAGGGAGAAGGGTCAAGATGGTGGAGTAGGAAGATCCTGATCTCACCTCCTCCCACACCAAAACTACAACTACATATAGAACAATTCTCTCTGAAAATAACACAAAGAATAGCAGAACAGCTATTCTACAATTAACAATACAGTGAAAAAACACATCAAGGTGGATATGAGGACAGAGATGCAATCTAATCAAGACGCACTCTTCTGGTGAAGCAACCCACAAAGTTGAGGGGATCTCACGAATGTGGAGGTCCTACCTAAGGAGCAAGGGGTAGGACCTTAGGCTCATACTGGGCACCCCATCCCTGGAGACTAGAACCAGGAAATGAGTCCCTATAACTGGATTTGAAAGCCAGTGGAGTTTATATCCAGGAGAGTTGGAAAGCTGTAGGTACCCAAAACTCCACTTTTAAGGGTTTTTGCACAAACTCACTAGCTCCAAGTTCTAGTGTAAAGGCAACAATCTAAAAAATTCTTGTTACTCTAGTTGGCCTGCCAAGGCCACCCCAGCATATCCCTGGCCTGAACCTACTCTAGTTCCAGCTGTCCTGCCAAAGCTGTTCAGAACACATGGTCTACACGGGGGATGCTCCTACATAAGACCATACCTTCAAGACTGGGAGAGGTCACTGTTTCACCTAATTCATTGAAACAAACAGAGAAAGTCAAACAAAATGAGGAGACAGAGGAATTTTTTCTGAATGAAAGAACAACATAAACTCTCATGGGAAAAAAATAAAAGAATGAAATGGAGGTAAGTAATTTACCTAATAAAGAGTCCAAAGTCATAAAGGTGCTCACTAAACTCTGGAGAAGAATGAAGGAACATAGTGAGAATTTCAACAGTTAGTAAAAAATAATCAGAGCTGGAGAACACAATAACTGAAATGAAAAATACACTAGAGGGAATCAACAGCAGATTAGATGAAAACAGAAGAACATATAAGCAACCTGGAAGACAGAATGGTGGAAAACAGCCAACCAGAACAGCAAAAGGAAAAAAAAAATAAAATGGGATATTTTAAAGAACTTCTGGGACAACATCAATCTTACTAACATTTTCATTACAGGGGTCCCAAAAGGAGAAGAGAGAGAGAAAGGAATATAAAATTTACGTAAATAAATAATGGCTGAAACCTTCCCTAACCTGGGGAAAGAAACAAGTATCCAGGCCCAGGAAGCATCAAAAAGAATAAAATACCTAGAAATAAATTTAACCAAGGAAGTAAAAAACTTGTACACCGAAAACTATAAGACATCGATAAAAGAAACTGAAGATGACACAAATAAATGGAAAGATATACAGTGCTCATAGATTGAAAGAATTAATATTATTAAAATTCCCATACTACCCAAAGCAATCTACAGGTTTAATGGAATAATACTCAGCCATAAAAATGAATGAAATCTTGCCATTTGTGACAACACGGATGGACATATAGAGTATTATGCTAAGTGAAGTAACTAAGACAAAGAAAGCTAAATACCATGCAATTTCACTTATGTGTGAAATCTAAAAAATAAAAAGAGTAAACATAACAAAACAGAAACAGATTCATATATACAAAGAACAAACTAGTAGTTGCCAGAGAGGAGGGAAGTGGGAGAATGGGTGAAATAGATGAAAGGTATTAAGAAGTACAAACTTCCAGTTTTAAAATAAGTATTGAGAATGCATTGTGCATCATAGGGAATATAGTCAATAATATTGTAATAACTTTGGTGACAGATGGTAATTAGGCTTATCATGGTGATCATTTCATAATGTATAAAAATATCAAATCACTATGTTGTACACCTGAAACTAATATAATAAGTCAACTATACTTCAATTTAAAAAGTAATCATTTTTAATGAGTGTACACTAACCTAGGAATAATAGTCAATAACTACATTTCCTGTTTTTAAACACTTGGAAATGTGAGTGAACTCTGCGATTTTAACCATTTCACCTCTTGATGTCATTAACCTATTTTATTCATTCGCCATTAGATGTCAGATCCCAATATAAGAACCATGCCAGTTCTGTTTAGATTTCCAAACATGCCCAGCTCTGTAGTGGAATCAAATTAGTCCAAGTCAACCTGCTCAAGCTATTTTCTTGCTAACTATTATGGGTCCAAAAGTAGTCATATAACCTAAAATGTGGTCATATAACCTAAAATGGTCATATAACCTAAAAGTGGTCATATAACCTAAAATGATCCAGTACTATCGAGAGGAAGAACTTACATTTGATGTTTCTGACAAGGTTTTTCTTTCCTTTTTTAAACCAATGTTCACAAAGAATTATGCTCTATTTATACTGTCCATCTCCAGACCGCTAGATTGACCAGGCTTAGGATGAAGTCAGGGATGGCATAGTAAAGAAACAATAATAATGTAGTTAACAATGAATGACATCATTAGGAAACAAGATTTATGAAAATAAGTATCAGAGTTTGGGAGAATTTAAAGAGAATAATGGTGAATTATTAGGAGGATATATATTGCTAATTTCATTTTTCTGAAAAATTGAAGCAAAAGAGACCAAAGTCTTAGTCTTAAGAACAATTCCTTGTTGTTTACCTGGTCTATATATAACAGTTTTCATCTGCTAGTCCTACTGTATAGCACAGGGAACTATATTCAATATCCTGTGATAAACCATAATGGAAAAGAATATGAAAAATAATGTGTATATATATATATATATATATATATATGTATAACTGAATCACTTTGCTATACAGCAGAAATTAACACAACATTGTAAATCAACTATATTTCAATAAAATAAATTTTAAAAAATAATCAATTTTTACATTTATTAGATAAAAGAATTGAGAAATATGTAGGGGTAATTATTGAGGTGTGTCAAACTGTTAATGGTGCATTCTATCCTGCCACAACTCATGAGACCATTAAACAAACACATCTGGATACAAATAGAGAATTTTCCTTTAATAATGTTGAATAATGCAGCTTAAGTAAATATTATTCAGAACTTTACATATCTGGAGACTACAAGTTGATTTTCATTTTTTGAGTCAAAGAGATAGTTTAATTAATCTCTCCCTTTGAGTCAACAGGAACACAAAATCTGTTAGATTATAATATTTTAGAAGTATCTATTAAAGAATAGAATAGTAGATTCCCTTATTTTCTATCTCTGTGCTCCATCATACTGAAAGCCAATATAAGATAATATCTCTATGCAATTGCATACGGAGCATCTGTTATTAGCTTTGAATTTTGTAGTTTAGAAATGTGATTTATATTTGTCTTTGAAGTTCGTATCTCATTGGGCTACATTGCCATATGTTTCTTTCTGCCTTCCCAAATCAATTTCAAATTCTTATCATAAACTATGCCTTGGACTTTGGTAACAGTTGAGCACATGGTGCAAGACTTCCCATAAAAGAGATTCTTAAAAACAATGCAACATGACAACTAGGCACAAACTAGGTTGAAAAATCTGAACTTATCATGACAATCACCACTCACTTATGAACCACAAAAGGAGAGAGTAAAATCAAATATATTTTTTCTAACACTATTATTTTTTTTCAACATCTTTATTGGAGTATAATTGTTTTACAATGGTGTGTTAGTTTTGGCTTTATAACAAAGTGAGTCAGTTACACATATACATATGCTCCCATATCTCTTCACTTTTGCATCTCCCTCCCTCCCACACTCCCTATCCCACCCCTCTAGGTGGTCACAAAGCACCGAGCTGATCTCCCTGTGCTATGCGGCTGCTTCACACTATCTATTTTACGTTTGGTAGTGTATATGTGTCCATGCCACTCTCTCACTTTGTCACAGCTTACACTTCCCCCTCCCCATATCCTGAAGTCAATTCTCTAGTAGGTCTGTGTCTTTATTCCTGTCTTGCCCTTAGGTTCTTCATGACCTTTTTTTTTTTTTTCCTTTTTCTCTAAGATTCCATATATATGTGTTAGCATACAGTATTTCTTTTTCTCTTTCTGACATACTTCACTCTGTATGACAGACTCTAGGTCCATCTACCTCAGTACAAATAACTCAATTTCATTTTTTTATGGCTGAGCATTATTCCATTATATATATGTGCCACATCTTCTTTATCCATTCATCTGTTGATGGACACTTAGGTTGATTCCATGTCCTGGCTATTGTAAATAGAGCTGCAATGAACATTTTGGTACATGACTCTTTTTGAATTATGGTTTTCTCAGGGTATATGCCCAGTAGTGGGATTTCTGGGTTGTATGGTAGTTCTATTTCTAGTGTCCTAAGAAACATCCATACTGTTCTCCATAGTGGCTGTATCAATTTACGTTCCCACCAACAGTGCAAGAGGGTTCCCTTTTCTACAAACCCTCTCCAGGATTTATTGTTTATAGAATTTTTGATGATAGCCATTCTGACCAGTGTGAGATGATATCTCATGGTAGTTTTGATTTGCATTTCTCTAATGATTAATGATGTTGAGCATTCTTTCATGTGTTTGTTGGCAATCTGTATATCTTCTTTGGGGAAATGTCTAGTTAGGTCTTCTGCCCATTTTTGGATTGGGTTGTTTGTTCTTTACATATTGAGCTGCATGAGCTGCTTGTAATTTTGGAGATTAATCCTTCGTCAGTTGCTTCATTTGCAAATATTTTCTCCCATTCTGAGGGTTGTCTTTTGGTCTTGTATATGGTTTCCTTTTCTGAGTAAAAGCTTTTAAGTTTCATTAGGTCCGATTTGTTTATTTTTGTTTTTATTTCCATTTCTCTAGGAGGTGGGTCAAAAAAGATCTTGCTGTGATTCATGTCATACAGTGTTCTGCCTATGTTTTCCCCTAAGACTTTGATAGTGTCTGGCCTTACATTTAGGAATTTAATGCATTTTGAGTTTATTTTTGTGTATGGTGTTAGGGAGTGTTCTAATTTCATACTTTTACATGTACCTGTCCAGTTTTCCCAGCACCACTTATTGAAGAGGCTGTCTTTTCTCAACTGTATATTCTTGCCTCCTTTATAAGGTGAGCATATGTGCGTGGGTTTATCTCTGGGCTTTCTAACCTGTTCCATTGATCTATATTTCTGTTTTTGTGCCAGTACCATACTGTCTTGATTACTGTAGCTTTGTAGTATAGTCTGAAGTCAGGGAGCCTGATTCTTCCAGCTCCACTTTTTGTTCTCAAGACTGTTTTGGCTTTTCAGGGTCTTTTGTGTTTCCATACAAATTCTGAAATTTTTTGTTCTAGTTCTGTTAAAAATGCCAGTGGTAGTTTGATAGGGATTGCATTGAATCTGTAGATTGCTTTGAGTAGTAGAGTCATTATCACAATGTGGATTCTTCCAATCCAAGAACATGGCATATCTCTCAATCTATTTCTATCATCTTTAATTTCTTTCATCAGTGTCTTATAATTTTCTGCATATAGGTCTTTTGTCTCCTTAGGTAGGTTATTCCTAGATATTTTATTCTTTTTGTTGCAATGGTAAATGGGAGTGTTTTCTTAATTTCACTTTCAGATTTTTCATCATTAGTGTATAGGAATGCCAGAGATTTCTGTGCATTAATTTTGTATCCTGCTATTTTACCCAATTCATTGATTACCTCTAGTAGTTTTCTGGTAACATCTTTAGGATTATCTATATATAGTATCATGTCATCTGCAGACAGTGACAACTTTTGTTCTTCTTTTCCAAATTGGATTCCTTTTATTTCTGTTTCTTCTGTGATTGCTCTGGCTCAAACTTCCAAAACTATGTTGAATAAGTGTGGTGAGAGTGGGAAACCTTGTCTTGTTCCTTATCTTAGTGGAAGTGGTTTCAGTTTTTCACCACTGAGGAGGATGTTGGCTGTGAGTTTGTCTTATATGGCCTTTATTATATTGAGGTAAGTTCCCTCTATGCCTACTTTCTGCAGGGTTTTTATCATAAATGCATGTTCAATTTTGTCAAAAGTTTTCTCTGCATCAATTGAGATGATCATATGATTTTTCTCCTTCAATTTGTTAATATAGTGTATCACATTGATTTGCATATATTGAAGAATCCTTGCATTCCTGGAATAAACCCCACTTGATCATGGTGTATGATCCTTTTAATATAATGTTCAATTTTGTTTGCTAGTATTTTGTTGAGGATTTTTGCATCTATGTTCATCAGTATTATTGCCCTGTAGTTTTTTTTCTTTGTGACATCTTTGTCTCGTTCTGGTATCAAGGTGATGGTGGCCTTGTAGAATGAGTTTGGGAGTGCTCCTCCCTCTGCTATATTGTGGAAGAGTTTGAGAAGGATGGGTATTAGCTCTTCTCTAAATGTTTGATAGAATTCGCCCATGAAGCCATCTGGTCCTGGGCTTTTGTTTGTTGGAATATTTTAATCACAGTTTCAATTTCAGTGCTTGTGATTGGTCTGTTCATATTTTCTATTTCTTCCTGGTTCAGTCTTGGCAGGTGGTGCGTTTCTTAGGATTTTCCATTTCTTCCAGTTTGGCCAGTTTTAAACATAAAATTCCTTGTAGAAATCTCTCATGATCCTTTGTATTTCTGCAGTGTCAGTTGTTACTTCTCCTTTTTCATTTCTAATTCTATTGATTTGAGTCCTCTCCCTTTTTCTTTTTGATGAGTCTGGTTAATGGTTTATCAACTTTCTATTTTTTATCTTCTCAAAGTATCAGTTTTTAATTTTATAGATCTTTGCTATTGTTTCCTTTATTTCTTTTTCATTTATTTCTGATCTGGTCTTTATGATTTCTTTCCTTCTGCTAACTTCGGGGGGGGTTTTGTTCTTCTTTCTCTAATTGCTTTAGGTGCAACATTAGCTTGCTTATTTGAGATGTTTCCTGTTTCTTAAGGTAGGCTTGTATAGCTGTAAACTTCCCTCTTAGAACTGCTTTTGCTGCATCCCATAGGATCTGGGTCATCGTGTCTCCATTGTCATTTGTTTCTAGGTATATTTTGGTTGCCTCTTTGATTTCTTCAGTGATCACTTGGTTATTAAGTAGTGCATTGTTTAGCCACCATGTGTTTCTATTTGTTACAGATGTTTTCCTGTAATTGATATCTAGTCTCATAGCATTGTGGTCGGAAAAGATACTTGATATGATTTCAATTTTCTTAAATTTACCAAGGCTTGATTTGTGACCCAAGATATGATCTATCCTGGAGAATGTTCCATGACCACTTGAGAGAATGTGTATTCTGTTCTTTTTGGATAGAATGCACTATAATTATTAAGTAAGTCCATCTTGTTTAATGAATCATATAAAGATTGTGTTTCCTTATTTATTTTCATTTTGGATGATCTGTTCATTGGTGAAAATGGGGTGTTAAAGTCCCCCACTATGATTTTGTTACTGTCGATTTCCCCTTTTATGGCTGTTAGTATTCGCCTTATGTAATGAGGTGCTCCTATGTTTGTTGCATAAATATTTGCAATTGTTATACCTTCTTGTTGGATCGATCCCTTGATCTTTTTGTAGTGTCCTTCTTTGTCTGTTGTAATAGTCTTTATTTTAAAGTCTATTTTGTCTGATATGAGAATTGCTGCTCCACCTTTCTTTTGATTTCCATTTGCATGGAATATTCTTTTCCATCCCCTCACTTTCAGTCTGTATGTGTCCATAGGTCTGAAGTGGGTCTCTTGTAGACAGCATATATATGGGTCTTGTTTTGCTATCCATTCAGTGAGTCTGTGTCTTTTGGTTGGAGCCTTTATTCCATTTACGCTTAACGTTATTATCGATATGTATGTTCCTATTCCCATTTTCTTAATTTTTTGGGGTTTGTTATTGTAGGTCTTTTCCTTCTCTTCTGTTTCCAGCCTAGAGAAGTTCCTTTAGCATTTGTTGTAAAGCTGGTTTAGTGGTGCTGAACTCTCTCAGGTTTTACTTGTCTGTAAAGGTTTTATTTTCTACATCAAATCTGAATGAGATCCTTGCTGGGTAGAGTAATCTTGGTTGTAGGCTTTTCTTCTTCATCACTTTAAATATGTTCTGCCACTCCCTTCTGGCTTGCAGTGTTTCTGCTGAGAGATCAGCTGTTAACCTTATGGGGATTCCCTTGTGTGTTATTTTTCCCTTGTTGCTTTTAATATGTTTTCTTTGTATATAATTTTGATAGTTTGATTAATATGTGTCTTGGTGTGTTTCTCCTTGTATTTATCCTGTATGGGACTCTCTGTGCTTCCTGGACTTGATTAACTATTTCCTTTCCCATATTAGGGAAGTTTTCAACTATAATCTCTTCAAATATTTTCTCATTCCCTTTCTTTTTCTCTTCTTCTGGGACTCCTATAATTCGAATGTGGTGTGTTTAATGTTGCCCTAGAGGTCTCTGAGACTGTCCTCAGTTCCTTTCATTCTTTTTTCTTTATTCTGCTCTGCAGTAGTTATTTCCACTATTTTATCTTCCAGGTCACTTATCCGTTCTTCTGCCTCAGTTATTCTGCTATTGTTTCCTTCTAGAGAATTTTAAATTTCATTTATTGTGTTGTTTATCTTTGTTTGTTTGCTGTTTAGTTCTTCTAGGTCCTTGTTAAACGTTTTTTGTATTTTTTCTATTCTATTTCCAAGATTTTGTGTCCTCTTTACTATCATTACTCTGAATTCTTTTTCAGGTAGATTGCCTATTTCCTCTTCATTTATTAGGTCTGGTGGGTTTTTACCTTGCTGCTTCATCTGCTGTGTGTTTTTCTGTCTTCTCATTTTGCTTAACTTACTGTGTTTTGGGTCTGTTTTTCACAGGCTGCAGGTTTGTAGGTCGTGTTGTTTTTGGTGTCTGTCCCCAGTGGCTAAAGTTGGTTTGGTGGTTTGTGTAGGCTTCCTAGTAGAGGGGACTAGTGCCTGTGTTCTGGTCAGTGAGGCTGGATATTGTCTTTCTGGTGGGCAGGTCCATGTCTGGTGGTGTGTTTTGGGGTGTCTGTGGCCTTATTATAACTTCAGGCAGCCTCATTTAACAAATGGGACTGTGTTCCTGTCTTGCTAGTTGTTTGGCATAGGGTGTCCAGCACTGTAGCTTGATGGTCGTTGAGTGAACGACCATCTTGTTGTTGAGATGGGTCTTGTTGTTGAGATGGAGATCTCTGGCAGATTTTCCCTGGTTGATATTACGTGGTGCTGGGAGGTCCTTTGTGGACCAGTGTCCTGAAGTTGCCTTTCCCACCTCAGAGCCACAGCACTGACTCCTGGCTGGAGAACCAAGATCCTTTCGTCCACACAGCTCAGAATAAAAGAGAAAAAAATAGAAAGAAAGAAAGAAAGAAAGAAAGAAAGAAAGAAAGAAAGAAAGAAAGAAAGAAAGAAAGAAAGAAAGAGGATAAAATAAAATAAAAGGCTCTCTGACGGGTTGGAAGATGGCGGAAGAGTAAGACGTGGAGATCGCCTTCCTCCTCACGGATACACCAGAAATACATCTACACGTGGAACAACTCCGACAGAACACCTACTGAACGCTGGCAGAAGACCTCAGAGCTCCCAAAAGGCAAGAAACTCCCCACGTACCTGGGTAGGGCAAAAGAAAAAAAGAAAAAACAGAGACAAAAGTATAAGGACGGCACCTGCACCAGTGGGAGGGAGCTGTGAAGGAGGAAAAGTTTCCACACAGTAGGAAGCCCCTCCACGGGCGGAGACTGCGGGAGGCGGAGGGGGGAGCTTCGGGACCACGGAGGAGTGCACAGCGACGGGTGCGGAGGGCAAAGCGGGGAGATTCCTGTACAGACGATTGGTGCCGACCAGCACTCACCAACCCAAGAGTCTTCTCTGCTCACCCGCCGGGGCGGGCGGGGCTGCGAGCTGAGGCTCCGATTTTGGTTTTGGACGGAGCGCAGGGAGAGGACTGGGGTTGGCGGCTTGAACATAGCCTGAAGGGGTTGGTGCTCCACGACTAGCCGGGAGGGAGTTCGGGGAAAAGCCTGCACCTGCCGAAGAGGCAAGAGACTTTTTCTTCCCTCTTTGTTTCCTGGTGCGCGAGGAGAGGGGTTGAAGAGCGCTGCTTAAAGGAACTCCAGAGACGGGTGCGAGCCGCGGCTAAAAGCGCGAACCCCAGAGACGGGCGTGAGCCGCGGCTGAGGGCGCGAGCCCCCGAGACGGGCGCGAGCCGCGGCTGGAAGCACGAAACCCAGAGACAGGCGCGAGCCGCAGCTAGAACCGCGGACCCCAGAGATGGGCGGGAGACACTAGGGCTGCTGCTGCCGCCACCAGGGGGGCTGTGTGCGAGCACAGGTCACTCTCCACGCCCCTCTTCCGCGGAGCCTGTGCAGGCCGCCACTGCCAGGTTCCCAGTTGTTCCGGGACAACTTACCCGGGAGTACGCACGGCGGGTCTCAGGCTGGTGCAACGTCACGCCAGCCTCTGCCGCAGCGTCACGCCGCCTCTGCCGCCGCAGGCCCACCCTGCACGCAGTGCCCCTATTGCCCCTCCTTCCCCCATTCCCCAACACCCGGCCTGAGTGAGCCGGAGCCCCCGAATCAGCGGCTCCTTTAACCCTGTCCTGTCTGAGCAAAAAACAGACACCCTCCAGTGACCTGCGCGCAGGGGCAGGGCCGGGTACAAAGCTGAGCTCCTGTGAGCTGTGAGAGCAGGGAGGAGAGGGGGAGGTCTCTCCCGGCAGCCACGGAGGCGGCGGATTGAAGCTCCACAATCAACTTGATGTGCCCTGCATCTGTGGAATACCTGAATAGACAGGGAGTGATCCCAAATTGAAGAGGTGGAATTTAGGAGCTAGATCTGTGATTTTTTTCCCTTTTCCTCTTTTTGTGAATGTGTGCGTGTATGCTTCTGTGTGAGATCTTGTCTGTATACTCTTGCTTCCACCATTTGTCCTAGGGCTCTATCCATCCATGGTTTTTAAAAAAATTTTTTTTTCTTAATAATTAATTTTAATTGTAATAACTTTATTGTACTTTACCTTCGTTCTTTCTTTCTTTCTTTCCTTCCTTCCTTCCCTCCTTTAGATAGCGAATCACCCCAGGTTGAGGAGGTGGTCTCTGGGAGCAGGATTTATGATTTTTCCCCTTTTGCCTCTTTTTGTGAACGTGTATGTGTATGCTTCTGTGTAAGATTTTCTCGGTATAGTTTTGCTTCCAACATTTGTCCTAGGGTTCTATCCGTCCCTTTTTTTTTTTTTTTTTTTTTCTAAATATTTTTTAGTTCAATAACTATATTATACTTTATTTTATTTTTACTGTATCTTCTTTCTTTCTGTCCCTCCCTCCCTTCTTTCCTTCTTTGCTTCTTTTTTCCTTCCTTCCTTTCCTCCTTTCCTTCTTTCTTTCCTCATACTTCTACTAATTCTCTCTACATTTTCTCCTTCTTTCCCTCCTTACTTCCTTCCTTCCTTCCTCCCTCCCTCTTTTCTTTCCTTTACTTATTTCTTCCTTCCTTCCTTTCCTCCTTTCCTTCTTTCTTTCCTCATACTTCTACTAATTCTCTCTACTTTTTCTCCCTTTTATTCTGAGCCGTGTGGATGAAAGGCTCTTGGTGCTCCAGCCCAGGAGTCAGGGCTCTGCCTCTGAGGTAGGAGAGCCAACTTCAGGACACTGGTCAACAAGAGACCTCCCAGCTCCACATAATATTAAATGGTGGAAATCTCCCAGATACCTCCATCTTAACACCAGCGCCCAGCTTCACTCAATGACCAGCAAGCCACAGTGCTGGACAACTTATGCCAAACAACTAGCAAAAGAGGAACACAACCCCACACATTATCAGAGAGGCTACCTAAAATCATAATAAGGCCACAGACACCCCAAAACACACCACCAGACGTGAACCTGCCCACTAGAGAGACAAGATCCAGCCTCATCCATGACAACACAGGCACTAGTCCCCTCCACCAGGAAGCCTACACAACCCACTAAAACAACCTTAGCCACTGGAGACAGACACCAAAAACAACGGGAAGTACGAATGTGCAGCCTGCAAAAAGGAGACCCCAAACACAGTAAGATAAGCAAAATGAGAAGACAGAAAAACATACAGCAGATGAAGGAGCAAGATAAAAACCCACCAGACCTAACAAATGAAGAGGAAATAGGCAATCTACCTGAAAAAGAATTCAGAATAATGATAGTAAGGATGATCCGAAATCTTGGAAGTAGAATGGACAAAATGCAAGAAACAGTTAACAAGGACCTAGAAGAAATAAAGATGAAACAAGCAACCATGAACAATGCAATAAATGAAATTAAAAGTACTCTAGATAGGATCAATAGCAGAATAACTGAGGCAGAAGAAAGGATAAGTGACCTGGAAGATAAAGTAGTGGAAATAACTACTGCAGAGCAGAATAAAGAAAAAAGAATGAAAAGAACTGAGGACAGTCTCAGAGACCTCTGGGACAACATTAAACGCATCAACATTCGAATTATAGGGGTTCCAGAAGAAGAAGAAAAAAAGAAATGGAATGAGAAAATATTTGAAGAGATTATAGTTGAAAACTTCCCTAATATGGGAAAGGAAATAGTTAATCAAGTCCAGGAAGCACAGAGAGTCCCATACAGGATAAATACAAGGAGAAATACGCCAAAACACATATTAATCAAACTGTCAAAAATTAAATACAAAGAAAGCATATTAAAAGCAGCAAGGGAAAAACAACAAATAACACACAAGGGAATCCCCATAAGGTTAACAGCTGATCTCTCAACAGAAACCCTACAAGCCAGAAGGGATTGGCAGGACATACTGAAAGTGATGAAGGAGAAAAACCTGCAACCAAGACTACTCTATCAAGCAAGGATCTCATTCAGATTTGATGGAGAAATTGAAACCTTTACAAACAAGCAAAAGCTGAGAGAGTTCAGCACCACCAAACCAGCTTTACAACAAATGCTAAAGGAACTTCTCTAGACAAGAAACGCAAGAGAGGGAAACGACCTATAATAACGAACCCAAAACAATATAGAAAATGGGAATAGGAACATACATATGGATAATTACCTTAAATGTAAATGGACTAAATGCTCCCACCAAAAGACACAGATTGGCTGAATGGATACAAAAACAAGACCCTTATATATGCTGTCTACAAGAGACCCACTTCAGACCTAGAGACACATACAGACTGAAAGTAAGGGGATGGAAAAAGATATTCCATGCAAATGGAAACCAAAAGAAAGCTGGAGTAGCAATTCTCATATCAGACAAAATAGACTTTAAAATAAGGACTATTAAAAGGGATAAAGAAGGACACTATATAATGATCAAGGGATCGATCCAAGAAGAAGATATAACAATTGTAAATATTTATGCACCCAACATAGGAGCACCTCAATACATAAGGCAAATACTAACAGCCATAAAAGGGGAGATCGACAGTAACACATTCATAGTAGGGGAATTTAACACCCCACTTTCACCCATGGACAGATCATCCAAAATGAAAATAAATAAGGAAACACAAGCTTTAAATGATACATTAAACAAGATGGACTTAATTGATATTTATAGGACACTCCATCCAAAAACAACAGAATACACATTTTTCTCAAGTGCTCATGGAACATTCTCCAGGATAGATCATATCTTGGGTCACAAATCAAGCCTTGGTAAATTTAAGAAAACTGAGATTGTATCAAATATCTTTTCTGACCAGAACACCATGAGACTAGATATCAATTACAGGAAAAGATCTGTAAAAAATACAAACACATGGAGGCTAAACAGTACACTACTTAATAATGAAGTGATCACCTAAGATATCATAGAGGAAATAAAAAAATACCTAGAAACAAATGACAATGGAGACACAACGTCCCAAAACCTATGGGATGCAGCAAAAGCAGTTCTAAGGGGGAAGTTTATAGCAATACAAGCCCACCTTAAGAAGCAGGAAACATCTCGAATAAACAACCTAACCTAGCAACTCAAGCAATTAGAGAAAGAAGAACAAAAAAACCCCAAAGCTAGCAGAAGGAAAGAAATCATAAAAAGCAGATCAGAAATAAATGAAAAAGAAATGCAGGAGACGATAGCAAAGATCAATAAAACTAAAAGCTGGTTCTTTGAGAAGATAAACAAAATAGATAAACCACTAGCCAGACTCATCAAGAAAAAGAGGGAGAACACTCAAATCAATAGAATTAGAAATGAAAAAGGAGAAGTAACAACTGACACTGCAGAAATAAAAAAAATCACGAGAGATTACTACAAGCAACTCTATGCCAATAAAATGGACAATCTGGAAGAAATGGACAAATTCTTAGAAATGCACAACCTGCCAAGACTGAATCAGGAAGAAATAGAAAATATGAACAGACAAATCACAAGCACTGAAATTGAAACTGTGATTAAAAATCTTCCAACAAACAAAATCCCAGGACCAGATGGCTTCACAGGTGAATTCTATCAAACGTTTAGAGAAGAGCTAACACCTATCCTTCTCAAACTCTTCCAAAATATAGCAGAGGGAGGAACACTCACAAATTCCTTCTACGAGGCCAACATCACCTTGATACCAAAACCAGACAAGGATGTCACAAAGAAAGAAAACTACAGGCCAATATCACTGATGAACATAGATGCAAAAATCCTCAACAAAATACTAGCAAACAGAATCCAACAGCACATTAAAAGGATCATACACCATGATCAAGTGGGGTTTATTCCAGGAATGCAAGGATTCTTCAATATACTCAAATCTATCAATGTGATAAACCATATTAACAAATTGAAGGAGAAAAACCATATGATCATCTCAATAGATGCAGAGAAAGCTTTCGACAAAATTCAACACCCATTTATGATAAAAACCCTCCAGAAAGTAGGCATAGAGGGAACTTTCCTCAACATAATAAAGGCCATATATGACAAGCCCACAGCAAACATCATCCTCAATGGTGAAAAACTGAAAACATTTCCACTAAGATCAGGAACAAGACAAGGTTGCCCAGTCTCACCACTCTTATTCAACATAGTTTTGGAAGTTTTAGCCACAGCAATCAGAGAAGAAAAGGAATCCAAATCGGAAAAGTAGAAGTAAAGCTGTCACTGTTTGCAGATGACATGATACTATACATGGAGAATCCTAAAATGCTACCAGAAAACTACTAGAGCTAATCAATGAATTTGGTAAAGTAGCAGGATACAAAATTAATACACAGAAGTCTCTGGCATTCCTATATACTAATGATGAAAAATCTGAAAGTGAAATCAAGAAAACACTCCCATTTACCATTGCAACAAAAAGAACAAAATATCTAGGAATAAACCTACCTAAGGATACGAAAGACCTGTATGCAGAAAATTATAAGACACTGATGAAAGAAATTAAAGATGATACAAATAAATGGAGAGATATACTATGTTCCTGGATGGGAAGAATCAACATTGTGAAAATGACTCTACTACCCAAAGCAATCTACAGATTCAATTCAATCCCTATCAAACTACCACTGGCATTTTTCACAGAACTAGAGCAAAAAATTTCAGAATTTGTATGGAAACACAAAAGACCCCAAATAGCCAAAGCAATCTTGAGAACGAAAAAAGGAGCTGGAGGAATCAGGCTCCCTGACTTCAGACTATACTACAAAGCAACAGTAATCAAGACAGTATGGTACTGGCACAAAAACAGAAAGATAGATCAGTGGAACAGGATAGAAAGTCCAGAGATAAACCCACGCACATATGGACACCTTATCTTTGATAAAGGAGGCAGGAATGTACAGTGGAGAAAGGACAGCCTCTTCAATAAATGGTGCTGGGAAAACTGGACAGGTACATGTAAAAGTATGAGATTAAATCACTCCCGAACACCATACACAAAAATAAGCTCAAAATGCATTAAATTCCTAAATGTAAGGCCAGACACTATCAAAGTCTTAGGGGAAAACATAGGCAGAACACTCTATGACATAAATCACAGCAAGATCCTTTCTGACCCACCTCCTAGAGTAATGGAAATAAAAACAAAAATAAACAAATGGGACCTAATGAAACTTCAAAGCTTTTGCACAGCAAAGGAAACCATAATCAAGACCAAAAGACAACCCTCAGAATGGGAGAAAACATTTGCAAATGAAGCAACTGACAAAGGATTAATCTCCAAAATTTACAAGCAGCTCATGCAGCTCAATAACAAAAAAACAAACAACCCCATCCAAAAATGTGCAGAAGACCTAAAGAGACATTTCTCCAAAGAAGATATACAGAATGCCAACAAACACATGAAAGAATGCTGAACATCATTAATCATTAGAGAAATGCAAATCAAAACTACAATGAGATATCATCTCACACCAGTCAGAATGGCCATCATCAAAAAATCTAGAAACAATAAATGCTGGAGAGGGTGTGGAGAAAAGGGGACACTCTTGCACTGCTGGTGGGAATGTGAATTGGTTCAGCCACTATGGAGAACAGTATGGAGGTTCCTTAAAAAACTACAAATAGAACTACCATATGACCCAGCAATCCCACTACTGGGCATATACCCTGAGAAAACCAAAATTCAAAAAGAGTCATGTACCAAAATGTTCATTGCAGCTCTATTTACAATAGCCCGGAGATGGAAACACCCTAAGCGCCCATCATCGGATGAATGGATAAAGAAGATGTGGCACATATACACAATGGAATATTACTCAGCCTTAAAAAGAAATGAAATTGAGCTATTTGTAATGAGATGGATAGACCTAGAGTCTGTCATACAGAGTGAAGTAAGTCAGAAAGAAAAAGACAAATACCGTATGCTAACACATATATATGGAATTTAAGGAAAAATAATGTCATGAAGAACCTAGGGGTAAGACAGGAATAAAGACGCAGACCTACTGGAGAACGGACTTGAGGATATGGGGAGGGGGAAGGGTAAGTTTTGACAAGGCGAGAGAGAGTCATGGACATATACACACTAACAAACGTAGTAAGGTAGATAGTTAGGGGGAAGCAGCCGCAAGGCACAGGGGTATTAGCTCGGGGCTTTGTGACAGCCTGGAGGGGTGGGATGGGGAGAGTGGGAGGGAGGGAGACGCAAGAGGGAAGACATATGAGAACATATGTATATGTATAGCTGATTCACTTTGTTATAAAGCAGAAACTAACACACCATTGTAAAGCAATTATGCCCCAATAAAGATGTTTAAAAAATAAATAAATAAATAAATAAAAGAAAAGAAAATAGTAAAGTAAAATAAAATTATTAAAATAAAAAATAATTATTAAGATAAAAAAATTAAGTAAAAACAAACAAACAAAAAACTGGATGGACAGAACCATAGGACAAATGGTGAAAGCAAAGCTATACCGACAAAAATCACGCACAGAAGAGTACACATACACAGTCTCAAAAAGAGAAAAAGGGGAAAAATATATATATATTTGTTCCCAAAGTTCACCTCCTCAATTTGGGATGATTTGTTGTCTATTCAGTTATTCCACAGATGCAAGGTACGACAAGTTGATTGTGGAGCTTTTATCCACTGCTCCTGAGGCTCCTGGGAGAAATTTCCCTTTCTTTTCTTTGTTCACACAGCTCCTGGGGTTCAGCTTTGGATTTGGACCCACCTCTGCATGTAAGCCACCTGAAGGCATGTGTTCTTCTCTCAGACAGGACAGGGTTAAAGGAGCAGCTGATTCGGGGGCTCTGGCTCACTCAGGCCAGGGGGAGGGAGGGGTACGGATGTGGGGTGAGCCTCTGGCGGCAGAGGCCGGCGGGACGTTGCACCAGCCTGAGGCATGCCATGCGTTTTCCCAGGGTAGTTGTCCCTGGATCACGGGACTCTGGCGGTGGCGGTCTGCACAGGCTCCCCAGAAGGGAGTTGTGGATAGTGACCTGTGCTCGCACACAGGCTTCTTGGTGGCAGCAGCAGAAACCTTAGCGTCTCATGCCCATCTTTGGGGTTTGTGCTGTTAGCCGTGGCTCGCGCCCATCTCTGGAGCTCCTTTAAGCAGCGTTCTTAATCCCCTCTACTCGTGCACCAGGAAACAAAGAGGGAAGAAAAAGTCTCTCTCCTCTTCGGCAGGTCCAGACCTTTTCCAGGACTCTCTCCCAGTTAGCCATGGTGCACTAATCTACTTCAGGCTGTGTTCACGCCGCCAACCCCAGTCCTCTCCCTGCGATCCGACCAAAGCCTGAGCCTCAGCTCCCAGCCCCTGCCCATCCCGGTGGGTGAGCAGACAATCTTCTCGGGCTGGTGAGTGCTGGTCAGCACCGATCCTCTGTGTGGGAGTCTCTCCGCTTTGCCCTCTGCGCCCCTGTTGCTGTGCTCTCCTCCATGGCTCTGAAGCTTCCCTGCTCTGCCACCTGCAGTCTCTGCCTGCGACAGGGCTTCCTAGTGTGTGGAAACCTTTCCTCCTTCACAGATCCCTCCCACTGGTGCAGGTCCCATCCCTATTCTTTGTCTTTGTTTTTCCTTTATTCTTTTGCCCTACCCAGGTACGTGGGGATTTTCTTGCCTTTTGGGAGGTCTGAGGTCTTCTGCCAGCATTCAGTAGGTGTTCTGTAGGAGTTGTTCCACATGTAGATGTATTTCTGATGTAACTGTGGGGAGGAAGGTGATCTCCACGTCTTACTCTTCTGCCATCCTGAAGCTGCCCTCTCTAACATTATTTGTATCAATTCATTGAATCTGAAATAGACTCAAATTCCTTCCATTTCCAATATGAGCTGCTTTTCCTAATGTTTCTAAATCTTTCAGGTAAACAACCTAATCTCATAGTAAGAACGTTATGCAGTTGATGGTAAATTCAATAGACCCTTCACGATTAGCACTGTCTGATTCTATAAAGAAGGTAAACGTAAATCTAATCATTTGAAGTTAAACATCAATAAAATGATATTTAAATATGATTAGTCAAAGTACACAATTCATCTGTTAAAGATGACTAAATTAATAAAGGATACAGGTATAATATGAAATAATTAGGCTGAATCTTCCCAGTATAGACCTCATTAATTAAATACACAGAGAAGATATTAATCCATTAATTCAATCATATATCTAAATTTATTAACATGAAATATATAAGGCTATGAAAAATGCTTTATGAAATATTTGAACAGGAGGCGAGTCTGTGCAACTGTATGTTTTATCTTTGAGCAACTGAGGGAAGAAAACATTTAATGACAGAGAGAGAATACTTTTTCAAATAGAACATGTATATCTCCTCCCAGCCTTACATTCAGTTCAGAAGTATCTTCTGACATCCCTCCAATATTAGGCTATTAATTCAAATGCCACAGCAAAAAATGTGTAAATTTAAAATTAAATCTCCAAGTCAAATTTATTCCCTAGTTATCCATGCACTGTTCTTCATGCATTTGTTTGTGTTTGGTACTTAAATTGTGATTGGTCTCTCTTTTCCCAACTCACACATCAGTTACATTGTCATTAAAGAAGATATCTTAGAATGAAATAATGTTATTTGTACCAACATAGATGGAATTAGAGATTATCATACTAAGTGAAGTAAGTCAGACAGAGAAAGACAAATATATGATATAGCTCATTTGTGGAATCTAAAAAAATGATACAAATGAACTTATTTACAAAACAGAAACAGACTCATAGACATAGAAAATAATCTTATGGTTACCAAAGGGAAAGGCAGAGAGAGATAAATTGGGGATTTGGGATTAACAGATAACACACTGCTATATATAAAATAAAGAACAAGGACCTACTGTATAGCACAGGGGACTATAGTCAACATCTTTTAATAACCTATGATGGAAAATCATCTGAAAAAGAATATATATATATATATATATGTAAATATACATGCATATATATATCTGAATCACTTTGCTGTACATCAGAAACTAACACAGCATTGTAAATCAACTATATTTCAATAAAAAAGAAGATATTCAGATGAATAAAGTAAAAGAAAAATATTTAGAAATCCTGTTTACAGTTTATGGATTACAGCTAAATGCAAAAATAAGGGTGGGGATGATCTTGGGTTGCCTTGGCCTGCAGTGGCTTGAAGCAGGTTTTCGGCTCCTGGCCAGTGATTGAGGTTGGGTCATGGCAGTGAGTGAGAGCACTGAATCCTAGCCACTAGACCAGTGGTCAGTGACAAGGCCCTCGCACTACGGCTTTGCAGAAAAAGAATTCCCACAAAGATGGAAAGTAGTGAAAAAAGTAAAGTATTTATTAAGAAAAAAAAAAAAAGAGTATGTGTGGATAGACACATGGGTGGGCTCAGAGAGAGAGTTGTACCATCCTGGCAGTTTAAATCACTTTTATGGGGCATTTCTTCCATGTTTCCTTTGACCGATCATTTTGATTTACCTGGTTCAAAGTCCATATTTGGTATAGCTCAGGATTTTCCCATGTGTGCACGCAAATCTCTTAGCCAAGGTGGATTCTACTGAAGAGGCCTATGGGTAAGTGAGCATCAGTTGGCCTCACTCCCCTTTTGACCTCCAAGGAGTCTTTCTGCACATGTGTAGTTGGGGAGGTCTCCTGACTTCAAGAATGAGGAATATATGGTTGCTTGTCTTCTATCTGGGCAGGGCCCAGCCTCCTCTCTCAATTGTCCTCTTATTCCCATCTTGGAGTATCAGTCCACAAGGAACAAACTCAAACCATTTTCCCTGGGGGCACATCTGCCTCCTGCCTTAGGGGGGACAAGAACGAGAGACAAGATGCAGTTAACAACTCAGTAAATATAAAAGGTATACAGATGTACAATATACATAACAGTTAAGACATTTTCACAAAGGTTTTAACACATCAGACACCTGTCACCTCTATGTGCCATTGTCAGTGGAGTGCGGCCTTTGTCCTCATGATCAGAGGTGGGCTTTTTATAGCAGTAATATTTACCATACTGGATAGTGGTTTCAATCTTAAGCAAGATTATAAAACAGTTAATCAAAGGGATGATTTGCAGGTCACCGTTAGCATTGGCAATCACCATGCAAGATGTAAAATGGAAAAAGTGGTAAAAATCAAAGATATTAAAAATGACATGTTTGTAGATCAAGATCTAGAAAGATATTTATTGTATTCCAGGAACTAAAAAAAAATGTCAATCTAGCCCAGAAAATAAGTGAATTATTGATATCAGATGTGTGAGAGAGAAGGGACTGACTTACAGGACAAAATAATGATTCTGTACATTATCTTAAGTACAATGAAAAGCTGAAAAAACTTTTCAGAAAAGAAATGGTAAAATTAGTTCTGAGTTTTTACAAAAACCTTACTTGTCATAGTATGATGAAACTATTAAAACAAATACATTTCTAAAGCAGGAGATCCATTAGAAAGATATTATAGTAGTCCATCTTGTCTACTAAAAAATTATGCACAACCTAAACGTTGAGAGTTATGTTCTATTTGGCGGAAAATTTTAGGACTCCAAGCCCAGGAGGCAGCACCTCTAGTAAGGAGGCAAAGTGGGGAGCCAGGATATATAGGAGTTTTGCAACAAAGTGCAGGTAGTCTGAAAGTCAAAAGATTATTGTTAATGAAAGAAAATCAGATACCACAAGTTAAGGAATTTAGTGCTTTTCTATGTATGGAGAGATGCAAGAGTCTGGGCTCACTAAACTCGTTCCTTTGATATGCACCTCAGCTATCTGGGGCCAGTATCCTGTATTTTCCTATCCTGAGTTTCCTCAGTGCTCACTGTGAGGAGTGGCTGCAGTCTGGTGGCTGCTAGATGGAAGGTATTCTATTCTTTTCTGAGTTCCCTCAGGGCTCACCAGCTCACCTTTGTGGTGGCTGCAATTGCTGACTGTGACATCCTTTGTTTACTGACATAGCAGTCAATATTCCATTTATCAATATAAATAATGCAAGTAGTAATGGCAATGTTGGCATTAAGTTGTCAGATTCAAAAGAGATTCCAGCAGTACAATCACAGGTCTTAGTAACTGGATGCATTTCAATGTGAGGGAGGGGATGTCAATCACTTTTCTCAGCTTTAGCAACGGTCTCTCTCCACTGTAACTCTTGACATCACCCTTATTGATTTTAATACCTGAATGAGAAACATATTCAAACACCTAAATCCTGAGTAGCTTGACCTTGTTTCCAATGAACTTCTCTTGATTTTAGCAAATAATTTAGCAAATAATTTTAGCAAATAATTCTCTGCACCTAATACTTTGACATTCACATCATACTAATCAAAATGTAATTACTTAGTTCCAGAATCCTACTCTATGAAGGCCACCTTTCATAGTTATCCTCCTGATAAAGAGTTCTGGTTTATTTACATGCATAGTTATCTTTATACATTAACTTCTTCCGTCTTCCATTTTTCGTACTTTGTCTATCTGGTTCACCATCTCAATAATTCTTTAATCAATATTTAAAACTCACATGGGGATTCTGTTCATTCCTTGCCCTCTCCTGGCATTCTGGTTGCACTCAACTATTGTTTTATCCATATTGTGCTTGAGCTTTGGTGTTTCCCTGGGTCTTTATGAGTTTGTTACCACTTCAGACTTGGTTTCCTATGTTAAGTAGGCATTAATATTGTCCAGGAAACATTTCATCTTTTAAAGTTATCTTTTTCATTACCTCCAACGTTTATTCCAGAATGTCTCCACCTTCTTAAAGTCTCCTACCCATATGTCCTTCAAACATATGAGCAGAAAACTTCACAAAAGAAATAGAAGGTGTGAAATTGAAACTGGTGACTTCCAGTTTCCAATCCATCATGCAAAGAGATAACATACTAAAAAACTGAGAAATAAAGACAACAAATGAAAAGGTGAACAAACTAACAAATCTAAATTTCCTCTTAGATCCATAAAGGAAGTGAGATTATAAGGTAAACTGCTGCACCCAAATTAGAAACACACACAGGGAGTTACAGATAATCACAACTTATGGCAGAAACCCAAGAGAAGAAACCTCTGAAGGAACTAGTTCTGGGGTAGAAAAATACAAACCATAATAGTCAAATTGCTAGAAGGTCAATGTGGACAAATCTGATAGTTAAAAATTCCCAGGTGGTGGAGCGGAGCCATACAGGGCCCTCAGATCTTTGTGAGCTTTACTTTCAGGGTCTTTACTAGGTTGTCATGTTGAAAAGCAGAGAAAAATTCCCTAGTGCTTCTGGCAGGCAAAGGGGAAAAGAAACCATTTTGAAATATGCCAGAGTGTTCTATTCTTCATAACATGCTTGCCCACAAAAAAAATTATTTTAATGGAGTCTAACCTACTGGTTCTTTCTTAGAGTCTAATAAACCTGGGGCGAGATAAATACCCAACTCTGTCCTCACCACAGACAATTATTCCACTGATAATAGAAGGGAAATTGAAAAGTATTCTTGAAGTTCACAACTCAGGGCACAGGCTCAAAGAAACCCCAAAATTGAGACCTAATCATAGGACTGTAGAATGCTTCTTGTTCCCCCACACCTAACCAAGTTACCACAATACCAATACAAATAAAATGTCTATATACTAGATTTCCTTTGAAACAGTACCTCATGTTTGGTTTACAACAACAAAAAAAGATGTACTAAAAAACACTGATGAGACAGATCAAGCATCAGAACCAGAGTCAGAAATGGCAGAAACGTTGGAACCATCAGAAAAGGAGTTTAAAACAACCATAATTAATATGCTAAGTGCTGTAATGGATAAAACAAACCAGAAAAATCAAATTGGCAATGTAAGCAGAGAGATGGAAATCCTAAGAAAACTCAAAAACAAATGCTAGCTAATCAAACACACTAAAATATAAATGAAGAATGACTTCATTAATGTACTGGACTTGGCTAGGGAAAGACTCTCTGATTATATATATGTATATACATATACACACACAATAAATGGAAAATCAAAGAAGAAAGAATAGAGAAAAAAAGAGCAGAATATTCATGAAATATGGGACAACTACCAAAAAGTGTTACATATGTGTAATGGGACTACAAGAAGGAGAAGAGAGAGAGAGAAAGAAACAGAAAAAAATGTACATAATGATAATGTCTGAGATTTTCCCCAAATTAACGTCAAACACAAAACCACAGGTTCAGGAATCTCATAAAATACCAAGAGGATAAATGCCAAAAACAAATAAACAAACAAAACCCCCAAAACATATCACTTTTTAACTACAGAAAATCAAAGATTTTAAAAAATCTTGAAGCTAGGAAAAAAAAAAAGAAAACAGACAAAATCTTTACTTCTACAAGAGTAAGATAAGAATTACATCTGACTTTTGAGAAACCAAGTAAGCAAGAAGAGAATGGAAAGAAATATCTACAGTATTGAGAGAAAAACCACCAACCTAGAATTCTTTACCCTATGAAATTATCCTTCAGAAGTGAAGGAGAAATAAAGGCTTTATCACAAAAACAAAATTTGAGGAAATTTGTTTCCAGTTGGTCTGCCTTGCAAGAAATGTTAAAAGAAGTTCTTCAGAAAGAGGGAAAATGATGTGTAAGAAACCCAGATATCCATAAGAAACAAGAAAAGTACTGGAGAAGAAATAAGTGAAGGTAAAATAAAAACATTATTTTTCTTATTCTTAATTAATCTAACAGATAAATTTTGTTCATAATAACAACAAATATTTATGCATACTTACATATACATGTGTGTATACCTATATACACTTATGTATAATTGAAAGGAGTGACAGCAATAGTACAAGGGACAGGAGGAGGGAATTCTTTTTTTTATTATCAGGTACTTGCACTAACTGTGAAGCAGTGTAGTGTTTTTTGAAAATGGACTTGAATTAGTTGTAAATGTGTATTTCTCATTCTAGGGCAACAATTCGAAAAAAAAAAGAAATAATAATTGATATACTAAGAAAGAAGAGAAAAACGGAATCATAAAAAGACTCAATTAAAAACATAAAAGACAGGAAAAGAGTGGAGGACAAAAAGAAGAACAAAAAACAAGGGTGAGAAATAGCAAACAGTAACAAATATGGTATCTATTAATCTAATTACATCAGTAATCAATTTAGATGTCAATGGTCTTAATGCACTAATTTAACACAAAGATTGTTAGAGTAAGAACAAAAAACAACACCCATCTAAATGTCGTCTAAACAAAACCAATTTAAATATAAAACCACATATAAATTGAAAGTAAATGCATGGATAATTATATACCATGCTAGTAATAATAATAAAAAAAAAGAAAGAAAAACCAGAATAGGAATATTGATTTCAAATAAAGCAAAATTCAGAGTTAAAATGTTATCAGAGATAGAGGATATTGCATAATGAAAAAGGGATTTATTATCCAAGAAGATATAACAATCCTTATACACCTAACAATACAGCATTAAAATACATGAGGAAAAAAAAACTAATAGAACTGCAGAGAAAGGGATGAATCCACTATCTAAGTTGGAGATGTAAATATCTTTCTATCACAAGTGGACAGATCTAGGAGGCAGAAAGCCAGTAAGGACATAGTTGAACTCAATAACATCATCTACGAACTGGATATTATTGACATCTATAAAGTACTTCATTCAACAACAGAAAAATAATAATTCTTCTCAAGCTCACGTAGAACATTCACCAAATTTGGCCAAATTCTGGGTCATCAGAAACACCTCAGTAAATTTAAAAGAAAAGAAATCATATGATGTCTTCTGCTATCAGTCCAAAAATAAATTAAACTAGAAATCATTAATAGAAATATAGCTGAAAAATCCCAAAATACCTGGAGATTAAATAATACATTTCAAAACAACACATGGGATAAAGAAGAAATAGTAAAACAAATTGAAATATTTTGAACAAAACAAAAATGAAAATACAATTGATCAAAATTTGGGGATGCAGCAAATAAAGTCTTAGAGGGAAATTTACATAATTGAATGCATATATTAGAAAAGAAGAAAAAGTCTAAAACCAATAATCTAAGATTCCACTTTAGGAAACAAGAAAAAGAAGAGCAAATTAAATTCCAAAGTAAGGAGAAAAAAGGAAACAATAAATATATGAGCCAAAATCAGTTAAAGATAAAAAAATCAACAAAACAAAGTGTATTCTTAGAAATGATCCATAAAATTGATAATACTTTAGCCATGCTAACTAAGAAAATAATGGAGAAGCTACAAATTACTAATGTGAGAAATTAAGAGGGGACATCATTATAGATCCCATGGACACTAAAATTAAAATAAAGGAATAATATGAAATATTCTATGTCCACAAATTTGATAACTTAAAGTGAACCAATGCCTTGAAAACCACAATGAAAAATTCACAAAAGAAGGAATAGGCAATTTGAATAGAGATATAGCTACTAACATATAAAATCAGTAATAAATAACCTTCTAAAACAGAAAGCACCAGGTGCCGAAGAAATTATACCAGTTCTCCACAATCACTTTCAGAATACAGAAACAGAGGGAATAATTACTCATTCATTCTAGGAAGCCAGCATTACCTTAATTATAAGCCTGACAAAACACTACAAGAACAAAAATATATATCTCACATGAACATAGGTGAAATGAATCCTCAAAAAAATTAGCAAATCAAATCCAACAATGTATAAATCCAACAATGTATAAAAAGAAATATACACCATGACCAAGTAGGATTTCTCCCATGTATGCAGGGTAATTTTGACATAGAATGTCAATGAATTTAATCCATCACATAAGGAGGCTAAAGAAGAACAATTACATGATTATATCAATACATGCATAAACTTTGATAAAATTCAACACACATTCATGATAAAAAATATCCCAGCAAACTAAGAATACAGTTGGAATTTCTTTAACTTGAAGAAAACATCTGGCAAAAACGTCTATTGATATAAAAAAATCTGTAGCTGACATCATACTTAAATCATGAGAAAATCAAAGCATTCCCACTAAGACCAGAAACAAGGAAAAATATCCCCTTTCACCACTTCTTTTCAACGTCATACTGGAAGTCCTATCTAATGCAATAAGACATGATAAGAAAATATATACAGACTAGGAGGAAATAAAACTGTTTTGTTCTTAGATTACATAATTGTCTATGTCAGAAATCCAAAAGAATAAATGACAACAAGAATAAAAAAAGCTTCAGGAACTAATATGTAATTACTGCAACGTTGCAGGATACAACAGTAACATACAAAATTCAATTATGGTTCAACACCAAGGCACAATTCATGAAAGAAATAATAAGCTGGACTTTATTAAAATGAACATTTCTGTTGTGTAAGTGACATTCAAGAGAATGAGAAGAAACCACACAACAGGAGAAAATATTTTGAAAACACATGTATGATAAAGGAGTGTTACACAAAATAAAAAATAAACTCAGAATTTAACAATAAGAACACAAATAGCCCAAATAAAAAGTGTGCTTCATCCTGCATCAGGACCTGCTTCCATTTTCTCTCTTCCATTCCCATTAACATGCTGGGTGAGACTTCCCAGATATGAAATGAGACTTTATTAGAAAAGGCATCATATACTGATTGGTACCTGTATGGATTTTAGTACTTCCTGTTAAAACCTACACACTAGTGTTACTTGTATTTATTTTTATTACTGTATTTATTATTTATTACTTGTATTTATTATAACAGTTCTCATTATAAAATAAATACTTGAATTGTTTTAAACTTTAAGCTCCATAAGCACAATATCCAACAATGTTTTAAACTGTACCCCTGATCATATTTTATTATTCATAAATATTTCTGAAATAAATGAGGGACAATTACTGTTTCAGCTATAAACATCAAAAGAAATGGTGGTGTTACATTTGATGGGAAGTAAATTTGGGGGGAGTAAAAAATCATAACAAGATTTTTTTAATAGCATTGTATGTAATTTAGAAAAACAAGTAGGAGGTGGCTAGTGTTTTGGAAAATATTGATCAGAAAATAAATCTATACTGGAAGGAGGAAATATATATTTAAAGAATGGATATAAAGTCAGTCAGTAAACTCAGAAAAAAAATTAAGTGGAAAGATACAGAAAAAAAGTCCATAACTGGCTAACAAAATTGATATGAATGATAACAGTTAATTTATTGTTTTATACTGAATAACCTGAAAGCAAGACAGGTAAGAACCAGTAGGAAATCTGCCATGTAGCAAAACAGTCTGGCTTAGCAAGTGCTGCTCCAAGGTGTCTTGCTTACAGAGATTTCTTATTTAATAACATTATATTAAGAAAAAGCAAAGACAAAATTTGTAGTAAGTAAAAGTAAAGTTAGTCTTTCTATCTTTGAGGAAGATATCATCAAGTTTGGGTCCAATATAATGGAAAATAAATGACATTGAAAGGATATAGTCTTGGGTTAGAAATTAAGATGAATAAAGATAAGCCTACAATCTAGGGACATCTTAGGGATACCCACTTGCTAGTGACTACTATATTGGACAACAGAGATTATATAACGTTCTATTACCTCAAAGTATTCTATTGCATATCGGTTTTGTAGACCGGTGGTTCTCAAAGTGTGGCTTTGGTCAGCAGTATCAGCATTTCCTGCAAACTCATTTAAAAGCAAATTCCCATCCCTAATCAGAAATTTAGGGTTGGAAGAAGAGGCAATCTGTTATAACAAGCCCTCAAGGTAATTGTCATGCATACTAAAGTTTTAGAACCACTGTATTAGATCTTTTCTCTCTTTCTCTTTCCCTCCTGCTCTTCTCTCTCTCTCTTACACACACACCCCACACCATACCCTCTACATAACCCACGGCTCTTGTAAATTACCCAAATATATGTGTCTCCATATCACCACATCTGTTCTACTGAGAAGGCACTATTGCACCAAAGCAGAACCCAGGATTGGAAAATTACGGAGTCCATCCTGTTAATCTGGTAGTTTTGTGATTTGATTTAGTGTTAAATTTCACGTTGCTGCCCTGATGTGTCTTTTTATATGTTGTTGCCACACAAAAAGGTCAAGTGATCTCATAGTGTTAGGTATGCATAAGCTGAAGCCTGCCTCACTGGGTAAGATATATGTCTTAAGTCACATTTCTTAGAAGCATAAGATGAGACAGCGGTTCTTTTGTGGGTGGTTTGTTGAGGAAGAACTTTTTGATGAAGCCTGTTTGAGAGTAAAGGAATCGAAATAGGACAAGGGAGAAAGCAAGCAAAGAACTGTGTTCAGGTGAAATTGAGGCTCAAGTCTGATCCCACAAGAAGCTCTGAATCATTAATGGCAATAGTGAACCACCAGCTTGAAGCAGCAGGGCCAGAATACTGTAAGCCCCCCATGTACAAACCTTCAAGTTGCAAACTTTCAAAGATGCAAGCATGTGATCCATCAATATCAGGCGTGAGTGAAATTTCAGCTTGCCCTCTGTCTCCTGTTGCTGACGATCCTTCAGCTCTACCATCTCCCACCTCCTTTCGCTCCTCCAGTCAGTAACTCTTCTTGCCTGTTCACTCGATATCAGCCCCTGTATGCAAGCTGTGGTACTGTAGTACTGTACTTTTCAAGGTACTGTACTGTGAGCTTAAAAGTGTTTTCTGTATTTTTTGTGTTTGTTTTATTAATGTATTAATTTTTGTGAAAAAGTATTATAAACCTATTACAGTAGAGTACTATATAGCTGATTGTGTTAGTTGGGTTACCTAGGCTAACTTTCTTGGACTTAGATGAACGTGCTCTCAGAACTCAATGATATGTAGGGACTTACTGTATTATACATTTTATGAGTCTGTCATTGGCTGTGGGTTACCCGCAAAGATGAGGACATTACCTTCCAAGCATTTCTGGATAATTTGGCTTGTGCAGGCTGAGGGTAATTCTCAGGAGAGGGGTATAGCTCACAGCAGTTAAGGAATGTGTGTTCCTGGGTGGTAGACTGGTTCTGGACAGAGCACCAGCAGTGTCTACTACAGATTCCAACATTGCAGAAAGGTGGTTGGAGAGAATGGTCAGAGTTCAATGCTATTAGTGTTGATTCCATTGGAAATCCCCCCATGCTAGGTTTTATCCTTATGCTAGATTTTATCTTCTTTGTGCCTTGCAAGGTGGCAATTAGAAGTAATAATGTACTAGAGTAACAGATCTGCAATGAATATTTGGGGAGAATTAAGCCATTCTATTCTTCTGAATAAGTCATTGGAAACAATTGGTCAACCTTCCTTATTTTGTACTTGATGAAAATGAGGCTTAGAAAGGAAAGTGACAAATACATATATAAGATTAGGGATTTAGAGAGGCACTATATATGCACCAAGATCAAAGTGATGTCATTTTCCAGTATTAAACTACTCAATCAAACTAAAATAAGGAGCTACTGAAGATGAAAAAAAAAAAGAAAAAGAAAAAAGGACCTCTTTCAGTTAAAGTATGTGATCTTGATAGCAGCATTCCGGAAGCAGTCTTTCTTACTTGTTCCACTAGTGAGTCTAAAGAAAAGAATCTAATTTGACTATGAGTGCAGACTCTTTCTACTTCTCAGTTCTTACTAAAGCTGCAACAGCTAAATCCATCTACTTATGAGGCTGGCCTTAAGGAGCCATGTGGGGAGTAGTGAGGGAAGTAATTTGTCACCTACTACATCAAGTCACCATGGAATATTGACTCCCTCATTATCACTCCACGCTAGTCATCCTGGTGCCTAAATGAACACATTTATCATAGAGCCCTGTAGGGAAAGCAACATTTTTGCTGTGGAATTTTGAAATTTCTTAGATCCTTTACACTTAAAACCATCTACAGATGTTAATATATTTCCCAATTTCCTAAAGGTTCAAACTGCTGTGAAAGAGTGCTTTCGCTGGGAAGTATGCATTTTTGTGAACAAAAATAAAATGTTATGTTTGATAAGCCAAACAGAGAATCTTGGTGAAGTTGTAAGAGCAGGTAAGCAAAAGGGCCTAGAAACTTAATCTTGTTCATTCTCTCCCCTCCATTTGCTCTGGTTATTTTATTTAATTTTGTATACCATTTTAACTATTTTTTAACAGTAAGGAAAAACATAAATATAAGTTAATATAGTTATTGGTGAAGAGATTTATTTGTTCTCCTTATCTGATGATTGCTGTTGTAGATAATGATAAAATTTAGAAGAAAATTTTCAATTATTCAGAAGGTGGTAAAATGAGCTGTTATTCTGTTTGCCTGAATAAAGTGGATATTGGCTTTCTTCGGTTTATAACTTCTTTGAGAGGACAGATAGATGAATTTATAAGACAGAAGAACTGGAAACATGAAGTTTTTGATAGATTTGCAGCCATTCAGGACTATCCACTGCCTCTGAAACTTTACAACTTTCAAGCCCACTTATGAAAGTTTCCAAATATGTAAGGGTTGAGTCCAGTTACAGAGTAAACTCAGATATTGATAAACATGATAATGTGGCAGTTGGGAAAAGAGGCTTAGGTCCAGTATAAACCCTTTGAAGCTAGTTGTGAAACACAGGCAAATATTCCTGTTTCCAAGGGCATGATTTGTTTCCTTATATAACAAATAACCAGATACTGCTCACTCCTTTAACTTACCACCAGTTTAAACTCATTTTGGTTAGTATAACTTTGATTACTTATTTATTTAGTCATAAAAAGACAGCAGAATAACCTATATTCTGTCATCAACAGTGAGCTGACAAAAGTGAAATAGTCCAAATGCTCTGTGAAACATGGTAAAAAGTTGAAATTCAGGGGTATGTTCCCAGGCAGGTGAATTTCTGTGGCAGGATGTTGTTTGTGTATAGATAATTCAGCAAGCATATAAACATTTCTGTGATTGACAGATGAGGAGTAGAGGAATGGAAAAGGGACTGAAGAAGTTACAGAAATTCATTTCCTCTCCTAACCTTCTCTTCCTCCCTCTAGCAGTCCTTATGGGAGACTATGGAGAAATGCATTCAATCTAAAGGACTCACATGTTATATTTGTATGTATTATAATGTAAGCATTACAATGAGCACACTAGGCAAGAGCATTGCTATTGCTCTCTACTTGTTTGAAGTCTATCTAGAGCAGTAAGAGGATACATAAATAAATAGAGGAAACAGGTGGAGGACTGTGTAAATGGTGGAAATAAGTAGCACATAGATTTAACTGGTAGAAAAAGGCTCTACCCTTACAGGTTTACACTAGACATACCAATCCTACTCCTTTGCATTACAGAGAGATACTAGCTGTGAAAAATGCTCACCTGGTCTTTTGATCTATTCTAGACTAGATTAAAAAATATGTGTCAGATATCATGCTAGACTTGAACAGCTGAATTGTCAATCAGTGTTAAAAGACAGGCTTTTAAAATACTATAATGGTGTTACGGACTTAATAATTGTGTCCTTCTCCCCTCTTCCCAATTCATTATGTTCAAGCCTTAATGTCCAATGTAATAATATTTGGAGGTGGAGCCTTTGGGAGGTAATTAGAGTTAAATTAGTTCATTAGGGTGGGATCCTCACGATGAGACTAATACCCTTGTAAGAAGAGAAAGAGACAGGAGAGAGCACTTTGTCTACAGGAACAGGCAAAAAGGAAAGGCCATATGAGCACACAGCAAGAAGGCCACAATCTACGAGCCAGGAAACTGGCTCACACCAAACACTGAATCTGCCTGCAACTTGAGGGTAACCTCTCAGCCTCCAGAACCGTAAGAAAAAGTGTTTGTTGTTTAAACATCCCAGTCTATGGTATTTTGTTTTAGCCACCCAAACTGACTGAAAACAAATAGATATTGGGAAAGAGAAATAATTGGCATGGAGCTTTGGATTTGTTCCACTACCTCCGCATCATCCTAGACTTTAAAACTCTATTCCTCCTTGATGTTTAATATGGACCCATATAAAGAAAATTTTGTGCCAGTGATATTGTGTAAGGAAACGGTGAGGTAGCATTAAGGCAAACTTTGAAGCATATGTGGAATTACAATTAAAATGGAAAGATAGGACTTCCCTGGTGGTGCAGTGGTTAAGAATCTGCCTGCCAATGAGGGTACACGGGTTCGAGCCCTGGTCTGCGGAGATCCCACATGCCACGGAGCAATTAAGCCCATGTGCCACAACTACTAAGCCTGCAGTCTAGAGCCCACATGCCACAACTACTGAAGTCTGCATGCCTAGAGCCCATGTTCCACAACAAGAGAAGCCACTGCTATAAGCCCACACACCGCAATGAAGAGTAACCCTTGCTCGCGGCAACTAGAGAAAGCCCGCACACAACGAAGACCCAACACAGCCAAAAATAAATAATAAATAAATAAATGAGTAAATAAATAAGTAAATAAAAAGCAGAAAGATAGAAAGGTAATTAAAATAATGTACATTAAAAAATTGGGTTCTGAATATTTATACATGGGAATTAATGTATTCATTGTGAATATTGAGTACATTTAAAATATAAAGAAATAATAAAAACTCTCATTCTGGATGGTGATTACCATTTTCTTTTTGAGTGGAAAGAAGATAGAATTTGATTACCATTTTTTATCTAAACTCTTTCTTTATAATTGTTTTAAAGGTAAAACAATTCACAGAAATAAAAATAGTTGTTATTAGGTAATAAAATACAAGGTGTATTTTAGTCTTCTATTTATATTCTTTCATGTTAAAAAAAATCTAAAATGTGTCTATATTTCTTCTCATATTTCTATAATTAGAAATGAACAAATCACTTAATCAGGCTTTTAGGCTGCTCACATATCTGGATTTTCTGCTTTCAGGATCACTTATCCTGTTCCTCAAAGTAATATTAGGTTTGAATAGTTCTTTGATATCTGCAACTTGTCTCATTGGTTCCTTGGAGATAGAGACTATGACCATACCTTACTTAACCTTGCTTGTATTTTCAGTGGTTAATTTTCAATAATTGATGAATAAAGGAATGAATAATTACAAACACTTATGTTTTTATTTTTCCAGTCTAAAACCCAGCATTTGTTTCTTGTTGCCCACAGGCTGTAAAGTCCATCTCTTCCAAACAGCCTGGACTTCCTTGCTAGATTTCCACTCCATGGTTAAAACTAAATTTTACTCAGATTGTGGTGATTAGTTAATGCTCTGGTATGTTTGTATTTTACTGCTTTGGGGAACATCCTATGTGAGAGTAATGCTAGTGTGTCTCAATAGAGTATTATGGAATGCTCTCAAAATACCAATTAGTAGAAACAAAAATCTCATCTCAATACAGAGACTCTAAATATAGTCCCCCAAAGAAAATTTCTTTCCAGGTGAAGAAAATTGTTACATATATATTTCCAACTGTTCCCAGTCAGTACGACTTAAGAGGAAGTATAGAAATTTTTAGCTAAAGCATGTATCCTGAAGATGCAGAGAAGTTAAAATCTAACAATAGTGCAGGGATTTATATGTGGTCTTTCTGTCTTTCACCATGAACAAAACTGGCTGTTTTCCTTCCAAAAGTGTTCAAGACACTGGTCAGGAAATCTCAACAAGCAGCCTCTAATCTCTTAGTGGAAACTCAATATTCACATCCAGTCCTGTCTGAGACAGATATCCTCAACCACAGTGTAAGTAGCAGCCCAAATCTGACAGCCACATATTTCCATAATTTGTTCAAAAAAGGCAATTTAAAGTTGATTTCCAACTTTGTAAGAATATTAAACCCCACTGAATATCATTTTTTCTTTCTTTTACTTCTTCATATGTCTGTCTGTAAAAGAGGTAAACAGCAGGATTCAATCGCTCAATACTGAAACAATAGGTGTGTACAAGTTGGTATGGGCCAGGAAAAGTAGTCAAGATTACTTATCGTACATATTAATTTCCTTCTTTTATGCTTTTCTCAACCTCAGGCTTCCTTGTTTTTTCCTAAAAATTATCCACTGTTTTTCAGTGTCTGCCTAATGAAACCACCTAACTCTGTGTCCTACCCTTCCTAAAACTAGTCTTTCCAAAATTATCATGTTTTAAATTAAGGCTTAACTATTTATTTAGAGAACAGTATTGATATAATCAATACTAAACTGCTAACATCTCTACAATTAATCTGTGACCTGTTTGAAGAACATCAAAATTTCTAAAGAAAAAAACTTTGCATTATATACAAAGATCCATTAAAAAGTTTGGCATTTTCACACAGCAATACCATTCTACAAATCTGTTAAAAGAATATTTATATAGTTAAAAACTCATGCAAATACGTATAAATATGTAATTCAGTACTGTTTATAATGTTTATATAAGAAATATAATTGCCCAGGAATAGCTAAATATGTTTCAGGACAATGGGACCATGTGCAATTATGAAAAATTATGTAGAATTATGCAGCTATTAATAATTATGTTTATTAATACTTCATGCATACATCAAAATTCACATTTCATCCTTAGGATGTTAAAATTTATTAATTAATAAAGCTATTATAAATATAAACCTTCATATATATGATTATATAAAATTTAGAAAATTTATAATTTCCTAAGTAGTAATGTATTCTGTGAGAGTATGGATTATTTTTTGTACTGATACCAAACTCACTTTTCAACTTTTCTATGAGGAAAATGTATATTTTCATTATATCTTTTTTTTTAAAAATTTATTTATTTATGGCGGTGTTGGGTCTTCGTTTCTGTGCGAGGGCTTTATCTAGTTGTGGTGAGCAGGGGCCACTCTTCATCGCGGTGCATGGGCCTCTCACTGTCGCGGCCTCTCTTGTTGTGGAGCACAGGCTCCAGACGCGCAGGCTCAGTAGTTGTGGCTCACGGGCCCAGCTGCTCCGCGGCATGTGGGATCTTCCTGGACCAGGGCTCGAACCCGTGTCCCCTGCATTGGCAGGCGGATTCTCAACCACTGCGCCATCAGGGAAGCCCTATTTTCATTATATCTTAGGATAGAACTTCATTTTGCAAAACAGGAGTATATATTATAATAAAAAGTGTGTACAGTGTAGAAAATGATACACATACATATAAATATCCATAAGATTTTAGCAGATATGCTTCTGTATATTTTATACATAGATGCAAATGTAACTAACAAAATTAGAACATAGTGAATGCTATTTTATATTCAGCTTTATTAGCCTAGGTTTATTAAAATTTCCCACATATCATTAAAAATTATACTCCAAAGACTTAAGTACTTTACATAGTAAAGTTTGAACACCAATGGACTAGTAGGTTTCCAATAAACATTTGTTGATTAAAAAAAAAAATGTTTCTCAAGTTCCCAAGTGGTATTGATGAAGTAAAGGACATGTTAACTTTCAGGGCTCTTCTTTTCTGTTATGCTCTTAACACTAGGAAATATTAAATAATTTTGGTTTTAACTAGTCACGCCTGAAATTTCCTGCTTGTCTGGCCAAGTGTCACCACAGATAATATCATAAAAACAGCTACACTAACAAAAGGAACACATAGTAACATTTTGTTTTTAATTTGACAGATAAAATGCTAGTTACTTATGGTTTTAAGTTATATTTATTTCATTAGATGTAAATTTGGATTTTTTTCACTTGTGTTATTAACCCTCTATTTTTTATTTGGTGAATTTCCTTCTCATATCTCTTACTAATTTTATATTAGAATTTACAATTTTTATATTAATTTTTAAAGATTCTTTAGTGTGTGGAAACTAGTTTGGAGATATATATATATATATATATATATATATATATATATATATATATATACCCATAGTCATGCCTTTTACAGAATGTCTTAAATTTGGGATCATACAGTATGTGTCCTTTTTCAGATTGGCTATTTTTTTCACTTAGTAATATGCTTTTAAGTTTCCTCCATATTGTTTCATGGGTTTGATAACTCATTTCTTTTAAGTGCTGAAAATGTTCCATTGTCTGGATGAGCCACATTTTATTTACCCATTCCTCTACTGAAGAACTTCTTGGCTTCTTTCAAGTTTTGACAGTTATGAAGAAAATAGCTTAAACATCCATGTGTAGGTTTTGTGTGGACATAATTTTGCCACTCTTTTGGCCAAATACCTAGGAATGCTATTGCTGGATCATATGGTAAAAGTATGTTTAGTTTTGTAACAAACTGCCAGACTGTCTTCCAAAGTGGCTGTACAATTTTCTCTTCCCCCCCAGCAACAAATGAGATTTCCAATTGTTCCATATCCTTGCAGAATTTGCAGTTGTCAGTGTTATGGATTTTTGCTACTCTGGTAAGTATACAGTGGCATCTCATTGTTATTTAAATTTGCATTTCCCTGATACAGTATGTTGTGGAACATCTTCTCAATTGCTTTTTTGCCCTGCATATATCTTTCTTGGTAGGATGTCTGTTAAGGTCTTTGGTCCATTTTTTAATTGCTTTTTGTTGTTGTTTGTTTCCTTACTGTTGAGTTTTAAGGGTTCTTTGTACATGTTTGGTAACAGTCCTTTATTAGATATGCCTTTAACAAATATTTTCTCCCTATCTGAGGCTTGTCTTATTCTCTTTCACAGAATGTAAGTTTTAAATTTTAATGAATTCCAGTTTATCAATTATTTATTTCATGGATCATGCCTTTGTTGTTTTATCTAAAAAGTGATCATCATACCAAAGCTTATTTAGGTTTTCTCCTATGTTACCTTCAAAGAGTTTTATAGATTTATGTCTTATATGTCAGTCTGTGATCCATTTTGAGTTAAGTTTTGTGAAGGGTGTAAGATCTGAGTCTAGATTCTTTTTTATTTATTTTTTAATGTAGATGTCCAGTTGTTCCAGCACCATTTGTTTAAAAGACTATCTTTGCTCCATTTTATTACCTTTGCTCATTTGTCAAAGACCAGTTGACTTAAATATTTACTGGGTTTATTTCTGGGCCTCCTATTCTGTTCCATTCATCTGTCTATTCATTCATAAATACCACACTGTCTTGATTACTGCAGCACTATAGAATTCTTGAAGTAGGGTAGTGTCAGTTCTCCAACTTCGCTCTTCTCCTTCATCATTGTCAGGTTCTTTTGCCTCTCCATATAAACTCTATCAGTTTGTTGATATCAACAATATAACTTGCAGAATTTTGATTAGAATTATATTAAATCTATAGATCAGGTTGGGAAGAACTGACATCTTGACAATATTGATTTTTCCTATCCATGAACATGGAATATCTATCCATTTATTTAGTTTTTCTCTAATTTCATTTATCAGAGTTTTTCAGTTTTCATCACACAGATCTTGTACATGTTTTGCTGACTTATACCTAGGTATTACATATTTTTGTGTGCTAATATAAATGGTGTTGTGTATTTAATTTCACTTGTTTATTCATTGGATATAGGGGAGCCATTGACTTGTATATATTAACCTGGTATAAATATATTTTTAAAATTTGTCTTGAAATTTCTACTTTGATCTATGTCTTATTTAGAAGTATGATGTTTAGTCTCTATGTGTTTTAGTTGGGATTTTCCAGTTATCTTTCTATTATTTGATCTCTAGTTTAATTCCTTTGTAGTCTGAGAGCAGTTGTATGATATCTACCCTCTTATATTTGTTAGAGTGTTTTATGGTCCAGTGTGTGGTCTGTCGTGGTGAATGTCCCATGTGAGCTTGAAAAGAGTTGTGTATTTCACTGTTGTTGAGTGAAATACTTTACAGACATCAGTTGTATACAGTTGATAGTGTTATTTGGTTCAACTAGGTCTTTACTGACTTTCTGCCTCCTACATCTGCTCATTGGTGAAAGAGGAGTGTTGAAAGCTCTAACTTAAATAGTGGATTTATTTATTTCTCTTTGCTGTTCTAATAGTTTCTCTTCATGTATTTTGATGCTGTATTGTTAGATGCATAAGAATTGTTATGTCTTCTTGGAGAATAAACCCCTTTTTCAGTATGTAATACCACCTCTTTTCCCCAATAACATTTTGACCTATGGTTTCTACTTTATTCTGAAATTAAGATAGCTACTCTAGCTTTTCTCTTTTTCTGATTAGTGTTAACATGGTATATCTTTATTCATGTGTTTACTTGTAATTAATATGTGCCTTTATATTTAAATTGGGTTTGTTGTAGATGGGTCTTGTTTTTTGATCCAAGCTAACAATTTGCATCATTTAATTGGTCCATTTATACCACTGACATTCTGAGTGATTTTGTTGTAATTAGCATTGATTATATCTGTTCCTGTACTCTATTTTTGCCCTTACTTTTGCTACTATTTTTGACTTCCATTCTTTTTCTGCCTTTTGTGGGTTTAAAAGAGCATTAAATATGATTACATTTTTTCTCCTTAACATATCAGTTATACTTTTTGTTGTTATTGTTGTTGTTTTTCTTTTTGGACAGGAAGTAGGATTTATTGGTGAGTAAACACAGGGCAGTGCTGAAACTCTTATGAGTGCAAGTCTCACCATTTGTCCAGGGGTTATTGTTAGAAGTGTATTTTACCCCACAGCCACCTGGGATGAGCTGCTTTTCAGCCACCATGTCTTCAAAATCACCTGCATTAAACTTGATAAAGTCCTACTTCTTGGAGATGTAGAATTCTAGCAGCCAGCTAACTTGAACTTGTCCCTGAATAGGGCCTCAATCACATGCTTCTTGTTCTTCAGTTTGGTGCAGATGGACATTATGATTTGGCCAATGTGGACCTTGGCCTGTCTAGCTCAGGCTTTTAGAAGCCACCACTATATACCTGTCTGGAGCCTATGCCGGGGACAATATGAGGTCATACATGAATGTCTACTAGAATGGGCTGTCTCCGTGTCACTTTGGGCAACCCATATGAGCAACAGTTTACATACATTACCAAATAGGCTACTACTTGCAGCCATTAGACACCAGGACCCCCATGAGGTAAAAAGCATGGTCTGCTTAACTGGCTGCAGTTTTTCGTTGTTGTTTTTTTGTTTTTAAACTTTTTTTTTAGTGTTTGTCCTAGAGTTTGCAATATACATATTCAGCTAATCTAAGTCCACTTTCAAATAATTCTATACACATCTCAGGCAGTGTGAATACCTTATGATAACAAAATAATCCCAGTTTCTCCATCCTGTCCCTTGCCTCATTGCTGTCATTCATTTCACATATATTTACATAAGCATACATATATGTAATATATGTATAAAATATAAACATGTATAATCAAATACATTCTTGATATTATTATACTTAACAAAGTCTTGTATAATCAATTAATAATATGAAAAATAACTGTTTTTATTTTAACTTTACTTATTCAATCTTTGGTGCTATTCCTTTCTTTACACTGATCCAAGTTTCTGACCCATGTTATTTTCTTTCTCTCTAAAACACCTTTTATAACATTTCTTGCAGCTTAAATCTACTGGCAATAAATTCCCTCGATTTTGTTTGTCTGCAAAAGTTTTTATTTCTCCTGCAATTTTGAAGGAAAATTTCATAGGGTACAACATTGTACATTGGTGGGGTTTTTTTTCTTCTAATACTTTATTTCAGTACACTCTTCTTGTTCACAGTTTCTGAGGAAATGTCAAATGCAATTCTTGTATTTGTTCCTTTGTAGATAAGGTGTTTATTTTTCCCATCTGGTGTCTTTTGGTAATTTTTTTTTTTTTTTTTTGGCATTTATCATGTTTGATGTTCTATAAGATTCCTGGATCTGTGGTTTTGTGTTTGAACTTAGTTCGGGAAAATTCTCGGTCATTATCATTTCTCATATTTCTTCTGTTCTTTTCTTTCTTCTCCTTCTGATAGTCCCATTATGCATTTTGTACCTGTTCCACAGTCCTTGGATAGTCTGCTCTGTTTTTATCAGTCTCTGTTCTCTTTGCTTTCTGGTTTTCAAGGTTTTGTCATATAGCCTCTAGCTCAGAAATTCTTTCCTCAGCCATGTCCTGTGTACTAAGAAGCCCATCAAAGGCTTTCTCATAGTTGTTTTAAATTATCAGTCTGAAAATTCCAATATTCCTGCTGTGTCTGTTCTGATGTTTGCTCTATCCCTTCAAGTGTGTGTTTGTTTTTTTTTTTTTTTCTTTTTTGATTTGTTTGTTTGTTTTGTTATTTTACCTTTTGGTATACCTTGTAATTTTTTTTCCCTTGGAAGTAGGACATAATGTACTAGGTAAAGGGACTGCTGTAAATAGGCTTATAGTAATGTTGTGGTGAGGTGTGGTGGGAGGGAAGTGTTCTATAATCTTATAATTATGTCTCAGTCTTTTAGTAAGAGTATGCCTCTGGACTGTGAACTTCATAAGTATTTCTCAGTTCTTTTGTTTTTGTTTTTTGTCTTAGCTGAATTGAGATATTTCCTTTCTGCCAAGTTAATTAGGCTGTGCTAATATCCCAGCAGGTTAGGCTCTAGTTAATTAGTTTACCTGAGGGCAGGGCTTGCTAAAAAGAACCCAGAGCTTTTTGGTATTTCAAAATGGTTCCTTTCCCTTCTCCCTACCAGAAGCCAATGGGGATTTTTCTCAGATATTTAATCTGAGAACTTGGTTGAGCTTCTGGAGGTAAATCTCACAAAATTGTGGGGATCCCCTTATGACTGGGGTCCCTGAAGGATTTAACTATCACAGTTGCCCACACTGAGCCTTCAGCAATTCCTCAATTTTGGGTTTTCTAACCCTGGCACTGGTATCTGCAAAGGTTTCTGGGTTTTTTGGTCAAACTATTCCAGCTTTGTCCAGTGGGAGCTCTTTTAGTTGACACCTAAGTGTCCACTTATATATCCTACACCTCCATTTATGTATGAGCATGTGTGTGTGTGTGTGTGTGTGTGTGTGTGTGTGTGTGTGTCATACATTCTTATTAACTGACATTATAACACTCATCTTATATATTTCTGCCCTGGTCCTAGAATCTGGGATTCATCCAAGGAACTCTAGTTCCTTTTAATGAAGAATGGTATTAGAAACTAAGATCTGGGCATTAGGTGTGTTCTTATTTCATTTTCCTTTCTTTTCTCTCTTCCTTCCTTCCTTTCTTCCTTCATTCTTCCCTCCTTCCCTCCCTTCTTTTCTTCATTCATTCTTTCCTTCCTTCTTCCTCTTTCTTTAATCTCAGACTTCATTCTTGGATCATTTTCTTCATTTTCAAATACATTTTTCAGAAGTACCTTGAGATTGTTGGTGCTGTATTTTAACATATGTAGCTTTTTAAAATTTTAAATTATTTTGTCTTTTTCATCAGTCTTGAAAACTTATTTACGGATTTTTCTTATCTCATTGCACAATAATATTATATATAAAGTTTCCCTCAGTCTTTACAGTTATGTATTTCTAAATTGAACACCAAATGGAGTAATTTTATAGCTCACATTATTTTGCAGTGTATCTGAAAGATTTTATTTAAAGTTTTTTTCATATCATAGTATAAATCACATCGTGAAAGAAATAATTTCTCCATCATCCTGGGACTAAAAATCAAAGTACGTAGAAAGAAATAAACTTAGGAGAGCATCATATTCCTCCTCCTTCACAATTTAATGCCATAGACATAGATAATAATGACCATGATAATTTGAGAGGAACATATGTTGACTTATGAATTCTCTACCCAACCGTAAAGCCAGCTCAATGAGTTAGGATCCATGTTCTCCCCCTTCCTCTTCTCATCCACTATTTACTCCAACACTCTAATTGCTGTAGACTATATCTTTGTTAAAATGTTTTAAAATATTTAAGGACTTTAAAAAGACAAATCTCTACATTTGTTGGGCAGAGTTTTATGTATGACTGTGATTTAAATTGACTGACTTATTAACAGATAATGTTTTAAATTAGAAATGATATGTAGATTTATATATTATGTAATTCTGCTTCTTGGGTAAAAAAAAAGTAGAATTGGGGTGATTATAGAGGCAAGAAATCAGTTCAGATAAAATATGATGAACCCCTGAAAAGGGAAACTGAAGACTATTGTACCATATTTTAAATTTATATTCAAAAAGAATCATTAGAACTTATACCAGTGCAGGTAAATTGAGTGATATGATAAAGAAGGGAAAGCAGAGAAAAAGTCTAAACTAATCATTTGGCTGAATGTGTTGGATATAGTGCCATGTAGTGAGACAACTGAGAGGGACTACATACTACATATTGGAATAATGTTATCGGGGTCTTTTTAAGCATATAGGTTTGCAATGTGTTTCTGTTCAGCAGGTATCCAAAGATATTAATCTGCCCCCCTGTAGGACATATGAACTGAAGATAGATTTAGGAGTAATCAACATAGTGTTGGTTCTTGATGAGATTGCCCAGGAATAATAGGTATGAATCTTCTACTTTATCAGAAATGACAACTTGATAGGCTCCCCAGTTAGACTAATTTTTGATATGCATTTGACTATCTGAAACATTTCTCTATTTATTTATCAACTACCAATTTATTTATCTATAAGTTCTTCCTATGTAGAACTTATGGATAGAAGTAATCATCAAAATAAAATCTAAATTGAAGAGAAGAGCTTCATTTTTTGCTTGAACAGTGTCAGGCTGTTTTGTCAATAATCTGTTGGCATGAGAAACTTATCTGACATGAGAAACTTATCTGACATCTTCATGATTTAGAAAACTATTGGAGAAGATTATTAAAGTTTTCAATACAAATCAGTTGTAAACAGATTTTGCTCTTTAGAAAACCTTATCACACTGTCAGTGAATGCATATTTTAAAAGAATCTGAATTTCATTGGAATATGTACATGCCTGATGTTTGAGTCTACCTCTCTCAGTTGAAGTGGATTATCATTAGAATACTTGGCCCAGATCAGTCTGGCAAGAAAGTCTCTTGTTCAGTAAACCTCCTTTCTCCACTGAAACCTATAAATATTCTCTTCATTAAAATTTATGAAAAGACTTATCTGTCTTAAATATTTGCTAATATTAGTCATGGTTAAACCTTTGCATTTCAAAATTTCCTCTCTCTCTCTGTCTTATCCTCTCTCTCATAAAAGAAAAAAAAAATCAAAAGCTTGAGTTCTACTTAAGTTCTGTGGTACTGCAAAAATACTGAAATACAATAGAAATTGACAGAATAGTATCATCATCGAATAATAAAGATGGAGCTGGAATTTCCTCTGTTTTTAACCTAATAACCCAAGGGTCTATTTCTGATGAAACAGGCCATAGAGTTACTCCTGGTGTTAAACATGATCTCATAGTCATACAAATCAGACTAAGGATGTTTTTAGAGGAAAATTAGATTTCTGGATTCATAAGATTAATATTGTATATTGAGACAATCAAATATATATCTATCAAATCTTATTTCATAGTTATATGAAGGCTTGTAGCCCAGGAAATTAACTCATTTCACTAGTTAGGGGATACATGTTGATATTAGAGTTAAGAGAAATTATTTAACCTCACATAATATTATGTGGTATCTGGGAACATGACCTGATGGAAATAACTTTCTTGTTGTTTATATAGCTTTATGCAATCATAAACATGAAAAACCAAACCCTCAAAATAGTCCAATAGGTTGTTTTCTGCTTTATCATTATCATTATTATTATTAGTTTGCTTGCTTTTTCTTTTTAGGAAACTGAAAGAGGTATAGCTGTCATTTATCCTACTGGTTACCTAAACCTTTAAATTGAAAAGATATAACATTTAAAAAAATATTTCATTAAGTTCTAACGCTTTAAAAGGCATACAACCTAGATACTCTATTTGAGGTTGCAATCGGGGATAAGACTCTTGTCCAGTTATCCACTCATTCTACCTCTGTTGTCCCCTTATCACTAGAACTTCATGCAACAGTGTTTGTAAACCTTAACATATCACAGTTTTCTTATTTACTATATAAAGAAAGTGAGAATCAGCATGAGTGATGAAACCAGAGTGTATCTCAGGTACATTTACAAATACCTTTGCTTATGCTGCTCTTATAGAAAGAACACTTTCATTCTGTGTATTTGTATCAATATTCAACTATCAACAGATCTTCTGATAATGAAAGTAAGATATCCTGCTATTTCTCTTACCTGGTATAAAGAACAGTTCTACCACTCACAAAAGTGTTTTAAATATAGATTTTGTGCAGTACCATCTTATTTAAACACAAGCTGATTCAATAAATTGTTGCTGTATCAGAAGTGACACTGAAATACTCACAGGATCATGCCGGTTTGTCTTTCAGAGGTAAAGCCTAAAGAGTGATAGGCTTTTCACCTTTTAAAGAGATATGTCCCTGCCCATCTTTCAAAACATTCAACTCTCTCTTTGTTCATTAGTTGTTTCTTCCAATTTTGATAGGCATACCCTAAATACAATAATAAATGACTGGTTAGCCTCAGAGTAAGCAGACAGCAACAAATTGTTGGAAAGTTTGTGTCCCATCAAAAGACAGTGGCAGCTACATATTTCACCTGGTTGTTATCAAGTTGGAATTGAGACCAAATTTTGGCCAACTCCTCATATATTTTCAAATCATACCAGAAATTTAGATTTTAATAAGAAATCTAAAATTTTTTGATAGTAGCCAATGTATATGTGTTTAACATTTTACAGTCTAACACTACATATGTCATATATTATATCTCAATGAACCAAATATAGTCTGTGAAGCACTACTTTGGAACATCTTCAAATTGTATTTACTTAATCACAGGCACTAAAACAATTAATCCATTCAACAAATAGTGAACATACTGTCAGCATTTTTTATAATTGATCTACACATATTTTTTTAATCAATTGTTTCCAAAATTCTGTGATTTAGTGTTTTCCTTATTCCTATAAGAAATGGGAGAAATTGGAATCACAGAGAGGTTAAGAATTGTTCTGTTAGTACAAGAATAAGTGTTACAAGAAACAAACCAAACATGTATAATGAGTACTATATATTGTACCCAGTAGAAGTTAATATCTCACATAAGTAAACTCCAAATGACTGCTTCAGTTAGATGAGCAGCTCCCTCAAACAATGAATCAGGGACACAGGTTTCTTCTTTCTTGTAGCTTATCTTCAAATCCTGAGTTCCAAGTTCATTTCACTTATCATAAGCAAACTGGTGGACAAAGAAAGGCCATAGAACACCATAAGCAATAGGTTTCTATGATTCAGCCAAGAACTGGGACTGGTGTCAAGTAAGGAGAGAAAATGAACTAGATGAAAATAAAGTCATTCTCTATCACAGTCAGTCAATATCAGAATCAAGAGATGAATCCAAACAAGCTATGTTCAAGTCCTGCATTCTTACTGTATGCTGGTTATTAAAATAGGTCATACAGTACAAAACACAGGGCTTTCATTCTTCTAGAGAAGGCAGTTAGGAACATGTGGACATGATGGGTGTGTATATATGTTTATATGTCTGTAGATATAGATATGGATATAGATATAGATATTCCCATCTGTATCTCATGAATCAGGGACCCTGATCCTGAAACTGAAGCATAAGGTAAATCCTGGGAAGAATGCAGTTTCCTTAGTAAAAAAGGAAAAATTACAGGCACAAGAAACAACATTTGTGAAAAATAAAATAGTACATAAAAAACATTTAAGTTTAAAAGGCTATATAACTGGATTAGAAAGCAAAAAACAAACAAACAAAAAAAAACAAGGTGAGAGCAATGAGAAACAAGGCTGTATAGAAAATCAAATGATATGGAGCTCAACATATCTTATACTAAGGAAGTCAATTTTCACCCTAAGATGAATTAAACCCATTAAATAATTCAAAAAGAGAAATAAAGTAACAGATTTGGTTATGAAAATATTTATTCTGACAACCGGAGCCTCCTCATTCCTCTATTCGGTATAGGATAAATTTTCTTCTGGAGAAGAAACAAAATTGTCCTACAGCCCCAATTTCAACAAGAAATTTTATCATTGCTTCAAGCCTTCTCTTTTCTTAAGAACGTTAATTGTCAAAAAAATGTTTTTTCAGGCAATGATAGTATTTATGCTGCCAATCTACAATGAGATACAGAGATGACTAAGTTTTTAAATAGAATGGGAGCGTAAACTTTTTTTTTTTTTTGCAGTACGCGAGGCTCTCACTGCTGTGGCCTCACCCGTTGTGGAGCACAGGCTCGGGACGTGCAGGCTCAGTGGCCATGGCTCACGGGCCCAGCCGCTCCGCGGCATGTGGGATCCTCCCGGACCGGGGCACGAACCCATGTCCCCTGCATCGGCAGGCGGACTCTCAACCGCTGCGCCACCAGGGAAGCCCGGAGCGTAAACATTTAATAAATGTAGTGGATGTATAGAAAATGCCTAATGATTCTTAGATATTATAATTATTTCACTCAATTGAAAATGTAAAGTAACAACTGGATAATTTTGCTGAGAGATCTGAAGAGAGTCCCGGACTAAATACACAACATAGATATTCTGAACATATAGATGGCTCCCTGGACTTTATAAGTTTCTAACCATCATCAGCCCCCTATTCAGACCGTACCATAGCAACAATCTAGTCCAATGATCCATCTTTCCCCAAAGAACCCATGGAACTCAGTGAAAGTTGACCCATCTCTAGTTCCTGGGAAACATATCAGTTAATCCAAACTTCTAAAGTAATCATGATAATCTCAGTCGCTTTGCCCCAGATAGATGTCAGAGCTCAGAATTAAGGAAATCAGCTAATAGTATTACCTTGGAAAGATAATTGATGCTAGGATACAGAGAAATCTAAATTGACTCAGTTACATTCATTAGAAGAGGTTTTATTCCTTAATTAATGGAGATACCCTGTCTCTTACCCCTCTGCACATGAACAGGGTAGCAAATTTTCACAACTGTTATTTGTCATCTTTGTAACCATGAGGAAATCTAGCCTGAAAGACAAGAGATGAGAGAATAACAGAAACAGGGATGCAGCCTTGGTCATGGGCCTGGAAATATCACCCTATTTGAAGGCTTTTGAGTCTGGATTTCTCTTAAAATAGGTAATAAATGAAGACATCAATGTATATGGCATTACATAGGAAGAACATGAAGAATAAAACAATAAAATACAGAAAAATCTAGGGTGTTAGGTGTATAGAATTATACTCAGTTTTGATCCAACTCTGAGGATATATGACACATTATAGAAGCATATGTACAATTGAAATTATAAAAGTATTGGTGAGATGTAAACCAAAACATCTATATCTGAAAATCTACTCATTTATCTCTAAACATTAGCTATCATGACAATGACCCTGGAGTTTTGGTAGCATCTATGTTTATTACAGCAGTAATGCCTAAGTGCTCTGGTACAGAAAACAAAAATAACTTTGGGGTAACTGCATAGTGTTTCACTTCCCCTACTTGTGCTGTCAAATGTTACGACAGCAGTGTAATATTATTCTCAGAAAGGTGAAACAAAATAAAACATGACACTAATAATGTTATGTTTAATTCATGGTAATTTGATGTTCTTATTTTTTATGATCAGAATAAAATAGCTTGTGTAAGATAATACATTTGATTCATTTTGTACCAAGTCTTCTATATTATGAGGCCTATAAAAGCATCAAATAATTACAACAAACAATTTAGTTGGAACTTATTACTACAAATAACTTCTAAATTGAAATGTTAGCTTCAATAATTTCAGAAAATAGCAACAACAAAGAAGGCATAGTACTTTAAACATACTGTGGGAAGAGTTACCATGCTCTTATGCTCACATTTAAAAAAAATCCCTTCAAGATGTCCAGTTAGGACTGAAAGGGTAGAGATCCATTTCACCACTATAGTTATTTTTCTCCCCTTTGACAATTACCTGTTCAGTTGTCAACATATTGCCTACTCCATAATACGTAGTATATTTTACTAAAATATATACAACATTGAGTTTTCTTTTAGGTGTTCTGGGAGCAGAACCTTTTTTTTTTTAAACATCTTTATTGGGGTATAATTGCTTTACAATGGTGTGTTAGTTTCTGCTTTATAACAAAGTGAATCAGTTATACATATACATATGTTCCCGTATGTCTTCCCTCTTGCGTCTCCCTCCCTCCCACTCTCCCTATCCCACCCCTCCAGGCTGTCACAAAGCACCGAGCTAATATCCTGTGCCTGGCGGCTGCTTCCCCCTAGCTATCTACCTTACTACGTTTGTTAGTGTGTATATGTCCATGACTCTCTCTCACCCTGTCAAAGCTCACCATTCCCCCTCCCCATATCCTCAAGTCCGTTCTCCAGTAGGTCTGCGTCTTTATTCCTGTCTTACCCCTAGGTTCTTCATGACATTTTTTCCCCTTAAATTCCATATATATGTGTTAGCATACGGTATTTGTCTTTCTCTTTCTGACTTCCTTCACTCTGAATGACAGACTCTAGGTCTATCCATCTCATTACAAATAGCTCAATTTCATTTCTTTTTAAGGCTGAGTAATATTCCATTGTATATATGTGCCACATCTTCTTTATCCATTCATCCGATGATGGGCGCTTAGGTTGTTTCCATCTCCGGGCTATTGTAAATAGAGCTGTAATGAACATTTTGGTACATGACTCTTTTTGAATTTTGGCTTTCTCAGGATATATGCCCAGTAGTGGGATTGCTGGGTCATATGGTAATTCTATTTGTAGTTTTTTTAAGGAACCTCCATATTGTTCTCCATAGTGGCTGAACCAATTCACATTCCCACCAGCAGTGCAAGAGTGTCCCCTTTTCTCCACACCCTCTCCAGCATTTATTGTTTCTATATTATTTGATGATGGCCATTCTGACTGGTGTGAGATGATATCTCATGGTAGTTTTGATTTGCATTTCTCTAATGATTAATGATGTTGAGCATTGTTTCATGTGTTTGATGGCATTCTGTATATCTTCTTTGGAGAAATATCTATTTAAGTCTTCTGCCCATTTTTGGATTGGGTTGTTTGTTTTTTTGTTATTGAGCTGCATGAGCTGCTTGTAAATTTTGGAGATTAATCCTTTGTCAGTTGCTTCATCTGCAAATATTTTCTCCCATTCTGAGGGCTGTCTTTTGGTCTTGATTATGGTTTCCTTTGCTGTGCAAAAGCTTTGAAGTTTCATTAGGTCCCATTTGTTTATTTTTGTTTTTATTTCCATTACTCTAGGAGGTGGGTCAGAAAGGATCTTGCTGTGATTTATGTCATACAGTGTTCTGTCTATGTTTTCCTCTAAGAGTTTGATAGTTTCTGGCCTTACATTTAGGTCTTTAATCCATTTTGAGCTTATTTTTGTGTATGGTGTTAGGGAGTGACCTAATCTCATACTTTTACATGTACCTGTCCAGTTTTCCCAGCACCATTTATTGAAGAGGCTGTCCTTTCTCCACTGTACATTCCTGCCACCTTTATCAAAGATAAGGTGTCCATATGTGCGTGGGTTTATCTCTGGGCTTTCTATCCTGTTCCATTAATCTATCTTTCTGTTTTTGTGCCAGTACCATACTGTCTTGATTACTGTAGCTTTGTAGTATAGTCTGAAGTCAAGGAGCTTGATTCCTCCAGCTCCTTTTTTCGTTCTCAAGATTGCTTTGGCTATTCGGAGTCTTTTGTGTTTCCATACAAATTGCAAATTTTTTTGTTCTAGTTCTGTGAAAAATGCCAGTGGTAGTTTGATAGGGATTACATTGAATCTGTAGATTGATTTGGGTAGTAGAGTCATTTTCACAATGTTGATTCTTCCCATCCAAGAACATGGTATATATCTCCATCTATTTGTATCATCCTTAATTTCTTTCATCAGTGTCTTATAATTTTCTGCATACAGGTCTTTCGTTTCCTTAGGTAGGTTTATTCCTAGATATTTTATTCTTTTTGTTGCAATGGGAGTGTTTTCTTGATTTCACTTTCAGATTTTTCATCATTAGTATATAGGAATGCTAGAGATTTCTGTGCATTAATTTTGTATCCTGCTATTTTACCAAATTCATTGATTAGCTCTAGTAGTTTTCTGGTAGCATCTTTAGGATTCTCTATGTATAGTACCATGTCATCTGCAAACAGTGACAGCTATACTTCTTCTTTTCCGATTTGGATTCCTTTATTTCCTTTTCTTCTCTGATTGCTGTGGCTAAAACTTCCAAAACTATGTTGAATAAGAGTGGTGAGACTGGGCAACCTTGTCTTGTTCCTGATCTTAGTGGAAATGCTTTCAGTTTTTCACCATTGAGGATGATGTTTGTTGTGGGCTTGTCATATATGGCCTTTATTATGTTGAGGAAAGTTCCCTCTATGTCTATTTTCTGAAGGGATTTTTATTATAAATGGGTGTTGAATTTTGTCGAAAGCCTTCTCTGCATCTATTGAGATGATCATATGTTTTTTCTCCTTCAATTTGTTAATATGGTTTATCACATTGATAGATTTGCGTATATTGAAGAATCCTTGCATTCCTGGAATAAACCCCACTTGATCATGGTGTATGATCCTTTTAATGTGCTGTTGGATTCTGTTTGCTAGTATTTTGTTGAGGATTTTTGTATCTATGTTAATCAGTGGTTTGGCCTGTAGTTTTCTTTCTTTGTGACATCCTTGTCTGGTTTTGGTATCAAGGTGATGGTGGCCTCGTAGAAGGAATTTGGGAGTGTTCCTCCCTCTGCTATATTTTGGAAGAGTTTGAGAAGGAGAGGTGTTAGCTCTTCTCTAAACGTTTGATAGAATTCACCTGTGAAGCCATCTGGTCCTGGGCTTTTGTTTGTTGGAAGATTTTTAATCAAAGTTTCAATTTCAGTGCTTGTGATTGGTCTGTTCATATTTTCTATTTCTTCCTGATTCAGTCTTGGCAGGTTGTGCATTTCTAAGAATTTGTCCATTTCTTCCAGATTGTCCATTTTATTGGCATAGAGTTGCTTGTAGTAATCTCTCATGATTTTTTTATTTCTGCAGTGTCAGTTGTTACTTCTCCTTTCTCATTTCTAAGTCTATTGATTTGAGTGTTCTCCCTTTTTTTCTTGATGAGTCTGGCTAGTGGTTTATCTATTTTGTTTATCTTCTCAAAGAACCAGCTTTTAGTTTTATTGATCTTTGCTATCGTCTCCTGCATTTCTTTTTCATTTATTTCTGATCTGCTTTTTATGATTTCTTTCCTTCTGCTAGCTTTGGGGTTATTTGTTCTCCTTTCTCTAATAGCTTGAGGTGAAAGGTTAGGTTGTTTATTCGAGATGTTTCCTGCTTCTTAAGGTGGGCTTGTATTGCTATAAACTTCCCCCTTAGAACTGCTTTTGCTGCATCCCATAGGTTTTGGGTCATTGTGTCTCCATTGTCATTTGTTTCTAGGTATTTTTTTATTTCCTCTTTGATTTCTTCAGTGATCAATTCATTATTAAGTAGTGTATTGTTTAGCCTCCATGTGTTTCTATATTATACAGATCTTTTCCTGTAATTGATATCTAGTCTCATGGCGTTGTGGTCAGAAAAGATACTTGATACAATCTCAGTTTTCTTAAATTTACCAAGGCTTGATTTGTGACCCAAGATATGATCTATCCTGGAGAATGTTCCATGAGCACTTGAGAAAAATGTGTATTCTATTGTTTTTGGATGGAATGTCCTATAAATATCAATTAAGTCCATCTTGTTTAATGTATCATTTAAAGCTTGTGTTTCCTTATTTATTTTCATTTTGGATGATCTGTCCATGGGTGAAAGTGGGGTGTTAAAGTCCCCTACTATGAATGTGTTACTGTCGATCTCCCCTTTTATGGCTGTTAGTATTTGCCTTATGTATTGAGGTGCTCCTATGTTGGGTGCATAAATATTTACAATGGTTATATCTTCTTCTTGGATTGATCACTTGATCATTATGTAGTGTCCTTCTTTGTCCCTTTTAATAATCCTTATTTTAAAGTCTATTTTGTCTGATATGAGAATTGCTACTCCAGCTTTCTTTTGGTTTCCATTTGCATGGAATATCTTTTTCCATCCCCTTACTTTCAGTCTGTATGTGTCTCTAGGTCTGAAGTGGGTCTCTTGTAGACAGCATATATAAGGGTCTTGTTTTTGTATCCATTCAGCCAATCTGTGTCTTTTGGTGGGAGCATTTAGTCCATTTACATTTAAGGTAATTATCCATATGTATGTTCCTATTCCCATTTTCTATATTGTTTTGGGTTTGTTATTATAGGTCGTTTCCTTCTCTTGTGTTTCTTGTCTAGAGAAGTTCCTTTAGCATTTGTTGTAAAGCTGGTTTGGTTGTGCTGAACTCTCTCACCTTTTGCTTGTCTGTAAAGGTTTTAATTTCTCCATCAAATCTGAAAGGATCCTTGCTGGGTAGAGTAGTCTTGGTTGCAGGTTTTTCTCCTTCATCACTTTCAGTATGTCCTGCAACTCCCTTCTGGCTTGTAGGGTTTCTGCTGAGAGATCAACTGTTAACCTTATGGGGATTCCCTTGTGTGTTATTTGTTGTTTTTCCCTTGCTGCTTTTTATATGCTTTCTTTGTATTTAATTTTTGACAGTTTGATTAATATGTGTCTTGGTGTATTTCTCCTTGTATTTCTCCTGTATGGGGCTCTCTGTGCTTCCTGGACTTGCTTAACTATTTCCTTTCCTATATTAGGGAAGTTTTCAACTATAATCTCTTCAAATATTTTCTCAGTCCCTTTCTTTTTCTCTTCTTCTGCTGGAACCCCTATAATTTGAATGTTGGTGCGTTTAATGTTGTCCCAGAGGTCTCTGAGACTGTCCTCAGTTCTTTTCATCCTTTTTTCTTTATTCTGCTCTGCAGTAGTTATTTCCACTACTTTATCTTCCAAGTCACTTATCCGTTCTTCTGCCTCAGTTATTCTGCTATTGATCCTATCTAGAGTACTTTTAATTTCATTCACTGCATTGTTCATCGTTGCTTGTTTCATCTTTATTTCTTCTAGGTCCTTGTTAACTGTTTCTTGCATTTTGTCCATTCTACTTCCAAGATTTCGGATCATCCTTATTATCATTATTCTGAATTCTTTTTCAGGTAGACTGCCTATTTCCTCTTCATTTGTTAGGTCTGGTGCATTTTTATCTTGCTCCTTCATCTGCTGTGTGTTTTTCTGTCTTCTCATTTTGCTTATCTTACTGTGTTTGGGGTCTCCTTTTTGCAGGCTGCACATTCGTAGTTCCCGTTGTTTTTGATGTCTGTCTCCAGTGGCTAAAGTTGTTTCAGTGGGTTGTGTAGGTTTCCTGGTGGAGGGGACTAGTGCCTGTGTTGTGGTGGATGAGGCTGGATCTTGTCTCTCTAGTGGGCAGGTTCACGTCTGGTGGTGTGTTTTGGGGTGTCTGTGGCCTTATTCTGATTTTAGGCAGCCTCTCTGCTAATGGGTGGGGTTGTGTTCCTGTTTTGCTAGTTGTTTGGCATAGGTTGTCCAGCACTGTGGCTTGCTGGTCGTTGAGTGAAGCTGGGTGCTGGTGTTAAGATGGAGGTCTCTGGGAGATTTCCGCCATTTAATGTTATGTGGAGCTGGGAGGTCTCTTGTTGACCAGTGTCCTGAAGTTGGCTCTCTTACCTCAGAGGCAGAGCCCTGACTCCTGGCTAGAGCACAAAGAGCCTTTCATCCACACAGCTCAGAAGAAAAGGGAGAAAAAGTAGAGAGAATTAGAAGTATGAGGAAAGAAAGAAGGAAAGGAGGAAAGGAAGGAAGGAAGAAAGAAGCAAAGAAGGAAAGAAAGGAGGGTGGGAGGGAGGGGGAGGAAGGAAGGAAGGAATGAGGGAAAGAAGGAAAAAAGACAGAAAGAAAGAAGATACAGTAAAAATAAAATTAAGTATAATATAGTTATTGAATTAAAAAAATATTTAGAAAAAAAAAAAGGGACGGATAGAACCTTAGGACAAATGTTGGAAGCAAAGCTATACAGAGAAAATCTTACACAGAAGCATACACATACACCTTCACAAAAAGAGGTAAAGCAGGAAAAATCATAAATCTTGCTCTCAGAGACCACCTCCTCAATTTGGGTTGATTCATTGTCTAAAGGAGGGAAGGAAGGAAGGAAAGAAAGAAAGAATGAAGGTAAAGTATAATAAAGTTATTACAATTAAAATTAATTATTAAGAAAAAAATTAAAAAAAAAAAAAAAAAAAAAAAAAAAAAAAAAACATGGACGGATAGAGCCCTAGGACAAATGGTGGAAGCAAGAGTATACAGACAAGATCTCACACAGAAGCATACACGTACCCATTCACAAAAAGAGGAAAAGGGAAAAAAATCATAGATCTCGCTCCTAAATTCCACCACTTCAATTTGGGATCATTCCTTGTCTTTTCAGGTATTCCACAGATGCAGGGTATATCAAGTTGATTGTGGAGCTTTAATCCACTGCTTCTGAGGCTGCTGGGAGAGATTTCCCTTTCTCTTCTTTGTTCTCACAGCTCACAGGAGCCCAGCTTTGGATTTGGCCCTGCCTCTGCGTGTAGGTCGCTGGAGGGCGTCTGTTTTTTCGCTCAGACAGGACGGGGTTAAAGGCGCCGCTGATTCGGGGGCTCTGGCTCACTCAGGCCGGGAGTGGGGGTTGGGGGGAATGAGGAGAACTGCGTGCAGGGCGGGCCTGCGGCATCAGAGGCGGCGTGACATTGCGGCAGAGGCCGGCGTGACGTTGCACCAGCCTGAGGCCCGCCGTGTGTTCTCCCGGGGAAGTTGTCCCTGGTTCCCGGGAACCTGGCAGTGGTGGGCTGCACGGGCTCCGCGGAAGAGGGGCACGGAGAGTGACCTATGCTCGCACACAGGCCCCTTGGTGGTGGCAGCGGCAGCCTTAGCATCTCCTGCCCGTCTCTGGGGTTTGCGCTTTTAGCCGCGGCTCGCGCCCGTCTCTGGAGTTCCTTTAAGCAGCGCTCTTAAACCCCTCTCCTCACGCACCAGGAAACAAAGAGGGAAGAAAAAGTCTCTTGCCTCTTCAGCAGGTGCAGGCTTTTCCCCGAACTCCCTCCCGGCTAGTCGTGGTGCACTAACCCCTTCAGGCTATGTTCAAGCAGCCAACCCCAGTCCTCTCCCTGCGCTCCGTCCGAAACCGAAACCCGAGCCTCAGCTTGCAGCCCCGCCTGCCCTGGCTGGCGAGCAGACAAGCCTCTCGGGCTGGTTAGTGCCGGTCGGCACCAATCCTCTGTGCGGGAATCTCCCCGCTTTGACCTCCGCACCCGTCGCTGTGCACCACTCCGCGGTCCCGAAGCTCCCCCCTCCGCCTCCCGCGGTCTCCACCCACGGAGGGGCTTCCTAGTGTGTGGAAACTTTTCCTCCTTCACAGCTCCCTCCCACTGGTGCAGGTGCCGTCCTTATTCTTTTGTCTCTGTTTTTTCTTTTTTTCTTTTGCCCTACCCAGGTACGTGGGGAGTTTCTTGCCTTTTGGGAGGTCTGAGGTCTTCTGCCAGCCTTCAGTAGGTGTTCTGTAGGAGTTGTTCCACGTGTAGATGTATCTCTGGTGTATCCATGGGGAGGAAGGCGATCTCCGCGTCTTAGTCTTCCGCCATCTTCAAGGTCCCACCCGGAGCAGAACCTTTATATAAGTCCTAGATAGAGGTTTTTGCCTTGAGGGGTCAAAGGGGTAAGAGAATTCATGAGATGTGAGAGGTTCAGTAATGCAAATTTTAAGTACCCAGGAAGACATGAGGAAAACCTTCCTAAAACATGGAATATGCTCTGCCATTATTGAGACACGGTTATTATTTAATCATGATCACATTGCAATGGTGCCTGGAAAAATATTTTGAAGTGGTGAAAATCGTTGGTCAGGAAACAGTTTGTATGATTAGAATAATTTACTAAATCAAATGGATTTCGGTAGAAACTGAGTTCTATTTATCTTAGAATCACAAAATGAGGCCAAATATATGAAATTCTATGAATTGCTTGTATTCTTTAAACATGTCTTCAAGTAAATTAAAAAAAAAAAAAACTTTATTTTCCTCTGCCTCAATGATTAAATCTGTGCATAGTTAATCTTGGTAGAATCAATAAATAAAGTATATCTCTGTAAAGAATTACTACTCACCAACTTCTATATTCTGGGTTTCTATATTGTGGGCTTAGTGAAACTTTTAGTGGAAGGAAAACAACATGAAGGGATTGTTTGGCTATTATCGAAAAATAAAATGATAAGTATTGGTGAGAATGTACAGAAAAGGGAACGCTGTGTACTGTTCATGGATGTAAAATGGTACAGCAACTATGGAAAACAATATGGAGGTTCCTCAAAAACTTAAAAATAGAACTACTGTGTGATCCAGGAATCCTTCTCTGGGTACATATACAAAAAAATAAATCAGTACTTTGAAGAGATACCTGAATTCCTGTGTTCATTGCAACATTATTCACAATAGCCATGATATGGAAACAGCCAAGGTGTCCACCTATGCATGAATGGATGAAGAAAATGTGATGTGATTATATATATATATATATATATATATATATATATATATATATATATATATGTATATATGTATGTGTATATATGTATAAAATTCTACCTTTAAAAAAAATGAGATCCTGTCATTTACAACAACATCGATGAACTTGGAAGACATCATGCTAAGTGAAATAAGCCAGACAGCGAAAGAAAAATACTTAATTATCACACTTATGTGCGTAATCTAAGAAAGCTGACTACATAAGAGCCAAGTAGAATGGTGGTTACCAGGGGCAGGGAGGTGGGCGAAATAGGGAGATGTTGGTCAAAGGGTACAAAGTTGCAGTTATGTAAAATGAATAAGTTCTAGAGTATAGCATGGTGACTATATTTAATAGTGCTGTATTGTATACTGGAAATTTGCTGAGAGTAGATCTGAGGTGTCTTCACCAATAAATGAATGAATGAGTGAATGAATGGATAACAAAGATACTATGTGAGCACATGGATATGTTAATTAGCTAGACTAGTAATAATTTCACTGTGTGTATGTGCATCAAAACATAATGTTGGGGGCTTCCCTGGTGGTGCAGTTGTTGAGAGTCCGCCTGCCGATGCAGGGGACACGGGTTCGTGCCCCTGTCCGGGAAGATCCCACATGCCACAGAGTGGCTGGGCCCATGAGCCATGGCCGCTGAGCCTGCGCATCCAGAGCCTGTGCTCCGCAAAAGGAGAGGCCACAACAGTGAGAGGCCTGCATACCACAAAAACAAAACAAAACAAAACAAAAACATAATGTTGTACACTTAAAATATAATTTTTATTAAAAAATAACGGAACAGAATAAAATGGAATGACAAGTATTAATACTTAACACAGCGATTCCTAATTTAAACTGAGGTAGCTCTAGGTATTATTATTATTTCTTTTCTTTTAATGATTAATATGATATAGGCTAGTTCTAGTGTATACATTGTAAGAACATTCTTATTAAAATTCCTTTCTTTTCTGTGACCTCCAATGACTTCTTTTTAACCTGGCATAGCAAATTGCTTCTGAAGTTCTTAAGATAAATAGGCTAGACATTTAAAATTAAAATACCATCATTTGTAATTACTTAGTCACATATTATGTTCTTTCAGAATCACTTATAATACAATTGAGATGATCAGCCTCCAACACTTACCCAGCATTACTATTTGACATTTGTCTTACTCTAATTAATGTATATGAGATTGTAATGAACAGTTTTGATTATTCAAATTATATTTTCAAATCTTATACACATTACTAGTCCTAGTCTCTATAATTGGGAGGCTATAAGCCTGAACTCTTCTAGGCACATTAGAGGAAAACAGTCAATTTTCAATACTGCCTTTCTTTGTTGTTGTAATCATTACCCCCGTGACACGTACTTATATTTAGCCTCAAATGTAATTTTAAAAATCACCTACAATTGATTTATTTAAGTAAAAATTGAAGGAGAAAAGGACAATGGGAATTGGGCTCCTTCAAGTCGTTTACATATATTATATTCTCTCCTTCATAGCACTATGGAATACGGTACTATTATAAGGGTACTATTATCTTCTTCATTATAAATAATGAAGTGAGCCACAGCAATATTAAAGGAATAACTTCAAATAACACTGTATATGGTAGAGTCATGTTTCATAATGTATGATCTTAACCATCATGGCACATTGAAATTCATTGATAAACTAAAAATGTGTGTACGTTTATATAAAAATAATCACAAAAAAAGGCAATGTGAAAAAATCCCTTCTTCATTCTTCTATTCTTACTATTCCTCCTGAATTTAAATCACAGATACAAATATTTAGCCCTCTAAATATTTTATGGTGTAATATTGTGCAAAATATACACAGATTAGAATATTTTATGCATGTTCCTTTTTTTTTTTTTTTTTTTTTTTTTGTGGTACACGGGCCTCTCACTGTTGTGGCCTCTCCCGTTGTGGAGCACAGGCTCCGGACGCACAGGCTCAGCGGCATGGCTCATGGGCCCAGCCACTCTATGGCATGTGGAATCTTCCTGGACTGGGGCATGAACCTGTGTCTCCTGCATCGGCAGGTGGACTCTCAACCACTGCACCACCAGGGAAGCACGCGTGTTCTCTCTTACATAAACTGAATCATGAAAACATATTTATCTTTTATCACATAAATAGTATAAAGATCACAGAGCCCTTTTTCATATTTTGAATTAGCACATTGGTTTCCATTGTGTAGATTCATTGCAACTTATCAATGGATATAGACTTAAACTTCTCAAAATTCTAAAATGCACCTACTGCTGTAAAACATCTAGAAATCATTTTTGTAGCTCTGGTAATATCAATTTTCAATGTGTAGCTAATATCCCAAAACAATAAGAGCAATCTTAGGGTACAGATTTTATAAGGAGGCTATAAATAAAATTTCCTGAGAGATTAAAAAAAGCTCTTAAAGCATTACTGAAAAGAGTGCATTCTAAAATCTGGAAAAATGGTGTCTTGGGTTTTAATGATTGCATAAGTATGGACACTTGGGCCCATTCCTGATGGCTTAATTGTAAAAGAATCATGTATAATGCCTACATCCTTTGAGAAATAGAGAATTAGAAAATGTATGCTCATCAAGAAAAGAAGAGGGCACAGAGATTTGACTAAGTCATTTTTGACACTGGGTGGGAAGAATACCAAAATAATATTTTCTGGAGATATTTTTATAACTGTAACCTGATCCTTATAAAAAATTGTGACAAAGTGAGAGAGTGGCATGGACATATATACACTACCAAACATAAAATAGATAGCTAGTGAGAAGCAGCCACATGGCACAGGGAGATCAGCTCAGTGTTTTGTGACCACCTAGAGGGGTGGGATAGGGAGGGTGGGAGGGAGGAAGATGAAAGAGGGAAGAGATATGGGAACATATGTATATGTATAACTGATTCACTTTGTTATAAAGCAGAAACTAACACACCATTGTAAAGCAATTATACTCCAATAAATATGTTAAAAAAATTGAGATATGAATGTACACAACCCTGTTTTCCAGGACTCTTCAAGCTAAATGTTTAGGTAACATTAACTTAAAATAAGGCCAAGTATATAGTAACTGCTGCTCAAAACTTTATACATATAATTCAGTAGTTCTGAGAGAAGGAAACATTTTCAGAAAACATAACTTTCTCTCATTTAGACCCTTATGAAATCAGTTAACGAAAAACAAGAGGAAAGGGGTTAAAAAAAAAAAGGACTCAACATGAAATAATCAAACATCATAATGTTAGTATTGTCTAGTACATAATATAAAAGTTTATATATAAAATATTTTAAATTGCAAATGCAAAATTTAAAAGACAGTAAAAATTATTATTGAGACAATTTATAAACAAAACTAAACTTTCACTCAGTAGTGGGATAATAAACAATAAATAATTCTAAGTGAGATAATACAAATAAAGGAAAATGTTATCATATGAAAGAATAAGCTGCCCAGAAAATGGTGGAAAAATATAAGGATGTAAGAAAGTGGTTGAAGCAAAACATATACTGACTGTTACAAAACAATAACAACAATGATGAAGTACATTGCATTATTTATTAATATATGTTCTTCCACATGTACAATAAAATTATATAGAAAATATATAAATTTAAATAAGTTTTATAAATACTAGCAAAGATAGGAAAAAGAGAAAAAAGTAACTAAAAAATCTAAGTGGGAAAAAGTTTAAAATGTAAGTAAAAAAGGTAGATATAAAAATGAAAAAAATAAGGTGATAGATATAATTCAAAATATATCAGCAACCATAATACATAAATATGTACTAAAATATATAACTAAGGGGTTTGATTAAAATCTTCATAGTATTTATGAAAATATAAGAACATAAAATTTTTGAAGGTATTTTTAATTCTAACCAAACACTAATGTTGTAGCTCTAATGGAGAAATACAGACTTTATGTTAAAAAGTATTATTAGAGTTAAGAGCATCATTTGGTAATAGCAAAGTTTCAGTTCATCAAAATGTAACATAAATTTGCATACATCTGCTTAAAAAAAGAGCAAAATGACATCATTTTAATTAATTAATGATAAATTTGTCTTTATAATGGAAAGTATTTTAATAACATTTCTTGTTAATTCATAGATTTAGTAAATTAGTAAGGATATAGGAAATTTGAAGAACACAGTAAACAAACTTAATAAACAAATAGTGAATACATAATCTTCAGAATAATAAAATAGCATGTTAAAAATAAACTGTATAATAGGACATAAGTCAATTCTTGACAAATTTCTAAAAATCAGCATTATATAGGCAATTTTTCTAACAAAAATTCAATGAGCAGAGAGATTGAAAGACAGAATAAACTTTAAAACTCTATTGACTTGAAAATTTTTTAAATATATGTTTCTAGGTAAACTGCCAGAATATAAATTGTAGCAGAGATGTAATGGAAAATAATAATTGAAAAAAATCATATGAGCAATATTTTATTAGAATATGTATATTTATCTGATAACAATAAAATCCATACAATAAGAACAAATATTAAGTATAATTCTTTTGGATAAAAATTATAAATCATTATTGAAAATCAGTTGAAAAAATCTAAGTAAACAAAAATTAAAGTTCATAGATATGAAGATTCAATAAAAATAAAATATCACAATATTCAATAATAGTATATAAATCCAATACATGTCCTTTCAAAATTCAGGTGGAAATTTTTGTTGCAAAACTGATATAACTATTTCAAAAAACACAGGAGGTTGCAGTTCCCAATTTTAAAACAAGTTAAAGTATTTGTTCTTGTACATATCAAAATTAGTATTATGGTACTGGGGCACAGATAAATAGACAAGGCATTAAAAATAAAGAGCCCTATCTACAGATAAATGGACACATCGTATATGACAGCTGTATTATTATTTATCCAGAGGAAAAAGATATACTGTTCAATAAACTGTAATGGTACAATTGACATCCATTTCAAAAAAACATTAAATTAAATATAATCTTTACAACACAACAAAAGTATCAGCAGTATTAAAAACGTGAATATGAAAGGAATATTTAAAATTTGTATGAAAATATAAAAAATATTTCTGAAATTTGAGAATATGAAAAATTTAGTTAAAATTTAGCAAAAAATATTATACATAAATACATGCATACATATATATATAATTAAACTGGTTAAATTATTACTTTTTTCAAAAACAGTATATAAATATGTAAAAATTAACACTGGGAGACAGTAGGCAGAGATATTTAAAATGCATATAATTGACAAAGCATGAGTGTTTAATGGTGGATAAATGACAGATGACAGATAATAGATAGACAGATAGATAGGAGCTCTACAAATCAATGACTGTAATATAAACAGGCTAATTGTAAAAGAGGTAGAATCTATCAACAGGCATATCATCTAAGAAGAAATGCCAATGATGTTTAACAAACTTTCAAAAGATGTTCCACATTACTAGTAGTAAGAAAAATGCTAAATAAAGCCAAACATAAACTTTCAAATGCATAAGATTTGCAAAGGCATTATAAACTCTGACAGTCAGCAATTCTTTTAATATGTGTAAGAAAAGTAACACATACACTGGCATTGAGTGTATAAACTTTGGAAAATACAATTTGGCAGTATATAATAATGTTGGCGATGAGTGTGTGCTATGGTTAGCATCTTACACTCAATACAAAGGAGGGAAAGTCTTGTGCATGTAAATGAGAAAATATATAACATTTTTATCTATAATTCAAATTAAAAGAATTATTGTGGTACACTGCTAAGGAGTTTGACTCTGTACACTTCACAACCCCTCATTGCTCTACAGGAAATAAACTCTTTTAAGTTGACATTAAAGGAAGGAGAGCAATTAGAAAGTATGATAGTGACTACGATTATTGACTATGAAATGTAAATTGCATGTGGCTGGAAATAAAGGCAGGAAAGCAATGATAGAAAGCTAAAACTTCCTCAGACTAATTGATCGTGGTCATTTTAAAGGTCATTAGAGTCAGAACATCAGTGAGAGAAAGAAAAATTGTGATGGCCACAAATTGGGATACTTGAGATAAAGAAAATATAGTGTTGTAGCTGTTGGTAATGCCATATTCTAGGGCTTATCTATTATGGAGTAGGTGAACTAGAGTGAAGGGCATCATCATTGGAGGAGAAGAGGTTAGTGAACCAAGAAAGCAGGTTACTGAAAAGATTATCTACATAGAGACTAAAATCATCAATAATTACAATAGAAATGTTGGGAAGAAGAAAGATGAGATATGAGATAATTTTTTTAAAAGATGAAGGGAAGTGACTCTGGAGCCACTAGATGATTATGATTTCAAGTTCTTCTGAGTTAAATTATATCTTTTTTCCTATGTAAACAAAGGTGAATTAAAATTTAGTAATTTATTAATAAGTTAAATTAAAAAGTGAATTATGCCATCTGCCATCTTTCATAACTAAACTAGTTGAAGGGATGTAATACAATCCACATTCTCTTGTCCATCCACATTTTGCAAAAATTATGGTCTTGATTTTTATTACCTTCTATATTAATAACATTTACTTCAGCAGAAAAATACATTGAGTACTAGATAATGTAGATAAATAATTAAGAATAAAGAAGCAAGATAAAGACAATGCTAGTAGTGCTAAAATAGACACACATAATCCAATATTATAAGCACCATCTTAAACCTTTTATAGATATTGTCTCATTTAATCCTTATAGCAAATATATTATTGTACCTCCATATATGCCATAAGTAAAACTTTCTGAACTAAAAATAACAAAGTACATATATTTTCATTCTATTAACTCGAGGATATTTAAGACTATGGATATGAGATTTTTCATATAATAGTTTTAAAATGTAAAAGCTTAAGTCTTCCTACACTGGGTCAAAAGAGTATCTTTAAGCTTCAATCAGATTTAAAACATTGACTCTGTAATTGAGGCAAATGAAGGCAGAATGTTTTTTGTCAGGAAAGATGAAAGTAAGCTATTGGGTAATTTTTATATTGCTCCATTCTTTTCAGTTTTCAGTAATGATGACAGATGTTCATTTTTTTTTTGCCAGGAAAGTACAAATTAAAACTAGATGGTGCTAGATATAGAAAACTTGCCACCTCATTTAATTTGGCAATCCATTTGTAATGAAAGATCTAAAAGGAAAATGTAAAATGTTAATTGGAATACAAATGAAACTGTGTAATATTATTACTCCAGATATGTTTTAATTTTACATGGATTGATGACATAGGACACTGTAATGGAGTTCCATGTTATTGAAATATAATTCAATTGATGAACTCCCCCAAGCTACATTTCCCTCCAATTCTAAAAATGCATTTCCAGTGAAAACTAAGTTATGAAATTGAATTGATTGGGAGCATGATTGTTCTTTGTATACAAGTGGGCCATTTTATTTATCCCCAAAGTAAAAATGTATGTTTCCTGCACCATTAATTGGTTGGGGAAAAATATGATTTTTATAAATTCTACATGTTTGCCTTGAACCCTCTATAAATTATGACTTTGAAGTTTTGTTCTTACATTTTTTATTTAACCTTGTGATTAGTCCCTTATTTTTTGTTTTTTCTTAACTTGTTCTTCTTCAGTGTCACCCTGACTGCTCACACTAAGAAGACAATGAAATATCAGGAATTGGTTTAAATTTACCAGGATTTGGACATATAAACCATTTACTTACAAATGGTCCCTAAAATTAAAAAAAAAAAAAAAATTAAATTGTCCCATCTAAAAATCTGCCTAATTTCCACTACTGAAAAATAAATAGATGGGGTATAGAATAACTTAGGTCAGCTGTATTTGGCTCACACACTGTGACAGGTAGTAACCTAAACCCATTAAATGAGTTATTTTTGCAGTCTTTACAATAGCCTTAGGTAGTAGATACTGTTGGAGTTCCCATAAAATGGCTGAACAAAAATGATGTTTAGATAAATTAAATACTTTGCCTCAGGTCACATAATAAGTAGATGGAGAAGATAAATTTCAAACCCAAGTCTATCTGATATTTTAAACTATAGCATTGGAGAAAAATGAACCTATCAATAGTGATATTGCCGGGGAATTAAAAATCTCACTTCCAATGCACGCCTGCATAGTGGCCAAAAACAAACAAACAAACAAACAAAAAAGATGTAACTGATAAAAATTTGACAAGAGACAAAATAAAGACAAATGTTAATGGTTACATAAAACAGAAAACAATGCAGTAAATTCCCAGAGAAATTGGTATGAACTAATCCCAGCACTTTGTATTTGGTATGAAATCACAAATTGAAAGTTAGAAGCGTCCCTCAACAGATCGAGAGTTCAAGCCTGTTTAAGAACCATTCCTGCACTGCTTAAAACTTAGTCACCTTGAGTCTTTGACAGACATATTCTTTAAGATTGTAAGATACATAATGTATAAATTTGGGGAAAGTAATATCTCTGTATTTTTCTCACAAGGTTCAACCCACTGAGGATGAAATGAATTACTGTTTGCCAAGTATGTTTTGAGTCATAAGAAAATACATGCATGAACACACATAGAGAGATATTCCACAGCACTAATGAGCCCATTTTATCCCTTCATATTCTATCTACCACTCTCCAAATGCTGTTCTTTTACTACCCAGTAACATACTTTACATAAACACTTCTCCTGGTCAGCAACCTGATATTCAAAACTAATCATGGAATGAGAATTTTACAAAATGATAGCTCCAAGCTTTCATTTTTTCTCTTTTAAGAAAGTGGATTCAAGAGAATAGCAATTATAAAAAGCAATTATGAGGTTTTCTACTCTTAATGTCACTATGCTATTGCATAGGCCAAATTATGATTATTAAAATGGCATGTTTAGGACCTTCATGGACATACACGTCCTATGTGGCAGGAAGTAGATAATGAGCATAAAATGGGCAATTGGTACAGTGGGATATCAAACTGAGGTATAATTATATTAGAACAGACCAATTATCCAAGTGTAGGTGTTGATGTTTAGTTTCAGTTTTGACACGTGAATTGCTTAGAAGTTATCATTTCCATCCTCACAACAAGAAAGACAAGTTAAAAGTAAATAACTTTCATGCACCCATCTTAAAACTGAGTTTACAGAGCAAATTGCCTCCCCAAACTCTGGATAGACAGGTGCATTCTGAGAGTCACAGCCAAAATATACTTACTTGGAGCAGAAACTGCTGGAGCCTTCAACTGGTCGACACACCTAAATGATAAATTGATGAAGCTTAAATGAAGAATAGATTGAGACTGAGAAAGTCCTGGAAACTACAGTTTTAGGGATGCCTTCACACTTTCATGGGCATTACCTCTATGATTCTTGGAGTTTCTTGTGGTGAAGAGCCAAGAAAAATCAGATTATGGCAGCGGGGTGAAGGGAGTATTCTCCACCACAAAGATCTAATCTCCAAGTAAACACATTATGAGCCTTGTCCAAGAGCTATGGGAGAAGGGCATTCCTCTCATTCTAGCAACTTCTAGATTTCCTTTCTCATCAGTGGAGAAGGAAGAAACTATAAAATAAGAAATAATTGTGAAAATCATAGGGTAGAGACTGGTGCTCGCTAAAAGCTTGAGATTCAATTAGAACATTATAGAATGCTTCCCCTTATCATACCTTACCACCATATTCCAGTATAACAATAGTGGATTTCAGATTAAAGAATTTCAAGACACAGACTCTCTCTGAGGAGTACTGAGAAAACTCAAACCAAGAGAGGAGACAAGGGCTTCCCTGGTGGTGCAGTGGTTGAGAGTCTGCCTGCCGATGCAGGGGACACGGGTTTGTGCCCTGGTCCAGGAAGGTCCCACATGCCGCGGAGCGGCTGGGCCCATGAGTCATGGCCACTGAGCCTGTGCGTCGGGAGCCTGTGCTTCACAATGGGAGAGGCCACAACAGTGAGAGACCCGCGTACCACGAAAAAAAAATTAAAAAAAAAATAAAAAGAGAGAGGAGACAAAAACAAGGATACTAGAGGATTTTGTGTGCTCTGGAAACTATAGCTAAAACAAATATAAAACAAAGTCAAAATACTAGCCTAAATAGAAGGTCCTATTACTTGATACAACATGTATGGTTTTTAAGAACAACAACAACAAAATTACAAAGCACACCAGTTCAAGAATGAAACAGAATCTGAAAGGTAAAACAAGCATCAGAACCAACTGAGGTATGACACAGATGATGACATTAATAGACAAGGAAATTGAAATAATAATGATACGTATGTTCAGGACTTTAATAGAAAAGATAGACAAAATGCACAAGCAGAAAGATTGGGCACTGGGCAGTAACTGTAGCCAGATCAGCTTTGATGAGTGGAAGTTCGTGTTACTGAGCTCATCATTGTAGCCATGAGTACATTGGGAAATGAAAAGAATGGCTCTGGAAGGAGACTGACTGAATTTTATAGGACAGCTCATCTAATCCACTTGACTATTAAAATCCTGCTCTGCTGAGGTCACACATTGGTTATCATTCACATGGGATACAGATATCTTTACAATTTGGCCCGTTCAGAGATGTCAATTAATATACCTCTTTCACAGATATCCTTGTTGGCACTTTACTAATTTTATTCCTTCCAAGGCCTTGACCTTCTAGCCAAACTTTTGGTCACAGCCATGAATCAGTGTAAACTCATACCTTTGGCCATTTCACCTTCCAGGCAAAATAAACGAACAACTGCACTGCTCAAATTATGCTCACTAGAAGGATTTTGCTTCACCCATGTCCTTTAAGGATGTCACAGAGAGAGGCTGTAGTAATACCACTGGAAGCTTTTGGGTGGTACCTGCATATCATGCAGAACTACCTGTAAATCAGGCCCAAATTTCCTCTTCCTCAACTGGTCATAGGGAACTCTAAATGAGAACATAGGTATTGGCTGGGAGAGAGAAGATAATGTAGCAGGTGTAGGGGCCCTAGGCATACAGGGCACTTCCTCATGTACCTTGCTGTGCCTTCAGGACCTACTTAAGTCTGATCTTTTATATACTACTTCCATTTGAAAATGGAGTGCTACTGTATATGCCCAAATTTATGACTTAATGGGTCAGAAAACACCAAGCTCAGGTCACATGGTAACATGGAGACTTGTGGTAAAGCTTTTAGTCTCTACTAAAGCCAGTAGCAAGCCAAAGGCTGCTTCTCAAAAGGAAAGTAGTTTTACACATAAAATGGTAGGGCTTTGCTACAAAATCTTAAGAAGACTGTGCTGTGACTTATCTATAGGGGAGACCAAAGAATCCAAATAGAGTCTCTATCTACCACCGACATTCCAAGTACTATAGAATCTTCTGGATAAAAGGGCCTAATTGGCAGATCAGCTTGCATAGCAGTTTGAACTGGTTGCAGAGCCTTCCCATCTCCTGGGCCCCACTCTCAACTAGCGGCTTTTTGGACCACTATGGCAGGAGTAGCACACCTGAATGAGAATTATGTTATTTCCAAAATCCAAAGAGGTCCACTAGTTACTGAGTGAGTATTTTGGGTTACAGGAAGGGCCAGTGCAGTGATTTATTCTTTATATTCCTCACCTTAGAAGAAATATCTGAAGATACTCTACTCCACTGGGTCCCCAGAAATTCCACTGAGGTGAAAGTTCTCTGAATTTTTCTAGAATTTATTTCCCATTTTCTGACATGCAATTGTTTTCCCATTATGTCTAGAATAGTTGCTACTTCTTGCTAACTAAGTCCAATCAGCATACCACCATCAATGCTACATATCAGTGTGATGTCATTTGGAAGGGATAGGTGATGAAGTTCCTTGTAAACTAAATTGTGGTATAAGGATGGAGAGTGATATACCTCTGAAGTAGAACAATACACTAAAAGTATATTATTAGTTAGTCATCTGAAAGAAAACTCTTTCTGGAGATTTTTACTAACAAGTATTGAGAAAAAAAATTTCAGATCAATAGCGGCAAACTAGGTACCAGGGGGTATGCTAATTTGCTCAAGCAATGTATCCATATCTGGGAAAGCAGCTGCAATTTCAGTCACTCCTGGTTAAGTGTATGGTAATCTATTCTCATTCTCCAAGATCCATCTGTTTTCTGCACGGGCCAAATAGGCAAATTGGATAGGGAAGCTGGGGAAATCACTACCTGTGCATCTCTCAAGTCATTTATGCTGGCACTAATCTCTGCAATCCCTTCAGGAATGTGTCATTGCCTTTGGTTTACTATTTTCTTATTTAGGTAGAGGCAGTTCTAGTTGTTTCCATTTATCCTTTCCAAAAATAAGTTCAGACAAACAAGGTAAACATTCTACCAGTTGGTGTATGTATCTATTACATTTATGCTACTTGGAATTGGGAAAGTAACCACAGGATGGGTTTGGCAATAAACTGCATACACTGGGAGATGGAGCAGAGCTAAAATTCTGAGTATCTGACTTCTATAAGCCTCTTCTTTTACTGTTGGACCACAGAGATGTTTTGGGTCTCTTTGAATTAGTGTCAATTCAGTCAGTGTCTAGTAATCTCCCCCAAAACTTGAAAATATGAATAGTTCCCTTTTCAGAGTAAGCAATCACTCTGATAAATGGTTACAGGTCTCTTTGGAAATTTTTTAATAATTCTAACATATAAATTATAGCATAGTGCTTCATGAATGGGACCCATCCTCTCCTTCATTTAAGGGGTTTTGGGTCTATAAACTTCCTAAAGCCTGAGAATTGATAAAAGAACCATGGTTGTTTTGTTATTTCAAGTTAGATTTCTTATATCTAGCCTAGATTCATATACTTATACAGATAAGTAGCAATTATTAGACCGTCCATCTAGTTCTTTTATAGGAACACCACAATCACTAGCCAACAGCATAGGTCACTGTAACTTGAACTATTCTGACAACTACCTTGACTTAGCTATCCATTACAGAATGATAAGCACGATCATCTTGGCTTTGATGATTCAGTGCTACCAGTTGGACCCTTGACAATTGCTATCCAATTTTCTCCACTGAATTTGGAGAAGTCAGCTGAATTGCAGAAGTTTCCACTGTAGTTTCTGACCAAAAAGAAGAGTGGCAACAGATGTCTTCAAGGATGATGGTGGCTTCTGTCACAAATTTATTTCTCACAGCCATGTTGAAAAGCATGTCCTTGGGAATTTCCAGAAGTGTGTAAGCAAGTCTTATATAATAAATCTGCTGTACTATTCCAATCTCCCTAAGACTTTGGATACTTTCCTGTAAAGGTTACCCAGGCAGTTCTAGCATTTCAACCTTATTTAGTGTCGACAAATTTTAGGTCCATGCTTCAGCCAACCAACCAAATAAGTAGTTAGAACCCTTTCTAATTGTCTTTCTAAAACTTTGAATATAGAATTCCTGCTTAGTGTCCCTACATAAATAGAATTGACCTGATCCAACTTTATTTTCCTTTCACAATTATGCCACATCCTTAATATCTATTCCCATATATATTACCCAGATTTCTTTCCGTATAAATTGGAAACATCATGTAGTTGCTTTCATGTGTAGCAACCTTTCTTGTAGCTTATACTTCCTATCTCACCCTTTGAGTCCTGCTGGTACTTCAGTTTAGACATAAGTCTAGAAGCAAAGAAAGGTGATGAGATTGGGTCCTGAAGAGAATCAGCAGTGTCTGGCAAGTTCAAGGGAAGCAATTACAGGTTCTTCAGACAAAGTAGAGTCGACCTCTTCAAACAGAGTTGGAAAGGCTACATCTATAGGGAAAGAAGACTCAGCAGAATTTAGGAGTTCTATATTCCCAGCTTCATTGGGCTCTTCACATATGTCCTCATTCTACTTTCCAGGATACCTTTCTGTCCCAATCAATGTCTTTACTTTAACAGTACACACTCTGCAAGGTTGGTCAATTTGTTGTTTTTTTTTTTTTAATTTTTTCCTCATTTTATTTATTTATTTATTCATTTTGGCAACACCACATGGCTTGCAGGATCTTAGTTCCCCAGCCAGGGATCAAATCCAGGCCCTAGGCAGTGAGAACATGGAGTTCTCTCCACTGGACTACCAGGGAATTCCCAGTCAATTTGTATTATATTTCAACTACATGCAGGTTGAGACTCTGGGTTTGGCCTTCAGAAAAATTCTAGCCTTTTATCTACAAGATATAGTTTCTTTCAGGGCAGACTTACAGATAATTTATGCCTTGAGTGGGGAATTTGAAATTTGAAGTCCTGAACTCATCATTCTTATTTCCCAAATTCATCCACACAAATAGACATAACCAGCTAACTTCAGTTTATACATCTTAGCTTTACTAATATCAATATGTTCTAAGGTATCAAATACTTGAGTTCCTGGAAACTTAGTCTTTACAAATATTTGATAAGGAGTATCTAGTGGTGATATTTTGTATATTTTTCTTGACACGTAATGACATGGATAAAACAGTGCCTTATTTACCACTGGAAATAGAATCATCAGTGCCTTTAAATCTAATCATATTAGATAGCCAATGTCAGAAACCAAGATCAATTCATAAAACTTTCCCTTGTCAAGATTTTCTTGAACCACTCTACTAAAATTTGCATCAGTCAGGGTTTCACTAGATAAACAGAACCAGTAGTATTACATAAAACACACACACACACACACACACACACACACACACAAGAATGAACTTACTCAATTCGTAAGAGATAGATGATAGATCTGCAATGATAATGTAAATAAGGTCAAAATAGAAAAAAATATAGTAAGAAAAATCTAAAAAAAGATTAAAGCAGACTTTCTGGTAAGAAAAAGAAAATTACAAGAGAAAAAAGATAGAGATGGTGATGATGTCACTGATAAGCACAGTGAGAGAAAGAAATTTTGTAGGGTAATTTACTATATCAACAACCTGCCTGACAACAGGTGAGGTAGCTACTACTCAGCTAAGGTATCAATGAGGATGAAAAGAAAAGTCTCAGTGTAGACAAAATTAAGAGATACACTTGGAAAAAAAATAAACAGAAACACTACCCTTAGTTGGAATGTTTAAATTTAATGTGAAATCATCTACAAAAGCAGAAGTATTGAGCAGAACTTCAAGATGGCAGAAGAGTAAGACATGGAGATCATCTTCCTCCCTACAAATACATCAGAAATACATCTACATGTGGAACAACTCCTACAGAACACCTACTGAATGCTGGCAGAAGACTTCAGACCTCCCAAAAGGCAAGAAATCCCCACATACCAGGGTAGGGCAAAAGAAAGAAAAAAACAAAGACAAAAGAATAAGGATGGGACCTGCACCAATGGGAGGGAGCTGTGAAGGAGGAAAATTTTCCACACACTAGGAAGGCCCTTCATGGGTGGAGACTGTGGGTGGAGAAGAGGGGTAGCTTTGGAGCCACTGAAGAGAGTGCAGCAATGAGAGAGCAGGGATGTGGAGGGCAAAACAGAGAGATTCCCACACAGAGGATCAGTGTCGACCAGCACTCACCAGCCCAAGAGGCTTGTCTGCTCACCCGCTGGGGTGGGAGCGGGCTGGGAGCTGAGGCTCGGGCTTCAGAGGTTGGATCCCAGGGAGAAGACTGGAGTTGGTTGTGTGATCACAGCTTGAAGGAGGCTAGTGAGCCACAGATAACCAGGAAGGAGTCTGGGAAAAAGTCTGGACCTGCCGAAGAGGCAAGAGACTTTTTCTTGACTCGTTGTTTCCTGGTGCAAGAGGAGAGGGGATTAAGAGTGCCACTTAACGGAGCTCCAAAGACAAGCATGAGCCAGGGTTCACAGCGTGGACCGCAGAGATGACCATAAGATGCTAAGGCTGCTGCTGTGGTGAATAAGAAGCCTGTGTGAAAGCACAGGTCACTATCCACACCTCCCCTCCCATGAGCCTGGGCAGCCTGCGACTACCAGGGTCCCATGATTCAGGGACAACTTCCTAGGGAGAGCATGTGGCATGCCTCAGGCTAGTGGAACATCACACCAGCCTCTGCTGCCACAGGCTCACCCCACACTCCATACCCCTCCCTCCCTGCCGGCCTGAGAGAACCAGAGCCCCCAAATCAGCTGCTACTGTGACCGTATCCTGTCTGAGCGAAGAACAGATGTCTCAGGCGACCTACACACAGAGGCGGGTCCAAATCAAAAGCTGAATCCCAGGAGCTGTGTAAACAGAGAAGAGAAAGGGAAATCACTCCCAGCAGCCTCAGGAGCAGTGGATTAAATATCCAGAGCAAACTTGATGTACCCTGCATCTGTGGAATGCCTGAATAGACAACAAATCATCCCAAATTGAGGAGGTGGACTTTGGGAGCAATGATATATATTTTTTTGTCCCGATTTTTCTTTCTGTGAGTGTGTATGTACATGCTTCTGTGTGTGATTTTGTCTGTATAGCTTTGCTTTTACCATTGTCCTAGGGTTCTGTCTGTCGGGTTTTTTTTTGTTTTGTTTTGTTTTTAGTATACTTTTTAACACTTGCTATCATTGGTGGATATGTTTTTTGGTTTGGTTGCTCTCTTCCTTCTTTCTTTTTTTTTTTTATTACTACTTTAGAACTTTTTTAATAATTATTTTTTTAAAAACTTTAATTTATTTTATCCTACTTTATTTTATTTTATCTTCTCCTTTCTTTTTTCTTTCTTTTCTCCCTTTTCTTCTGAGCCATGTGGATGACAGGCTCTTGGTACTCCAGCCAGGTGACAGGACTGTGCATCTGACAGGGGAGAGCCAATTTCAGGAAACTGGGCTACAAAATACCTCCCAGCTCCACATAATATCAAATGGTGAAAATCTCCCAGAGATCTCCATCTCAACGTCAAGACCCAGCTCCACTCAATGACCAGCAAGCTACAGTGCTGGACACCCTATGCCAAACAACTAAGAAGACAGGAACACACCCCATCCATTAGTAGAGAGGCAGCCTAAAATAATAATAAGGCCACAGACACCCCAAAACACACCACCCAACATGGACTTGCCCAACAGAAAGACAAGACTTAGGCTCATCCACCAGAACACAGGTATTAGGCCCCTCCACCAGGCACCTGACATAACCCACTAAATCAACGTTAGCCACTGGAGACAGACACCAAAAACAATGGGAGCTACAAACCTGCAACCTGTGAAAAGGAGACCCCAAACATACTAAGATAAACAAAATGAGAAGACAGAGAAACACACAGCAGATGAAGGAGCAATTCAAAAATCCACCAGACCTAACAAATGAGGAGGAAATAGGCAGTCTACCTGAAAAAGAATTCAGAATAATGATAGTAAAGAGGATCCAAAATCTTGGAATTAGAATGGAGAAAACACAAGAAACGTATAACAAGGAACTAGAAGAAATAAAGTGTAAACAAACAGTGATGAACAGCATAATAAATGAAATTAAAAATTCTCTAGAAGTGATCAATAGCAGAATAACTGAGGGAGAAGAACGTATAAGTGACCTGGAAGATAAAATAGTGGAAATAACTACTGCAGAGGAGAATAGAGAAAAAAAGAATGAAAATAATTGAGAACAGTCTCAGAAACCTCTGGGACAACATTAAATGCACCATTTGAATTATAGGGGTTCCAGAAGAAGAAGAGATAAGGAAAGGGACTGAGAAATTATTTGAAGAGATTATAGTTGAAAACTTTCTTAATATGGGAAAGGATATAGTTAATCAAGTCCAGGAAGCACAGATAGTCCCATACAGGATAAATCCAAGGAGAAACATGCCAAGACACATATTAATCAAACTATCAAAAATTAAATACAAAGAAAAAATATTAAAAGCAGCAAGGGAAAAACAACAAGTAACACACAAGGGAATCCCCATAAGGTTAACAGCTGACCTTTCAGCAGAAACTCTGCAAGCCAGAAGGAAATGGCAGGACATATTTAAAGTGATGAAGGAGAAAAAACTACAACCAAGATTACTCTACCCAGCAGGGCTCTCATTCAGATTTGATGGAGAAATTAAAACCTTCACGACACGTAAAACCAAAGAGAATTCAGCACCACCAAACCAACTTTACAAGAAATGCTAAAGGAACTTCCCTGGCAGGAAACACAAGAGAAGGAAAAGGCCTACAATAACAAACACTAAACAGTTATGAAAATGGTAATAGGAACATACATATCGATAATTACCTAAAAGGTAAATGGATTGAATACTCTAACCAAAAGACATACACTGGCTGAATGGATACAAACACAAGACCTTTATATATGTTGTCTACAAGAGACCCACTTCAGACACATACACACTGAAAGTAAGGGGATGGAAAAAGATATTCCATGCAACTGGAAATCAGAAGAAATTTGGAGTAGCAATTCTCATATCAGACAAAATAGACTTTAAAACAAAGACTATTACAAGAGACAGAGAAGGACACTGCATAATGATAAAGAGATCAACCCAAGAAGATATAAAAATTGTAAATATTTATGCACCTAACATAGGAGCAACTCAATACATAAGGTAAATATGAACACCAATAAAATGGGAAATTGAGAGTAACACAATCATAGTAGGGGACTTTAACACCCCACTTTCACCCATGGACAGATCATCCAAAATGAAAATAAATAAGGAAACACAAGCTTTAAATGATACATTAAACAAGATGTACTTAATTGATATTTATAGGACATTCCATCCAAAAAAATCAGAATACACATTTTCCTCAAATGCTCATGGAACATTGTCCAGGATAGATCATATTGTGGGTCACAAATCAAGCCCTTGTAAGTTTAAGAAAATTGAAATTTTATCAAGTATCTTTTCCGACCACAGGTATCAAGATATCAATTAGAGGAAAAAATCTGTAAAAAATACAAAGACATGGAGGCTAAGCAATACACTACATAATAACCAAGAGATCACTGAAGAAGTCAAAGAGGAACTCAAATAATACCTAGAAACAAATGACAATGAAACACAGTGACCCAAAATCTATGGGATGCATCAAAGGCAGTTCTAAGAGGGAAGTTTATAGCGATACAATCCTACCTTAAGAAAGAAGAAACATCTCAAATAAACAACCCAACCTTACACCTAAAGCAACTAGGGAAGGAAGAACAAAAAAACCCCAGGGACAGCAAAAGGAAAGAAATCAAAAGATCAGATCAGAATTAAATGCAAAAGAAATGTAGGAAACAATAGCAAATATCAATAAAACTAAAAGCTGGTTCTTTGAGAACATAAACAAAATTGATAAACCATTAGCCAGAGTCATCAAGAGAAAAGGGAAAAGGCTCACATCAATAGAATTAGAAATGAAAAAGAAGTAACAACTGACACTGCAGAAACACAAAGGATCATGAGAGATTAACACAAGCAACTATATGCCAATAAAATGGCCAACCTGGAAGAAACAGACAAATTCTTAGAAATGCACAACCTTCAGAAACTAAACCATGAAGAAACAGAAAATATGAACAGACCAGTCACAAGCACTGAGATTGAAACTGTGATTAAAAATCTTCCAACAACCAAAAGTCCAGACAAGATCTCATCACAGGCCAATTCTATCAAACATTTAGAGAACAGCTAACACCTATCCTTCTCAAACTCTTGCAAAGTAGAGCAGAGAGAGGAACTCTCCCAAACTCATTCTACGAGGCCACTCTCACCCTGACACCAAAACCAGACAAAGATGTTAAAAAGAAAGAAAACTATATGCCAAAATCACTGATGAACATAGATGCAAAAATCCTTAACAAAATACTAGCAAACAGAATCCAACAGCACATTAAAAGCATCGTGCACCATGATCAAGTGGGGTTTGTCCCAGGAATGCAAGGATTCTTCAATATATGCACATCAATCAATGTGATATACCATATTAACAAATTGAAGGAGAAAAACCATATGATCATCTCAATACATGCAGAGAAAACTTTCAACAAAATTCAACACCCTTTTATGATAAAAATCCTCTGGAAAGTAGCCATAGAGGGAACTTTCCTCAACATAACAAAGGCCATATATGACAAACCCACAGTCAGTATCATTCTTAATGGTGAAAAACTGAAACCATTTCCACTATGATAGGAAAAAGACAAGGTTGCCCACTGTCGCCACTACTATTGAACATAGTTTTGGAAGTTCTAGCCACAACAATCAGAGAAGAAAAATAAATAAAAGGAATCCAAATCGGAAAAGAAGTAAAACTGTCACTGTTTGCAGATGACTTGATACTATACGTAGAATATCCTAAAGATGGTACCAGAAAACTACTAGAGCTAATCAATGAGTTTGGTAAAGCAGCAGGATACAAAATTAATGCACAGAAATTTCTTGCATTCCTATATACTAATGATGAAAATCTGGAAGTAAAATTAAGAAAACACTCTTATTTACTATTGCAACAAAATGAATAAAATACCTAGGAATAAACCTACCTAAGGAGACAAAAGACCTGTATGCAGAAAATTATAATACATTGATAAAGTAATTGAAGAAGATACCATTTTCTTGGATTAGAATAATCAACATTCTGAAATTTACTACACTATGCAAAACAATCTACAGATTCAACACAATCCCTATGGAACTACCAATGGCATTTTTCACAGAACTAGAACAAAAAATTTCACAATTTGTATGGAAACACAAAATACCCTGAATAGCCATAGCAATCTTGAGAATGAAAAACAAAGGTGGAGGAATCAGGCTCCCTTGTTTCAGACTATACTACAAAGCTACAGTAATCAAGGCAGTATGGTACTGGCACAAAAACAGAAAAATAGATCAATGGAACAGGATAGAAAGCCCAGAGATAGAAAGCCTATGCCCACATGGTCATGTTATCTTTGATAAAGGAGGCAAGAATATACAGTGGAAAAAGACAGCATCTTCAAAAGTGGTGCTGTGAAAACTGGATAGCTACATGTAAAAGAATGAAATTAGAATACTCCCTAACACCATATACAAAAATAAACTCAAAATTAATTAAAGACCTAAATATAAGACCAGACACTATAAAACCTTTAGAGGAAAATATAGGCAGAACACCCTACAAACTAAATCGCAGAAAGACCCTTTTTAACCCAACTCCTAGAGAAATGGAAATCAAAACAAAAATAAACAAATGGGACCTAGTGAAACGTAAATGCTTTTGCACAGCAAAGGAAACCATAAACTTTATGAAAAGACAACCCTCAAATGGAAGAGAATATTTGTAAATGAAACAACTGACAAAGGATTAATCTCCAAAATTTACAAACAGCTCATGCAGCTCAACATCAGAAAACAAAAAAACCTAATCCAAAAATGGGCAGAAGACCTAAATAGACATTTCTCCAAAGAAAATTTACAGATTGCCAACAAACACATGAAAGAATGCTCAACATCATTAATCATTAGAGAAATGTAAATCAAAACCACAATGAGATATCTTCTCACACTGGTCAGAATGGCCATCATCAAAAAATCTTCAAACAGTAAATGCTGGAGAGGGTGTGGAGAAAAGGGAACACTCTTGCACTGTTGGTGGGAATGTAAATTGATACAGCCACTATGGAGAACATTATGGAGGTTCCTTAAAAAACTAAACATAGAACTACCATATGACCCAGCAATCCCACTACTTAGCATATACCCTGAGAAAACCATAATTCAACAAGAGTCACGTACCACAATGTTCACTGCAGCTCTATTTACAATAACCAGGATATGGAATCAACCAAGTGTCCATCAACAGATGAATGGATAAAGAGGATGTGGCACATATATACAATGGAATATTACTCAGCCCTAAAACAAAATGAAATTGAGTTATTTGTAGTGTGGTCGATGCATATAGAGTCTGTCATGCAGAGTGAAGTAAGTCAGAAAGAGAAAAAGAAATACCATATGCTAACACATATATATGGAATCTAAGGGGAAAAAATGTTCATGAAGAACATAGGGGCAAGGTGGGAATAACGACACAGACCTACTAGAGAATGGACTTGAGGATACGGGAAAAGGGAGGGTAAGTTGGGACAAAATGAGAGAGTGGCATGGACATATATACACTACCAAACACAAAATAGATAGCTAGGGGGAAGTAGCCGCATAGCACAGGGAGATCAGCTCTGTGCTTTGTGACCACCCAGACAAGTAGGATAGGGAGGGCGGGAGGGAAGGAGAAGCAAGAGGAAAGAGATACGGTGACATATGTATATGTATAACTTATTCACTTTGTTATAAAGCAGAAATTAACACACCATTGTAAAGCAATTATACTCCAATAAAGATGTTTTAAAATAAAAGCAGAAGTAGTGCTGAGCAGAAGAGAACAAAAAAGAATGTTTGCAATAAATATTGGTTTAATGCCTGATTTCCAGCATAAAATACATTAAGTACAATGAGATAGTAACATCTATCTCATTTTTACAAATTTTTCATTGGAGTATAGTTGATTTACATTGTTGTGTTTGTTTCAGGTATATAGCAAAGTGAATCAGTTATACATATACATATATCCACTGTTTTTTAGAATATTTTCCCATCTAGGCCAGTACAGGGTATTGAATAGTGTTTGGTCTCCCACTTACATGTGTAAAGCAACATATGTAATAAGACGAACCTACAAATATAAATCAACATACATAACATACACAGCAGACATTAGTTTCTCTGTCTCTTTCCCTTTGACATGCATTTTTCAATACCCCTTTGCTGATAACAGTATTATTTTATGTCAGTTGCATTATTTATCATAGCCTGTCCCTTACGCCGATATAATTGTGTTCATGAGTATGTTTGTGCCCTATCATTAATACTTTGAAAGTAGAGAAATGATGCTTTCCTACTACATTCTAATCTAGCAGAATTTGTGTATGCAGTAGGGATCAAAACAACATATTTTGAGGTATTTGATTTTTATGTTGATTCTGGAGATACCTGGAATTCACAATTTTCAAGTTTTTTCTTGGTTTGAGCACTGTATGGTGTTTTTCTACTTAACCAGATATAGTGCCACTCTGAAAACATCCCTGAATTTATAGTACAAATTAAGAATAAAATAAACATATGTCCTCATCCCCAGCATTAAAATGAATCAACTACTGCATAATGTAATTAACCAGTGGCATGACAAGGAATTTATTTCACTCTGCTTTTCTCTCCTGCTCTCTTTGTTTTAGTTTCAATGCTTCAGAATGAAATTCTACTTTAGTTATGGTAGAGTGTGTGTGTGTGTGTGTGTGTGTGTGTGTGTGTGACATAATAGAAACTGATTTTATACTGTACATCCTATGGGTTAACTTAAATATTTGGCATGCTTGTAAATCTTTTTTTTAACGTTTTTATTGGAGTATAATTGCTTTACAATGGTGTGTTACTTTTTGCTTTATAGCAAAGTAAATCAGTTATACATATACATATATCCCCATATCTCTTCTCTCTTGTGTTTCCCTCCCTTCCACCTTCCCTATCCCACTCTTCTAGCTGGTCACAAAGCACTGAGCCAATCTCCCTGTGCTATGTGACTGCTTCCCACTAGCTATCTATTTCACATTTGGTAGTGTATATATGTCCATATATACACTACCATTCTCTCACTTTGTCCCAGCTTACCCTTCCCCCTCACTGTGTCCTCAAGTCCATTTTATAGTAGGTCTGCATCTTTATTCCCATCTTGCCCCAAGGTTCATGAATATTTTTTTCTTTTTTTCTTTTTTTTTTTTAGATTCCATATATATGTGTTAGCATACAGTAGTTGTTTTTCTCTTTCTGATTTACTTCACTCTGTATGACACTCTAGGTCCATCAACCTCACTACAAATAACTCAGTTTCATTTCTTTATATGGCTGAGTGATATTCCATTCTATATATGTGCCACATCTTCTTTATCCATTCATCTGTCAATGGACACTTAGGTTGCTTCCATGTCCTGCTTATTGTAAATAGAGCTGCAATGAACATTGTGGTATATGACTCTTTGAATTATGGTTTTCTCAGGGTATAGGCCCAGTAGTGGGATTGCTGGGTCATATGGTAGTTCTATTTTTAGTTTTTTAAGGAACCTCCATACTGTTCTCCATAGTGGCTGTATCAATTTACATTCCCACCAACAGTGCAAGAAGGTTCCCTTTTCTCCACAACCTCTCCAGCATTTATTGTTTGTAGAGTTTTTGATGATGGCCATTCTGACCGGTGTGAGAAGATATCTCATTGTAGTTTTGATTTGAATTTCTCTAGTGGTTTATGACATTCAGCATTCTTTCATGTGTTTTTTGACAATCTGTATATCTTCTTTGGAGAAATGTTTATTTAGGTCTTCTGCCCATTTTTGGATTGGGTTGTTTGTTTTTTCATATTGCGCTGCATGAGCTGCCTGTAAATTTTGGAGATTAAACCTTTGTCAATTTCTTCATTTGCATATATTTTCTACCATTCTGAGGATTGTCATTTCATCTTGGTTATGGTTTACTTTGCTGTGCAAAATGTTTTAAGTTTCATTAGCTCTCATTTGTTTATTTTTGTTTTGATTTCCATTTCTCTAGGAGGTGGGTCAAAAAAGATCTCGCTGTGATTTATGTCTTAGAGTGTTCTGCCTATGTTTTCCTCTAAGAGTTTGATAGTGCCTGACCTTACATTTAGGTTTTTACTCCATTTTGAGTTTATTTTTTCTGTATGGTGTTAGGGAGTGTTCTAATTTCATACTTTTAAATGTACCTGTCCAGTTTTCCCAGCACCACTTATTGAAGATGTTGCCTTTTCTCTATTGTATATTCTTGCCTCCTTTATCAAAGATAAGCTGACCATACGTGTGTGGGTTTATCTCTGGGCTTTCTATCCTTTTCCATTGATCTATATATGTGCCAGTCACATACCATCTTGATTACTGTAGGTTTGTAGTATAGTCTGAAGTCCAGTAGCCTGATTTTCCAGGTCAGTTTATCTTTCTCAAGATTGCTTTGGCTACTCCGGGTCTTTTGTGTTTCCATACAAATTGTGAAATTGTTTATTCTAGTTCTGTGAAAAATGCCATTGATAGTTTAATAGAGATTGCTTGAATCTGTAGATCGCTTTGTGTAGTACAGTCATTTTCAGAATGTTGATTCTTCCAATCCAAGAACATGGTATATCTGCCCATCTATTTGTATCATTTTTAATTTCTTTCATCAGTGTCTTATAATTTTCTGCATACAGTTCTTTTTTCTACTTAGGTTTATTCCTAGGTATTTTATACTTGTTTTTGCAATGGTATATTAGAGTGTTTTGTTAATTTCACTTCTAGATTTTTCATCATTAGTGCATAGGAATGCAAGAGAATTCTGTGCATTAATCTTGTATCCTGCTACTTTACCAAATTCATTGATTAGCTCTAGTAGTTTTCTGGTACCATTTTTAGGATTCTCTAGGTACATTATCATGGTATCTGCAAACAATGACAGCTTTACTTCTTCTTTTCTGATTTGGATTCATTTTCTTTCTTTTTCTTCTCTGATGGCCATGGCTAAAACTTCCAAAACTATGTTGAATAATAGTGGTGAGAGTGGGCAACCTTGTCTTCTTCCTGATCTTGCAGGAAATCGTTTCAGTTTTTCACTATTGATGACGAGGTTGGCTCTGGGTTTGTTACATATGGCCTTTATGATGTTGAGGTAATTTCCCTCTATGCCAACTTTCTGACTGATTTTTATCATAAAAGGGTGTTGAATTTTGTTGAAAGCTTTCTCTGCATCTATTGAGATGATCATAGGTTTTTCTCCTTCAATTTGTTAATATGGTGTTTCACATTGATTTATTTGCCTATATTGAAGAATCCTTGCATTCCTGGTATAAATCCCACTTGATCATGGTGTATGATCCTTTTAGTATGCTGTTGGATTCTGTATGCTAGTATTTTGTTGAGGATTTTTACATTTTTGCTCATCAGTGATATTGGTCTGTAGTTTTCTTTTTTTGTGTGTGATATCTTTGTCTGGTTTTGGTGTCAGAGTGGTGGTGTCCTTGAAGAATGAGTTGGGAGAGTTCCTCCCTCTGCTATATTTTGGAAGAGTTTGAGAAGGTTAGGTGTTAACTCTTCTCTAAATGTTTGATAGAATTCACCTGTGAAGCCATCTGGTCTTGGGCTTTTGTTTGTTGGAAGATTTTTTGTCACAGTTTCAATTTCAGTGATTCTGATTGGTCTGTTCATATTTTCTATTTCTTCCTGGTTCAGTCTCGGAAGGTTGTGCATTTCTAAGTATTTGTCCCTTTCTTCCAGGTTGTCCATTTTATAGGCATATAGTTGCTTGTAATCTCTCATGATCCTTTGTGTTTCTGCAGTGTCAGTTGTTATTCCCCTTTTTCGTTTCTAATTCTATTGATTTGTATCTTCTCCTTTTTTCTCTTGATGAGTCTGAATAATGGTTTATCAATTTTGTTTATCTTCTCAAAGAACCACCTTTTAGTTTCATTGATCTTTTCTATTGTTTCCTTCATTTCTTTTTCATTTATTTCTGATCTGATCTTTATGGTTCCTTTCCTTCTTCTAACTTTGCAGTGTTTGGTTCTTCTTTCCCTAATTGCTTTAGGTGTAAGCTTACGTTCTTTATCTCAGATGTTTCTTCTTTCTTAAGGTAGGATTGTATTACTATAAACTTCCCTCTTGGAACTGCTTTTGTTGCATCCCATAGGTGTTGGGTTATCGTGTTTCAATTGTCATTTGTTTCTAGATACTTTTAAATTTCCTCTTTGATTTCTTCAGTGATCTCTTCGTTATTAAGTAGTGTATTGTTTAACCTCCATGTGTTTGTATTTTTTACAGATTTTTTCCTGTAATTGATATCTAGTCTCAGAAGGTTGTTGTCGGAAAAGATACTTGATACAATTTCAATTTTCTTAATTTTACCAAGGCTTGACTTGTGACCCAAGATATGATCTATCTTGGAGAATGTTCCATAAGCTCTTGAGGAGAAAGTGTATTCTGTTGTTTTTGCATGGAATGTCCTATAAATATCAATTAAGTCCATCTTGTTTAATGTATTATTTAAAGCTTGTGTTTCCTTATTTATTTTCGTTTTGGATGATCTGTCCATTGGTGAAAGTGAGGTGTTAAAATCACCTACTATGATTGTGTTGCTGTTGATTTCCCCTTTTATAGCTGTTAGTTTTACCTTATGTATTGAGTTGCTCCTATATTAGGTCCATAAATTTTTACAATTGTTATATCTTCTTCTTGGATTGATCTCTTGATCACTATGTAGTGTCCTTCTTTGTCTCTTGTAATAGTCTTTGTTTTTTTTTTTTTTTTTTTTATGCGTTACGCGGGCCTCTCACTGTTGTGGCCTCTCCCGTTGCGGAGGACAGGCTCCGGACGCGCAGGCTCAGCGGCCATGGCTCACGGGCCCAGCCGCTCCGCAGCATGTGGGATCTTCCCAGACCGGGGCACGAACCCGTGTCCCCTGCATCGGCAGGCGGACTCTCAACCACTGCGCCACCAGGGAAGCCCTAGTCTTTGTTTTAAAGTTAATTTTGTCTGATATGAGAATTGCTACTCCAGCTTTCTTTTGATTTCCATTTGCATGGAATATCTTTTTCCATCCCCTCACTTTCAGTGTGTATGTGTCCTTAGGTATGAAGTGGATCTCTTGTAGAAAGCATACTGGTCTTTTTTTGATATCCATTCAGCCTGTCTATGTCTTTTGATTGGAGCATTTAATCCATTTACATTTAAGGTAATTATCAATATGTATGTTCCTATTACCATTTTCTTAATTGGTTTTGGTTTGTTTTTGTAAGTCTTTTCTTGTCTCATGTTTCCTGCCTAGAGAAGTTCCTTTGGCATTTGTTGTAAAGCTGGTTTGGTGGTGCTGAATTCTCTTTGCTTTTGCTTGTTTGTAAAGTTTTAATTTCTCCATCAAATCTGAATGAGATCCTTGTTGGATAGGATAATCTTGTTTGTAAGTTTTTCTCTTTCATCACTTTACATATGTCCTGCCACTCTCTTCTGGCTTGCAGACTTTCTGCTGAAAGATCAGCTGTTAACCTTACGAGGTTTCCCTTTTATATTATTTGTTGCTTTTTCCCTTGCTGCTTTCAATTTTTCTTTGTATTTAATTTTTGATTATTTGATTAATATGTGCCTTGCCATGTTTCTCATTGGATTTATCCTGTATGAGACTCTCTGTGCTTCCTGGACTTGATTAACTATTTCCTTACCCATATTAGGGAAGTTTTCAACTATAATCTCTTCAAATCCCCTCTCTTTTCCTCTTTATCTTCTGGGACCCCTAAGATTCCAATGTTGGTGCACTTATTATTCTCTCAGATGTCTCTGAGACTGTCCTATATTCTATTAATTCTTTTTTCTTTATTCTGCTCTGCAGTAGTTTTTTCCACTATTTTATCTTCCAGGTCACTTATGTTCTTCTGTCTCACTTATTCTGCTCTTTTCCCTTCTAGAGAATTTTTAATTTCATCTATTGTGCTTTTCATAATTATTTATTTGCTCTTTAGTTCTTCTAGATCCTTGTTAAATATATCTTGTGTTCTGTCCAGTTTGTTTCCAAGATTTTGTATCATCTTTACTATCATTATTCTGAATTATTTTTCAGGTAGACTGCCTATTTCCTCTTCATATGTTAGGTCTGGTGGGTTTTTTCCTTGCTCCTTCATCTGTTGTGTGTTTCTTTGTCTTCTCATTTTGTTTAACTTACTGTGTTTGGTGTCTCCTTTATGCAGGCTGCATATTCGTAGTTCCTGTTGTTTTGCTGTCTGCCTGAAGTCGATAAGGTTGGTTTAGTGGGTTGTGTAGGCTTCCTGGTAGAGGGGACTATTGTCTCTGTTCTGGTGGATGAGGCTGTATCTTGCCTTTCTGGTGGGCAGGTCCATGTCTGATGGTGTGTTTTTGTGTGTCTGTGACCTTGTTATGATTTTAAGCAGTGTCTCTGCTAATGGGTGGGGTTGTGTTCCTGTCCTGCTAGTTGTTTAGCATAGGGTGTCTAGCACTGTAGTTTGCTGGTCATTGAGTGGAGCTGGGTCTTGACATTGAGATGGATATCTCTGGGAAATTTTTGCTGTTTGATATTACGTGGAGCTGGGAGGTCTCTTGTGGACCAATGTCCTGAACTTGGCACAACCCTCACAACTGGCTGGAGGACCAAGAGCTTGTCATTCTCATGGCTCAGAATAAACGGGAGAAAAATAGAAAGAAAGAAAAAGATAAAATAAAATAGTTATTAAAAGAAAAAAACAAAAATTAAGTATAAATAATTTTAAGGTAATAAAAAAAAAAAGAGAAAGAAAGAAGAGAACAACCAAACCAAAAAGCAAGTCCACCAATGATAACAAGCACTGAGAAATATACTAAAAAAAAAAAAAGAAAAAAGAAAAAAGGACAAAGAGAACTCTAGCACAAATGGTAAAAACAAACCTATATAGACAAAATCACACACAGAAGCATATGCATACACACTCACAAAAAGAGAAAAAGGGGAATAAATATATATATATATCGTTACTCCCAAAGTCCACCTCCTCAATTTGGGATGATTTGTTGTCTATTCAGGTATTCCTCAGATGCAGGGTACATCAAGTCGACTCTGGAGAATAATCCGCTGCTCCTGAAGTTGCTGGGAAAGATTTCTCTTTCTCTTCTTTGTTCGCACAGCTCCTGGGATTCAGCTTTGAAGCTGGGTCTGCCTCTGTGTGTAGGTCACCTGAGGGCATGTTCTTTGCTCAGACTGGACGGGGTTAAAGGAACAGCTGCTTCATGGGCTCAGGCTCACTCAGGCCAGTGGGAGGGAGGGGTACGGATTGCAGGGTGAGCCTGCAGCGGCAGAGGCCAACATGATGTTGCACCAGTCTTAGGCGTGCCATGTGTTCTCCTGGGGAAGTTGTCCCTGGATCACAGGACCCTGGCAGTGGCGGGCTTCACAGGGTCCTTGGAGAGGAGGTGTGGATAGTGACCTGTGCTTGCACACCATCCTCTTGGTGGCTGCAGCAGCAGCCTTAGCGTCTCATGTCTGTCTCTGCAGTCCACATTGATAGCCCTGACTCATGCCCATTTCTGGATCTCCTTTAAGCAGTGCTCTTAATCCCTTCTCTTCGCACACCAGGAAACAAAGAGGCAAGAAAATGTTCCTTGCCTCTTCAGCAGTTCCAGACCCTTTCCCAGAGACCCTCACAGCTAGTGTGGCACAGTAGCCCCCTTCAAGCTGTGTTCATGCAGCTAACCCCAGTCTTCTCCCTGGGATAAGACCAAAGCTGGAACCTCAGGACCCACCCATCCCGGTGGGTGAGCAGACAAGCCTCTCAGACTGGTGAGTGCTGGTCAGCACTGATCCTCTGTGCAGGAATCTCTCCACCTTGCCCTTTGCACCCCTGCTGCTGCGCTCTCCTCAGTGGCTCTGAAGCTTCTCCGCTCTGCCACCCGCAGTCTCCACCCATGAATGGGCTTCCTAGTGTGTGGAAACCTTTCCTCCTTCACAGCTCCCTCCCACTGGTGCAGGTCTCATCCCTATTCTTTTGTCTCTATTTTTTCCTTTTTTCTTTTACCCTACCAAGCTATGTGGGGAGTTTCTTACCTTTTGGGAGGTCTGAGGTCTTCTTCCAGTGTTCAGTAGGTGTTCTGTAGGAGTTGTTCCATATGCAGATGCATTTCTGATGTATTTGTGTGGAGGAAAGTGATCTCTGCATCTTACTCTTCCGCCATCTTGAAGCTCCTGAAAGTCTTCGATAATTACTCACTGCTCAGAAATTCAAAGCCCAGGTATTACTTCACCTTTTTTGAAGTAAATTTTTCTTTGAGAAATACCTGTGTCCCTCTATGGAGAATCAAACAAACAAACAAAAAGACTCACAAATAAAACAAAACAAAACCAAACAACTTAAAAAAAAATATCCCTGCATGACAGAGAGATTTTTCTTCATCTCCACCAAACTAATGTAATTATATTTGGTAAACACCTTAGGAAGAAAACTTGGCAAGCATTGCTGAAACAGAAATAAATTCCATGGTGCCTCACTTGTCTTGGTTAGCATCCAGGTTCCCATGGAAACTGAATTATGTCACAGTTTAAATAAAATTATTCTAATGTTTCCAACATAAACAGGACTTTACTCTAAATTAGGCATCAATATGCCTATTTTAAATATGTTTATTTAAAAGATGGCTTTATGTTAGCTTGCAAAATATATTAGTACATAGCCACTTCAAAAGAAAATACAAAGTCAAAATCAAAGTGGATAAAAATCAAAGTGGATTTTGAAAGAACTTTATTTAATGAATGTGAGGCAAATTCGCCAGTAGAAGTACAGGATAATTTTAGATTGTTGCTTAGCTACAAATGTGTGTGTACAGTAATGATTTTCAGTTAACTATTCTTTAGCCCAAAATTCCTTTTCAGACTTGTGGAGTATGTGGCTGGAGTATCTGTTTATTCTATACTCAGTTTCTCACAATTTTTTTTTTTAAGATTTGTATTGTAGAAATAAGAGGAAATTTTGGGCTTAGGAACACTCCACAAATTCGTCATCATCACCATAACTTGTCCAATTTTTTGCAGTGTCTCAAATGGTTTTCAAAGATACCATCTCATAGCATTTGCCTCACAACACAGTGAGGAAGACACAAGTATATTTTCTTGCATTTTATGAGAAATGACATTGAAATAAATGAATTACCTACCTAAGTTAACAAAAATAAAAGAAATTAGTGGTACCTGAAATGGAAGGAAGTTTACCCTGACTCCGAATTAGTAGTACTTTCCATTTTCTGTCTGTGGGAACTTAGATCACCTACAAAGTTGTTTAGTGGCACCATAGAAGTGAGATATGAGGAACAAATTTGTGAACTACAACGTGTAATATATATGTAAAATATTAAGAAAGGACATAAACAAGCCAGTAGAATTAAAAAAACAAGGAACTATTTTAAAAAACCCAAATTACTATCTTCTAAATCTCATAAGAATGCAAAGAAATTTCAAGTCTGTAAATGGTGTAAATAATTGTTGATTTAGCATTATTGAAGTAATTAATGCAGATTAAATAGCTTAAGTTTACCTGCTGCTTTGTGTCTTTTTATGGAATTTAATCTATCTAAACTTGGTTCTTTTTCCTAATTGTCCTTGAAAGTAAGTTGTGTTCTATTCAGTGTTTGTGGTTTTCATGACAATGACTTGGTAACACATAATTTTTCTTGTCCTTATTAGTGAAGTTGCACAAAATTTCATATATTTATTGACCATTTGATATCTTCTTTTGTGCAGTGGCCTTTCAAATCTTTTATCCATTTTCTTTGATTTTTTTTTTTTTTGAGGAGTTTTTTTGTTCTATTTGTTTGTTTAACACATTCTGGTTACAAGTTTTACGTCTTATAGGATTACATGTGCTGCCAGATCTTCTTTGAACTGGTACCTTGTTTTTCTTTTCTTTCTTTTATTTAATTGGTTATTGCTTTTCTTTCCTCTTTTTTATTTAATTGGATCTTGGATAAACAGAAACTCTTACTTTTAACATATAACAATTTATTTTTTGTAGTTAGTCTTTTAGTTTTCTTGTTTACTGAATTCACACTTTTTCACAAGTCAGCTGGCTATTTTTGAAAGGGTCTTTTTTCTGAAAAGATCTGCTTTATAACACTGGTCTTTTCTATTCTGTGCCAATACAAATACCATACCATCTTCCTTAGTGAAGCTATAAAATATGACTTGTAAACTAATAGAATAAGTTGCAACATATAACATTCTGTTTTATATGTGTGTGTGTTTATGTGTGTTTCTTGTGTTTTTTTTTTTTCCATTAAAAAATCAGATTTATTTGCCAAGAACAACAATAACAACCAAACTGGTATTTTGATTGAGTCCACTGAGATAGGGAGAAGATTGACATCTTCACAATACTTGGTTTTTAAATTCAATAACATGAGTTATTCTTTCTTTTATTCAAGTCTTTCTTAATTCCTCTTAATAGTGTTTTACAGTTTTCAATATGGAGAATTCTACTCTTCTTATTAGATTTATTGTTACATTAATATATTTTCATGCTATTTGAAATATTCTCTTGAAATAATCACTTTTTAAAGCCATGTTATAATAGATTTTTAAAAAATTACATACATGATCATGCCTTCTGCAAATAATGATTTCATAATTTTTTTCTTTGAAATCTCCTAATGCTATTTATTTTCTTACTTTATAGCACTGGGTAGGAACTGGAGTACAATTTTTAATATGTGAGAGACCATCATGCTTTATTCCTAGGTTTGGAGGAAATACTTTCAACATTTTATCAGCAAGTACAAAGAGTGCTGAAGGTCTTCTTTGTTGCTACTGAGGTTGACACCTTGTGGTACACAGACTCTGAGATGGATCCCAGTGGTTCTTGCCTTCTGGCATCCAAACCCTTGTGTAATCTGCAACCCATGGGTGCCACTCATTGCTAAAAAATAGACTGTCCTTGAGGTGATGTATGAGATGTCACTTCTGATATTAGGTTACCTGCTTTTACTTTCTTGCTTTTGGAGCCCTTGCTCTGCAGGCTTATGTGGTGAGGAACTGATGTCTCTGATCATTAGCCAGTAAGAACCTGAGGCCAATAACCATGTGAGTGAACTTGGAAATGGATTATCTCTCAGTCAAACCTGTAGTTGACTGAGAATCAGTGACTATTTTGATGGCAGCCTTGTTAGGGACACTAAGTCAGAGGCATTCAGCTAAGCTAAACCCAGATTCATGGACCACGGAACCTATGAGATAATGTGTATTCTGTTTTAAAGTCACCAGTTTAGGGGTAATTTGTTAAGCAGAAAGAGATATCTAATACATGTACTTTATCAGATTAATGAAGTTTGCTATCTTTCTTAATTTACTGAATGCTTGAAAGTAAAAATTGATCTTGAAATTTGTTGACAAATATTCTCTCTGAATCAACTAAAATATTAGTATGTTTTTCTTTTTATCCCATTAATATAAGGTTTTACAATGATTAATTTTCAATGTTCAGTGTAATTTGGAATCCTTATAATAAATTCAAATTAGTTACAGCATATTATGCTTTTTATATATTTTATTATTCTATATATTTTAACTTTTTATTTTATTTATTATTAATTCAATTATTATTTTATTTTATCTTATTATTTTATACATTCTGCTTATTAATATTTTCTTTAGGATTTTTACATTTGTGTTTATGTGAGATTGGGCTATAATTTTCCTTTTAAGTACAGAGATGTGCTGGTATCATAGAATCACTTAGGATTTTTATCTTTATGCTATTATAGGAAAAATACAGTATATATTTGGCATTATTTCCTTATATTTGGCTTCACTGTTGAAGTCATTAGAATCTGAAGATACCTTTGCAGTTGTGTTTTTTTCATTGTAGAATCAATTTATTATTCCCTGTTTACTCTTTTTAAAAATATTTTTAGTTAGTTTTGATGTTATTTTTTAGGTGTGAATTGGTGTGCTTCTCCTAAATATTAACATATTTTGGAATAGAGGTTGTCTATGATTTTTTTGTGTGTGTGTGTGGTACTTGGGCCTCTCACCGCTGTGGCCTCTCCCATTGTGGAGCACAGGCTCTGGATGCACAGGCTTAGCAGCCATGGCTCACGGGCCCAGCCGCTCCGCAGCATGTGGGATCTTCCCAGACCGGGGCATGAACCCGTGTCCCCTGCATCGGCAGGCGGACCCTCAACCACTGTGCCACCAGGGAAGCCCTATGATTTTTATTGTCTCTTTAATGTTATTAGACCCATATGGTAATGAGTCCTTTTCACAACTGATGTTTTCTCTGAGTTTTTTTCATCATTTCTAACACTTTCCTGAACTGTGTTATTATTTTTCAGCATGTCTTGATTCTAATTTATGTTTTTATTCTGCTTTTTTCCTTATTTTTATACTTCATCCATTCCTTCTATTTTGTTTAAGTCAGTGCTCTTCCACTTACCACCAGACAAAAATGCTCAATTTATTGATTTTTTTCCACCTATTCTTTCATAATGAATTCATTTAAATCTATTTCCTGGAAGGCATAAATTTAACAACACTCCACAAGTTTCAATTTAGTACATCTAATTTCCTTATTGAGTTCATCTTTACCCATGGGTTATTTAGAGATACATTTTTAAATTTCCAAAAAATTTAGATGTGCTTGCATTTTTGTTGCTGTTTTATTGATTTCTGGTTCAACTGCATTTATATTATTTCAGTACATCAAAATTTCTCAGTTTTGCTTTGTAGAGCAGCATATGAAAATCGTTTTTAAAAGTTTGATGTGGAAATAAAAATAATACAGCTGCTAATCTGCTGTTGCTTAATGCAAAGTTCCTTAGGATAGGTAATACAATTTGCCAATTGCATTGTTCCACTTTTTTATAACTTTATGAATTCATGGTCTATTTTTTTCCTGTCCTTTACAGAGATCACTGTAAATCTATCATTTTAAAATTTATACTTTAAATTTTATCAGTGATATATCCTGAGCCTTTATTAGCAGGTACATTTTTCTTTAAAATTATATCTTACTTGTGAATTAAAGTCTTTATCACAATGAAGTGAATATCTTTACTTCCAGTAGTATTTTTTAATCTTAAAGATTACTCTGTGCTATACTAATACGGACTTATCATCTGGCTTTTATTAGTATTTGGATGGAATAATTTTCCAATCAATTATATTCATTATTCCTGTATCTTGATGTTATATATATATAACATATAAGGGGCATATGAAACATATATTAGCACCCTATATCCAATCTGCAATTTGCTTCTTTTACTTGAAGCCTTTACTCCATTTGTACTTTTTAAAAATCTCTGTCAAACTGCAAGCAGTGAGATAATTCAAACCTAAGTATCAGTCCATATGAGGTTCTGTATGTTATTCTAATGGTTGCACTCCTTTATACCCATATAATCAGGTACACTTTGCTTCAGTTCCTCTAAACATTCTCTCACATTAAAATTTTTTGCCTGCCTGGAAGCTGTTGTCTCCTGTTGTTTATCTGTTTGTTCATTTGTTTTATATTTGCAAATGGCTACTTTTCAAACTAAACCGACAAAAGCTAGTGCTATAGATGGAATGTTTATGCCCTTCCTCATGAATGGGATTAATGCTTTCATAAAAGAGACCCTCATGAATAGGATTGTTGGAAGACAAAGAGAAAAAAATGCCCACTGAACTGAGAAGTTATCTTGAGACTGAAGAATGAGGCAGGCAGTTCCATATAATCAATGGATCGGTATATTATAGGGTAATTTACATCCAGGGTAGGGTCAGTCAGACTGTGATCCAGAAGCATTAGCAACTATACTCTGCACCTCTGAGGGGCCATTGGGAAAATGTTATAATTAACCTAGGGTATAGGAGTACACACTTGTAGACAGAGATTGCATTCCTAAGTCAAGATTTGTGATGGGTAACTAGTCTCATGGGCATTGAGAATACTTCAGATAAGGTCTTCATCATTGCTTATAGACTAACAGAGCATGGAGGTCACCTGGGCCTAATGGTCATTAAACAATATCTATTAACTACAAAGCTCTTGATGACTAAAGAGATCTACTACACATTACAGTACTAGGTAGGGTCAGTGGAAGGACAGGAAGAATTGAACAGGCCCAAGATGGTGTTAGTTATGTTAATAGCCATAGAGGGATTAATGATTTCATAAAAGAGGCCCAAAAGAGTTTCCTAGTCCCTTGCACCACATGAAGACACAGAGAGAAGTCTGCAGTCTGCAATCTGGAATAAGGATTTCACCAGACCCCAACAGTGTTTGCAGTCTAATCTCTTACTTCCAGCCTCCAGAACTATGAGAAATAAATATCTGCTATTTATAAGCTACCTAGTTTATGGAATTTTGCAGCCTCAAAGGACTAAGGCAACTAGCTTCATAACAAAGTTACTATGATTTGTTGGTGACTATATTTTAAATCTTGGTTACAACACTGATTTGTCTTCTGCATGCATTTTGCATCCCTTTATAATTATGTCACGGCACTCAGTGTATCCTTTTAAAAAACTGCAGAGTCTAGTATGGGTGGTTTGATCTTCTAGCCAGGCAGTGATAGCATTTTGCAGATAATGGCACATTGAGGCTTTTACAGTGGGTAGTAGAAATCACTTTAATACAATATTCCTGTGCTTATCCCTCTTCTGATTTAGAATATAAAACAAGATTATATTATTAATACATGAATGGTAACACCACTTTGGAAGAGGGATTCAAAGTAAAGGAAGGTAGTAAAAAGGTTTGTTTGCTTATTTTTAAAAAAATACTTCTTCAATATATATTTTTTAATCTCAATATGATGGAGAAATGGGAGAGAAAAATGAGCAAGATTATACTTTAGGCAAAAATCCAAAACCTTTTTAAGTGTGTGGATCAGACCAGCTGTCTTGTGCAATATGAGGATTCTAGGGGAAAAAAAGGAAAAAAGTTATTCTCAAAATTTGGTAGAGTCTCTGTTGATCACCAAAAGAAAATTTCTCCCAAGAGAGTGGATTCTCCTTTGTATTTACTTGATCTATTTGAATATTAAACATTCCTTATTCAACTCAAATGTAACATTAATACACATCCTTTTCCTTCCTGGTTGTGGCAGAGATAGCAGATTGGTTTGTTAACTGCATGCCAGCTGTCCTTTTACATTTCTTAGGATATGCTAGAAGCTGAAAAGTTAAAGATAACCTTGCTCAAATAATCTTACAAGCCCAGGTTTTGCACATATGTGAAGTATGCCAAGTAGATGCATTCATGAGCTATTGAAAAGATAGGAATGAGGTTGTGTTGGTGCTTTTGCTATTTCTGCTGATTCTGTTGATTCTAGTGTAACGGTTTCTGTTGGGGGAGGAGTGGGATTCGGGTGGGTATTTATAGCAAGTATTCCAGTGCTCAAGACTTGTGAATCTGAAAAATCAGGGCATAGGGCATCTGTTTTTCTGGCATTGGATCACAGCTGAGATAAGGTGGCCTTGCAGCAAGTAGCTCATATGCCCTAGCTCTGGCCATTGTTTTCTCTTCCTGACTGTGGCAAACACTGCTGTATCCCTAGGGGGAGAGTTTTGAACACCACAGGAGTATTTCTGGAATTTAGCCATAAGCCTACTCCTCCAATGCTCCCAATGTTCTAAACATCTACTTAGGTGAACTGCATCTTTTTCTGCATGAGGTAGAGTGGCTTAAGTTATCTGAAATCTAACTAGCATTCCTTTTTACCCTTCTTTCAAAAGTTTTATTCTAAAAATGGCTATATTTTTAAACAATGACTAGTCTCCTAAAGGACTGTATTCATGATGTTAGAAGTCTCTACTCTCTCTTCTCTAACTTCAGTGAAAATTCTCAAATCTTTCCAGTGGCTTTTGTGTGTGTGTGTGTGTGTATGTGTGTGTGTGTGTGTGTGTGTTTTATTGGAGTATAGTTGCTTTACAATATTCTGTTACTTTCTGCTGTACAGTGAAGTAAATCAGCTATATGTATACATATATCCCCACTCTCTTGGACATCCCCCCCCCCAATTCCACCAATCTAGGTCATCACAAAGCACCAAACTGAGCTTCCTGTGCTTTATAGCAGGTTTCCGCTAGCTATCAATTTTACACATGGTGGTGTATTTATGTCAAATTTAATCTCCCAATTCATCCGGCTCTCCCCTTCCTGTCCTGCCCTGTGCTCACACCTCCATTCTCTACATCTGCATTTCTATTCCTGCCCTCCAAATAGGTTCATCTGTACCATTTTTCTGGATTCCACATATATGCATTAATATACGATATTTGTTTTTCTCTTTCTGACTTACTTCTATATGACAGACACTAAGTTCTTCCATATCTCTACAAATGACCCAATTTCATTTCTTTTTATGGCTGAGAAATATTTATACACACACACACACACACACACACACACACACACACACACCACATCTTCTTTATCCATTCCTCTGTCAATGCACATTTAGGTTGTTTCCATGCTCTGGCTATTGTAAATAGTGCTGCAATGAACATTGGGATACATATGTGTTTTTGAATTATGGTTTTCTCAGGGCGTATGCCCAGGAGTAGGATTGCTGGGTCATATGGTAGTACTAGTTTTTAGTTTTTTAAGGAACTTCCATACCATTCTCCACAGTGGCTGTATCAGTTTACATTCCCACCAACAGTGCAAGAGGGCTCCCTTTTCTCAATACCCTCTCCAGGATTTATTGTTTGTAGATTTTTGGATGATGGCCATTCTGACTGGTGTGAGGCAACACTTCATTGCATTTTTGATTTTCATTTATCTAATAATAAGTGATGCTGAGAATCTTTTCATGCTCTTCTTGGCCATCTGTATATGTTATTTGGAGAAATGTCTATTTAGGTCTTCCACCCATTTGTTGATTTGATTGTTTGTTTTTTTGATACTGAGCTGCATGAGCTTTTTATATATTTTGGAAATTAATCGTTTGTCCATTTGTAAATATTTTCTCGCATTCTGTAGGTTGTCTTTTCATCTTGTTTATGGTTTCCTTAAAGGCAAAAGCTTTTAAGTTTCATTAGGTCCTGTATCTTATTTTTGTTTTTATTTTCATTACTCTAGGAGGTGGGTTATAAAAGATTTTGCTGTGATTTATGTCAAAGAGTGTTTTTCCTATGTTTTCCTCTAAGAGTTTTAGAGTGTCCAGTCTTACATTTAGGTCTTTAATCCATTTTGAGTTTAGTTTTGTGTTTGGTGTTAGGGAGTGTCCTAATTTCATTCTTTTACATGTAATTGTCCAGTTTTCCCAGCACCATTTATTGAAGAGACTGTATTTTCTACATTGTATATTCTTGCCTCCTTTGTCAGAGATAGGGTGACCATATGTGTGTGGGTTGATCTCTGGACTTTCTGTCCTCTTCGATTGATCTATATTTCTGTTTTTGTGCCAGTACCATACTGTCTTGATTACTATAGCTTTGTAGTATACTCTGAAATCAGAGAGTCTGATTCCTCCAGCTCTGATTTTTTTGTTTGTTTGTTTGTTTTTTACTCAAGATTGCTTTGGCTATACAGGGTTTTTGTTTCACCAGAAAAATTTTAAGATTTTTTGTTCTAGCTCTGTAAAAAATGCCATTGGTAATTGGATAGAGATTGCACTGAATCTGTAGATTGCTTAGGTAGTATAGTCATTTTCACAATATTGATTATTCCAATCCAAGAACATGGTATATCTCTCCATCTTTTTGTGTCATCTTTGATTTATTTCACCAGTGTCTTATAATTTTCTGAGTAAAGGTCTTTTTTACCAACTTAAGTAGGTTTATCCCTAGGTATTTTATTCTTTTTGCGGCAATGGTGAATGGGATTGTTTCCTTAATTTTTCTTTCTGATTTTTCATTGTTAGTGTAGAGGAATGCAAGAAATTTCTGTGCATTAATTTTGTATCCTGCAACTTTACCAAATTCATTGATTAGCTCTAGTAGTTTTCTGGTAACATCTTTAGGATTTTCTATGTATAGTATCATGACATTTGCAAACAGTGACAGTTTTACTTCTACTTTTCCAATTTGGATTCCTTTTATTTATTCTTCTTCTCTAATTGTTGTGGCTAGCACTTCCAATACTATGTTGAATAATATTGGTGAGAGTGGGCACCCTTGTCTTGTCGCTGATCTTAGAGGAAATACTTTAGTTTTTCACCACTGAGAATGATGTTTTCTGTGGGTCTGTCATATATGACTTTTATTATATTGAGGTAGGTTCCCTCTATGCCCACTTTCTGGAGAGTTTTTATCATAAATTGTGTTGAATTTTGTCAAAAGCTTTTTCTGCATCTATTGAGATCATCATATGTTTTTCACCCTTCAGTTTGTTTATATGGTGTATCACATTGATTGATTTGCATACATTGAAGAATCCTTGCATCCCTGGGATAAATCCCACTTGATCATGGTGTATGATCTTTTTAATGTGTTGTTGGATTCTGTTTGCTAGTATTTTGTTGAGGATTTTTGCATATAGGTTCATCAGAGATATTGGTCTGTAATTGTCTCTTTTTGTAACATCTTTGTCTGATTTTGGTATCAGGGTGATGGTGGCCTCATAGAACGAGTCTGGGTGTATTCCTCCCTCTACGATTTTTGGAAGAGTTTGAGAAGGATAGGTGTTTTGATAGAATTGGCCTGTGAAAACATCTGGTCCTGGACTTATTTTTTTGGAAGATTTTTAATTATAGTTTAAATTTCATTACTTGTGATTGGTCTGTTTATATTTTTTAATTCTTCCTGGTTCAGTCTTTTGCAGTTGTTACTTTCCAAGAATTTGTTGATTTCTTCAAGGTTGTCCATTTTATTGGCATATAGTTGCTTGTAGTAGTCTCTTATGTTCCTTTCTATTTCTGTGGTGCCAATTGTAACTTCTCCTTTTTCATTTCTAGTTTTATTGATTTTAACCCTCTCCCTGTTTTCCTTGGTGAGTCTGACTAAACTTTTATCAATTTTGTTTATCTTCTCAAATAACTAACTTTTAGTTTTATTGATATTTGCTATTTGTTTTCTTCATTTCTATTTCATTTATTTCTGCTCTGATCTTTATGATTTCTTTCCTTCTATTAACTTTAGGTTTTCTTTGTTCTACTTTTTCTAGCTGCTTTAAGTGTAAGATTAGATTGTTTATTTGAGATTTAAAGGAACTTCTTTTGGAGGGAAACATAAGACAAGAAAAAGACCCACAAAAACAAACCTAAATCAATTAAGAAAATGTTAATTGCAACATACATATCAATAATCACCTTGAATGTAAATGGATTAAATGCTCCCACCAAAAGGTACAGGCTCACTGAATGGATACAAATACAAGACCTGTATATATGCTGTCTACAAGAGACCCACTTCAGACCTAGGGACACATACAAACTGAAAGTGATGAATGGAAAAAGATATCCATGCAAATGGAAATCACAAGAAAGCTGGAGTAGCAATACTCATATCAGATAAAATAGACCTTAAAATATAGACTGTTACAAGAGATAAGGAAGGACACAATATAATAATCAAGGGATCAATCCAAGAAGAAAACATAACAATTATAAATATTTGTGCACCCAACATAGGAGCACCTCAATACATAAGGCAAATCCTAACAGCTACAAAACGGGTAACCAAAAGTAACAGAATAATAGTGGGGGACTTTAACACCCCACCTACACCAATGGGCAGATCATCCAGACAGAAAATACATAAGCAAACACAAGCTTTAAATGACACAACAGACCATATAGACTTAATTGATATTTATAGGACATTCTGCCTGAAAGCGGAAGAATACACTTTCTTCTCAAGTGCACATGGAACCTTCTCCAAGATACATCACATCTTGGGACAGAAATCAAGCCTTGGAATATTTAAGGTAATTGAAATCATATCAAGCATCTTTTCTGACCACAATGCTATGAGATTAGAAATCAATTACAGGAAAAAACTGTGAAAACACCAACACATGGAGGTTAAACTGTGAGCTGTTAAATAACCAAGAGATCACTGAAGAGATAAAAGAAGATCACCTCCAGTGGCTTTTAAGGCCTTTCATTGCCTGGCTCATCAACTGTTCCCTTTCACATTTTCTTCCACCTCACTAACAATGAATGTTGTCAACCATTAGGGAGACATGCTTAAAGATAAGGAATTCACAAGCAATACACAGGTATGTATGTACACTATGGTTTTGTGGATCAATCAGGGAAATTATGTGTAAGAAAGACAGCTGGTTTCTATGTGCAAGAGACTTCTTTATTAGAAGAGACAAGGAAATGGGAACAATTTTGAAACTGGGCTCAGAGCATGAACAATCAGGGAAGGAGTTGAACTGTAATTTTTAATATTTTTTACATCATGGTTTTACAATGTACCAGCATTGTTTTTTCCAGTAATAGAATTACTTAAATTTAGTTTGATGAAAGTGATATTTATGAGAAATACATTAAAAGCATTTTATTAGTTAGTTTTCTATAGCTCTGCATGATAATTCAAAGTATGCCATGTACATTCTTAACAAAGTATTGTTTCTCATTTACATTCTTAACATTGTTTTCTTAGTAACTAAACTATCACTTTCAATAAACTCTAGAACTTAATAATGTTTCTATTATAATAATCCACATCCTTAATTTCCTCCTCTCTTTAGACTGATTTTTTTTTCATATTTGTACATGAAGTACACAAAAAGAACTTGCCTACAGTGCCATAAATAGATTTTATTTGATTTTCTCCCCCGCTTCCCTCTTTAATTTTTAACAACACAAAATAAGTTTAAATGGGAACTCTTTTTGAGGTGTATTTTGTTAACTAATTAACTAGTATCACATTGTTTTTATTCTCCTTCCCTCTGATTTTTCTCCTTTGGTAGGACCTACAAAAGAGAACACCATCTCTTCTATCTGAAAAGGAAAGTCAGAGAGCTGGGCAAGAACCAAAAATGGGGTGCACCTGGAACATTATCTAACATATGTGCTGCAAGTTTTTTCTTGGTGCACCTAGGAAACGTAGCTATTCTTTGGAATAAAACTGTTGAAGTGAGAACATTTTAAATATTAAGGCATTTTCCTTCAGCAATGGATATATTATTATTCTTTTCTCTTTTGCATCCGATGATGTTGATAAGTATAATATTAATTAGCTTCTATCCTTTCACCATTTCCTGATTTTCCTTTACATAAGCTTTCAGTATTCTCTCTTGGGCTTTAATGTTCTTAAATGTCAAAATAATATATATTTACCTTTTTCTCATTTATATTATTACTCTATTTTTTATGAGCCCTTTTAATGTGAAGTCTTAGTGATTAATCTTTACCTTTGTTCTATTTTTGAATTACTGTTTTTATGGAAGCACTGCTATATTTATGTGGAACCCTTTATTACTCTTAATCTCTCTCAGATGTTCTGTATAGAAAGAATGGGGAAAAGAAAAGGCCATTGCTACTACAAAAGTGTATTGTAAGGAAAAGTGAGAGAAAAGAATAGCAGAAAAGTCAGATACCAGTGCCCTGATTAGCCTTCTCTCATGGTCAACCCCAGAACTGAGGATCCAGGTAAGAATGAGAAATACAGAAAATTACCAAAAATCTTACATCTAATATTTGTGTATCTGAATCCCTGAGATGAAGAAGGCATGAAGTACAGAAGACTCTAGGCGTGTACGTAGAGTCCACTTTGATGCTCTGGAAAACATTAGAATAAGAGGAGGCTTGTAGGTGCTATGGATGAAGCTAGAAAAATAAAATACTAGAAGTATACTTGGACCCCATAGCCTACAAAATTGTGTGGAAAAATCCAGAAGATCTGGCATGTCCTAGAAAAGGGTTGCACTGGTAATAAGCAGCCCAGTTCAATAACAAACCTGTTTTAAAGGAAAACAGAAATAAAAACCAAAACCCCAAAAACTGTGTAGTTAATACACGTCTAAGAGAAAAAGTCCTGTGACCACAAACTGATTGTGATTTAGATAGTCTGTAGTCCCTAAATTATTAATGGTCCTTCATGGTTACTGTTCAAAGACAATACAAACAACAACGCTGAATATAGCAGCTAAGATGCACAGGAAATCATGTAGACTGAGCAACCCCTTTTCTCATTGTGATCCCAAAGTGCAAACAGGCCCCTCTTTCTTTAAACTACGCCACCATCTTGGAAAATGAAGGAAGAAAAAAATGCATAAAATATTTCAAGCTGCTGAAAAGATCACCCAACTGTAACCAACCACACATTAGTCTCATACTGCTTAGGCTTGCCAATGTGAACATAAATACATAAAGGGAATACAGTAAAGTATAATTTGCACACTATGTGTAGTTTGAGAACTTATAACAGTACTGCAGTAGTGTATATCACACTTTTATTATCACAATATTAAAATTGCTAATTTATTTTGTTCTCAAATGTGATTTTAAATTTCTTGAAGGTACAAACCTTTTCTTATTCATCATTTATATTCTCCAAAGCTAACACTAAAACTAGGAGATAGAAATCACGCAATAACTACGTTTTGGCTACATTTAATAAATCATGTGAAAAAATCAGACAGGTATTTCAGTAAAATTCCAGGTGTTTTCTTTGACTTTCCACACACAGCCAGTTTGGAGTGTGGTATTTCAACTAGCCTATATTTATTAATATCCTTGCTAGAGTAACAATGATATAAAGGGTAGTAATAATTCCATGAAGATTAATCTTATACCAGAGAATAAAATAGAAAAGTAAGAATCTCTCTCTCTCTCTCTCTCTCTCTCTCTCTCTCTATATATATATATATATATATATATATATATATATATATATATACTGTAAATTTTAGTGGCTTATGTGTTGGCAGACAGATGTTTTGATCCTATCAAATAAATTGTTCTATGTAGAAACACTATTGTATTTGATTTTGAACACTAATCTCAGAAAGAGGCACAAAAAGCCCTACCAGCAAGTATCATAATGCCCTCCAAATCTGTGGATTAATATAGCTGTAAGAACCTTACAGTTATTATGATATAGTGAATTAGAGAATTTATTTTTCAAATGAAAATTTCTTAACTTTTTCCACCTATGAATAGAACATCATTTATAAGCCAATGATATTGATATAATTAATTCCTCATTAGTCTATTTCTATCATTATTTAGATACTGCTTTAAAGATGAATGTCCATCTGATAAGGCCATTGATATCTCAGAACACATGTGAGCTATAGCTCAGTACATGTATGATTTAAATAATAAAAATATATAGAAACTAAATAATATACAACAATAAGTGTGTATGCAATTATTATTAAAAGTTCAAATTAAGTTTTCTCCTTGGCTTTAAGATAGATTGATATGTTATTTAAATCAAAAGTTGGAAAATCTTTAAGAGCAACTCAAGTTTTAGGATTTCAGATTTTGTGTAGAAGTTGATATCTATTATAACTGACTTTTAGGGAAAATACATTACAGTTATATATTTATCTGTGCATCTAAGTAATAAAACTAGTTTTGCCATAAAACCAAATGAATTGATTAAATTCACTAGAAAACTCCCTTATGGAAATGATTTATAAACATTACTGTTGAAAACATATTCAGCACAAAACCAAGCCACTTATGCATACCTAAACCTAAAGAGGTGATTCTGGTAGTTATTACCATTGAATTTAAGAATATATTAGCAGGTAAATATAGATATTGTGATTTCAGGCATTTCTTCATAGTTATAAAATTGGACTTGGCAAATTCTGAATATTTTTTTCAGCATATATATTCTGAGGTAAATTATAAGAAAGTAATAGTGAGCCACGTTCTTTGCAAGCTGGTTGGAGAACGGACATGCAGATATATGCTGCTTGATCCAAGCATGTTAGCTTTCATTCCTTGTATAGAACCAGAGAAGGTCTTCTACATACTCATCGTGTTTTAAATATTTCAAGCTAGGACAGCCTTGGGCCAAGAAATTTTATATGATCAGCAGTATGGAATGGTCAGGGAATCTCCTATCCAAATATCCTACATTCTCACACAATGTTGTTGCTATCAGGAATCCCCATTCCTTTCAGAAAATAATATTTGTTTTAAAACATAAATATTCCAGGGGATAATTTACTAGATAAATATTTTTTTCATTCAATTGAGTCGCAAAATGTTTTTGTATCAGATCATTTCCCAGTAACAGAATTTTTTTGAGAAAATAACATCATTCAGGAAAAAATATAAGTTGTTTCCTAAAGTTGAAGAAAAATAGGATTATGAGAAAAACTATACGAGTGGTAAAGTACTTCTATATGCAAGTGCTCTTAGGACTAACTTATTTCAAGAACGCAGAATTATTTATTAAGCATATTTATTTTGTTTATTAAACTTTTTTTTTTTTTCTGTATGTGGGCCTGTGGGCCTCTCACTGCTGTGGCCTCTCCCGTTGCAGAACACAGGCTCCAGACCTGCAGGCTCAGTGGCCATGGCTCACGGGCCAAGCCGCTCCGTGGCATGTGGGATCTTCCTGGGCCGGGGCACGAACCCGAGTCCCCTGCATCGGCAGGCGGACTCTCAACCACTGCGCCACCAGGGAAGCCCTAAATGTTTTTCATATATATTATTATCCTCAATTACTGAGCACTTATGTGACAGGTGACTGCTAGATATGTGTTATATGATCGAATCCTTCAATCCAAAAAGAACAGATTATAATTACATGATAAAGATGAAGAAACTAAAGTTCACTTAATTTGAATAACTGTCCCAAGGCTCCAGTAATCAATGGAAAGAGATTTTAAACAAGTTAGCCTAACTCCTGAGCTCATGTTCCTAACCACTCTATTATCCTGTTTCTCTTTGCCTCCTCAAACTCTCACAGTTACCCTGTGGAATGAGTATTACCATCTCCTCTTGACAGATGAAATAACTGAGACTTAGGAATTAAAAATAACTTGCCCAAGTTTGTGTGGATAATTATTACTGGCCTCATTTCATTGGAATTTCGACTTTGGATGTCAAACTTAGTGAACTACCCTTGCTTCTCTATCCACATAAGAACTGTTCATTGATATGGTGTGGGTGAGGGAGGGCGAGGAATGTCCCTGAGGTGATGTAACATTGTTTAAGGATGCATTCCATACCTGAGAGATACATAGGGACATTCCCACATCACCGATGTCTTTGGATTGCTAACCTGTGTCAATAATTTTTGTTGCCATCAAAAGAATAATAATTTTAAAAATTAAGTAAAAAGAAATCATTCTTTTTTGCCTTGTGGTTTTGCTGGATTTTTTTTACCCCAAAAGATAACTAGGTAAATCGACTTTGAATTACTGACTTCCAAGCTATAAAAAACACAATACCTAATTCTAAGAGATCAAGGCCAAGGATATTACCTGAGTCAAATACCTGTTTACAGTGACACTGATGTCCCATATGACCCAAGTCATATCTGGTAGTGCAGGGAGACCAAATACACCTTACTAAGTACCCAGTACTGTGGAGAGAGAAAAATACGAGAACTTTAATAATTTGGCAACAGCATTAAATCTCTGATGTCAGAAGTGGCAATCAATCCTAAATGAAGGCTAAATGATGAGAAAACCAATATACACTTACTTGCAAGCAAGGCGAGTTCTTTATTTGTTGGACACAGCAAGGATATTCAGGAGGATAATGGCTCTACTGCAGGCATTGGATACTCACATGTCTAAAGAGGCCAGTGCAGATAAGTAAATGCATGAACAAATTGTTCTTTGGAAGCAAACACAATTCATTCAGTAAATGCCTAAGAATAGTCCACTTTAACAATAATTATACTACACCCCACTTTCTAAAAAATGCATCCCTCTCTCACTTTCATTTTTTGAAGTTTGAGTAATATTTCACTGACCCTTAGTTTTACTAAATGGAAAACTATAGTGCAAAGGGAAGGATGCATGCCAACCAAGAGTAGCTTTCTGTGACGGAAAAAAGAGAGAAATTGGAACTACAGCGAATCAGAGTGTGCAGCCTCCTTCAAAACAGCAATTCTGAGAAAAAGCCAATTTTTGCCATACAGGAATGTTGACACTAGTTGTTGACAATCTGATTTTCTAAAAGAAGCAGATGATCTTGGTTTTATAAAATCAATTCATTTTTATTTGGCAATTAAGTGATATTAGACAACTTCTGTGTTGGTAAACATTATGTAGACCATGGCAAATCATTCAAATCTGGTCCAGAGATCCCAATTTTCAACTTCTGCTGCAATGTACAAGATCATCATGATTCTAGAGTATTTAAAGATTTTAGATGGATTATGGAAGAAATCATGAAGCCCAGATTAGCATCAATGTCCAGGATACATATAACTGTTTATTTAAAACTCCTGCTATTCTTTGTACTTAATTTTATTGGCTGCCATACTCAAGCAAGTTTGCCACTCCTGTAGATATGTATCAATATAATCCCTACACCAGATGGGCTCCAATCCAAACACTAACTTGAAAAATGTTTGTTTTAAAAGTCAAGCACTGATGAAGGTTTATTAAATCATAGTTGATACCCAATAAGGTATCCAGTCTGTTAAATAACTAGTGAACCATGACCTCCATCCATCTAAGTGCACTCTCATCCCCGATTTACCATTTTCAATCCTTTTGAGCTGCACAAATGGCTAGCACAAAGAAAAGAAGAAGCCTAAACAGGATTGTAGAGAAAAGACAATCTCAGAATTACTCCAATATCATTAGAAATCCAAATCCCCCTATAAATCTGCATTTCCTTTACCACTTCCCTATCTTAGACTATTTTCATTGGGACAGTTGCCCCAAACATTCAACCTGTTTACTCCAAAAGCTATGTAAAATTTTAGGCATGGAAATGGTTTTGTTCTTCCTGCCTTAGGCTACTTCTTATTAAAAATCAAGGAATAAGCCAGGAAGGAAAATTTTTCTTCTCAGATTATAAAATAATTTTCATATGAAAAAGAAAAAATAGTGAGATGTCAGGTTTCTTTTTCCAAATCAGGAAGCAAAGCAAAAAAAAAAGGTTACAACATGTTTGACAAGAATTAAATGGCATAAAATAAGATGATTTGAAAGTATTTATTTATATTTTATGATGAATTTTGCTGTGAAGGCTACATTACTCCTTCTGATTTCTAGAAACTTTAATATTTCTGCTGTCTACATTTGTATCATGAACAGTGTTAACTGGTTATATTTCTCCTAGAATGCCTTTCAATCGATTATATGCCTCAGATGAAGGAAACAATAGTACCCAGCAATTCGGTCCTATTCCACTGGAAGTATGCCTCTCAACGTGGGCTAAGGGGGAAAGGGTGCTAAGTTTTAAACGGTTCCCATTGTCAGTGAATAATAAATATCTTTTTTTCAAAATTAAACATCCTCTCTATTCGCCAATTTACATATATATATTCATTAAGAACCAATCACACAATTCCTTTCAAATAGCAGTTTCCTGGATGACTCCTACACTATTCTGATCATTTGCCTTAATTGATAGTACTGCAATTCTTAGATATTGACTTATGACATGCCTAGTTACTACTGTACTACTGACAAACTTTCTTTAAAAAAAAATGAAATTAAAATGCACAAAACTACATATTTTAATATAATGCACAATAAAGATCATAATATAATCTCTATAAGTATATATAAAAGTAAGTCACACCAGGTTTTTTTTTTTTTTTTTTTTTTAACCCAGTGTGGGTTCTTTTTGGCTTAGAGTGGCACTGTGTCAGACAAAGTATCTTTTGTGATTGAAGAGTGTCTTAGCAAGGCTTAGAAAATTAAAGAAGGATTAAACAAGGGTTTGAACTATTCAAAAAATGTGGATCATTTCTTGAGATATGTTTCTCAAAAAAACTTTCTCATTTTCTATTTTGTCTAACCCACAAACTGGCCTGACCTTTGCCTCCTCCATGACCATTTCTTCTGATTTTAACCCTATGCATTTCTTTAGTACTAACAAAAATCATTTTCTTTGTAGATTTGACAGTATATTTCTGATTCTTTTATTAAAATATAATTATTAGAAATGCAGAGACTTTACCTGTCTTTTATCCCCATCAGGGGATACTTTAGGCATTAAATTATTATCTACATCATCTAGCTATCCATTCTGTGTTTGTTCCTCTCTGAAAGAGAAGGTGAAAAATTATTTGTGCTCAGTCACTTTTTGTATTGGAAGGTTCAAGTATTCTATCCAATTTTTCCTATATATCCCCTGGCAGTGAAGCTTTATCATCTCCCTGATCAGAGTTGGTTCTCACTGTAGGCAGCTTGCCAAGAAATGTTCTTCTTTTCTGTTATGATAGCAAAAGTGTAGGCATTTCCACTTTGCCAAGCCCTAAAGTCCTATAAAAGCTTTGAGGAACACCATTTTCACAACTAAAAACATCCCTTACCAACGCTAAGAAAATGTTTCAAGGTGATGGAAGACTGACAAGCTACAGGCTGGTGGGGTTTTCCCCCTGAATTTTTAGCAAAGCATAGCTACCAATCTTCTAGGCAAACTCTGTTACAGGACCTCATTTTCCCAAAGCAGGAGCAATGCCAAATACCTATATATCCTGGATTGAAAGGAACTCATTTGGGCTAAAAGAATCCCAGTTTGGGGAAAGTAAAAGGGAGAACGTCCCTTATCTACTAAAAGCTTTTACTCTTCCTGGAATGGAAGATGAAATTCCAAGTACTTCATCTAAATCCTATTATATTTCATCTCTTCCTCTGCCTCATCTCTCAGGGAGAAAATGTGTGAGATTGCAAAGGAAGAGCATTCAAGATATTATGAGAAGAGGCTACTATTATTGAGAATTAAAAGAGCATTGGAAAGCACTTCCATTCATTGGAGGCTTGTTTGTCCAACTGTAAAATGAAAAGTTTTCATTAGAAATATAAGGTGTGCTTCAATCATAACAGTTAAAATAGTTTGAATATTTCAATGATAAATATAATTTAACTGAGTTAAATTCCATTTACCTTAGCTGCTGTGGACAATTATGCTTTCCAAAATTTCTTCCATTCTTTAGAAAATATTGCCAAAAAATGATATTTGAGATGTAATGTTTGGAAGGTTGCTGATACAGTTATTATTTTGGTTACCATTTTTGAGAGTGATATGATAAACTAATTACATTTCACATTCAAATAATTGACCTTGTCTGAATGATTTGGGCAACACTTCCTTGTGCCTAAAACGGTCCCAAGAGCTATTCAACTGAGAAAAAAACAAACAAAAAAAAATGACTGCATAGGAAAATTATGTAATCTAGGTGATTCATTTAGTGAATATGTAAATGCCCATCTCTAAGTTGAAGGACTCTGGGTAAGCGGATCTGTTGACCTACAGGCGTGTTGGGAAAATCTTGAAATGCTGATGGAAGAGTATGTGTCTATTCCATTAAAGAGAAAAGTAAGATTCAGGTGATGAATTAGTGGATACAGTAAGCTATAAAATTTAGGCTTGACAAGACCACATTCAGGGAATAGACAAAAATCATCATAGGTTACAACATCAAATATCAGATCGTATTTTATCAACAGGGCAGGAGGATACCTTACCTATTTTTGAAATGGAAGTTCTGCATCCCACATCTTATATGTTGAGTGAGGCAAAAAGTTTCTAAGGCAAGGAAGCAGCAAGAGGTCCAACAGCTTCATCAATATTCAGACTAAAATTCACTTACCACTGACAGATGGAAAGTTATCCCATTTCATCCTATGTTTAGAGAATATCCAGTGACATAGTTCCAAATACAAATTCATGAGCACAAAACTTTTTGTTTAAAGTGTTGAGCTGAAAACCCTATATTACAGTTTTACATTCTATTGCAACCCTAGTGTAAATGCAAAAGAACTTAGCACAGTTCTGTCTGTAAATTCATACCTTTTTGCCCAGATTTCTTCCGCAAATTAAATAATGATAGTTCATTTCACTTTAATTAAATTAATTTTCTACACCTCTTTAACCAGTACTATAGATCCCTCATTAACCTTTTCCCACATTTGTGTTTACTTACAGGAATCACATATTAACACCAAAGCAGTATGCCACCATTTTAAGTCCTTCTATCAAAGCAAACAAATGTAAGAAAAGCTCTTCAAATCAGCCTGAGTTCCCAGGATTATATTAAGGGAAACATAATCCTTTAATAGAAACCAAATATTATCAGATTTAATATATAAAATTAAATTCAGTATTAAATTTCCTACATCTTGAGGAAAATCTACTGGCAAAGAAAATTATTTAAATGCTAACAAACCAAACTTTCATTTTTTGTATTGCACCTGTGATAGGTTTCAAAAACATAGTGCTACTTAACTAACAGTGTTATTAATGAAATACTGAAATTTTTTTTTATGCTGGGACTGCACACTTTCAGAGGATATCTAGTATTTACCTTAAACTCTCTGAAAGATTAAAAAAATTAAATACAAGCATTGATTCCATGTATTTCTTTTGAATCTAAACATGATGATTAATGTTACTGTTATTTAAAATTAAGTCAAATAATCAGAAGATATTCAGAAGGATTATAAAACAATAAAGTGGAGGCTTAGACCCATGTTGAGAGAACAGGAGGAGTGAAGGTCTGAGGAGGTTCCACTAAGGGCTTCAGCCTGCAATACAGGAAGGGGTGAATTTTAAGAGTTTGCCTGGAAGCTGCTGAGATTCTTAGGAACTGGAAGATTCAAACAACTACCTGTTTATACTGTAGCTTCTCTATAGCTTGCTGCTGATGCCACTATGAAGCATAAGTTGGGAATTTCCACCAACTCTCCCAAGCTGCTTCATCTCTATAACTAGAAGCTACTTTGAACTTCACGTCTTCCCCTTAATCTTTTGTAGCTGCCTCTGAAGAACTGTGCCCTCTCTTCCCTTTCTGCCCTCAGATCTCCCTGAGCAGTTTGCACTGACAAGTTCTAATCTGCAGTCACACTGAAATAGGGAATTTGAACCTAAATTTCTGGACCTCTTCTTCTTCCATTCTTTCCCCACTACAAGCATGGGAACAAGTTTCCAAGGGAGCTCCTAGAAACAAAATTACAAAGGAATTGTCAATTCAGTCCATATTTTTTTCATACTGTGCACCATAAAAACATATTCCAAGTTTATGCAAATACATTTTAGGTCAAATTCCAATACTTAAAACTTTCTCAAGATTGATTCTCAAACTTTTAAAAAGCAAAACTACATTTTAAAATGATACACCTATTCTTATTTGGTGTTGTTATTTTCTGTTTCTCCCCCCCAACCCCCAATTTGGAATGTGTTAGTCTTTTTTTTTTTTTTTTTGCGGTACGCGGGCCTCTCACTGTTGTGGTCTCTCCCGTTGCGGAGCACAGGCTCTGGACGTACAGGCTCAGCGGCCATGGCTCACGGGCCCAGCCGCTCCGCGTCACGGGAGGTCTTCCCGGACCGGGACACGAACCCGTATCCCCTACGTCGGCAGGCGGACTCTCAACGACTGCGCCACCAGGGAAGCCCAGGGAAGCCCAGGGAAGCCCTGGAATGTGTTAGTCTTTAATGTGCTTTGATGGGGAGATCTGAAGACCCCACTGTCCAAGGTGATATGCGTCTTCCATAGGAAGTTGCAACTCCTTGGGGATGGGCAGATTTGACTAGAGTCCAATATAATAGGTATGTTTTATTTTACATAGTAACTGGTAGGGAAAACAAGAAAAATGGGCCAAAGACCGTAAGTATTATTCACCTGTGTTTCCATAGACCATCTGAAACTACTTCAAAAGCTATGAAAAATTTAGGTGAAATAGAAATACAAGCAACCCAAGTGAGAAATTGTCTAGCTCTGAAATCTTTTAAAGCTGTTCTCTCAAATAAATGTCACTTAAAGTGTTTAGAGTCAGATACTACTTCAGGTTCAAATTCTTTTGAGACAAATAAAAAAATGCCCACCTCTTCACAAAATTCTAACTGCCAAGCCAGTGCATTGTTTAACTGGCAAAGAATGCAATAAATGAGGGACATATTCACACAGGAAGGTTGCTAATGGCCAGGATACTGAGCTCATAGCTGAATTCAGTCCAAGTTTGTATGCCTAAGTATTATTAACAAAGTATTATCAAAATTTCTGTGTGAGGGTTTTGTGCTTCATGAGTTATTGATTTCAGACTCTTCCCTGAAGGAGACATAATAAAGGCACTACAGCACTGATGACCTCTGTGCTCTTCCTAAGGCAAATCTCAAATATCTGGAGATAATATCCTTTCTTTTCTGGGTTGATTGGTGTGATCCAGTGTCCAACAATTGCTGTTTGTCCAAAATAAGAACAAAGGAACGCATGTACATAACTGCTTTCAACACAGCACCGCCAACAGAAGAGTTTATGTGGGAAAGGGGACTCCACTATGCTTTGGTAGAGCGAATATCTCCAGCATAAGTGCTTCTAAGTTCATAAATTGAGACTTGAAATTCTTCCACTGAAGGCTGTTCACCCAGATTTGATTGTTGTATGCTTCACTTTGCCTTTTGCCGTTTGGAACCAATTTAAGCACAAAAAAGAAAAAAAAAATTTAAAAAAAGGAAACAGAAACATAATGGCCTTTTTAGGCAGCATATTTTCCCTAAATGTTGGACTAGTGAAGTAGTGGTGAGAAGCTATCTGGTCGCCAGTAGTAACTTGTCACTTCAGCAGGTTTTAAACTTTCTAGAAAACCAGAGTTCATCTCAATAACATTAAAATGGAGGAAATATAGAAAAATATTTATGAGAAGATTATTTTACAAAATTTGAGAACATTAAGCAAGATTCATATCTGTACTTTTAGATGGTGCAATTTTCCATGTTCAGATACTGATAATTATTTTTCCTTAACATTTCATATGCAAAATGAAATGAAGAGTCAATTAAGAATGTACCTACCAACATGCCAAAAAAGGGCCAGATAGAAACAAATAAGTCATTCTCTACTCAGGCCATGTCATTAGATCAGAGAAACAATGTGATTAACTGCCTGAAAGTTATCAGAAAGCCAAAATGCATCAGGTAAACTCTTCATCTTTTGTCTCTGAGAGAGTGACACTAATCTTTGAGAAAGATTCTATAAAGGGATGCTCAAGAATTTTGGAAAATAGATGTATGGTAAATTCCAGTTTATCTAAAGATCTTAGTGTTTTACTATACATATGGAAAGTTAGCTTTCATAGCAATTATGTTAGAATTTTCTGTCCTATTAAATTGAAACACTAACCTTTATACGTTTTGAAAATAAATGCAGGAGTTGGACTCTATTTTTTTTATATTTGACCGCTGACAGATTTTAAAACTCAACGTTTCCTCTCCCTCTTGTGCTCCATATCTGGGTAAGATGACAAGAAGGCCCAATATTCCCTCCTTTGGCTCCAGAGGGAGACTTAAACACTGCCAACCTCTGCCTGTGCCTGGGAAGTCTCACTCAGCCCCACATACTAATCACAATTCAAAACCAGGCCTGTCTCCTTTCCCTGCTCCTCAAGCCATTTCAGACTTGTTTGATAGGCCTGTCCTGCTCTCCCCAGAGATCTCAAACATGTCAGTAATAAAACTTTTCATTCCTTCTTGTTGTGTGTGGTATCTTCAGGCTCAATATTCAAAATAAATTTGGAGTAAGGACCCATCTGCCTCTGCAGGTAACAATAACAATAAACTGTCTGCTATAACTTACTTTGGGAGATTTTCCTTCACACAAAATTGGCAGGATTTTTAAAAAGAGGGGCAGTTAGTTAATTAACAAAGCATAACAGTAGTAAGAGAAAACTAAAAGGTGGTGAAAATTCAAGGAACTTATGATATTTCATTGATTCCAAGATACAACTTTTTTTTTCACATTTAAGGACTCTGAAATCTCAGTCTTATAATTGATGAAATTAAATAATTTGTAAAATTTTCCTTCCTAATGATACATAAATTGATGGTGTGTTTTAAAAATTAATGACAGTTTTGTTGTGATAAAATAAAGTAGTCAAATGCCATTTGAATAGCTGCATTTTCAGCAGAGAGATTGTATTTCTGAGTAGAGTTTATGTCTAAATCAAGAAGCAATATTATATGTTCGTGTTGCATATATTTAAGGCCATTGTTTGTCTAGACTCAAATGCCTAGAAAAACACGAATGTGATGAAACTTGCCTTAGAAAGACTGAAGTTCTGATATTAAACATTAAGGGTAGCAACAGGAAGCAAATGGAAGCAGTAAAGTTAAAACCTTCTCCAGGTACTATGAATCCAACACAAGGGTTAGGAAACCTAGTGTAGACATACAGATAGCATCAAATTGTATAGTTAGGAGGTCAAGGTAGAGCTTCCAAAGGATAAAACAAGTTGAGATAATGAATCTGATCAACTGACAGAATGGATCCCAGAATGAGATAATCAGGTGAAGTTCAGGAGGACTTCTGGACCTCCATTTTATTTGATCTTGTTTGCTTTGTTATATAATGTAAATGTCAAGACTCCTAATAAAATAGCAGTGTAATAATCAAAATAATACCTAACATAAAGTTTCTGTATTAATATTTTGAATGTAATATGTTTAGCACAGGGTGGCCCATGCTAAGGATTAAATATTATTATTATTGTTGTTATTATTATTAGCAAAATCTAAAAGTTAGATGAGGGATTATGCCACATGTTTGCAGAAAATGAATTCGGGATTTATTTGAACGTAACTTGATGAAGGATGGTGACTAATGGTGAAACCCAACATTTGTGTCTCAGGCTTTTAATTCAGGTCCAAATAACTGACAATTTTTAAGACCCATTATATGGCAGCTTCAACCCAGTTGATACGCCTGCTGTTCAGATGAGAATTTTTTCACAACTTGAAATAGAATGAAATATACAGCAGTAGAAAATAAGTGCCATGTTGCACACTCATTGGACAGATCTCCTCTTGTTGCTTGGGAGGATAAGTCAATCAATTTAAATTTCAATAATTGAAACTAAAAGATTTTGGTAACCTATGTTATATTCTCTAATTCAGCTTAAGTAGCAACAAAGCTAATAGTTTGGAACTATATGAATTTTGTGTGTGTTTCTATGTGAGTTCAGTACTCAAATAGAGAAGGGATATATTTGACCCATATAAACTCCAAGGCATCTATTTTCTACAGTGGCTAAATAACTCTACATTGATAGATTCACAGCTTTTCAAATTCAACATGTGTGAAAACAGACTTCTCTGTTCTTTTGAAAGTGCTTCTTCCTCTTGGGTGCCTGTCACCATCTATTGTAGTGATATTTTTTACTCAATATCTTTCTCTTACCATCACTCAGGACAAAACAAACATTAAATGCATAGTCATAATTGCAATAATCCCTGAAATATATTCCTTCCTTTCTTTTCAATTAACACATGATCTAAGTCCTAATTGTCTGACACTTAAGATTTTGCATTTTTATTCTAACTGGTCTCTGTGCCCCTAGATTTTTTCCTTTTCTCTTCAGTTCTACCCTCCACCACCACTTATCTTTCTCAAACAAAGCTCTGATCATACTTTTCCCTCACCAGTGAGTACACATCCGGATCTAAGCTCTCCATCTCATTTTAAAAAGTTTTTCACAATATGACCCTGACTGTTCCCAGCCTTATTTCCACCATCACTCCTTGACCTTCCTTCCAAACATTAACATCAATTGTTGACTGCCATGTTATTCAACTTTTCACGCCTTGATCGTGCTGCTTTCTCTTCCCTAAATTCCTGCATTGACTTTGATTATTTGTACATTACTTTTCCTGTTACACTGTGATCTCTCAAAAACAGAGACCAAGATTATAGTGGAGTAGATGCTCATTAAATGTCTATTGAATTGAAATAAGTATCAGACACTTATGTAATGAAGTTCACAGCTTTGTCTAAAACCATGTACAAACTAATTTATCTAATTTAGGGTCAGGAACCAGGTTATCTAATTTAGATATTTAATTTAGGATCAGGAACCAGGTTCCAGCTCATAGCTGGAGCTGTTTGAATAGTAGCCAAGTTGAATATTGCAATAAGAAGGATCTCAGGCTATATTAAAAATCAATTGGAAAATGTGCTATTCCCAGTTATTCATAGGGGTTAGGTGTGCAGAACTGTGGGGAAGTGTTCTTGCTGTATATTTTCCATCCTTGCTGAAAAAGAAAAAAATATCTTCTATAATGTATTGTTGATTGTAGCATTTTATTATTTCTTCCAACATATGTGCATTGAATGTTCATTCTCTGCCAGACATGTATTTTCTAGCTGTGGTGAGTAAAGCAGTTGATGAAACAGCTCAGGTTGAGATTTTAGTTTAAAGGTGACAGAGACAAATAACAAAAAAAAATGAAGAAATATATGAGATACATTATTTCAGACGGTAATAAACCTACAGAGAATTAAAACAAGGTGATATAATAGAGTCAACCAAAGTTTTGGTATTCAGTTGATTGGGTAAACAGGGATAATCTGAAGAAATACATTTAAAACTAGAAAGACCCAAAATATGAAGACCTGGTGTCAGTGGCTCCAGGAGTAAGAATAGTAAGTAGAAAGGCCTGAAAGTCAGAACAAAATTAATTTTTTGAAGAATATTAAGAAAGCTACTTATCTAGAGAGGATGCAACTTGTGGAATATGAGGGATCTTGGTAAAAGAGAATAATGGAGAAGCTTTCAATTAGGCAAGGCCTTGAAAGTCATGATAACAAGTTTGGATTTCATTGTTTAAGTGTGAAAAAATAGGGGATGTTTAAGATGTTGTAGGTGAGAAATAAAATGGTCTAGAATAGAATGTTAAGAGCATAATTTAAAAACTGTGGATCCATACGGGGCATATCAACTTGTTGATGGATTGCTTGAGTTTGTGTAGTGTGTGGTGTGTGGTGTGTGGTGTGTGGGTGTGGGTATAGGGGATGATTATTGAGGACTGGAGTAAGAGACGTTGGCATATTAAAGATAATTCTAGGTTTTTGTCTTAGTGGATAGCTGATGGGAGGGGCAATTCTGGAGAGGAAAATCAAGAATTCTGTTATTCCTATCAAACATTTAACTGGAAATCTAATAGAGGCCTTTAGAGATGCTGACCTGGAGCACAGGGGAGAAGACTGAAGTTATGGATTTGAAGTCATCTGTGTGTAGATGTTATTTAAAGCCATAAAATATTTTTTTGATAGATAAAAAGTGATTTATTAGAATAGGATGCCTGTGAGGCTTACAAGCAGGTGGGCAAGGGAGTGCTGCACTGAGAACTCAGTGGGCTACAGTTTTATAATCAAAGGAAAAATTGGGAGGAGGAAAAGAACACCTTCTTCCTCATTCTTGAGTAGACGTCAACCTTCCATCATCAGCTCCTCCTCCACATCAGGCAGGGGAGTTTTCTTGTCCCTACATGGTCAAGCTAGGACTGTCATGGTGCTGTGGAAATGAGCAAAAAGTTGGTATAAAGCTGTAAAATTTAATTCTCACTGCCTCTAAGGCCTCCAGGCTCCATTTTAGAGAACTCTTTTAGCAATCCTTATAATAATATGTTTTTGAATTTAACTTGAATTTAACATCAGAAAAGTGCATAAACATTATGTTTACAGTGGTGAATTTTAACTATTTCTCAGATCAATCAGGTTATATTTAATTATATCTTTATTACTCTCCAGTTTTCAAAGTCCACCCTTCTTGAAATTTCACTAAACCACCTATATTTTCTGTCATAATTTCTTTGTTTTAAGGAGTGCTTAGATTTTTTTTTTTGTTGTTTTTTTTCTTTTTTAATTTTTTGGCTGCACCGTCCAACTTGTGAGATCTTAGTTCACTGACCAGGGATAGAACCTGGGCCCTCGGCAATGACAGCATGGTGTCCTAACTATTGGATCGCCAGGAAATTCCCTTTTCTCTCATATTTTCTGTCAATGTTTATGCTTCTATAAATTTGGAAAGATTCCTGTCTTCTAGCACCCATACTTTGTATTGCTTTTATGTCAGCCACTACAATTTTACAATTTTTAATTTCCAAAATTGCTTTCATGATCTCCATAGACTCCTTTGCATGAAGCTCTTTTTATAAAGTCAATACTGTATTTTAATATATTATAAAACTTTCTATTTTTTATTTTGTTTATTATATTATTTCTATTTCCTCTGAAATTAATTTTTATATTGGCCTTTTCTTTTTGTGACAGATGGCAAAACTGAATGAATTTAAAATCATATGCCAAAATTCAGGAACTGATTACTTTAAGCTCACTTAATTTTATAGACCCAAAGTTTACATTCATTATATGTCTTGGATAATGGATAAACTATATCCTAGATAAATTCCTAAGACTGAAACATAAAATATTTAACTCTGATTCTATGGAAGTGGATGTTTATTGAATAAGAATAAAAGCTTGTGGCAATTATAAATCACAACTTTTGAAATTCTATATTTTAACAAAAATTTTCGTATTTCTTACTTTCATTTGCATTTCTAATTTTATCTTCTTACTGATGACACAACCTGATATTTCAGGCTCATCCTATACTCGCCCCAGCTCTGGAATCAGCCCTGGTTCCTTTCATTGGACAATATTATTTAGGAACCAAAATTTGGGTGTTAAGTGTGCTATTTGCTCTTGGAATACAGTGATCAGGGCTAGAATATGTACATATGTATATATATTCACCACAGAAACACACACATATATTTCTCTTTAGCTCTATCTCTTGAGAGATAAATAGATATGTAAGATTTTATTCATATAACTATAACTACCTTTATATATTAAAAACCATGAGTTCACACTGATACCTCTAATACAGGATTTATTTCAGTTTTCCCCTTCCATATTTTTAACCTTCTCTTTAACAATGAGAAACCTAACTCACATTATCTTATCGCTCTGTATTTACTAATTTGTTCACTCTTCTGGAATGTAATCAATCTTTCAAATTCATAGGCTGCTTCTTGGGCTTTAGCTGTGTCAAACATGCTGGCCAAGTGGTTGCCTCATGGGTCATAGCCTTACTGAACACAACAAATGTGCCAGGAAAATCCATGACTATGGACCCACAGAACACACCAGTCACACCAGACCATTTGTTAGGCCAAGTATACCTATCATTCCAGTTGCCTGGGCCAAATCTTTAGTCTCAGTACAACAATAGACAAATCCTCATCCCTAGCTCCAGCACAGCCAAATTTTTGCCAGCCAGGACTTGACCCAGGCAAAGGAGAAAAGGAAACAAAGGAGAAGAGTTGCCTCATAAATATCTTATTTCCCCTTTTTGCTACAGAACATATGCTCCATAAGACAAGAGAGTGTATGATATTTTTACCCCTGCAACGTGTACGTGTCTGACACATTTATATAGTAAATATAATCAGAGTTTCATTGTTGAATAGATAAATGAATGAATAAATGAGTGAACTACTTGGTAACTGCAAGTAGGGTAGGAAATTGATTTCTAATTCCTGACACTATTTTTTTTTAATGAAATATAGTTGATTTACAATATTGGATTAGTTTCAGGGGTACAACAAAGTGATTCAGTTATATTGTTTTCAGGTTGTATTTCACTGTTGTTTATTCAAGATATTGAATATAATTCCCTGTGCTATACAGTAAAACCTTGTTGCTTATCTATTTTATGTGCAGCAGTTTGTATCTGTTAATCCCATACTTTTTTTGCGGTACGCAGGCCTCTCACTGCTGTGGCCCCTCCCGTTGCGGAGCACAGTCTCCGGACGCGCAGGCTCAGCGGCCATGGCTCACGGGCTCAGCCGCTCCGCGGCATGTGGGATCTTCCCGGACTGGGGTACGAACCTGCGTCCCCTGCATCGGCAGGCGGACTCTCAACCACTGCGCCACCAGGGAAGCCCAATCACACACTTCTAATTTGTCCCTCCTTCCCTCACTCTCCCCTTTGGTAACCATAAGTTTGTTTTCTATGTCTGTGAGTCTGTTTCTGTTTTGTATATAGATTCATTTGTATTATTTTTTTAGATTCTACATATAAGTGATATCATATGATATTTGTCTTTCTCTGACTGACTTCACTAAATTTAATATTCTCTAGGTCCACTCATGTTGCTGCAAATGACAATAATTTTTAAGGCTTAGTTATATATATATATACACACACACACTCAGTCTGAGGAGTTTGTCAGGGAAATAGTTTATAAATTATCCAAGGCATTTAATGAATGTAAATATTGAGTCTATAAAATTAAGTGAGCTTAAAGTGATCGGTTTCTGGATTTTGGCATATGATTCTAAATTCATTCAATTTTGCCATCTGTTACAAAAAATAAAGGTCAATATAAAAATTAATTTCAGAAGAAACAGAAATAATATAATAAACTATATATATCTCATATATATATATATATATATATATATATATATATATATATATCTCACATCTTCTTAAACCAATTGTCTGTTGATGGGCACTTGGGTTATTTCAATGTCTTGGCTATTTAAAGCAGTGTTGCCATGAACCTTGGGTTGTATATATCCCTTTGATTTAGAGTTTTTGCTTTCCAGATATATAACCAGGAGTGGGAATGCTGGATCCTATGGTAGCTTTATTTTTAGGTTTTTTCTTTTTTTTTTCTTTTTGGGGTACGCGGGCCTCTCACTGTTGTGGTCTCTCCCGTTGTGGAGCACAGGCTCCGGACGCGCAGGCTCAGTGGCCATGGCTCACGGGCCCAGCCGCTCCGCGGCATGTGGGATCCTCCTGGACCGGGGCATGAACCTGTGTCCCCTGCATCGGCAGGCGGACTCTCAACCACAGCGCCACCAGGGAAGCCCTATTTTTAGTTTTTTAAGAAACCTTCATACTGTTTTCCATAGGGGCTGCATGAATTTACATTCCCACCAACAGTGTAGGAGTGTTCCCTTTTTCCCAAACCCTCTCCAGCATTTATTATTTGTAGACATTTTGGTGATAGCCATTCTGTGAGGTGATACCTCATTGTGGTTTTGATTTGCACTTATCTAATAATTACACTATTTTTATACTTTACTTTTTTAACTTTTTATTTTACATTGGAGTATAGTTGATTAACAATGTGATAGTTTCAGGTATACAGCAAAGTGATTCAATTATACATATACATGTATCTATTCTTTTTCAAATTCTTTTCCCATTTAGGTTATTACATAATATTGAGCAGAGTTCCCTGTGCTATACAGTAGGTCCTTTTTGGTTATTCATTTTAAATATAGCAATCATACGCACAATGGAATATTACTCAGCCATTATAAAGAATGAAATAATGCCATTTGTAGCAACATGGATGGATCTAGAGATTGTCATACTGAGTGAAGTAAGGCAAAGAGAAATATATGATATTGCTTATAAGCAGAATCTAAAAAGAAATGATACAAATGAACTTACTTACAAAACAGAAACAGACTCACAGACTTACAGAAGGAACTTATGGTTACCAGGGGGGAAAGTGGGAGGAGGGATAGTTAGGGAGTTTGGGATTGATATATACATTACTTTTTGTAACTTCTCTTTTCTTCTTTATTTATGTATGCATGTATATACACATTCAAGTGTATATGTAGAAAGATAATACTTACCTGTAAGATGATACAAATTAACTTTCTAATTTGTCTATAGCTCACAAATAAATATTCCAAACTTCTATGAAATATGTGAAGTAAGTGGATGAAATTGTTCATGTTTGCATTTTATGTTCATTCTCATGCAGGAAAATCCACTGTATTTGTCATGATTTTACCCATTTCCAAGTAATATTGAAAGAAAATCAAAATACATAGGTAATCCATTAAAACTTTGCCCTCCATGAAAAGTTAGTTACCATGTTCATATCTGACACTTAAGAAAGGTTAAAATGGTGATTCTACTTAGTATACAATCAACTAGGATTTAATTTTAGGAGTCAAAAATGGAATGAGTCATCATCTCTAAATCCAGTGGCAGTATCACTTACAATAGTAATAATAATTGCAGAGATAATGATATATTATATCTACATAATAGATTATATGAATTAAGATTATTCAACTAAGTCTCATTACATTTTTATCCTCTCAAAATACCCACAGGTTTGTAATTACAGCCCTTTAATGATCAGGAAACTGAGGATTAGAATGACAAAGCTGTTAGCCTAAATCCAAAATGATTCTCAGTATTTCACCCAAATGAGGATGTTGTCTTCTACACAATAAGATGAATGTAAATTGTCCTACTGAGAATTGAACTCTGTTTATCTGCTTGACAATATTATTTTATCTTTATACCTATCATCATTAAGATACTTGTCATCAGTTAGGCTAGTTTGTGCTTGCTGGTGTGCCCTAATTGGAAATTCTCTAATGGCACATTTCAAAGGAAACAAGACTGTTGATGATTGACTAACATCCCAATAGGTAAAACAGACAAAAACTATCAACTTATTCCAATGTTATGGTTCAATGATGATGAATTTTCCTAGCATCTGTTTGCGTGTTTGATTAAACTATCCATCAGCCCATCTGTTTCTAGCTGATAGGGAGTTGTCTGCAAAGAAGTAATTTTGAAAAGCTTACACACTTCGTTTAACAGGGTAGACACAGAATTAAAGCCCTGAGTTGTTGAATTTTCTGGGTAATCCCATTGATTGATTGATTTACAGAATTAATCAATTTACTAGCAATTCCTTGTGTAAATCTAAATGCTTACATGACTACCATAGACTCAGGCCAAAGTTAGGCAAATTAGGTGAAAGTCACAATTAAGAGATGGTATTAAGTTAATAGGCCACAATGTCATCTTGTTCAGGACATTTTGAATTGAAAGCACACGAAGGAAAATTGCCTCTCTGTGCCTCTGCTTTTTTACCTTTATGTGTACTTTCCTAGAACAGGCTATTACAGTTCATTGCATAGTAGTTTAACAATAGTTTTGTTTCCTTCCTCACATTTTAGTCTTCTCTAATCCATCTGTAATGTTGATTTAATACATATAGATTATTTTCACTCTTTTCCTCAGAGAATTTAAATAAACAAGTCTAAATCTATAGTTTCTCTTAATTTCCCACTAAGTAGTTGATATTGGCAGATTATTTAATATCTTTATGTTTAATTTTTTTTACATATAAAATGATGATAATTATAATAACTTCACAAAAATTATAAGGATTAAGTGAGATAGCCCAGACAAATTTTTCTCAGGAATGTAAGTTTGATTTAACATTGAAATATGAACCAATGTGCTTCAACACAATGATGAAATAAAGAGAAATATGTAGAACTTCTCAAAAGATACTGAAAAATATACTTGATAAACTTTAACTACTCATGAAGAAAATACTCAAAAAAAGGATTACTAGGTCTCTTTCTCATCCGGTAAACAGGAATCTATAAATAACCCATAACTCATATTATACATTTTACTTAGTAGTGAAATATTGAATATCTGCCCTCCACCCACTCAAAAAACAAACAACCACACACATACACAAAAATCATTGGATACAAGGCAAGGTTTCTGTTCTCTCCAAGTTAGGATTATAGCAGAAGTCCTAGCAATTATATTATAAGAGAAAATAAATAAAAAACATAAAAATTGGAAAGGAAGAAGTAAAATTTGCCTTTATTTACAGATGTCACTGTGGTATATGTAGAAAATCCTAAGAATTCTGTTTAAAAAGTACTAGATGTAATATTATTCATATTTAAAAAAATATTCATGGTAAACAAATTTGTTTCTATCTACAATTAGCATCAAACAAATGGAAAATGAAATTTAAAAAATACAGTAGCAACAAAACCATAAAATAATTAAGAATAAATTTATGAGTCCTTTTTTTTCTTTTTTCCTTTAACATCTTTATTGGAGTATAATTACTTTACAATATTGTGTTAGTTTCTGCTGTATAACAAAGTGAATCAGCTACATGCATATGTATATCCCCAAATCCCCTCCCTTTTGTGTCTCTCTCCCACCCTCCTTATCCTGTCCCTCTAGGTGGACACAAAGCACTGAGATGATTTCCCTGTGCTATGCAGCTGCTTCTCACTAGCTATCTATTTTACATTTGGTAGTGTATATATGTCACTGTTACTCTCTCACTTCATCCTAGCTTACCCTTTCCCCTCCCCACATCCTCAAATCCATTCTCTACCTCTGTGTCTTTATTGTAATACACATACACTGAAATTTAAAGAACATTGGTGAAAAATATAAGAGACATGAAAAAGTAGAGATAGTCTACATTAATTAGAGGGAAAACAACATGTAAATCCTCCCCAAATTTCAGTCCATTCTATTCAATTTGGTCTATAAAATTCCAGCAGCCTTTGGAAGAATTGACAAGAGAAATGGATGGACCTAAAATGGCCAACACTATTTTGATTAAAAAAAGAATCATATTATCTGATTTCAAGCAATTCCTATAAATTTGTAGTATTTAAGACCATGCAGGTTGATAGAAATTCTCAATTGAATAAATTTAACTCAAAGTACCTTCGTAACATACTTTACTTGGATTTAGCTACATTAGGCTTTCTGTATTTAGCATGATAAGGGATATAAGGTGGAACATAAGTTTACTTAAATGATAGTTTAGGTTTTGTCACACCTGTGGTTTTTTGACATTGTATCTATTTCCTTCAATACTCATAGTTTATACCTTTGAGCATTTGTAACTCTCATGAATACTTTGAGCTTCAGTTTCCTTTCCTGTAAAATGAGATAACAAAATCTAGTTCAAATTGGGCAAAATAATATATTAGACAGAATAGGCAAGATTTCACTTTGGTGAAAAGCAACATCTAAATCTCAGTGACCTGATTTTTAAAAAATGTGCCTCTCTTGTTCACTCTGCATGTTTCCCATTGGTTGGCAAGCATATGTGGGTTCTGTTATCTTTCAGATTTACCATATAAAATACATGTATAGAGATTTCTCATCCTTTATTCTATGCTCCAGCCTGACATGGCACACATTATTTCTGTTTACGGCATATTGGCTAGAATTGGTCATATGGTTCTAACTGCAGGGTGCCTGGGACATGTAAGCTCTGTGCCCAGAAGGAGAATTATCCAAATATAAGGAGCACAAATAATTATTGCCATAAGCATTATGTGGAATAAAGTACCAACACAGACATAGTACTCTGCCTGCCACAGATACCCTCAGAAAAGTATAGCTACTTATTTATTTTTAATTCAGAATTTTGTAAATTGATTAATATTATTCACTCCTTTTATGACATTTTAGTCATTGAAAAGAAGCATGGTGTAAGCAAAAATTCTGGATTCAAGGGTAGGTCTGGATCATACTGATGGGTGTGCAATGGCATTTCTGACTCTAGAAAAATTACATAATGTCCCTGCATTATATTTTTAATTAATTCGATTTTATTAAACATTCTCCTACAAAGTTTCTGCTGGTTTAAGATTATCTGAAGATTATCTTTGTCTAGGTATCTTTATAGACTGACTAGATCTAACCACTTTGTAGCCCAAAGTTTAGCAAGTGAATTTTTTTTTTTTAAACATCTTTATTGGGGTATAATTGCTTTACAATGGTGTGTTAGTTTCTGCTTTATAACAAAGTGAATCAGCTATACATATACATATGTTCCCATATGTCTTCCCTCTTGCGTCTCCCTCCCTCCCACTCTCCCCATCCCACCCTTCCAGGCTGTCACAAAGCACCGAGCTAATATCCCTGTGCCTTGCGGCTGCTTCCCCCCAGCTATCTACCTTACTACGTTTGTTAGTGTGTATATGTCCATGACTCTCTCTCGCCCTGTCAAAACTCACCCCTCCCCCCTCCCCATACCCTCAAGTCCGATCTCCAGTAGGTCTGCGTCTTTATTCCTATCTTACCCCTAGGTTCTTCATGACATTTTTTTCCCTTAAATTCCATATATATGTGTTAGCATACGGTATTTGTCTTTTTCTTTCTGACTTACTTCACTCTGTATGACAGACTCTAGGTCTATCCATCTCATTACAAATAGCTCAATTTCATTTCTTTTTAAGGCTGAGTAATATTCCATTGTGTATATGTGCCACATCTTCTTTATCCATTCATCCAATGATGGGCGCTTAGGTTGTTTCCATGTCCTGGCTATTGTAAATAGAGCTGCAATGAACATTTTGGTACATGACTCTTTTTGAATTTTGGTTTTCTCAGGGTATATGCCAAGTAGTGGGATTGCTGGGTCATATGGTAGTTCTATTTGTAGTTTTTTAAGGAACCTCCATACTGTTCTCCACAGTGGCTGAACCAATTCACATTCCCACCAGCAGTGCAAGAGTGTACCCTTTTCTCCACACCCTCTCCAGCATTTATTGTTTCTAGATTTTTTGATGATGGCCATTCTGACTGGTGTGAGATGATATCTCATGGTAGTTTTGATTTGCATTTCTCTAATGATTAATGATGTTCAGCATTCTTTCATGTGTTTGTTGGCATTCTGTATATCTTCTTTGGAGAAATGTCTATTTAGGTCTTCTGCCCATTTTTGGATGGGGTTGTTTGTTTTTTTGTTATTGAGCTGCATGAGCTGCTTGTAAATTTTGGAGATTAATCCTTTGTCAGTTGCTTCATTTGCAAATGTTTTCTCCCATTCTGAGGGTTGTCTTATGGTCTTGGTTATGGTTTCCTTTGCTGTGCAAAAGCTTTAAAGTTTCATTAGGTCCCATTTGTTTATTTTTGTTTTTATTTCCATTACTCTAGGAGGTGGGTCAGAAAGGATCTTGCTGTGATTTATGTCATAGAGTGTTCTTCCTATGTTTTCTTCTAAGAGTTTGACAGTTTCTGGCCTTACATTTAGGTCTTTAATCTATTTTGAGCTTATTTTTGTGTATGGTGTTAGGGAGTGATCTAATCTCATACTTTTACATGTACCTGTCCAGTTTTCCCAGCACCATTTATTGAAGAGGCTGTCCTTTCTCCACTGTACATTCCTGCCTCCTTTATCAAAGATAAGGTGTCCATATGTGCGTGGGTTTATCTCTGGGCTTTCTATCCTGTTCCACTGATCTATCTTTCTGTTTTTGTGCCAGTACCATACTGTCTTGATTACTGTTGCTTTGTAATATAGTCTGAAGTCAGGGAGCCTTATTCCTCCAGCTCCTTTTTTCGTTCTCAAGATTGCTTTGGCTCTTCGGGGTTTTTTGTGTTTCCATACAAATTGCGAAATTTTTTGTTCTAGTTCTGTGAAAAATGCCAGTGGTAGTTTGATAGGGATTGCATTGAATCTGTAGATTGCTTTGGGTAGTAGAGTCATTTTCACAATGTTGATTCTTCCCATCCAAGAACATGGTATATCTCTCCATCTATTTGTATAATCTTTAATTTCTTTCATTAGTGTCTTATAATTTTCTGCATACAGGTCTTTCGTATCCTTAGGTAGGTTTATTCCTAGATATTTTGTTCTTTTTGTTGCAATGGTAAATGGGAGTGTTTTCTTGATTTCACTTTCAGATTTTTCATCATTAGTATATAGGAATGCCAGAGATTTCTGTGCATTAATTTTGTATCCTGCTACTTTACCAAATTCCTTGATTAGCTCTAGTAGTTTTCTGGTAGCATCTTTAGGATTCTCTATGTATAGTATCATGTCATCTGCAAACAGTGACAGCTTTACTTCTTCTATTCCGATTTGGATTCCTTTTATTTCCTTTTCTTCTCTGATTGCTGTGGCTAAAACTTCCAAAACTATGTTGAATAAGAGTGGTGAGAGTGGGCAACCTTGTCTTGTTCCTGATCTTAGTGGAAATGCTTTCAGTTTTTCACCATTGAGGATGATGTTTGCTGTGGGCTTGTCATATATGGCTTTTATTATGTTTAGGAAAGTTCCCTCTATGCCTACTTTCTGGAGGGTTTTTATCATAAATGGGTGTTGAATTTTGTCGAAAGCTTTCTCTGCATCTATTGAGATGATCATATGGTTTTTCTCCTTCAATTTGTTAATATGGTTTATCACATTGATAGATTTGCGTATATTGAAGAATCCTTGCATTCCTGGAATACACCCCACTTGATCATGGTGTATGATCCTTTTAATGTGCTGTTGGATTCTGTTTGCTAGTATTTTGTTGAGGATTTTTGCATCTATGTTCATCAGTGATATTGGCCTGTAGTTTTCTTTCTTTGTGACATCCTTGTCTGGTTTTGGTATCAAGGTGATGGTGGCTTCGTAGAAGGAATTTGGGAGTGTTCCTCCCTCTGCTATATTTTGGAAGAGTTCGAGAAGGATAGGTGTTAGCTCTTCTCTAAACGTTTGATAGAATTCACCTGTGAAGCCATCTGGTCCTGGGCTTTTGTTTGTTGGAAGGTTTTTAATCACAGTTTCAATTTCGGTGCTTGTGATTTGTCTGTTCATATTTTCTATTTCTTCCTGATTCAGTCTTGGCAGGTTGTGCATTTCTAAGAATTTGTCCATTTCTTCCAGATTGTCCATTTTATTGGCATAGAGTTGCTTGTAGTAATCTCTCATGATTTTTTTTTATTTCTGCAGTGTCAGCTGTTACTTCTCCTTTTTCATTTCTAATTCTATTGATTTGAGTCTTCTCCCTTTTTTTCTTGATGAGTCTGGCTAGTGGTTTATCTATTTTGTTTATCTTCTCAAAGAACCAGCTTTTAGTTTTATTGATCTTTGCTATTGTTTCCTGCATTTCTTTTTCATTTATTTCTGATCTGATTTTTATGATTTTTTTCCTTCTGCTAGCTTTGGGGTTTTTTTGTTCTTCTTTCTCTAATTGCTTGAGGTGCAAGGTTAGGTTGTTTATTCGAGATGTTTCCTGCTTCTTAAGGTGGGCTTGTATTGCTATAAACTTCCCCCTTAGAACTGCTTTTGCTGCATCCCATAGGTTTTGGGTCGTTGTGTCTCCATTGTCATTTGTTTCTAGGTATTTTTTAATTTCCTCTTTGATTTCTTCAGTGATCACTTCATTATTAAGTAGTTTATTGTTTAGCCTCCATGTATTTGTATTTTTTAAAGATCTTTTCCTGTAATTGATATCTAGTCTCATGGCGTTGTGGTCGGAAAAGATACTTGATACAATTTCAGTTTTCTTAAATTTACCAAGGCTTGATTTGTGACCCAAGATATGATCTATCCTGGAGAATGTTCCATGAGCACTTGAGAAAAATGTGTATTCTGTTGTTTTTGGATGGAGTGTCCTATAAATATCAATTAAGTCCATCTTGTTTAATGTATCATTTAAAGCTTGTGTTTCCTTATTTATTTTCATTTTGGATGATCTGTCCATGGGTGAAAGTGGGGTGTTAAAGTCCCCTACTATGAATGTGTTACTGTTGATCTCCCTTTTTATGGTTGTTAGTATTTGCCTTATGTATTGAGGTGCTCCTATGTTGGGTGCATAAATATTTACAATTGTTATATCTTCTTCTTGGATCGATCCCTTGATCATTATGTAGTGTCCTTCTTTGTCCCTTTTAATAGTCCTTATTTTAAAGTCTATTTTGTCTGATATGAGAATTGCTACTCCAGCTTTCTTTTGGTTTCCATTTGCATGGAATATCTTTTTCCATCCCCTTACTTTCAGTCTGTATGTGTCTCTAGTTCTGAAGTGGGTCTCTTGTAGACAGCATATATAAGGGTCTTGTTTTTGTATCCATTCAGCCAATCTGTGTCTTTTGGTGGGAGCATTTAATCCATTTACATTTAAGGTAATTATCGATATGTATGTTCCTATTTCCATTTTATATATTGTTTTGGGTTCGCTACTATAGGTCATTTCCTTCTGTTGTGTTTCTTGTCTAGAGAAGTTCCTTTAGCATTTGTTGTAAAGCTGGTTTGGTGGTGCTGAACTCTCTCAGCTTTTGCTTGTCTGTAAAGGTTTTAATTTCTCCATCAAATGTGAATGAGATCCTTGCTGGGTAGAGTAGTCTTGGTTGCAGGCTATTCTCCTTCATCACTTTCAGTATGTCCTGCCACTCCCTTCTGGCTTGTAGGGTTTCTGCTGAGAGATCAGCTGTTAACCTTATGGGGATTCCCTTGTGTGTTATTTGTTGTTTTTCCCTTGCTGCTTTTAATATGCTTTCTTTGTATTTAATTTTTGACAGTTTGATTAATATGTGTCTTGGCGTGTTTCTCCTTGTATTTATCCTGTATGGGACCCTCTGTGCTTCCTGGACTTGATTAACTATTTCCTTTCCCATATTAGGGAAGTTTTCAACTATAATCTCTTCAAATATTTTCTCAGTCCCTTTCTTTCTTTCTTCTTCTTCTGGAACCCCTATAATTCGAATGTTGGTGCGTTTCATGTTGTCCCAGAGGTCTCTGAGACTGTCCTCAGTTCTTTTCATTCTTTTTTCTTTATTCTGCTCTGCAGTAGTTATTTCCACTACTTTATCTTCCAGGTCACTTATCCGTTCTTCTGCCTCAGTTATTCTGCTATTGATCCTATCTAGAGTGATTTTAATTTCATTTATTGCATTGTTCATCGTTGCTTGTTTCATCTTTAGTTCTTGTAGGTCCTTGTTAACTGTTTCTTGCATTTTGTCCATTCTACTTCCAAGATTTCGGATCATCCTTACTATCATTATTCTGAATTCTTTTTCAGGTAGATTGCCTATTTCCTCTTCATTTGTTAGGTCTGGTGGGTTTTTATCTTGCTCCTTCATCTGCTGTGTGTTTTTCTGTCTTCTCATTTTGCTTATCTTACTGTGTTTGGGGTCTCCTTTTTGCAGGCTGCACTTTCGTAGTTCCCGTTGTTTTTGATGTCTGTTTCCAGTGGCTAAGGTTGTTTCAGTGGGTTGTGTAGGCTTCCTGGTGAAGAGGACTAGTGCCTGTGTTGTGCTGGATGAGGCTGGATCTTGTCTCTCTAGTGGGCAGGTTCACGTCTGGTGGTGTGTTTTGGGGTGTCTGTGGCCTTATTCTGATTTTAGGCAGCCTCTCTGCTAATGGGTGGGGTTGTGTTCCTGTTTTGCTAGTTGTTTGGCATAGGTTGTCCAGCACTGTGGCTTGCTGGTCGTTGAGTGAAGCTGGGTGCTGGTGTTAAGATGGAGGTCTCTGGGATATTTCCACCGTTTAATATTATGTGGAGCTGGGAGGTCTCTTGTTGACCAGTGTGCTGAAGTTGGCTCTCCTACCTCAGAGGCAGAGCCCTGACTCCTGGCTGGAGCACCAAGAGCCTTTCATCCACACAGCTCAGAATAAAAGGGAGAAAAAGTAGGGAGAATTAGTAGAAGTATGAGTAAAGAAAGAAGGAAAGGAGGAAAGGAAGGAAGGAAGAAAGAAGCAAAGAAGGAAAGAAAGGAGGGAGGGAGGGAGGGAGGGAGGAAGGAAGGAAGGAGGGAAAGAAGGAAAAAAGACAGAAAGAAAGATGATACAGTAAAAATAAAATAAAGTATAATATAGTTATTGAATTAAAAAATATTTAGAAAAAAAAAAAAAGGGACGGATAGAACCTTAGGACAAATGTTGGAAGCAAAGCTATACAGAGAAAATCTTACACAGAAGCATACACATACACCTTCACAAAAAGAGGTAAAGGGGGAAAAATCATAAATCCTGCTCCCTGAGACCACCTCCTCAATTTGGGGTGATTCGTTGTCTAAAGGAGGGAAGGAAGGAAGGAAAGAAAGAAAGAACGAAGGTAAAGTATAATAAAGTTATTACAATTAAACTTAATTATTAAGAAAAAGAATTTTTAAAAAAAAGTCATGGACGGATAGAGCCCTAGGACAAACGGTGGAAGCAAGAGTATACAGACAAGATCTCACACAGAAGCATACACGTACACATTCACAAAAAGAGGAAAAGGGAAAAAAATCATAGATCTCGCTCCTAAATTCCACCTCTTCAATTTGGGATCATTCCTTGTCTTTTCAGGTATTCCACAGATGCAGGGTATATCAAGTTGATTGTGGAGCTTTAATCCGCTGCTTCTGTGGCTGCTGGGAGAGATTTCCCTTTCTCTTCTTTGTTCTCACAGCTCACAGGAGCTCAGCTTTGGATTTGGCCCTGCCTCTGCGTGTAGGTCGCTGGAGGGCGTCTGTTTTTTCGCTCAGACAGGACGGGGTTAAAGGAGCCGCTGATTCGGGGCCTCCGGCTCACTCAGGCTGGGGGTTGGGGGATGGGGGAAGGAGGGGCACTGCGTGCGGGGCCGGCCTGCGGCGGCAGAGGCAGCGTGACGTTGCGGCAGAGGCCGGCGTGACGCTGCACCGGCCTGAGACCCGCCGTGCGTACTCCCGGGGAAGTTGTCCCTGGATCCCGGGAACCTGGCAGTGGCGGGCTGCACAGGCTCCGCGGAAGAGGGGTGTGGAGAGTGACCTGTGCTCGCACACAGGCCCCTTGGTGGCGGCAGCAGCAGCCTTAGCGTCTCCCGCCCGTCTCTGGGGTTTGCGCTTTCAGCCGCGGCTCGCGCCCGTCTCGGGGGCTCGCGCCCTCAGCCGCGGCTCGCGCCCGTCTCTGGGGTTCGCGCTTTTAGCCGCGGCTCGCGCCCGTCTCTGGCATTCCTTTGAGCAGCGCTCTTAAACCCCTCTCCTCGCGCACCAGGAAACAAAGAGGGAAGAAAAAGTCTCTTGCCTCTTCGGCCGGTGCAGGCTTTTCCCCGAACTCCCTCCCGGCTAGTCGTGGTGCACTAACCCCTTCAGGCTATGTTCAAGCCGCCAACCCCAGTCCTCTCCCTGAGCTCCGTCCAAAACCAAAACCCGAGCCTCAGCTCGCAGCCCCGCCCGCCCCGGTGGGTGAGCAGCAAGCCTCTCGGGTTGGTGAGTGCTGGTCGGCACCGATCGTCTGTGCAGGAATCTCCCCGCTTTGCACTCCGCACCCGTCGCTGTGCACTACTCCGCGGTCCCGAAACTCCCCCCTCTGCCTCCTGCAGTCTCCGCCCGCGGAGGGGCTTCCTAGTGTGTGGAAACTTTTCCTCCTTCACAGCTCCCTCCCACTGGTGCAGGTGCCGTCCTTATTCTTTTGTCTCTGTTTTTTCTTTTGCCCTACCCAGTTACGTGGGGAGTTTCTTGCCTTTTGGGAGGTCTGAGGTCTTCTGCCAGCCTTCAGTAGGAATTCTGTAGGAGTTGTTCCACGTGTGGATGTATTTCTGGTGTATCCGTCGGGAGGAAGGCGATCTCCGCGTCTTACTCTTCCGCCATCTTCAAGGTCCCCCCTGAATTTTGTTTTTTAACTTACCATCTGAATCTTGGCCAAAATGTGTACAAAGAAAATATTAAAACATTATTCAGTTGGTTATGAACACTGGAATCTGTTAAAAGAAGGACAGGTTTTTAAAGTGGTCATTTTTGGCTGGAAGGCATGCAATGCACATTTATAATTTTAACGAAGAGTTTCAGTTATCCCAGAAGATTTAAAATGTTTTTTTCAGACAAATAAAGAAGGTAGCTTTATTTTTAACCTTGCTTCAAACCACTCTCACCTCTAACCTAAAACTCAAATTCAGTGGATTGTCTACTTTTACCTTTAGGCAAGGGATGGTATTCAGAGCACAATCCAGATAAAGGAGGCCATCTTCCTTTCTGAAGAATTTATGTTGCTGAACTTCAGCCTAGAAATCTCTTTAGGGAAGAACCTTCTGGAAGAAACCATTGTCCAGTAACAGGCAAGATAAAGTCAAGATCTCTGATTAGATTTGTCCTTTACTTATAGGTTGGAGAAATTATTTAATAGTTTAAGTTTTCATGGCAGACCAAATTGGATGGATCCCTGAATCATAGCTAGGGAATGAAAAGTGATATTGGAATGAGAAAATTCATATTCAATTTTATTTATGCTATTTTTTATGTTTGATGTCCAGCAAATATTTAAAGTCCCTTAGTCTGTTTCTACATCAAGTAAAATGGCTTAATAAAGTTCCACTATGGTTGAAGATATTAAAATGCAAAGACATTGTATAAATTATAAACTGTTGCAGAATTTAAGATTTTATTTTTCCTCTTTGCATTCAATGTAGGGTCTGGTACAAAATAGGTAACCAATGATGTTGTCTGAGTGAATGGACATATAAGACATGAAGATTAATGCTTTAGGAAGCAAATTATGTATTTGAGCATAATAGGAGAGCCAGGGCCTACTCTGAATTCAGGTCCCTGTATGGAAAACCTGCTTTACCACACCAGGGGTAAATTTACATGAGATAATTTTGTTTGTGCTCAATGATGTTTCCAATAAAGTTACTGGATAATATTTATTGTGATTAATTGCATTTTTAAATGTATAAGTTTAGACCAAGTCTAAGTACATTTAACCTTCTATAGAATTGTGTTCAGATTAAAACTCACACTACTATTTCCATGATGTTCCTTAAGTGATAGGTAAATACAGGCTGTATTCTGCTTATTCAGGGCTTTAAACTATGTTTAAGTTATTCATTAGTTTCTGTTAGAGTGAAAGGATAAAAGGATGGCAAATAAAGTAAAAACTGATAGAAAATGTAAAAGAACAAAATTTCATGTGATTTTTGTCTAATTTTTCATTCCTGCTTCCCTAGTGGCTAGTGCCTAGTCAGGCACATAGAATTGGCCCAATTCAATGGGCCAATTCAATTGGCCCAATTCAATGATTAAATAAATGAAGGATGAGGAAACTAATTGGTTAAGAGTGTATAGAAAAAAATGGATTGTGACAATGAAGAAAATAAAGAAAAAAACTGAAGAGAATGACTAGGAAATATAAAATGGAGTGTGGCAACCAGTGGGGTGTTGGGAGAAAAATCATGAGGGGAGAAATTCAGATATTTTCTCTGCAGTCCAGAAGGGAAAATAAGAGAATAAATGGAACCAAAGTATGACCCATTTTGACTGCATGATGGTCACTGAAACATCTAAAGACTTCCAAGATTGAAACTACCTCAGGATGGGAAGAGTTCTCAGTCACCTGAGGTGTGTGTTGTAAAAGGAGTTCATGCACTACATCAGTGCCCTTGAACTGGAGGATAATTGGAGAGTCAGAACTTGCTCTGAATTCATGCTCCCTACATTAAAAAAATTAATAAAATGATATTAACATTTTATACTATGAAATTAAAATATTCTGTGATAATAGAATTTGGAAGATTTACAGTGTGTTGTGAAAGAATCAGAGAAAAATGAACGATTGACTCAGTTATAATTTCCTTTTTCACTAATCTATCAGGAGGAAGATGGAGACTAGAGAATGCAATTGAAGGACCAGTTTTCTCTATCCTCTAACATCCATGAAGGAATTTGCCCTCCTCTGGCATGTTTGAACCAAATTGAAGCATTTGAAATGAAACATCAGGCAGATCTTTGTCACTTATAATATTTTGATTGCAATTAATTTATCCAATATTATATCATTTCGCTGTGTTATTTTGTAAACTACACGAATTATTTGAAAATCATGTATTTTAATTATAGAATAACAAATGATAAGAACATTCATTTTGTGTTAAAGGGTTAAATATGTTGGCTCTTTAATTCAAGAATATAAGTATTCAACCTAAAGGCAGTCTTACATAGTTTTATTATTTTCAAAGATGAAAAAATGAAATATTAATCAAACTTTCACCATCTTCTTTTATTACAGTTTAAAAAACATAGCCACATTTCTGCCCTTGCCTAGAGGAAGTATTTAATAAGAGCAACCTGCTTCAATTATAAATCAAGAGGCAAATATCATTCTGCACTGCAAAGCATAATACAATTTTAGATTTAAGAAAGCAACATAGATTAAAATTTACATATTAATTAGAACACAAAGCATAGATGACACTGGGATGGTAGATTTTTTCTAGAAAGTAATTTTGAACGTCAATAAAAAATAATATACACAAATAAAATAGTCAGCTTCAAAATAAAATACCTATGAGGCTATATAGACTATAGCACAAAATATTAAGATTTTTGAAATTTGGAGCATTTTTTATACCTAAATATTTGTTTAATAGAGCAAAATAAATAAAGTAAAAATAACAAATTAATAAAATGTCCTGTTTCAATGTATTTCTTCATATGAAAGAAATAATAAATATGTTTTTACTTTAGGTATTGTCTTTGCCCTAGCTCACTAGCCCAGTATCTCTACTAGGGAGAAAATAATGGAAAAATTTCACAGGAACATAGTATATATTTAGGTAACATCACCTAAGTTTTAGGTTGAATCTGTGTTCTGCATGATTTAGTCACTTTTCTTCTCTGTAACATAGTCATAAAAGTTACCTCTTTCTCCCTTTATCATTTCTGCCTTTCAGGCTCTATGTTTTGCTTTGGGCCATGCAAGAGAGTGAAATATACAAACATGAGTTGTAATTTTAGAAACCCAGGAATATTGTCTGTATGTCATTTACATCATATCAAACCATGTCTCTGTATGTATTCAAAGACCACAAAAACTAAAAGCCACAATCAGGAAGTAAGAAGGAAGTAGAGACCAGTGGAATCTGTACTGTCTATGATAGAGATCTTGAAGAAGAACAGAGTCTGCAAGAATCCTTGCATTTTGGAAATTGGACTCTGGAAATGGAAGATTTTTGTGTTATCTACTCACTAAGTTTTTTTATAGAATCAGGAAATTGAGTAGGAGAGAATCTAGAAGTTCAACAGATCAACCTATAGGTTAGATGAACGGTGGGTAAACAAAAGGAAACAGATAAGATTCCCTGAAGAGTAATTTTCCCTTAGGTTTTGAGGGATATTATTCAATGCCCAAATAAAAACACAGCAGAGCCATAGCCAACAAACATGCTCTTTCTTTTCATTTAAGGATTAGTACAGAAGAAAAAAACTCAAACAGGATAAATGTTCTAGCAAAGAGAAAACAAAAAAAAAAACATACCTCAGACAACCCTGAGGGAGAACATACCTCTGAATATCTCTGAAGAATGATTAACAGTGGGAAACAGAAGACATGTTTACACATGGTTTGACATTCTTAACAGTATGCAACAAACGCACACCTCTGGAAAAAAAAGATGAAAGGCATAAGAACAAAACATCAAGAGATAAAAGGAAAATAGCATAAAATGTCAGAAATAGTGGAGGTGAAATGGAAGCAGGTGATATTAAAACACTTTAAGGAAATAAAATTGCAGTAGAAAAATTAAAATATAGTATTGAAGTATTTTGACAGAAACAAATATCAAATGTCATGTGCAAGATAATTTGTAAATCTCTTTCTACTCTAATTGAAAATAAAGATGAACACAGTGATGTTAAAATATATGAATAACAGAGATGGAGATGCTATCCAAATTTTTTCAGCAATCATGCTATAACCTGGAGATAAAAAAGTGAACAAGAACAAGTTCCATTTTTACTATCACACGGTAATATTGTTTTATGTACAATTATAGGAAAAATAAGTTCACTAGAAAAGTTTCAATAATATATAAAAGGTAAATTTCATCCAAGATATTTTCAATTTATGAGAAAGATTTATTTTTTACATTTTGGTCTACAAAGATAGATGATTATGATATATAGATTAATACATTAGCAGATCAACATAAATTTGGTATGAATGTAAGTATTTTTCATATTTTGACACATCCAGCTCCCTAACTATATTTGGGAAATTATTTTTTATATTTTTAAACATATTTATTGGGGTATAATTGCTTTACAGTGCTGTGGTAGGTTCTGTTGTGTAACAAAGTGAATCAGCTATATGCATACGTATATCCCCATAACCCCTCCCTCTTGCATCTCCTGCCTAAACACCTTAACCCACATCTCTAGGTGGTTGCAAAGCACTGACCTGATCTCCCTGTGTCTTGCAGCTGCTTCCCACCAGCTATCTATTTTTCATTTGGTAGTGTATATACGTCAGTGTTACTCTCTTACTTTGTCGCAGCTTGCACTTCCCCTCCATGTGTCCTCAAGTCCATTCTCTACATCTGTGTCTTTATTCCTGTCCTGCACTTGGTTCATTAGAACCTTTTTTTTTTTTTAACATTCCATAGACATATGTTAGCATACGTACTTGCTTTTCTCTTTCTGACTTACTTCATTCTATATGACAGGCTCTAGGTCCATCCACCTCATTACAAATAACCCAATTTTGCTTCTTATTATGGCTGAGTAACATTCCATTGTATATATGTACCACATCTTCTTTATCCATTCATCTGTCAATGGACACTTAGGTTGTTTCCATGTCCTGGTTATTGTAAGTAGTGCTGCAATGAACATTGAGGTACATGACTCTTTTTGAACTATGGTTTCTCAGACTACATGCCCAGTAGTGGGTTATATGGTAGTTCTTTTTTAGTTTTTTAAGGAACCTCAATACTGTTCTACATAGTGGCTGTATCAATTTACATTCCCACCAACAGTGCAAGAGGGCTCCCTTTTCTCCACAACCTCTCCAGCATTTATTGTTTGTACATTTTTTGATGATGGCCATTCTGACTGGTGTGAAGTGATACCTCATTGCAGTTTTGATTTGCTTTTCTCTAATGATTAGTGATGTTGAGCATCCTTTCATGAGTTTGGTGGCAATCTGTATAACTTTTTGGAGAAATGTCTCTTCAGGTCTTCTGCCCATTTTTGGACTGTGTTGTTTGTTTTTTTTGATATTGAGCTGCATGAGCTGCTTATATATTTTGGAGATTAATCCTTTGTCAGTTTCTTCTTTTGTAAATATTTTCTCCCATTCTGTGGGATGTCTTTTCATCTTGTTTATGGTTTCCTTTGCAGTGCAAAATCTTTTAAGTTTCATTAGGTCCCATTTGTTTATTTTTGTTTTGATTTCCATTTCTCTAGGAGGTGGGTCAAGTAGGATCTTGCTGTGATTTATGTCATAGAATGCTCTGCCTATGTTTTCCTCTAACAATTTAATAGTGTCTGGGCTTACATTTAGGTCTTTAATGCATTTTGAGTTTACTTTTGTGTGTGGTGTTAGGGAGTTTTCTAATTTCATTCTTTTACATGTAGCTGTCCAGTTTTCCCAACACCACTTATTGAAGAGGCTGTCCTTTCCCCACTGTACATTCCTGCCTCCTTTATCAAAGATAAGGTGTCCATATGTGCGTGAGTTTATCTCTGGGCTTTCTATCCTGTTCCATTGATCTATCTTTCTGTTTTTGTGCCAGTACCATACTGTCTTGATTACTGTAGCTTTGTAGTATAGTCTGAAGTCAGGGAGCCTGATTCCTTCAGCTCTGTTTTACTTTCTCAAGATTGCTTTGGGTATTCAGGGTCTTTTGTGTTTCCATACACATTGTGACATTTTTTGTTATAGTTCTGTGAAAAATATCATTCATAGTTTGATAGGGATTTCATTAAATCTGTACATTGCTTTGGGTAGTAGAGTCATTTTCACTATATTGATTCTTCAAATCTTCAAAGAACATAGTATACCTCTCCATCTGTTGGTATCATCTTTAATTTCTTTCATCAGTGTCTTATAGTTTTCTGCATAGAGGTCTTTTGTCCCCTTAGGTAGGTTTATCCTAGGTATTTTATTCTTTTTGCTGCAGTGGTAAATGGGAGTGTTTCCTTAATTTCTCTTTCAGATTTTCCACCATTAGTGTGTGGGAATGCAAGAGACTTCTGGGCATTAATTTTGTATCCTGCTACTTCACATATTCATTGATTATCTCTTGTAGCTTCCTTGAAGCATCTTTAGGATTTTCTTTGTATAATATCATGTCATCTGCAAAGAGTGACAGCTTTACTTCTTCTTTTCCAATTTGGAAACCTTTTATTTCTTTTTCTTCTGTGACTTTTGTGGCTAAAACTTCCAAAACTATGTTGAATAATAGCAGTGACAGTGGGCAACCTTGTCTTGTTCCTGATCTTAGAGGAAGTGCTTTCAGTTTTTCACCATTGAGAACGATGTTGGATGTAAGTTTGTCATATAGGGCATTTATTATGTTGAGGTAGGGACATTCCCTCTATACCTACTTTCTGGAGATTTTTTTTTTTTTTTATCATAAATGAATGTTGAAATTTGTCAAAAGCTTCTTCTGCATCTCTTGAGATGGTCATATGATTCTTCTCCTTCATGTTGTTAATATGGTTTATCACATGGATTGATTTGCATACATTGAAGAATCCTTGCATTCCTGGGATAAAGCCCCCTTGATCATGGTGTATGAGACTTTTAATGTGCTGTTGGATTCTGTTTGCTAGTATTTTGTTGAGGATTTTTGCATCTATGTTCATCAGAGATATTGGCCTCTAATTTTCTTTTTTTTGTGACATCGTCTGTTGTGGATCAGGGTGATGGTGGCCTCATAGAATGAGTTTGGGAATGTTCCTCACTCTGCTATATTTTGGAAGAGTTTGAGAAGGATAGGTGTTAGCTCTTCTCTAAATGTTTGGTAGAATTCCCCTGTGAATCCATCCGTTCCTGGGCTTTTGTTTGTTGGAAGATTTTTAATCACAGGTTCAATTTCAATGTTTGTGATTGGTCTGTTTATATTTTCTGTTTCTTCCTGGTTCAGTCTTGGAAGGTTGTGCCTTTCTAAGAATTTGTTCATTTCTTCCAGGTTTTCCAATTTATTGGCATATAGTTGCTTGTAGTAATCTCTCATGATCCTTTGTATTTCTGCAGTGTCAGTTGTTACTTCTTTTTCATTTCTAATTCTATTGATTTGAGTTTTCTCCGTCTTTTTCTTGATAAGTCTGGCTAATGGTTTATCAATTTTGTTTAACTTCTCAAAGAGCCAGCTTTTAGTTTTATTGATCTTTGCTATCATTTCTTTAATTTATTTTTCATTTATTTCTGATCTGATCTTTATGATTTCTTTCCTTCTGCTAACTGTGTGGTTTTTCTGTTCTTCTTTCTCTAATTGCTTTAGGTGTAAGGTTAGATTGTTTATTTGAGATGTTTCTTGTTTCTTGAGGTAAGATTGTGTTGCTATAAACTTCCCTGTTGGAACTGCTTTTTCTGCATCCCATAGGTTTTGGGTCATCATGTTTTTATTGTCATTTGTTTCTAGGTATTTTTTTATTTCCTCTTTCATACCTTCAGTGATCTCTTGGTTATTTAGTAGTGTATTGTTTATCTTCCATGTGTTTGTATTTTTTACAAATTCTTTTCCTGTAATTGATATCTAATCTCATAGTGTTGTGGTCCGAAAAGATACTTGATATGATTTCAATTTTCTTAAATTTACCTGGGCTTGATTTGTGATCCAAGATATGGTCTGTCCTGGAGAATGTTCCATGAGCACTTGCAAAGAAAGTGTATTTTTGTTGTTTTTGGATGGAATGTCTATAAATATCAATTAAGTCCATTTTGTTTAATGTGTTATTTAAAGCTTGTGTTTCCTTGTTTATTTTCACTTTGGATGATCTGCCCATTGGTGAAAGTGGGATGTTAAAGTCCCCTACTCTATTGTGTGACTATTGATTTCACCTTTTATGGCTGTTAACATTTGCCTTATGTATTGTGGTGCTCCTATGTGTGTGCATAAATATTTACAATTGTTATATTTCCTTCTTGGCTTGATCCCTTGATCATGATGTAGTGTCCTTCTTTGGCTCTTGTAATAGTCTTATTTTAAAATCTATTTTGTCTGATATGAGAATTGCTAGTCCAGCTTTCTTTTGATTACCTTTTGAATGGGATATCTTTTTCAATCCCCTCACTTTCAGTCTTTATGTGTCCCTAGGCCTGTAGTGGGTCTCTTGTTGGCACCATATATGTGGGGCTTGTTTTTGTATCCATTCAGACACTCTGTGTCTTTTTGTTGGAGCATTTAATCCATTTTCATTTAAGGTAGTTATTGATATGTATGTTCCTATGACCATTTTCTTAATTGTTTTGGGTTTGTTTTTGTAGGTTTTTTCCTTCTCTTGTGTTTCCTGCCTAGAGAAGTTCCTTTAGCATTTCTTGTAAAACTGTTTGTTAGTGCTGAATTCTATTAACTTTTTCTTAATTGTAAAGGTTTTAATTTCTCCATTGAATCTCAACGAGATCTTTGCTGGGTAGAGTAATTTTGCTTGTAGGTTTTTCCCTTTCATCACTTTAAATATGTCCTGCCACTCCCTTCTGGCTTGCAAAGTTTCTGCCTTGAAATCAGCTATTAAACTTACGGGGATTCCCTTGTATGTTATTTGTTGCTTTTCCCTTGCTGCTGTTAATATTTTTTCTTTGTATTTAATTTTTGATTGCTTGATTAATATGTATCTTGGCATGTTTCTCTTTTGGTTTATCCTGTATGGTATTCTCTGTGCTTCCTGGACTTGATTGACTATTTTGTTTCCCATGTTAGGGAAGTTTTTGACTATAATCTCTTCAAATATTTTCTCAGATCTTTTCTTTTTCTCTTCTTCTTCTGGGACCCCTATAATTCGAATGTTGGTATGTTTAGTATTGTCTCAGATGTCTCTGAGACTGTCCTCAATTGTTTTAATTCTTTTTTCTTTATTGTGCTCCCTGGTAGTTATTTCCACCATTTTATATTCCAGCTCATTTACCCATTCTTCTGCTTCTGTTATTCTGTTATTGATTCCTTCTAGAGATATTTTTAATTTCAGTAATTATGCTGTTCATCACTGTTTGCTCTTTAGTTCTTCTAGATCCTTGTTAAATGTGTCTTGTATTTTCTCCATTCTGTTTCCAAGATTTTGGATCCTCTTTACTATTGCTACTCTCAATCCTTTTCAGGTAGGTTTCTTATTTCATCTTCATTTATTTGGTCTTGTAGGTTTGTACCTTGCTCCTTTGTCTGTAACAAATTTTTTTGTCATTTCTTTTTTTTTTTTTTTGGGTGGTGCTATATTCCTGTCTTACTTGTTGCTTGTCCTGAGTTGTCCAGCAGTAGAATTTGCAGATAGGTGGATAGAGCTGGGTTTTCATGCTGAGATGAGGACATATGGGAGGCCTCACTCTGTTTGATATTCCCTGGAGTCTGAGTTTCTAAGTTAATCCGGCAGTTTGGACTCAGAGCTCCCACCACAGGACCTCGGGCATGACCTCTGGCCTGAGAACCAAGATCTCACAAGCTTGATGGCATGGTAGAAAAAGAAAAAAAAAAAAAAAAGAGGGAACAGTACAATATCAAAGAATAAAAAACAAAATAAAATTAGAATGATAAAAAATATATGAGGAAAAATAAAACTATATCTGAAACAACTGCAACAAGGTAAAATAAAACCACAACCAAAAAAAGAAATAGATTATATATAAAGAATAAAATATTAGAAAAATAAAAGATTTATTAGGAAATATAAAAATATAAAAGAATCAACCACAATGAATCAACAAGGTAAACAGGACCCCAATCTAAAAGAGGAAAAAAGAAAAGAAAAGAAAAAAATTGTTTTGGCTATGGAGGTGGAGTTTAGGTGGTGGGTGTGGAACTTAGGCAGGGGCAGGGTTTAGGGTGGGGCGAGACCTAGGTGGGTGGTGGGTGACGTGTGAACGTGTGGCAGGGTCTATGTGGGGTGATGTTCATGCCTGAGGTGGGGCCTCTAGTTAGGACCTGTGCAGAAGGTGAGAGGCAGCACATGGAAAGGAGAGCCTCTGGAGTGTGGAGTTCTGGAGTTTGGAGGTAGAGCCCTGAGTGAGGGTGTGTCGGTGGGGTTTAAGCCCAACACGGTGCAGGGTGTCTCCAAGTGTAGAGGTGGGGCCCTGGGTGTGGGTGTGGGGTGGGGCTTGGACTCTGCACGGCAGGAGGGAGGATCTGAGGGCAGAGGATTAGGCCCAGGAAGCCAACAGGCTTCCCAGTGCCTAAATGGACAGGGAAAGCACTGGCCCTGTTCCCTTCCATTCCTTTGCGGCCCTATCCAACCGTCTCCCCCAGGGTCTCCCTCATCGTCACTGAACCCCTGAATCATGATTAGGTCCTGCTGGGTGTAGGAACTCCTCCCCTCCCCCAGACACCCCTGAGGGGTGCCATCCCGGAGGTCCAGCCTTTACTTTTGCTCCCCTTCTCTCCCTCTCACTCGCTCAGGACCCACATGGCTGGAGGGGACCTCGGTGGGCAGAGGATAAGGCCTGGGATCTCAACAGGTTCCTCGGGGTACAAGTGAGAAAGGGAAACCTGTCTACACTCTCTTTTTATCCACTATTCTCCCAATGGTTCTCTAATTTCCCCTTTCAAGTGTGGTATCCCTTCCCTTCCCACAGCTGTCCCTTAGGGGCACCAGTCCCATCCCACTTCCACTTCTCTTACCCCTTCACTCCCTCCACACCTCACATCCTACCCAGTCGTTGGGGATTCCTCCCATCCCCTTAGGTGTCCGTGGTCCCCCACCAGTGCCTTGTAGGTGCCCTAGTTGTGCAGAGATGTGAATTCTGCATCCTGCTATTACGCCACCTTGACTCTCAGGAAATTCTTATTTTGAGTCATATATGTCCAAGACAAATACTTTATCTTAACTTTCATCCTCCATAATACATAGGGCATAGGAATATGACTTGGAATCTTATAAGATCCTTGTATTGGAGCCTTCAAATTAGAAGTGAATAATGGAGACGTCTGATTTTTATTTCCAGTAGAATGAGACTAGATAATCAAGACCAACACTTCCAATGAAAATAACTGGGAAAGCTGAACTATCTATTCATGTGCTTGAGGAAATCACACAACTAAGAACATGATAAAGAATTAGGAGAGAAGAATTACTTGTGTGGTAAAACCTGAAATTGGGGACTGTATTTTTGCTGACTCCTAAAAAGGTAGGTTGAAAAACTGAAATTTTTGAGAACTACAGAAAAAGAGAGGTGAAAATTGTACTTCATTGTATATGATAGGCAGAGTAATTGTCTCCTAAAGATGTCCATACCCTGATCTTGAACCTGTACATATGTTACTTAGCATAGCAAAATGAACTTTGAAAATATGATTAAGATTAAGGACCTCAAAATGAGGACATTATTTTAGATTATCCAGGTTGGCTTAATCCAAGGTGGGTAGTCTCAAATAATTTTTTCAATAAATATTTTAACATCTACTTAGATAAATATTCACTAATATTTGCCCTACTTTTTATATGCTGTTAACTTAGCTTTCTCACATATATTAACAACTAATAAAGTGTTCTCTCTCTATCTTTCATTCTATCTCTTCTCTCTTTGTGTGTAACATATTGATTAGTCTTAATAAATATTGATTATTTTATGGTCTTTTTCTCTATTTGAATTCACTAATTTTTCTTATCATTTATCTCTGAATCTTAGATTATTTTGCTGTTCTTTCTCAAGTATCCAGAATTAACTATTAAGTTTAATGTTTACTTATGTCTTCTTTAATATCGGAAGTGTTTAGAGCATTAACCTTTACTGTGAGTACAGTAGGTCTACTTGCTGTGCTTTGATAATCAATGATCACGTGGTCACTAAGTATAATGTAAAGTATAGTCTCTTTGACCCTAGAGTTGTTTAGGATTTTTTAAAATGACCTAATGTTCTTGAATCCTTTTCCTTTTATTATTATTAATTTGTCAAAAAATTACTGAGATTTTTTGCAACTCTTGCCATTATTTTATAAACAGTTTATGATTTAAAAAAGCAATCTGTTCATAAGATGTCAAGAGTTAAAAAAGCATAGTTTTCATATTTGTAACGTATTTATTACAATGCTTAAAGAATTACAGCCATACCATGCATTGTTCATAGAATATTAGACATACATGATAACACTTGCTATAATTTATAATAGTGTTTATTAATGAAGGTTAATAGATTAGCAAGCTTTTCATGTGAAGATGGTAATGAGTAGATCAAAATTTACTGACAAATTTGTATACTTGGTCCATTATCTATATCTGGGTTGTTTCATCTTAAGGCTTGCTGACATTGTACTAAATGTTTTAATTCATTTTCTAAAGTTACAAACAATATGAATCATTTGAGGTTAAAATTAATTTGTTGATAAGATATATCATTTGCAAAACTCTTGAGTAAGAAATTAGTAAATGACCTTAACGCTGCCATGGGCCCTGATCTTTCTTCTAATTCACTCCTACATAATCATTATCCAACACAATGTTCCCAAAGATGTTATGGAATTCTGGTGCTGAGTTTCAGACTATGGCACTCCATCTCCTGGAAAGCATTTAATGAATAGGTGTTTTTCTTCTGACCCATAGCTTGAATTGTATAATTTATTTCATCTATTCTGTGAAAATTTGAGTGCTTCTTATATGACATGTACTTGGCTAGGCATTGAGTACATAAATATGTCACAACAGAACTGGCTACTGCCAGCATGTCACTAATAATCTAATAGGATACACAAAACATTGTCAATTATTCAAGAAAATGCAAAGGTAGAACCATCACAATTGACTATAGAGAAGATGTAGATTTGTATGGAATCCAGAGAAAAGACATTAAAGCTAGTCAGGGAAGAATTGGAATGCATTCCAACAGAAAATGATGGTTTAGTTAAGTTCTAAAGGATGAGGAGGACTTAACCTAACAAACAAAGTCGGGGGGGGGCGTTCATTCTAAGAAGGTAACATTTCACATGCAAAACACTGTAGCAAGGTGAAGCCACTAAGAAACTAACATAGGAAAAATTAAATAATAAAATTACTGGATAAAAAGGACCTGAAAATAGAAAAAAAAAAAAAAATTCTGTAAAACAAGTGGGAAGACTAGAAATAAGTGGCATGATATTAGATAAAAGCAAAATATGTCACAATTGCAGTAGTTGACTATAAAACTTCTTATATAGTAGTACACAGAGCAAATAAAGCACAACAAACAAACAAAACAAAATTCAAAATGTATAAAGATATCATAAAACTGAACAAGATGATTAAGAAAATGAATATATTGGCATATATGAATATATTGTATTAAATCACATGACATTAACTTGTATTACTTTTGTGTTTCTGGTGTGTCTCTTCTATCCACTAATGGATAAACTTTGCATTGGCAGGGTTTAAAACATACTGTTTGCTTTATTAAGAAAATACCTAGTATTTAATAAAAATAGTACTTTTGTGAGAAGAAAAAGAGCAAAGAAGAAGAAAAGAAAGAAAAAGTAGAGAAAGAAAGAAAGAAGGAAGGAGGGAGAGAAGGAAGGGAAAGAGAAAGAAAGAAAGAAAGAAGGAAAGAAAGAAAGAAAGAGAAAGAAAGAAAGAGAGAGAAAGAAAGAAAGAAAGAAAGAAAGGAAGAAAAAGGAAGGAAGGAAGGAAAAGAAAGAAGGAAAGAAAGATAGGAAAAAAGGAAGGAGAAAAGAAAGAAAAGGAAAAAGAAAGAAAGGAGAGGGAGAGTAAGGAGGGAAGGGAGAATGGAAGAAAGAAGGAAGGAAGAAAAGGAAAGAGAAAATGGAAGAAAGTGAGCAGTATGGACAATCTTTGATAGTCTAATAAAATTTTAACACAAAATATATGGTCTGAAAATGAGGTAAAACAAAACAAAAATAAAGTTGCACTTCCATTCTTTGCATTTGCTAACTCTTTTGCCATATAGATGTTGTAAAACAAAATTCAAAGTTCAGTAAGAACAGATGAGATTTATATGCTATAGAAGAAAACTGGCCACATACAGTAGATACAGGACACTTTTATGCTCACTCTTTGTATTCTTGTTAGGGATTCCCTTAGTATGTATTCTAGTGACCACAGTTCTTTTCCACCCCATCCATCTAGGAAGAACCTAGCCTAAACCATCCCATTGATGATACCTAAACAATACGTCTATTCTAGAATTCCACTGTGAATCTGCAGTTGATATGGACCATTATTGAAATGTATAAAACTGTCATCATTAAGTTAAGTTAGAAGCAGAGGAAATGGTGTATTAGCATTTCAGATTAAGTATCAGTGTAATTTTTATATTTCTAAGATAAGTTTTCATATTGGCTACAACATCCAATTTATAGTTTCATGAGATAATACTGACTGTCTTTTTTAACTGAAGTATAATTGATATAACATGTTATATTAATTTCAGGTGTATAGTATAGTGATTCAGAATTTTTACAGATTATACTCCATTAAAGTTATTTATTACAAGATAAGGCCTATAATTCCCTGTGCTATGCAATATATCCTTGTTTCTTACCTATTTTATACATAATAGCTTGTATCTCTTAATCCCATTCCCCTAATTTGCCCCTCTGTCTTGCCCTCTCCCTTTTGGTAACCACTGGTTTGTTTACTTATTGGTGAATCTGTTTCTGTTTTACACAAACACTTGCAGTAATTTCTATATTCTACATATAATAATACCATACAGTATTTGTCTTTCATCTTTGTCTGCATTATTTAATTAAGCATAATCTAGGTCCATCCACGTTGTAGCAAATGGCAGAATTTCATTCTTTATATGGCTGAGTAACACTCCATTCTGTATATATATATATATATATATATATATATATATATATATATATATATATATATAGTGGGCATTTGGGTTGCTTCCATATTTTGGCTATTGTAATTAGTGTTGCTCTGAACATTGGGCTACATGTATCTTTTTGAATTAGTGTTTTCTTTTTTTTTCTGGCTATATATCCAGGAGTGGAATTGCTGGATTATTGGTAGTTCTATTTTGAGTTTTTTGAAGAATTTCCATACTATTTTCCATAGTGGCTTCACCAATTTACATACCCACCAACAGATTCTTCTTGATGCAGTCTTAGCAGGTTGTATGTTGTGTATTGTCTTTTGTGTTGGCAGGTTTAGTCTTGGGAGAAATTTGTCTGTTTCTTCTAGGTTGTCCAGTGTGTTGGCATATAACTGTTAGTAGTATTGTCTTATAAATTTTTGTGTCTCTGTTGTATTAATTGCTATTTCTACTCTTTCATTTTTTTATTTCATTTAATTTGGTATTCTCTATTTCTATTGGTGAGTCCAGTTAAAGGCTTTCAATTTTGTTATCTTTTCAAAATACCAGCTTTTGATTTCATTGATATTTTCTATTATTTTAATCCTTATTTATTTCCTCTCTGATCTTTATCGTTTGCTTCCTTATTGACTTTGAGATTTGTTTGTTCTTTTACTAATTTTTTGAGGTGGTTATTTTGGTTATATAGGAGTCCTTCTGGCAGTTTCCACTTAGCTTTCAGTGAGAATTTTTCAAAATATAGATGTACTTTTTGATGTGTTTGTTGGGGAAGGTGAACTCCATGTCCTCTTACTCCACTATCTTAATGTGTCCACCTAACCCTTCCTTCTTTGTCTTTCTCGTTGTTGGTGTTATTTCTGTTTGTTTTTTGTTTGTTTTTTTTTTAACTGAAGGCTTTAATCTTTTTAAACCCTGAAGTAGAAAAACAAAGATATCAAATTATGGCCCATTACATTTTAATGTGAACCTGCTGAGTGCCCATACTATCCAGTTTGAATATTTATTGTTTTCATTTTTCCTAAATACTTGAAGTGATTTTGTCTCACCTTGCCAGAGCATAATTTACAACAGAGAAACTGATTATTTTTTTTAACATATGTTTTAGATCACTTTCAGTATTGAGGAAATTCATTTTTTGGTGCTTTTAGTTATAAGAATAAACTTTCTAAAATAAAAGAAAGCTTTGGCTTCTTCAAAAGAAAACAGATTGGTAAAATTTGTTACAGATGGAGTAAACATATATCTCTATTGAGTTAAAGAATAACTTTAGAATCCTTGCCCCCAAAAGATTTTAGTTTTTACTCTATGCCATTCAAATATGTCTGTAAATTTGGAGGAAAAATATTGCTACTCTGAAAAAGATATTAATAGAATTACATGAAAAACGTAATTGTATATTTTTAGAAGGATAACATATATACAACATAGTTTTCTAGTCTCAGATGTACTACTTGATGAACAGGCCTGTGTAACCATTATCTAGATTATGAAATAGAATCTTAATAGCACAACAGAATAGAATGACAGGAGCTATTCCTTATCTGAGTCATCATATTCTACAAATTTTGCCATCATTCTAACATTTAACACATTATATTAGATTTGTCCGTTTGTGCATTTCATATTTGTGGAATGATACAGTATGCATTATTTGAATCTGGCTTATTTCCCACAGTACTTTATTTTTATCATTAATCCATATTGTTGTATGTGCCATCTACCTATTCTGTCCTTGCTGGGTGGCCATACACTTTTTGATTATTGAGAATAATATCATTATGAATATGTTATACATAATTTTAATACACACATGTATGCAATTCAATTTATTACAACATAGGATGAAAGTTGCTGTGTGACAGACTGTACATGCATAGTTTTAGGAGAAACTACTCAACGTGATTTTCTATATAATCCACACTATGATCAAGTTTGGAAGATGTTCTATGTGCACTTGGAAAGATGAAAAAACAGAAACTATTAGGCATCAGAACAAAAGGATTTAGAGATTGCTCACCACAGAAACCATGAGTCAGGACATCCTTTTCCCTGGCTGGGACACTGGTACTGCTGCTAATGTCTAGCTTTTTGTGTTTCCCTAATCTATGCTCTAGGACCATATTTATCAACACTTGGGTACCTGGATCCCTTTTGAAAATGAAGCCATATAAGTTCTTCCTAGAAAATATACTTATAATGACACAGTTTGACATACAAATTTATGGATTATATGCATCCCTTATGAAAACAGTATATATGGTGATATATTATTATAAACATTGAAAGTAAAATACTGTGTTTTTTGTTGTTTTTGTTTGGTTTTTACTAAGAGGAACACCAAAACTTAACAGCTTCTAACACACAAGCTGTGGTCATCTATAGATAGATTTTTGTGATACAATAGAAAAGATGGACCAGAGCAGTGAAAGCCTGGTGATGGGGAAATTCAGCTCAGAATTTGTTAAACTGGTCCAGTTAAAAGATACTTAGGGCCTAATGAGGCACCATAAGAGTGGAGAAAGTAATACATTTGCAGATGGCTAGGGTGATTTGGCTATTTTAGATAACTGATCAGAAATGGGGAGGAAGTTCATCTCTTGGAAATGTAAACAGATTTTATTAGAGAAAAAATTTATTAAAGTTTTTTACAATAACTCTCTTCATCAAAGGACTCTGCATCTTTACTGTGTCAACTCCATATTTGTGAACACTTGAGAAGGAGCTGCCTTATTTCTTTACCTTTTAAGAGAGGTATTTCTCAACAGAACTCATTTTTCTGGGCATATTTGTAAGACTTTTATTCAGATAACTTATAACTTTCAGAAAACATTACCCTTTCAAGTATATTAACATATATCAATGATGATAAGTATCCCAAGGTATGCTACTTGTCATTATTTGTCTGTAATGGAATTTTAGGTGATTTATATTGTGATTTCTGATTTTCATTGCCTCAATTCCCCAGGATTCTAAGTGAGAACATTAACTTGCTATAGTTAGTTGAACTTTTGTTTGTTTATTTGTTTGAATTTAAAAAGTATACTTAAGGTGAAGTGATGGATCCCTAGTGGTAGACTTTAAGGTTTTCAAGGTGCTCTTTGGGATGCAATGTCATTACCACCGTCCCTTGGTTGTCCTGAATTCACTTCCAAGAGCATGCAGAATTTTCAGCCTGGCCCACAGTGGCAGACGTACTTAAATATGGACATTGAAATTGACCTCATAATTTAAAAAAAAAATTCAAAATCAATCTTTAGTCATCGCCTGATTACTTTTCTTTGTATCTATTGACATGATTGATCATCTCCATCTTCCAGTTTTTGAAATGTTTTTTGATTTTTCAAGACATTATTTTTTCTTTATTCTCAATCTATTCCACACTCCCTCATTATTATTTATTGCCATTTTCCCTTGTCTCTTTTGATTAAAAGTTATTGTTTCCAGGCTCTTGAATTTAGACTTTTCTATTTAATTGCCCCCATGGTCACAACTTCCACTTGATGTCTTCTATCTCTACTAGTTGAGTTAATGCCTCTCATGTGATAAGGTCTAAAGGTCTAAAATTAAACCCTAATTTTAAGTCCTGCCTTGGCACCCAATGAGAACAGGAAGGCCTCAGATGGCCTAACAACAAGTTTTCCCCTCCACTGTGCCCCCAGAGAAATGGTCCCTTAGCTAAACAACCTTCCTTATCAAAATGGCCAGACCCAGTTCTTGCTTATCTCTGAATAGCAGGGTCAGTTCCCTGCCAGCCCATGGAATTATTCCAACAGACAAATCACATTCTCCCATGGTCACCAAGGGCACCCCATCCTCTTGATACAACAGAGCCTGCCTTCCATAGCCCTTGATTCTTCAGTCTGTTCCCAAGTACAACACTCTTGTGACTGTGCATGACTGACATGTTCTCTCCTCCTCCATGGGCTGTGAGCATATATGAGTAATAAACGTTGTGGTTTCAGCTCTCCTTTACTGTGTGTCGTGTTTATGGGGCCATCCCCATAAACCTGGATTGGCCATCCCCATAAACCTGGATCAGGGTTTCCTCCCTCACCAATGTGTAAATAGGAGGTGATCAAAACACATCTCTCAGCTTTTTCCTGTTGTAATTGAAAATCCGTTTTCCCAATTTTATGGTTTGATAGAATTGTTAGTAAGAAGAGTAGGTTTTAATTTTGACTTTATAACGAATGTATTGTGAGATCTTATACTCATTATACTCTTTCTCTTTTCCGTAGCTGATCCATCTGTTTCAATTGCAACCATAATAACAAAGAAAAAGTTAACATTTTAATGGAATTTTACAGTTTGAAATGTGCAGGCACATACATAATTTTACGTAATTTTTATAAGCTTTAGTTTTCCTCATTTTTGTCACCCAGCAAGTACAGGGTGATGTCAGGACTTAAGCTAGTGTCTCTTGACCCCTGATTAAGGAATTTTTCCAACATTTTCCCAACTTCCGTTGTTAGGGAAATGTGCCAAGGAACAAGCTGTAGATGCATGTTGTCTGCTTTAAAATTTTATCTGGATTGGCCAAGTTATATTATGTCCCTAACCTCTATTTTTACTGTAATTGCAAAATTAAACTTGTCTTTGCCAGATGCCAATCAGAATAAACAAAGTGAGATATGGCTAAAATTATTCTGTGAATGGTACAATAGCCATTATGATATCCTGCCAGGTAAGAGGAAGATAATTCAGAATAAATGAGGGATAGGTCAATGAGGTGTAGACACAAACCAGGATGATGGTTTTTAACACTTCTTTTAGCAAGAGGCCTCTTGTCTTAAATCAACTCTAAACATTGGTGAGGTAAATACAAGTGTGATTGCAGTAGGTGCCATTTTCCAATACAAAGTCTGATCTGAGAGGCTTTACAAGCCAGTATTTAGACATCCATATAGCAGTATCTGCCATCATATGAAGACTAATTTGACAATCTGTTTGATAACAAGGTTAAAGCTATCAGAGGCAAGTTTCATTCTTGGGAAAATAACTAATTATGAACTAAGTAAACATTGTTAGCATTTCAAGCAATGTGCTGGAGTATTAGACTGGTATCCCATGGAAAGAAATTCAAGCAAGGGAAATCAGATAAGGTTATAACAGGTAGTCACAGGTATCAGCTTTATAACTGTGTTCAAGGCATAATTGAGCTTTTAACTTCCAAAGGTGGAAATTAGATAAGAACATATGTGTTAAGAAAATTCAGAAAAGGGCTAGTCAGAAAATCAGTGAACAAGCATTTTTTTTCAATATAAATTGCATTATTGTCAGTGTTGCTTACTTAAGCCACGTTGGCTTTGAGAGGTAGAGTTAAATAGCAAGCCTACAGCATAATTTTAAGATCAGTCTTTCCCTTAGGATTCTTGGACAATGATTTTATACGTTTTGCCTTACAAAGCTAATAATATTTTGCCAGGAAGTGTCTTAGTGGTTCTTTGTTTTTTTTTTTTTTTTTTTTTTTCCTTTCACATGTGACTTTTATTTCTATCCCATTTGTTTTTCATCCCACATGACAACATTATTTGTTTTATATGGTCAATGTTTGTTTAGATTAATCTACAAATTTATCTTGTTTTCAGTACTCCTTCATGCATTTCAGATGTCCATTTTGGATTACTTTCCTTCTGCTTGAACTGGTTCTTTGTTTGAATGAGGTTGGACACACCAATATTCGGTGATAATTATAAATATCAGGGGTGGGATTTAAATAAAAAAGAGTTTAAAAAATCTTTCATGACCTGTATAATCTAAGATTCCAGCAACGTTGAAGGAATTGTTGCCTTGCCTGTAATGTTCTGAAGTCACCATAAAACACTCAAGAAGGACAATATTCTCTATGGTCTTAATATGACTTGATTGAGTCATTCCCAGGGCATGTCCACAATACTTTTGAGAACCATGGAATCAAGAAAGTCATTCTCTTTGTTTCAGAAAGGAGAAAAGTTAATTTTATATTTTTAGCCACATTTATATCTCATAGAGGGACATATGTGAAAGACAGCTTCATTTTCTTTATTCACAAACATATAAATACATACACATGTATATACATACACATAAATATATGTGTGTGTATACATATATATGTATATACATATATATACAGAGAGAGAGAGAGAACAATAGCTCTCATATACCAGAGGGAGAAACAATGCAGTTTCTCAATCCAAAAAGTTATCATATTTAGTTATTAGTTTGCCTTCTGTGGCAAAGATGTCCTTCACTCTGTATTTTGCTTGATAGTATTTGAATATCATTGCAATTCTCCACAGATCAGTTTTCTTAGAAATTAATTGATTTCACCCTTTTACAAGTAGCCTCTTCATTTTTTGCTTTTAGACAGATAACTTTTTTGACTATATTCTTCCTAAGTGTGTGAGATATAATATTATTCCAAATCAGCATTTGCAACAAAAGACTATAGCAGGCTTTGTTCTCAAAGTTAGTTCTCCATAATTTGGATAATCAAAAAATGTATCACCTTCCCTATTTCAAAATGTATTTCACTGATTTGCAATATACTTTCTCTTCCACAATATACCTTCTTTTCCTCAAGGTAGAATAAAAGATTTGGTATGAAATAAAACAAGTTCTTATACCAAGAGAGCAACATAACCATGGTTTCAGGTAGAATTTGCACACATGAATTTTGGCAGAAAATGTACCTAAAAGAGTCAAATGCCATTTATGCAGAAAGGAAGGAAGAGAGATTTCTTAGAAAAAAATATCATTTGATACTAATATTAGTTTCAACTATGAAAACTGTTACTACATGACTTCTTGATTTTTATTTTAACAGTAAAGAAATTCATTCACTTAACAAATGTATATAAAGTTCTTTCCATATACCTAGCCATGTTCTCAGTACCAGGACATATAGCACTGGACATAACACACAAAAATGATGTGCTTCCATGAAATTAAAAAAAAAATAATTAATTTAAAAATACATAAGAGTAAGAAAAGATAGCTGAATGGATTAAGTTTAAATGTCTTCTCCAAGAAGACACTAAAGCCAGCTTAAGCCCACCTATATGCACAGGGGACAGAAATCCATTCAAAATAGATGAGAACAAAAGGCATTTTATAATATTCAAGCCAAAATTCTGCCTTTTAAAGATACCATTAATTGAGATATTAATAGATTGTCAATTCTCTCTACCCACTGAGTTCTCTCAGAAAATGTTCGCAAATAATTGAGAATAAATTGTTTGTATTCTTTATTACAGTCCATAAATATAGATTTTTTTTTAATGGAGAGGTAACCTAAGAAACATACATCTTTATTTTCCCATATTCAACATTGAGAGATGAATGTTGAGTCAATCCTAGTCTTAAAACTAGAGGATGAATAGCCAGAACTTGATCACTAAGATAGAGTAAAAGGACAGATTCAGAAGGCTAGACATGGCAGAAGGCTATATCCTGGGGATCCTGTCTTCAAAATGTGCTATGGAGCTCAAAGAAGAGGAGTTGATTTGAACTAGCATGCATTAAGTATTCTGAATTAAAAAAAAGCATTAAGTATACAGCAGACCAAATCCAAAGTGATAAATAATCCAAAAATGAGACACATTAAGCCTGAAGAATAAGAAACGTAAACACTTTTCCCAATATGTCAGCTCTAACTCAATATATGAGTCCCATATTTTCTACATTAGTAATTTTTTCAAATATATTTAAGTTTCTAAAAGGCAACCAATAAGGTAAATGAGCTTGCAGAAGCCTAAAGTTTGCATTTCCTATTATCACTGCCTTTTAGGTGTACATTTGGTCAGTAAGAATCTCTGAGCCCTGCCTCCTAATCTTCCCCTCTCTCCACTATGAAAACTTCCCTACACTTGACCATAATGAAGAAGTTGATACACAAGTGCTTTGAGGACTTTTACTTCTGTATCTGAAGATTCTGACTGGAGTAAGAGTCATGAGTAAATGGACTGTGCTGCTCACGCCCCCCCCACCAATTCCTAATCACACTTCCACCTCCAACCCAGCCCCAGCCAGCACATATTTAGTGAATGATCCTCTTCTCTGGATTGCTTATTTCCACTCCTGGTCTTTCCATGACCTGCCATCTGGTCTTCCTGTGACAGAGAGAGAGAGAGTTCTGAAGGTTTGAAGATGGAAATGGATGTGTAACAAAGACTGAAAGAGATTAGAATGTTGAACCACCTACAACAAACAAAGTGCCATCTGACTGGTTTTTCTTACTTGCTTTATTATGATCAAGAAACAATTGCAGTTCTTCATTCAGCCTACATGTCCAGAAGAACGAACCATACATTTTCTTGTTTCAGAGACCCAAGCGTTTCCCTCTGTAGTTAAAGTTGATAAGCTCTACTATCGTACATTAACTTGAAAGAAAGAAAGAAAGAAAGAAAGAAAGAAAGAAAGAAAGAAAGAAAGAAAGGAAGGAAGGAAGGAAGGAAGGAAGGAAGGAAGGAAGGAAGAAAGAAAGAAAGAAAGGGAAAGAAAGAAAGTCCTGCTAACATTTGTTGGTCTTGTTTGTTTCACCAGTGCCCCTTTCTTCAGGAAATTGCTTTCTCTTCTGGACTCCATGTGGTTCCTGTGGGACTGCCAAAGACAATCTCTTGAAAATCTAGTCACAATACAGCAAAAGCCAGTCAGTGTTTTTCTCTGATATCTGATAAGCAGATACTGTGTGACAGAATCCTGTTGTTTCCTCTGAATCAACTAAGCTTAGAACTGTCTGTGGCTATGCAAAATTTCATCAGAAATTTGAGGAAATGAGGTCAATACAAAATAATAAGTTTGAAAAATTAAAGAGAGTAATGATAGACTCTGGAAACCTCAAGGCCAGGTTGACAATGCTATTATATTTGATTTTTTAAAAAATGTTGCCACTAAAGTAGTTTGAATTCAGATTAATTCTTCACTATCTACATAAAATATGTTGTCTAATGTATTCTGTTGACTTATAAAAGACTTAATTTGAAATATGAAAGTCTATTCAAGAGTGCCACTGATTTATGATGTGGAAAGCTGCAGATGGTGGGAACGTTAGAGAACTAGAGTGGGGGGATCAATCACAGCCACATTCTCTGTTACAAAATATACAAATTTTCAAGTGAAGCTCACCTTGAATCTATGGAACATGAAGTGGGAGAGTACCTGCTTGATAAGAGTTGTGAATTTTGACATTAGGTCAGCAGCAAAACCAGGATTATCCATAAAGCTTTCCAAGTCTGCCTGTATTTCTATGATCCACGTCACTGGACCATAACATGTTGATTCTAGTCACTGAAACTATTTCCAATCTGCCCACCTGTGTGGAAACATTTCATAATGCTTCAAAACAAGCACATAAATGGCAAAATTCTGATTTGTTGGTTGCATACAGGTGAGGATAAATCTTTAAAGCCAGGAACAATGTTTTAGATATACACAAGAGAAAATCTATTCTGTGGAAATCCCTGTATTGCCAACAAATTTAACATTAATTTTACATCTAGTGTTACAGGCTCACCAAACAAGATTTGCAGTTGGATTTCTATTAGACTGTTAGTATTATGTATGGAAAACTGTGAATATCTTGTATTTCTTGACTTTCAGTTTAGTGTCTAAATTTCTTTTTTTTTTTTTTCGGTACGCGGGCCTCTCACTGTTGTGGCCTCTCCCGTTGTGGAGCACAGGCTCCAGACGCGCAGGCTCAGCAGCCATGGCTCATGGGCCTAGCCACTCCACAGCATGTGGGATCTTCCCAGACCGGGGCACGAACCCATGTCTCCTGCATCGGCAGGCGGACTCTCAACCACTGCGCCACCAGGGAAGCCCAGTGTCTAAATTTTTAAAAATCTTTCCTGAGTTTATTTAGGAATCTCAATTTTGGAAAGAGTTTACTAGAAAATGAATATCACAAGCAGTTTTTCTTTGTGTTTCTTTCAACCATTATGTTGTTATTACATGTTGAGCTACAGCGAACTTCAGATTCAAATTATGTTCCATTTCATAAAAATATTTATTGTGACTTTTGATAAAAGTTATATTCCTTTTTCCACATTGTTATCTTTTGGATGGATTTATTGATTTATGTATGACAATATTCTTCCACAAAATTTTCTGTCACAATTCTTGTTTAGGTATAAATGATATCTGTTTTTTTTCATACCAGCATCCCTTTCTCTTAGCAAGGAGCAGAAATTGCAGATGCAGATATAGACAACATCATCTGCTGGGTCAGATATCGCTGCATCTTGAAAACTCACTAAAGGCCCTAACATTGACAATGCTGTTAGAGAAATTATTATATATATATATATATATATATGTATGTATATATAAATATCTGTATTTACTCATTAGGGGAAAATTATAGAGTAGAATTGAGGGGTCATTCAAAACTTATTTATTGAAAACATGTGCTGGGGATACAGTAATGAAAAAAAAATGTTAAAGACAAAAACTTGATAGATTTTATGTCCTAAAAGAAAAGGCATTCAACAAAATAAATAAGATAATGTGTAGGATAGTGATATATGTTATAAAGAAAATAAATTCAGAAAGTGGAGAGGTTTAGTCAAAAATGGGGCATTTGCAGTCAAGATATAGTTTCCAGAAAAGTGCTCACTGGAATCATGACTTCTGTTTAATACTGAATGATGAGACTGAGTGATCAATGGTGTAAAGAACAGGATCATCCTAGGCAGGAAAAATCTCAAGTCCAAAGGCCCTGAGATGGGAGGAATTCTGGAATGTATAGAGAAATAGAAAGGACACCAAGATGATCAAGAAAGTATAAGCCAGGGGAGAGTAGTAAGAAGTGAGATCAGAGACATGACTGGATTTGATCAGAAGGCCTTGGTTCAACATCACTGTAACTGAGTAATTGACATACCCTTGTTGAATGATACTATATTCACAGTCCTTTTTTTCCCTATACAGCAATATGTCAATGACATATCAAGAACATATGACATATTATAAAAAGAGCTTTTAAGAAACATATTTACATTGAGATACTACTTATTTTGATTGTTGTTATTTTTTACCTTGTTGCTATTGCTGCTGCTATTTTTATTTTTAAGGAAATTCACAGTCCCTATTTCATGATCATTTTATGTATTAGAATGCTTACATACTTGTTGAAAGGGTATTGAATTTAGAAAGTAGTCAAAGTGAAACAATTGCACCCACTCCTTTCTCATCCTATTTGGAAACCATCAAGCCACCCACATAAGATGGCAATGTCTCATTGGCTGTGGTAGATTTTATAAAATTAGGAGAGGATCCTGTGGTAATATAACACATGGTAGATATATTCAGCAGGAACCTAATTCTCTAGTTTTATAACTATTAATGTTCCATCTTATTAACTCTCTTCTTTAAAAAGCCATATTTAAAATTACTTATCATTTATCTGACACATACCATATATATGTTTCCTGATTTTCTTCCTGCTTTTGTATTTTCTGACCCATTTTTATCACCAAGAGATATAATATAATCTCATATGTTTTATTTGTTCCTATTTTTCCTCTTTCTACTTCCCTGCTGATTTTTCCATTATATATAAAGAACATAAGTATTTTGTAGAGAATTCAATCTTTTTATTGCATAGTTTACAGCAGTAACATACTGGTAAAGGCTACAAACATTTCCTATATGCCCCACCCCACTTTTTTTTCTCTTTAATTCCACATGTTATGTGTTCAGCATTTTATGGTATTTTCCCAGTTTATTGAGGTAAAATTGAAAAATAAAAGTCATATATATTTAAGGTATGCAAGATGACATTTCGATATATATATATGTGTGTGTGTGTGTGTGCATGTGTGTGTGTGTATAGTGAAATAATTGCCACAATCAAGCTAATTAACATATACATCACTTACATAGTTATGATTTTTTTCGTATGGTGAGAACAGTTAAGGTCAACTCTCAGAGAATTTCAACTCTGCAATACAGTACTATCAACTACAATTACTAATTGTAGTTAATTACAATTACTAAATCTGCAGTATTAATATTCATTCTGTGCACAAAATATTTTTAAAACCAACTTTAAGATATAGACAGAATTGTACATTAAAGCAACAACAAAAACAGCAAAAGCCCCTATAGTGTAGAGAGGTTAAATTCCACCTGGTTAAAATGTTAGAAAATACTGGATAGATATTTAAACCCATACTTATTTGACTTCAGTTGCTTTGTTGGAATATACATTTTGTGTGCTTTCTCAGGTTCTCTTGACTTCCTCCTACTTTCTTTCTCTTGGGAAGTTGTACCATACTACATCACCCCTCCAATTCCATGCATAAAGAAGTCTGCATACCTCCATATGTAGGTTCTGGCTTCCTCAGTGGTCTCAAAGGAGCTGATTCTGCAAACCAGAAATATGGGAATGTTTCTCCTCACGGGCTGAAATTTTACCAGCAAGAAATAGGAGAGAGCCAAACAGAAACATTCTCTTTGCCTGCTCTCCTGTGATATGTCTAATTTTGTCTTTGTAATGTTCTTGTAGAAGTAGAATGAGCAAAGTATACAGACCTGAGCAACATGCTCTGTCTCACATCGCTTTGTGAAGCTGTTTGCCAGCATAGTAATGTATTGCATCAATTCCAATTCCAATTATATCTTTGCTTAGATTTCCTTTTACCATCATGTTCTTGGACTTTTAACCTGTTTCACCAAAACAATGTTAGCAGTCAATCCATGCCTCAGGCTCTACTTTCCAGAGAACTCATGATCAAACAATGTCTAAGCCCTTTATCACTTAGACTTCAACACAAATAATAGACAACAGTATTCCTTAGGATATTGTAATTATTATAGTTTTTGAATTACAAAGAATATGTTATTTTTATAATACACGAGTGTGTGTAGAGAGGGAGAGAGAGAGATTGAGAGAGAGGTAGAGAGAGTTTTGATTCACAATACCTACATATACAGTAAGTCTAATTTTACAGAGACACAAAGACATAGTAAAAGCAGTGCCAATATTTTTATTTCTAATGTGTGGAAATAAAAAGTGTACTGCTTTCACCTTCAGAAAGCAGAATATCGACTCTTCTGAAACTCACGTATAAAGTTTACATTTTCACAATTCTATATTTCTAATTATGTAAGGGAGACTGCATTTTTACCCCAATGATTTATGATTTACTTCAACTCTGCATTTAATTAAAATAACTGAAGCCGCCTTTGAAGTAAATGATGCCTGGTGCACATTTTATATTCTGTAGGACTGATAAATTAATGGTACTCATAGTTTAACTGCTATCTTAATTTCTTTTCTTTTGCAGTTATTTCCTTACAAGTAATCTTAAATCTGAGTGCTATCTATAATGCATGATTTCTTCAAGTGCACTAACATGGAAAACAAATGAGTAAGTGAAAATAAAAAAAAATAAGTTATTAAGAGCAATCCTTGTATGGTTATACACATATATCTTCACAAGTTTCTTGAACTTGGCCTCAATGTTTCTATCCATTATTTTCATTTTTCTGAATGTATACTTTCAAACTATTAGATGTGAAGAAAACAGGTTTTACATTTTATGTTCAAATTAATTAATTAGCCAATTAATTAATTCTTCAAACATATATATTTCATTGTATCACTATTAAGTCTCAGGCATGTAGTATTCTAAATTCTGGGGATACCATAATGAACATTTAGAAAAGTTTCTCATTTTATGAAGCTTATAATCAAACAGGAGAAAATAGACAATTCAGCAGCAGAGAAACAAAGAATTTACTAAATAAGCAAGATTATCTCAGGTATGAAATGATACAGTAAGGAGGATTGGGGAATTATTACATAATAATGGATGGTTAGGTTGGGTGAGGGACAACAAGAGGAAGGGAACCAAACAGAAATGAGAGCAAGTCAAGTACAAAACCTTTTGTGCAGAAATGAGCTTGAAGAATTTGAGGAATTCTGTGAACAAGAAGAGCAGCTAGAAATTAGTTTTACAGTAATAGGTAGGGACGATATAAGGAATATTCTAGGCAAGGACACTGCCTTTGCTCTTGTTAGAGGCCTTTGTATTCAAATCTCCACCGATTTGCCTATTTTAGAATGCAAGGCTTGGCCATGAAATATCAAGAATGGCTTTATCACAGTTTAGTTTTAGACCCAAATCATAGTACTGAAAAAAACACACACTAATAAGCAAAATGAAACAGAAGAAAAAATATCTGACCTCTCAGCAGGAGATAAAGATAATTAAGAGCAATCAGAAAATAAAATCAATTGCAGAATTCTCTTGCACACCCCACTCTCTTGTCCTGGATCCCCATCACTTACCCTTTATGCCTCTATTTAATTCTTGGGGGTATATTGGAGTGTAATCTGAAACCACAGGGAGGATGTATGCTTAATAGAAATTCTTGACAACACATTTACTCATTCTGTAGAATAGCAAATAAAAAAAACACATTGTATAACAAAGTAAAATTCAATTTCCAGTCTCCAAGTTGTTCCTCCAAGACATATCAGGGCACCACAGAGAGCCCCAGGCATTTTGTTTTGGCTATTTTGATTGTTACTTACTATGCAAAAGCACTTGAGAAAACCTCTGTGATTATCATGATGATTACTTCCATTATTTTGTTTCTCTCATCTCATTTTTATTTAGCATTAAAAAATCTAACTAACTCAATATGATGATCAGACTAAGGAGAATGAGTGCACACCATGGCATGGAGAAATGCGAAGGAAGAGAGGGAAGACTTGTTTGATGCTTTCTTTAGCAAAAAATATTGCCCACCACTCCAGTTCTACAAGGATCAGGCCATTATCCATGTAGTCACCCATGGACAACACACCCTGAGGGAATTTTAAGATGGAGAAAAACAGGAAGCATTCTGTGTTTTGGATACTCTCCCTAGATAGTTAAAATGCATATCTAAGGAATAATTTGAACAAACCCATATTCTTGCATCTGCCGATATTTAGAAAAGCACTGCAATTATTAACTTGAGATGCCTGTTCTTTGTGATTAGCAGTAATCTTTTGATGTTCAACTACATGTGTTTTTGTTGTTGTTGTTGTTGTTTTTGTGGTACACGGGCCTCTTACTGTTGTGGCCTCTCCTGTTGTGGAGCACAGGCTCTGGACGCACAGGCTCAGTGGCCATGGATCATGGGCCCAGCCACTCTGCAGCATGTGGGATCTTCCCAGACCGGGACACGAACCCGTGTCCCCTGCAACGGCAGGAGGACTCTCAACCACTGCACCACCAGGGAAGCCTTACATGTTTTTCTTTTCTCTTTTTTTATTTTTTTATTCTTTTCCTAGCAAAAAAACTCATTTATATCCTGGCTCCTCCCTTACCTCTTTGGAGCAGTTCCTCAGAAGTATCTGAGAGGCTGTCTCCCAGCCTATAGCCTCAGTAAGGACCCCCAATAAAACTTAACTCACAACTTGTAGGTTGCGTATTTTCTTTCAGTCAACACTTTGCTTGATCATCTGCCATCTTCCCAATAATGCTCTGAGGTCAATGAATATAATGAAAAAGAAGTAAAAGGCAAAAAGTCCCTTTCTAATAACTTAATGGGACAATAGACTATGATAGGATAAACAATGCAACACAGGGTGAAATCAAAAAGGCGGCTTTCCCTACAGTTTCAGTTGTTTTACTCATATATTTCCCTATCCTGTCTAAAAATTATAAACCCTTCCTCTAAATTTTCAAATACTTAACATTAAAAATTCCTTGAGCTCAAAGACTAAATTTTACCAATATAGTTCTGGAACACTGAATACACTCAACAAGTATTTGTTGAATTAATGAAATAATTTCTGTTATGAGCTGCTGCTCGCAGAAGCAAAATTCTGTGGAGGGAATGTATTTAGATTCACCCTTTTTTTTTTTTGAGATAGATCACTGTTCAGACTATTTTCTTTCTTGGGTTTAAGTGGCCAATGCTGGTTTCTTTGTGGTTTGGGGAAGGTAGTGGAAGAGTGGTGGTAACAAGAGGTACACACATGACCATCTAATAACTTACACTTGAGAGAAGACTGTGAATATAATAACATTCATGATCAAGAATATCTAGGCACATTCTGTACATAGCATTTTAGTACAAAAAATATGGAAAGTCTAGTATTCAGAATTTTCAGAGCAGCTGTTGGGGCCCAAAGGTAAAGATTGTTGGCAGTTTGAAAAATATCTGAATCATCATGGAATTGCTAATTGGTCCCACTTAAGGGAAGGAGATATGCAAAAGGCATATGTAATTTGTCATAAACTAGTGTTAATTCTTTTCACAACATAGGCATTTCTAGTCTTTGCTTGAGCAGCTGCAAAGACAGTGTAAAAATTAAAAAAAAAAAAGGATAAGAAAGATCATCATCACCAATAATACATTCTATAATAGCTCTTTGGGGATTTACTTCTTTATTTTAGAATCTTCAAAGAAGCAACTTTTGTTGCTCCCAGTTCTATTATCGATGTGACATGAGATGAATATTTTTCTCTTTCACCCTACAGTGCATAAATTTTAGTTCTTTTCTCACCAGACTCAGACTTAATGTACTTTCAGTATTCTGCACATAACATATTTTTGAGCTGTGTTACCATTTTGCTTTGTCAATATTCTATTTAAATATGATGTTCTTGTAGGTTGGAAAAGATAATTTGATTTACTTCATCTGATAATATATATATATTTGATTATTTATTACACGTGACACTATTGAGTTGTCTTTGCCATATCAGGGATCCAATTGTTATGTATTTGCTATGCTTGAGATCTAGTTTATCTTTACATCAAATCTGACTTAGAACATTGAAATATGGTAGAATAATGTAGATGATTTGTGAAATCCTGGTTTCAAGCATGTCCAGAAAAAAATTGTCATATAAAAGTTTATTTTCCTGAGTATGATTTGTACAATACTGATTTCAGTTTGGAATAGATGTGATTGTCCCAAGTTTATTTTCATATTTGTATGCTATAAAGGACTGATTTCATTGCAATGAGCATAAATTTCAATGGTGAGCTAACCTATCAAAAAAATTTGGTTTTTTCCAGTGTTTAGAGGGGAGCATTTGCTTTTAGTAAGAAATACAATGTAATTTAAAAAATATATATTTTTTAATTTCTTTAATCATATTCAGAGATAATTTTCTATATTTCAAAAGTTAGTGTTTTGTTCTGGCCTCTACAATACTTCCTTGAATTCACAATCTCTTCAGGGGAACTGATTCATTCATTCATCAGATACTTCTTATATCATGGATTTTTTTTAGGCAATGGGGTATAGCAATAAGCTAAACAAGTAATATCTCTCCTCTCATGGCACCTTTTCCTAAAGGGAGAATAAAAGACTAAACACTGAAATAATATCTGATCATGAAAAAATAAAATGGTTTAAGTATCTTTGTTACCCAGACTCAGGGCTTGGGAAGGGAACTGGAAACGAGAAAGAGTGGTTAATGGAGGTGATGTTTTCAGGGGGGAGGGGTGACATTTAAGCAGATACACGAAGTGTGTGAAGGAGCTAGTCACATGGAGAGCTAGCAGAGCAGCACTGAGATCATCAGATATCATGGCTGTGAAGGTGGAAAAATTTCCCTGTGGATGTTGTTTTAGGTCATCCCTGTTCTTTGAGTGATTAGAGTGAGGGAGCTTGGAAGTCAGCCCTTTAAAGTGGGCTAATTGGCTAAACTGTTCTGGTTCTGCCACAGATTCCCATAGTATATCATCAGTCTTCAGTACAAGGGCATATGGGGGCAGGGGTTCATCTTCAGGGATAGCCTCCCTCCTATTTCAAAGTCCTCAAACAGAAGCCAAGTTATATTTCTTCCACAGAAAAGAAGAGCTTCCATACATCTTACTAATTATCTCACATTCACAATCCTTTACTTTCCTCTAAGCAGTTGCTCTAACCAAAAATGACTGGAGTATCATCAGATGAGTCAAATTTTCCTGGTCAGCTATTTTCAACTGTTTCATACATTCCATAAGTATTTTTAAATTTATTTTAAAAATTCTTAAAAACCAATACATATAGCCCCATCCATCCCTTCCTCAAGCACTGTCAAGTGATCACTATTCTCAGACACATCTTGCAAGTTGTCACCAGTACTAATTTATCCAAAGCTGAGATGTAATTTCTGTGTTGTGTTTTAAATTATTTTTCTTTTAACTTATTTTCTTGATTATTTTATCCTGTTATATATTTCAGTATTTGGACAGGGTAATTGATCCACCATTGTAATCTCAAAACCACACTTAAGATCCTCAAATTGAGTACCAGTTTTACTATATACCTGTATCTCTGTCTAGGGCTTATTGCCTGATCCACCTTTTAAAGACATCACAAGATACTCATCTATTCTTACAGACCTCTTTCCAGAGACCAGCAAATGAACCTCATCTCTTTGAAGTTAGATTAGTAACATTCTGTCTCCATTTGCAAACACTGTGCGCCCTCCATATGATACATGTGAGGAGATTCACTACAAACCCTGCTGAATTCCTTGTCCCAGTTCCCCTAGGTACTCCAGCACATCGGATTTCTGTAGAAATACATAAGGCACTGCTGAAACAAAAAGGTAACACAGTATGGAGGGACATCAGCACAGATAAAGAGGAAAACTTCTGGGTGGAGTTGTCAACAAGATTTTCCCAGCTAGAGAAGATTGTAGCCGTACTTTGAGGTTGGTTAATGTTACAAAGTTACCTGCTATATTTCTACAATGTTACGGGTAGCTGCTGAGAAATGTCATATTATACAGTCCCAGAAACCTTTAATATCTTTTTTTGAAGTGATAAAACTCCTTCTCTTTCCTGTTCACAGACAGTGTTAAGGTGTGCCATAGAATATTCCTGGGCTACAGTAATCCACAAAGCAGATATTTTCTTTTTCATGATGAGAAATATTTTCCTTCAGAGAAACTGAGTATGCATTTCCTCTCATAATTGCCTATAGAATGCACAATTTTGTTTTGGACTCACATTAGGCCTCACAATTCTCATCTGTCTAATTCCAGAAATTTCCCTATGTTCTACATATCCTTAAAGGTTCTCTCATAAGCAAGGCTATTTTCAATATGGAACAGTTTCAATGAATCTCCTGCCTTGGACTTATTCTTGTCAGATCTGATTGCCTCCTAACTGGACGTATTAGAATCCAGACTCTTTTTCCTTCCCAGGTTTTACATTCATGGAGACCTGGGGAAAATAGTAAAAAACTAAAAAAAAAAAAAAAAAAAATAGTTCATGTAACTTGTGAAATCTTAACTTACTTTTGAAGTTCAGTGTCTCCATAAGAAAAAAAAAGTGCCATTGTAAGTCAATCTCAAAAGTATACATATTGACCCAATTGTATATAAATCATAGAAACCCTTCTCTCTTGATTACCCGTGGAAGAGAAATAATAGATGTCCCTCTTTTCTGGATCACATGCTCTATTTGATGCCTATAACACGTAGCATTCCAGGACAATTTCTGAACATTATAAATTTCTGCTATCAAGGCTGGCATCTCATTTTTGAAGATTTGTCTTCCTCATATGCACAAGTGGACTCTTGGTTTCCCTCAAACACATAAATCCTATAAATAAGGATAAATACATAGATATCTGGGCATTTAAGGTTTTCCAAAATTAAGTAAACTGTCAAAAGAATAATAGGAAAAATAATAGTTTTCTCAAATCTACAAAATTTACTTCATTTCATTTTAGTATTAACTTAGTATTAAGTATGTGTGTTAACTTAATATTAAATATGTAAAGCTCACATTTATATCCGGTTAACAATATATTAATAGTTGTTGTATGTACCTTCCATTAGCTGTCTCTCAGCTTAGAGTCACTCTAAAAGTTTATTGTTATGATTGATATAAATGCCCTAATGTGTAATATTGATAAGAATGCTGAGTAGGACCTAAGAATAAAATCTAGTAGAATACTTCCAGAAGATGCCTCAGGTTGAAGCTTCTTTGCTTAGAAAAATAACTTGTGTGCTTTTAAAAGATGGCTGATGTACACATTTTTTTGCATTTCGCTTGATATAGAATTTCAGCAACAAAGTAAAAAACTAGAGTTAGTATTAGATTTAAGCATGCAAAAGGACCTATTATTATAAAGAATAAATTTTTTTACTCTATACTATCTTTGCAAAACAGAGGCAATGCTCTACAAAAAACAATAAGAACTTTCATCGTTTGCATAAAATGTTCCAGAATAGTATTATAGATGCTTTATCAACCCAACTAGTTTATAAGCAACTGGAGGGGAAGAGATATGCTTGTTTTCTAAGCCCTTCTCGTCTTCCACTACTGGTCCCAAGTATCTGACAAAATAGGCACATGAAAACATGCTGTTTTAGTTGAAGTGGGGGAAAAAAGAGGACTGTATTTCTTTAAAAATATAAAATCCCATTATACCTATGATTGTCTGTTCTTTTCATAAGATCCAGGCTTCCCAGTCTTGCTATCTGCAAAATAGTGAAAGCCAGTTACTCAGGACTTTACCGAATGGAACAGTATTGATTAGCATTTCCTCCCTGTTAAGTGTATTACAATGATAATTCTTGTTCTGAGTAGTAAGCATATGCCTGCACTAGATTCTAAAGCCCCTGAAATATCATCAAAAGAATGTTAAGTTCCTGTCTGTGTTTGAGATATATGGTAACTTTCCATTTAACAGCCAATTGATTAATAAAAACAACCAATTTCCTGGCAATTTAAAGAAAAATAAAATAAGTGGCTTTTTCTTTGTGATCCTTTTATGATCAACTTTATGGGTGATCATATAGAACTGCAGGGGTCTTCTAATGGACTCCACTGTCTCTCCCATTTATCATCCATACCTCTTCAGGTTTATATGCAACTGTAACCCAGTTATGTATATCACCCATAGGAATATCTGCTTCTAGCTCCTTAGACCTGTAGCATGAAGTCCATGATATTGTTGGCTTAATTAAGATATCCAAAATAAAAGGATAGTGTAATGTACTAGGCTTAAAACCCCACTAATCACCACCTCTACAACAACAGCAACAAAATCTTATTAAATAAAGTTTTTCCTCTGATTTTTACACAGATTTTTACTTTTTCAGATTTTAAAACCATATTTTCTTACTGATATATGTAGGGCCACTGATTGATAATTCATATTTTATTTTTCTTGAGTTATATTGTATTTACCATTGCCTCATTTGATACATAAGCTACATTTAATTGTATTATTCCATTAGCTTTCTTTGCCTACAATCATCATGAATTGTTCGACTGTTAAATCTATAAAACTTTCAGTTCCATTTCTCATGTTACCTAGCAATCTCTCAACTTCTGAAAACTAATCCTGAAATAGGGATTGGGTTGAACAAATTTACCACTTCTTAAATTCTGAGCCTTAAGCCATTGATGGGCATATAGATAACTTCCTTGAGTTACTTGTCAAACTCTTTTCTAATAAATCATGTTTTGGTGGCTGCATCTGGTATACAAGATGATATTTCCACCTCTCAGAGGCTGTAGGTTTGCAAATATTATATTAGTTAAGAATGGAGAGTGTAGGTATCCAAGAAAATGTATTGTTCTACTTTATGTTAAAATATAATTCTTAAAGTAACAAAGGGAGGACTCTGACGAACCATGAGGGTAAAGAAAAAAGATATAATCGACAGGAGTTTGTGATTAAATGGACATGAAGACATTAAAAGAAAGATGTATTTAGAATAACTTACACATTTTAGTCTTGTATCACTGTGTGAATGATGATGCCATTTGTTGAAATAAAGAACATACAGAGGGCTTCCCTGGTGGCGCATTGGTTGGGAGTCTGCCTGCCGATGCAGGGGACACGGGCTCGTGCCCCGGTCCGGGAGGATCCCACATGCCGTGGAGCGGCTGGGCCCATGAGCCATGGCCGCTAAGCCTGTGCGTCCGGAGCCTGTGCTCCACAACGGGAGAGGCCACAACAGTGAGAGGCCTGCGTACCACACACACACAAAAAAAACATAAATAAAAATAAAAACAGGTGTGTTCTGCAAAATTGTAGAGATCGAAGAGTGCAGAGAGCTAAGAAGAGATCCTAAGACAACTAACTTTTAAGAAGTTGGCTAAAGAATGGAATGCCATAAACAATATTGAGAATGAACAAGAATTAGGCAAATAGAAAATTATGACAGATTAATGTTGAATATAATATTTAAGATTACATTTGGTTGCACAAAACAGGAAATATCAAAATAACAGTGTCTTTAAAACAATATAAGTTTATCTCATAAATAATTTTGGAGCTTTTAGTTCGGACAGCCTAGGACAGACTAGCATGATAGCTCTATAAACTGTACAAAGTCTAGGCTTTTCCAGATCTCTGCTCTGTCATTTCTAATGTGTGGCAATTTTTCTCACAGCCCCAAATTATTTCTTGATTAATAGTGATTACATTCATTTCCCATAAATCTCCATTTGTAGGAATTGAAATGAAAACCAAGTACTCTACACATTTCAGTTAAAACCAGCCCTATGTACTCTGCTCACTTCCATTTGAAGACAAAAAAAGACACCAGAACTTTGCTTGTCCAAATCAGAACGCCTCTTCTCTGGCATCCACATTCTATTCAGTAAGAGTTAATATAGATCCCAAGAGCTCCACCTCCTCCAAGGTCCTACTTCACAAAAGTAGGACCGTGTCTCTATCATCAGGATGTATGACATGGCCTGGAACTCTGCTTTCTGTGATATAATTAACACTCCTTGAGACTTCTCATCACCATCTCAAGAAATGATGAAGCACTTCTAACAATTTAGGTCCTCCTGGCTAGAATCCTTTCAAAACACCTGATCAAAGGAAAGATATGTGTACATTATTTGAACTTAAAAAATCTAGGGAATAGATGAGTAGATTATTTGATGAGTTACCTGCAAGGTTAGTGCATCTCCCAGAATTATGACAAAATAAAGAATAAAAGAGGAACATTGGGTTAGATGAAATAGTCCTCAGTATATATAGAGGAGGCCCTTGAATGATGAATAAAATGGTAATAAAGACTAAAGACTAGTTTATCTATATATAATATACCTTGAACTTAACAAAATAATTAAAAAATGAAGAGTTCTTATTTAGAACTTGGAAGGGGAAAGAAGACCTAAACCCTACCTTGCTTCTGTGCCCAGTGATATGAGGATAGGAGTTTGTTTTTAAGTGTGGAAGAAGGGCAAGTGGAGTTTTAGGCTGGTCAACATGGAATGAAGAAAATTATTTCAAAAATAAGATAAATGTGTGTGGAAACATGGGTCAAATGCAAAATACAAGAGCTGAAAGGAATAAAATAAGGATAAAGATACAGATAGCAACCAGGTAATAAAAAACATATTTCCTGAATGTCAGTTCCCTAGAAAAAATGAGAAGCCCCCTATGTTCAAAGTATCTAAGCAAAGAACAGTTCAGAAGCCTACTCTCCAGCAAAGTATTTTGAGAAATCTTTAATGTGTGTGAGCTTCAGCTTCAGGTGGGGGAATGTCAAGAAAATTTCCAAAACATCATACTTTATAAAGCACAACATTTTTTTAGAAGGTGACTCATCAATTTTTAAGGCAACTCAAGATCTAATCCCCACATTTCAATATAAATATTGATCTATCTTGAGTTGACAAATATATTACTCTCCACCTAGAATGAATTCCTCTTTTTAACCATCTAGTAATCACTCCTCATCCTTCCAGGAACAACTGAAATTCCACCTTTTCTATGAGACCTTTCCAGATCTTACTGTGAATAAGTATTAGTTCATTTTCTGTTCCCATGATCCTGGTAATCCTTCTAACTTCTTCTTACATCATAGGTTCCACAAGAGAGTAATCTGACCTTATTTATTATTGTTGCCTCAAGTGTCAATTAGCAAATGCCAATGTTGAGTAAGGGATCTGAAATTCAGTCTTACATCTCTCACTGACACAGTTAACTTACTTCTCCTGAACTTTACCTTCATCTAAAAATTAGGTGATGACCAATTGCACCTCTCTCTTACATGTTACATCTGACTCATTTCTCTATAGGTTTGAGCAATTATCTAGTTAGGAGTGATGCAATAACTTATCAGCAACTGCAGATATCATCATAAATATGCTGATTAAATTATGCCTGCTCAATGTCAAAGTTTATCACTTAGAGCAAAAGAATTTGAAGGCAGAAGCCTTAACTTCATTTGAAATTAAAAAGAGAAGAAAGTGGTACATAAGGATTATACAAAATTTCAATGAAATAACCATTGGCCTGCAATTAATAGGAGTCCTTGGGCTGTACTGCATAGAAAAACATTACATAAAAAATGGAAAGCAATTCTGGGAAGCATTCAGACCTCTCTAATAAACTGCAAACCCCACTCACACTGTGAAGCCTTAAGTTGCCACCAGTGAACTAGCAATCCTCTAGATGGTTGATTGTTTTCATATATACCTGGCATGGCAGCATTGCCTCCTAGTTAACTGGGAAAGCAGCACACAACATGCCATCTGATTGTGGCAGAGTGAAAGGAAATCTTATCTTAAGGACAAAGAGAAAATTCCTATATATCAATAGAAGGGAGATATGAAGGATTTAAACTAAATAAACTCTATTTTGAAATGTAATACATTGTATCTTTGTACCCAATCAATTTCTAGTTTAAGCAATGCTTCTTTGTATGAGACAGAGATGGAAGTCTAAAATGATATAAAGAAGAATGGGACATAGTTTGGCTCCCAAGAAACTCATGAACTACTGAGGGAGATAGATAAATCAATATATAATACAAGAACACCATAGAGGCAAAAGAGGGTGTTTGTTGAAACTGAAAGAGGAAAATATAACCCAGTTTGGGATTTTCAGAAAAGTTTCCCAGAGGATGATGATGCATAAGAGATGCATCACTTAAGAGACTAGGAATGGCAGGTGTAAAGGGAAAACCTAAACTTTTTTTTCTTTCTGTATAGAGAAAAACCCAATTCCTCCTATTGTGTGTTTCTCCACTGTGAGTCTCCTTTACTACTCACACAAAACACTTCACTTCTGACACTTCTGGTCACCAAATATGTGGAGGTTTTTCCCCACACCAAACAATTTTCTGTGATACCAGCTGGGTGTCCTAAAATTTAACTAAATTCTGACACTATCTACCCTGAGAAAGCATCAGACCCCCATGGGCTAAGGGTTCAGTCCCACAAGGCTTCCCCCTGCACCTCACAGAAATTCAGAGGCCAGTCACAATCCCAGGTTATTACCTGTGCTTCTCATCAAACAACTGTGAATGGGAGGTTCCAATAACCCTCTCCTTGGGTTCAGTTAATTTGTTAGAACATTTCAAAGGACTCAGGGAAACATTTGTGTTTATCAGTTTATTAAAAGATATGATAAATGATAGAGGTGAATGGCCAGATGGAGTAATATATAAGGCAAGGTCTGCGAGGGTCTCCAGCACAGGAGCTTCTGTCCCTGTGTAGCTGGGCTGTGTCACCTTCTAGGTGTTGTTTTTGACAGCCATGAAGCTCTCTGAAACCTACACTATTAGGATTTTATGGAGGCCTTCTCCTGTAGGCACAATCAATTATTACCTCCAATTCCAGTTCCTCTTCCTTCTCTGGAGAATAGGAAGTAAAATAAATAAATAAATAAAATAAAATCCAAGCTTCTAATTATGGGTTGGTCTTTCTGGTGACCAGCCTTCATACAAGAGCCATCCAGAAACCCACCCAAGATCAACTCATTAAAACAAATATTCTCCTAGTGCTCTTATCATTAGAAATTTATAAGGATTTTAGGAGCCCAGTGCCAGGAACTGACAATAGAGACCAATATATACGTTTTCTATTATCTCACAGCAGGTAATTCAGATTAATTAAAAGTAACCAATAATATACTGAGGAGTTACTATTGGCTTCTTGGTGTTCTAATGCCTTAATATAAGTTATCTAAATTAATCCTAACAATATCTTGAGTTAGACATTATAATTATATTTATTCCACAAACAGGCAAAGAGAAATGGAATAACTTGCCTAAGATCACACAGCTAATAATGTATCGGGATTCTTCAAATCCGTGCTATTTATTATATAACAGTCAATTTTCTAAGGAGTCTTCACAAAACTCTTTCTTTAATAAAATGGTAATTAATTAGAATATATGTCCTTCCTTTCTCTCTTATATAGCTGAATAATCTTTATTATATGAATGGAAGAAATACCACCTGGCTGTATATTTTCTAAGCAAACAAACACAGATTAAATCAAGTGTGGAAAGTCCAGTGGTATTGTGGAGAGTGAGGAGTCTGTATGTAAGCAAAAATGAATTTCAACTCTATGATAAAGAAAACTATTTTTCATTTGTATATTTTATATTATATTATATAAAATGTAGCTTATGCATACATATTGACTCTTTTCTCAAGCTTTTTTTTATAAAAGAAACTAGTGTATTTCTCTGACTTTCACAACTTCTATAAAATTTCTTACATCATTTTGATGAAAATTCTATCATAAAATTGTAGTGCATAATCCCAACATTCTCTTATTCCTTTATTTTATTTTAAATGAATAGAATTCAGACTTTTGAGAGTTATTCCTAGAAAATAGAGCATTGCCTAATCTAGCTTGTTTATTTTTAGTAAGAACATTGTTGAGAGCTACCCAAAGTATCAATATAACCCTTCTCAGGTGTTTTCTTCAACTTTTGGTTTAAATGCAACACGTTTTTTTTCAGCAAAAACAAAACATTGAAATTTTCTTTCCCATGTCATCACAAACTCAGAATTAATTACCACTTTTAATTCAAGTCATTACTTTCAACTCAGTATTTTGTCAAGCCTAACTTTCTAGAGTATGAAGTCCTCTTTTTAAAGCTGTGCTGACATATCTTATATTGTAAAAACTTACTATTTTTAACATAGATTGCAGTTTATTTGGTCTTCTTGATCCTACTCCAGAATTCTTATATATGAATAATCCAGATCTTCACACCCTTGAAGTTAAGGTCATTTGACTATTGTAAGCATAATCATGTTACCCCTCTCTCCAACACTGCTGTACATACAGAACAGAAATCCATTGCCCATGACTGTTCATCAGGGTCAATGGAAAAAAAGAATAAATGGTTTACTCATCTTCTTAGATGTTCATATTGCCTATCTAACTTATTTTGGAAAAAAATGGACAGAAATAATATAAATAATGTACAGTGGAAAAGACACAAAGTTGTATGTATCAGTTGGATACACGATTTTATGGCTGAAAGAATCAGAAAAATTACATGAAATCTATAAAAATAAAATATTTCAGAACTGTGGCCAATCCCAAATTTAATAATACAAAGTGTCCACTGTATCAGCAACATTCAAATATTTAATAAACAAAAGTGCATATCTTAATAACATAAAATAATCAACCAATAACAACATAATACTGTATTAGTAAGTGATATTTATAATAATTATGTATTATAGAGAAATTTAAAAATTCATTACAATGAAAAATAGAGCCCGTTCCTGAATAAGAAGTGTTCTTGTTCTGAGGATGACAGATGAGTGAAAAACTATAAACAGCATTAGTAATGAAAAAAATCATAATATTTTGTTGCCATTATTACATGAATTTCTGAATAAAACATAAATAATTTAATCAAAGAAATTATAAAAATGGATCAATCTCAATTTTGTTGTTTGTTAAACTTTTTCCCTTGATAGAGTTTGATAACTTTGATTTGGTAACCAATACCAAATGAACAATTTAATTAAAACAAAAACAAATCTATGTACATGACCAACCTGTTAGGACATCTGGGAAAAATATTTATTTGAACAGGCTAAAAATATAAATGTTTAAGAATGATCCTGGAAAGAGCACTTGTATTTTATTTTATTATTTTCTTTGTACATTTTTTTAATGTAACTTTTTTTTAAGCTTCATTAGAGTATAATTGTTTTACAATTGTGTGCCAATTTCTGCTTTATAACAAAGTTAATCAGTTATACATATACATATGTCCCCATATGTCTTCCCTCTTGCATCTCCCTTCCTCTCACCCTTCCTATCCCACCCCTCTAGGTGGTCACAAAGCATGGAGGTGATCTCCCTGTGCTATGCGGCTGCTTCCCACTAGCTATCTATTTTATGTTTCGTAGTGTATGTATGTCCATGCCACTCTCTCACTTTGTCCCAGCTTACCCTTTCCCCTCCCTGTATCCTCAAGTCCATTCTCTAATAGGTCTGCATCTTTATTCCCGTCTTGCCCCTAGGTTCTTCATATCATTTTCCTTCTTTCTTTTGTTTTTCTTTTTTTTTTTTTAGATTCCACATATATGATTTAACATACAGTATTTGTTTTTATTTTTCTGACTTACTTCATTCTGTATGACAGTCCCTATGTCCATCCACCTCACTAAAAATGACTCAGTTCCATTCCTTTTTATAGCTGAGTAATATTCCATTGTATATATGTGCCACATCTTTATCCATTCATCTGTTGATGGACACTTAGGTTGCTTCCATGTCCTGGCTATTGTAAATAGAGCTGCAATGAACATTTTGGTACATGACTCTTTCTGAATTATGGTTTTCTCAGGGTATATGCCCAGTAATGGGATTGCTGGGTCGAATGGTAGTTCTATTTTTAGTTTTTTAAGGAACCTCCATACTGTTCTCCATAGTGGCTGTATCAATTTACATTCCCACCAACAGTGCAAGAAGGTTCCCTTTTCTCCACACCCTCTCCAGCATTTATTGTTTCTAGATTTTTTGATGATGGCCATTCTGACTGGTGTGAGATGATATCTCATTGTAGTTTTGATTTACATTTCTCTAATGATTAATGATGTTGAGCATTCTTTAATGTGTTTCTTGGCAATCCATATCTTCTTTGGAGAAATGTCTATTGAGGTATTCTGCCCATTTCTGGATTGGGTTTTTTTTTTTTTTTTTTTTCGATATTGAGCTGCATGAGTTGCTTGTATATTTTGGAGATAGATCCTTTGTGAGTTGTTTCATTTGCAAATATTTTCTCCCATTCTGAGGGTAGTCTTTTCATCTTGTTTATGGTTTCCTTTGCTGTGCAAAAGCTTTTGTTTCATTAGGTCCCATTTATTTATTTTTGTTTTTATTTCCATTTCTCTAGGAGGTGGGTCAAAAAGGATCTTGTGATTTATGTCATAGAGAGTTCTGCCTATGTTTTCCTCTAAGACTTTGATGGTGTCTGGCATTAACTTTAGGTCTTTAATCCATTTTGAGTTTACTTCTGTGTATGGGGTTAGGGAGTGTTCTAATTTCGTTCTTTTACATGTAGCTGTCCAGTTTTCCCAGTAGCACTTATTGAAGAGGCTGTCTTTTCTCCACTGTATATTCTTGCCTACTTTGTCAAAGATAAGCTGACCATATGTGTGTGGGTTTATCTCTGGGCTTTCTATCCTGTTCCATTGATCTATATTTCTGTTTTTGTGCCAGTATCATACTCTTGATACTGTAGCTTTGTAGTATACTCTGAAGTCAGGGGACCTGATTCCTCCAGCTCCGTTTTTCTTTCTCAAGATGCTTTGGCTCTTTGGGGTCTTTTGTGTTTCCGTACAAGTTGTGATTTTTTTTTGTTCTAGTTCTGTGAAAAATGCCAGTGGTAGTTTGATAGGGATTGCATTGAATCTGTAAATTGCTTTGGGTAGTAGAGTCATTTTCACAATGTTGATTCTTCCAATCCATGAACAAGATATATCTCTCCATCTATTTCTGTCATCTTTAATTTCTTTCATCAGTGTCTTATAATTTTCCACATACAGTTCTTTTGTCTCCTTAGGTGGGTTTATTCCTAGATATTTTATTCTTTTTGCTACAATTGTAAATGGAGGTGTTTTTTTAATTTCACCTTCAGATTCTTCATCATTAGTGTATAGGAATGCCAGAGATTTCTGGGCATTAATTTCGTATCCTGCTACTTTACCAAATTCATTGATTAGCTCTAGTAGTTTTCTGGTAACATCTTTAGGATTCTCTATGTATAGTATCATGTCATTGCAAAGAGTGACAGCTTTAGTTCTTCTTTTCTAATTTGGATTCCTTTTATTTCTTTTTCTTCTGTGATTGCTGTGGCTAAAACTTCCAGAACTATGTTGAATAATAATGGTGAGAGTGGGCAATCTTGTCTTGTTCCTGATATTATTGGAAATAGTTTCAGTTTTCACCATTGAGGGCGATGTTGGCTTTGGGTTTGTCATATATGGCCTTTATTATGTTGAGGAAATTTCCCTCTATGTCTACTTTCTGCAGGGTTTTTTATCATAGGTGGGTGTTGAATTTTGTCAAAAGCTTTCTCTGCATCTATTGAGATGATCATATGTTTTTCCTCTTTCAGTTTGTTAATATGGTGTATCACATTGTTTGATTTGTGCATATTGAAGAATCCTTGCATTCCTGAGATAAACCCCACTTGATCATAGTGTATGATCCTTTTAATGTGATGTTGGATTCTGTTTGCTAGTGTTTGGTTGAGGATTTTTGCATCTATGTTCATCAGTGATATTGGCCTGTAGTTTTCTTTCTTTGTGACATCTTTCTCTGGTTTTGGTATCAGAGTGATGGTGGCCTAATAAGATGTGTTTGAGAGATTTCCTCCCTCTGTTATATTTTGGAAGAATTTGAGAAGGTTAGGTCTTAGCTCTTCTCTAAATGTTTGATAGAATTCACCTCTGAAGCCATCTGGTCCTGGGCTTTTATTTGTTGGAAGTTTTTTAATCACAGTTTCATTTTCAGTGCTTGCGATTGGTCTGTTCATATTTCCTATTTCTTCCTGGTTCAGTCTTGGAAGGTTGTACATTTCTAAGAATTTGTCCATTTCTTCCAGGTTTTGCATTCTATTAGCTTATTGACATAGAGTTGCTTGTAGTAATCTCTAATGATCCTTTGTATTTCTGCAGTGTCAGTTGTTGTTCCCCTTTTTCATTTCTAATTCTATTGACTTGAGCCTTTTCCCTTTTTCTCTTGATGAGTCTGGCTAATGGTTTATCAATTTTGTTCATCTTCTTAAAGAACCAGCTTTTAGCTTTATTGATCTTTGCTATTGTTTCCTTCATTTCTTTTTCATTTATTTCTGATTTCATCTTTATTATTTCTTTCCTTCTGCTGACTTTGGAGGGGTTTTTTTGTTTGTTTGTTTTTTCTTTCTCTAATTGCTTTGGGTGTCATGTTTGGTTGTTTATTTGAGATGTTTGTTGATTCTTAAGGTAGGCTTGTATAGCTATAAACTTCCCTTATAGAACACTTCTGCTGTGTTCCATAGGTTTGGGGTCATTGTGTTTTAATTGTCATTTGTTTCTACGTATTTTTTGATTTCCTCTTGGATTTCTTCAGTGATCTCTTGGTTATTAAGCAGTTTGTTCTTTAGCCTCCATGTGTTTTTATTTATTACAGATTTTTTCCTGTAATTGATATATAGTCTCATAGTGTTGTTGCTGGAAAAGATTCTTGATACAATTTAAATTTACCAAGATCTGATTTGTGACCCAAGATATGACCTATCCTGGAGAATGTTTCATGAGCACTTGAGAAGAATGTGTATTCTGGTTTTTTTTTTTTTTTTTTTGAATGGAGTATCCTGTAAATATCACTTAAGTCCATCTTGTTTAATGTAACATTTAAAGCTTGGGTTTCCTTATTTATTTTCATTTTGCATGATCTGTCCATTGGTGAAAATGGGGTGTTAAAGTCCCCTACTATGATTGTGTTACTGTCAATTTCCCCTTTTATGGCTGTTAGTATTTGCCTTATGTATTGAGGTGCTCCTGTATTGAGTGCATAAATATTTACAATTGTTATATCTTCTTCTTGGATTGATCCCTTTATCATTATGTAGTGTACTTCTTTGTCTCATAACAGTCTTTGTTTTAAAGTCTATTTTGTCTGATATGATAATTGCTTTCTTTTGATTTCCATTTGCATGAAATATATTTTTCCATCTCCTCACTTTTAGTGTGTATGTGTCCCTAGGTCTGAAGTGGATCTCTTGTAGACAGCATATATATGGGTCTTGTTTGTGTATCCATTCAGCCAGTCTATGTCTTTTGGTTCCAGTATTTAATCCATTTACATTTAAGATAATTATCGATATGTATGTTCCTTTTACTATTTTCTTAATTGTTTTGGGTTTATTATTGTAGGTCCTTTTGTTCTCTTGTGTTTCCTGCCTAGAGAAGTTCCTTTAGCATTTGTTGTAAAGCTGGTTTGGTGGTGCTGAATTCTCTTAGCTATTGCTCATCTGTAACGCTTTTAATTTGTCCATCAAATCTGAATGAGATCCTTGCTGGGTTGAGTAATCTTGTTTGTATGTTTTTCTCTTTCATCATTTTAAATGTGTCCTGCCTCTCACCTCTGGGTTGCAGAATTTGTGCTGAAAGATCAGGTGTTAACCATATGGGGATTCTCTTATGTGTTACTTATTGTTTTTCCCTTACTGCTTTTAATATTTCTTCTTTGTATTTAATTTTTGATAGCTTGATTAATATGTGTCTTGGCATGTTTCTGCTTGGATTTTTCCTATATGGGACACTCTGTGCTTCCTGGACTCGATTAACTATTTCCTTTCCCATATTAGGGAAGTTTTCAACTATAATCTCTTTAAATATTTTCTCAGTTCCTTTCTTTTTCTCTTCTTCTTCCAGGACCCCTATAATTTGAATGTTGGTGTGTTTAATGTTGTCCGAGAGGTCTCTGAGACTGTCCTCAATTCTTTTCATTCTTTTTTCTCTATTCTCCTCTGCAGTAGTTATTTCCACTATTTTGTCTTCCAGGTCACTTATCTGTTCTTCTGCCTCAGTTATTCTGCTATTGATCCCTTCTAGAAAATTTTTCATTTCATTTATTGTGTTGTTCATCTCTGCTTGTTTGCACTTTAGTTCTTTCAGTTCCTTGTTAAACATTTCTTGTATTTCCTCCATTCTATTTCCAAGATTTTGGGTCCTCTTTACTATCATTATTCTGAATTCTTTTTCAGGTAGACTGCCTATTTCCTCTTCGTTTGTTAGGTCTGCTGGGTTTTTGCCTTGCCCCTTCATGTGCTATTTGTTTCTCTTTCTCATTTTGCTTAACTTACTGTGTTTGGGGTCTCCTTTTCACAGGCTACAGGTTCGTAGTTTCCATTGATTTGGTGTCTGTCCCCAGTGGCTAATGTTGTTTCAGTGGGTTGTGTAGCCTACCTGGTGGAGGGGACTAGTGCCTATGTTCTGGTGGATGAAGCTGGATCTTGTCCTTCTGTTGGGCAGGTCCACATCTGGTGGTGTGTTTTGGGGTGTCTGTGGCCTTATTATGATTTTAGGCAGCCTCTCTGCTAATGGGTGGGGTTGTGTTCCTGTCTTGCTAGTTGTTTGGCATAGGGTGTCCTGCACTGTAGCTTGCTGGTCTTTGAGGGAAGCTGGGTTTTGGTGTTGAGATGGAGATCTGTGGGAGATTTTTGCAGTTTGATATTACATGGAGCTGGGAGGTCTCTTGTGGACCGGTGCCCTGTACTTGGCTCTCCCACCTCAGAAGCACAGCCCTGGTGCCTGGCTGGAGCATTAACAGCCTGTTGTCCACATGGCTCAAAATAAAAGGGAGAAAAAAGAAAGAAAGAAAGAAAGAAGATAAAATAAAATAAAATAAAGTAAAATAAAATAAAATAAAGTTATTAAGATAAAAAATAATTATTAAGAAAACATTTTTTTAAGTAATAAAGAAACATATTGGACAGACAGAACCCTAGGACAAATGGTAAAAGCAAAGCTATACAGACAAAATCACACACAGGAGCATACACATACACACTCACAAAAAGACAAAAAGGAGACAAAAATATATACCATTGCTCCCAAAGTCCACCTCCTCAATTTTGGATGATTTGTTGTCTATTCAGGTATTCCTCAGATGCAGGGTACATCAGGTTGATTTTGGAGATCAGGTTGATTGTGGATATTGTGTAGCTTCTGAGGCTTCTGGGCATAATTTCCCTTTCTCTTCTTTGTTTGCACAGCTCCCAGGGTTCAGCTTTGGATTTGGACCCCCGCTTCTGCCTGTAGGTCGCCTGAGGGCCTCTGTTCCCCACCCAGACAGGATGGGGTTAAAGAGGCAGCTGCTTTGGGGATTCTGGCTTACTCAGGCCAGGGGGTCGGAGGGGTAGAGATGCAGGGCGAGCCTGCAGGGATAGAGGCAGGTGTGACGTTGCACCAGCCTGAGGTGCGCCATTCGTTCTCCCTGGGATGTTGTCCCTGGATCCTGGGACCCTGGCAGTGGTGGGCTACACAGCCTTCCGGGAGGGGAGATGGGGATAGTGACTTGTGCTTGCACACAGGCTTCTTGGTGGTGGCAGCAGCAGCCTTAGTGTCTCAGGCCCCTTTCCAGGGTCCGTGCTGATAGCCGCAGCTCTTGCCCGTCTCTGGAGCTCCTTTATGTGACGCTGTTAATCTCCTCTCCTTGCACACCAGGAAACAAAGAGGCAAGAAAAAGTCTCTTGCCTCTTCAGCAGCTCCAGACATTTTCCTGGACTCCCTCCCGGCTAGCTGTGATGCACTAGCTCCCTGCAGGCTGTGATCACGCAGCCAACCCCAGTCCTCTCCCTGGGAATAGACCGAAGCCCAAGCCTCAACGCCCAGCCCCCACCCGTCCCGGCGGGTGGGCAGAGAAGCCTCTTGGGCTGGTGAGTGCTGTTGGGCACCAATTATCTGTGCAGGAATCTCTGCTTTGCCCTCCACACCCCTGTTGCTGTGCTCTCCTCCACAGCACCGAAACTCCCCCACCCCCACCACCCTCGGTCTCTGCCTGTGAACGGACTTCTAGTGTGTGGAAACCCTTCCTCTTTCACAGCTCCCTCCCACTGGTGCAGGTCCTGTCCCTATTCTTTGTCTCTGTTTTTTCTTTTTTCTTTTACCCTACCCAGGTACGTGGGGAGTTTCTTGCCTTTTGGGAGGTCTGAGGTCTTCTGCCAGCGTTCAGTAGGTATTCTGTAAGAGTTATTCCACGTGTAGATGTATTTTTGATGTAGTTTTGGGGAGGCAGGTGATCTCCGTGTCTTACTCTTCTGCTATCTTGAAGCTCCTCTACTTGTGTTTTAAAAAAGACTGTAAAATGTTCCTGAAATGTAAGAGTATTTAGTGAGTGGAGATCATGCCATGATTGCTTATTCTTTCAGGGAAAAAATATTGGCATGAAGTCAGTTCTTTCCCCAGTAGTTTAACATGATGTTCAAGTACAAATGTTTCTCCAGCCATTTTAGCTGAAGACTCCAAGGGAAAAAAAGCACATTTATTCTTCAGCTTTATTGAGACATAATTGATATATAACCTTGTGTAAGTTTAAGGTGTACAACATGATGATTTGACACCAAAATGTTTACCACAGTAAGGTTAGTTAACACATCCTGCAACTCACACTATTTCCATTTTATTGTTGTTATGGTGGGAATGGGAAAGCTCTACTCTCATAGCCACTTTCAAGAGTACAATATGTTACTGTTAATTATAGTCACCATGCTGTACCTTACATCCCAGAATTTATGAATCTTATACTTGCAAGCCTGTACTATTTCACCAGCTTCTTCTCATTTCCTTCACCCCTCACTCCCTGGCAACCACCATTCTACTGTTTATGTAAGTTTGATGTTTTCAGATTCCACCTATAAGTGAGATCATACATTATTCTTCTTTCTCTGACTGACTTGATTCACTTAGCATATTGCCTGAAGACCCATTCATGTTTTTCCAAATGGCAGTTTTCTTCTTTTTATGGCACAATAATATTCCATTATATGTACATATATTTCACATTTTCTTTAATCATTCATACACCAGTGGACACTTATGTTATTTAGATTGTTTCTATATTTTGGTTTTTCTGTATAATACTGCAACAGACATGGGAGTGAAGATATATCTTCAGAATAGTGATTTAATTTCTAATGGAATTGCTAGATCATATGGTATTTCTGTTTTAATATTTTGACCACCACCCATATTGTTTTTCATATTGAACACACCAATTTTCATTGTCACAAACACTGTATCAGGGTTCCTGTTTCTCCATATTATTGCCAACATTTGCTATCTCTTGTCTTTTTGATAATAACCACCCTAACAGATATGAGTTTTTGATCTACATTTCCCTGATATTAGAAATGTTCATACCTTTTCATGTAGATGGCCATTTGTATGTCTTCTTTGAACAATGTCTATTCAAGTACTCTGACCATTTTAAAATCAAGTTGGTTTTGTTGTTGTTGTTATTGAGTTGTATAACTTTGTTGCATATTTTGGATATTAACTTCTTATCATATACATAGTTTGCAAATGTTTCTCTCACGCTATATGTTCTTCTTTTATATACTCAGTTATTATAGAATCTAATCAAGAGTAATCTGACCAAGAGTGTATAATTATTGTCTCCTCAAGACACTAAATTTTGAAGCAACTTTTTAAGCAGCAATAGATAAACTCACACTCTTTTGCATCTCACTTTGCTCACTCAAAATTAACTCAAGAAACCTCTTCAGTGTTAGATTCTACAGCACATTTAGTAAATTGGTATCGTACAAAGAAGATAAATATGGCCTCTGCGCAGTATGACATGCAAATTTGGGAATCATTCCATATTTTTTATATATGGACCTCATGATAATCAGAAACTAAAAATCTATAACAGGTACACACACAAAAAAGAACAGGTAATCCAAACATAGCAGTAAAGCTAGTCATAAAATCACAAGAGCAAAAAAAGAAGGAACAAAAATAAACTACAAAACAACCAGAAAACAAGAAACAAAATGGCAATAAGTACATACCTATTAATAATTACTTTAAATGTAACTAAATAAATGCTTCAATCAGAGACATAGAGTGACTGAATGGATTAAAACAAACAAACAAAAAACTTAACTATTCTCAATTTTTAAAAATCATTTTTTAAATTTTTGCTATTTTTTTCTTTTAGTGTTTTTTTTTAACATCTTTGTTGGAGTATAACTGCTTTACAATTATGTTAGTTTCTGCTGTATAACAAAGTGAATCAGCTATATGTATACATGTATCCCCATATCTCCTCCCTCTTGCCTCTCCCTCCCACCTTCCCTATCACACTCCTCTAGCTGGTCACAAAGAACTGAGCTGATCTCCCCGTGCAATGCAGCTGCTTCCCAATAGCTATCTATTTTACATTTGGTAGTGTATATATATCAATGCTACTCTCTGGGTGATTTAAACTACTATGTTTTCCAGGTTGTTTACACATTATTCTGCATTGTCTAATTTGCTGTTGGTTTCCTCTAGTGTAGTTTTCATTTCAGTTAATGGGTTCTGCAACTCTGATTGGTTCTTTGTTGAAATTCTCTGTATGTTTCTCCATTCTTCTCCTGAGTTTCATGAACATTTTTATGACTGGTGCTTTGAACTCTTTATCAGGTCAATTACTTTTTTCTGTTTCATCAGTTTGTTTTTGTTTGTTTTTTGCTTATTCTACCGTTTTATTTTATTCTTTTGTTTGGAACAAATCTCTATGTCTTCTAATTGTGTTTGACTTTCTGTGTTTCTTTCTATGAATTAGGGAAAAGATTTTCCTCTCCCAGTCTTGAAATTGTGTCCTTGTGTAGGAATGTCCCTATACAGACTGTGTATACCTAGTGGCTTTAGCAGGAGGGCTGGAGCTGATTCAGGCATGGGCTGGAGCTTTTCTCAGGGTGTGCTGGGGGCCACTGCTTTGGTGGATGGGGGGATGGATGGAGGTGGAGCCTGGCACAAGCCAGTGCCCACTGAGAGTTGCCACCTTGGTTGGGGGTGGCTGGAGTGGGTGTCTGGTATGGGCTACATGGTATGCTGGGGCAGTCTTGGTAGACCTGCTAGAGCATGTGCACTTTTCAATCTGCGGTCTCTGTGTTCAGATGTGTAGTAAGTGAGATTGTATGAAAGTCCCTTAAGAGTGGAGCCTTGGTTTCCTACAGCTCTTTGGATCTCCTGGATGTAAGCCTTGCTGGTTGTAAAACCAGGGAGGTCGTCTTCCCAGTGCTGATCCCCAGGGCTTGGGTGCCCAAGGTGGTGCTCAAACCATTTGCTCCTTAGGAAAGACCTCTGTGTTTGTGATATTACCTTTCACTTGTTGGTCACCCACCAGAGTGTGGGTCTTGACTAGATTATATCTTTACCCCTCATACCTGTCTGGATGTTTTTTGTTTGTTTGTTTGTTTTTGTGTCCTTAATTGTAGAAAAACTGTTATGCTATTGTTATGTGTTCTCAGACATTGTTGCTCTTTATGTTGTAATTTTGGTGTGTCTGTGGGAGGAGGTGAGCTCAGGACCCACCCACTGTGCTGTCTTGGTCCCACCTTCTCTATTTTTTTTTTCTATATAATGTTAATTTATTCAAGATGCTTAGCAACCTAAAGTTTAATAATCAAGTTAATAATTAAAGGTTGTCAAGAAACTAGAAAATCTGTGTTACAAACTATAAATCTTGCTTATATCACAGATATTTTATTAATACTACAAAGAATCTTTGCAGCTGAAGTACACTGCTTTTACTGACACTGTTCATGGGCTCTCTTTTATTTTTATTTTTTTTAAACATCTTTATTAGGGTATAATTGTTTTACAATGGTGTGTTAGTTTCTGCTGTATAACAAAGTGAATCAGCTATACATATACATATGTTCCCATATCTCTTCCCTCTTGCATCTCCCTCCCTCCCACCCTCCCCATCCCACTCCTCCAGGCTGTCACAAAGCACCGAGCTAATATCCCTAGGCCTTGCGGCTGCTTCTCCCTAGCTATCTACCTTACTACGTTTGTTAGTGTGTATATGTCCATGACTCTCTCTCGCCCTGTCAAAACTCACCCTTCCCCCTCCCCATATCCTCAAGTCCATTCCCCAGTAGGTCTGCGTCTTTATTCCTGTCTTACCCCTAGGTTCTTCATGACATTTTTTTCCCTTAAATTCCATATATATGTGTTTGCATATGGTATTTGTCTTTTTCTTTCTGACTTACTTCACTCTGTATGACAGACTCTAGTTCTATCCATCTTATTACAAATAGCTCAATTTCATTTCTTTTTAAGGTTGAGTAATAGTCCATTGTATATATGTGCCACATCTTCTTTATCCATTCATCCAATGATGGGCGCTTAGGTTGTTTCCATCTCCGGGCTATTGTAAATAGAGCTGCAATGAACATTTTGGTACATGACTCTTTTTGAATTTTGGTTTTCTCAGGGTATATGCCCAGTAGTAGGATTGCTGGGTCATATGGTAATTCTATTTGTAGTTTTTTAAGGAACCTCCATACTGTTCTCCATAGTGGCTGAACCAATTCACATTCCCACCAACAGTGCAAGAGTGTCAGCTTTTCTCAACACCCTCTCCACCATTTACTGTTTCTAGATTTTTTGATGATGGCCATTCTGACTGGTGTGAGATGATATCTCATTGTAGTTTTGATTTGCATTTCTCTAATGATTAATGATGTTGAGCATTCTTTCATGTGTTTGTTGGTATTCTGTATATCTTCTTTGGAGAAATGTCTATTAGGTCTTCTGCCCATTTTTGGATGGGGTTGTTCGTTTTTTTGTTATTGAGCTGCATGAGTTGCTTATAAATTTTGGAGATTAATCCTTTGTCAGTTGCTTCATTTGCAAATGTTTTCTCCCATTCTGAGGGTTGTATTTTGGTCTTGATTATGGTTTCCTTTGCTGTGCAAAAACTTTGAAGTTTCATTAGGTCCCATTTGTTTATTTTTGTTTTTATTTCCATTACTCTAGGAGGTGGGTCAGAAAGGATCTTGCTGTGATTTATGTAATAGAGTGTTCTTCCTATGTTTTCCTCTAAGAGTTTGAGAGTTTCTGGCCTTACATTTAGGTCTTTAATCCATTTTGAGCTTATTTTTGTGTATGGTGTTAGGGAGGGATCTAATCTCATACTTTTACATGTACCTCTCCAGTTTTCCCAGCACCATTTATTGAAGAGGCTGACCTTTCTCCACTGTACATTCCTGCCTCCTTTATCAAAGATAAGGTGACCATATGTGCGTGGGTTTATCTCTGGGCTTTCTATCCTGTTCCACTGATCTATCTTTCTGTTTTTGTGCCAGTACCATACTGTCTTGATTACTGTTGCTTTGTAGTATAGCCTGAAGTCAGGGAGCCTGATTCCTCCAGCTCTTTTTTCGTTCTCAAGATTGCTTTGGCTATTCGGGGTCTTTTGTGTTTCCATACAAATTGCGAAATTTTTTGTTCTAGTTCTGTGAAAAATGCCAGTGGTAGTTTGATAGGGATTGCATTGAATCTGTAGATTGCTTTGGGTAGTAGAGTCATTTTCACAATGTTGATTCTTCCCATCCAAGAACATGGTATATCTCCCCATCTATTTGTATAATCTTTAATTTCTTTCATTAGTGTCTTATAATTTTCTGCATACAGGTCTTTCGTATCCTTAGGTAGGTTTATTCCTAGATATTTTATTCTTTTTGTTGCAATGGTAAATGGGAGTGTTTTCTTGATTTCACTTTCAGATTTTTCATCATTAGTATATAGGGATGCCAGAGATTTCTGTGCATTAATTTTGTATCCTGCTACTTTACCAAATTCATTGATTAGCTCTAGTAGTTTTCTGGTAGCATCTTTAGGATTCTCTATGTATAGTATCATGTCATCTGCAAACAGTGACAGCTTTACTTCTTCTTTTCCGATTTGGATTCCTTTTATTTCCTTTTCTTCTCTGATTGCTGTGGCTAAAACTTCCAAAACTATGTTGAATAAGAGTGGTGAGAGTGGGCAACCTTGTCTTGTTCCTGATCTTAGTGGAAATGCTTTCACTTTTTCACCATTGAGGATGATGTTTGCTGTGGGCTTGTCATATATGGCCTTTATTATGATGAGGAAAGTTCCCTCTATGCCTACTTTCTGGAGGGTTTTTATCATAAATGGGTGTTGAATTTTGTCGAAAGCTTTCTCTGCATCTATTGAGATGATCATATGTTTTTTCTCCTTCAATTTGTTAATATGGTTTATCACATTGATAGATTTGAGTATATTGAAGAATCCTTGCATTCCTGGAATAAACCCCACTTGAACATGGTGTACGATCCTTTTAATGTGCTGTTGGATTCTGTTTGCTAGTATTTTGTTGAGTTTTGCATCTATGTTCATCAGTGATATTGGCCTGTAGTTTTCTTTCTTTGTGACATCCTTGTCTGGTTTTGGTATCAAGGTGATGATGGCCTCGTAGAAGGAATTTGGGAGTGTTCCTCCCTCTGCTATATTTTGGAAGAGTTCGAGAAGGATAGGTGTTAGCTCTTCTCTAAATGTTTGATAGAATTCGCCTGTGAAGCCATGTTGTCCTGGGCTTTTGTTTGTTGGAAGATTTTTAATCACGGTTTCAATTTCAGTGCTTGTGATTGGTCTGTTCATATTTTCTATTTCTTCCTGATTCAGTCTTGGCAGGTTGTACATTTCTAAGAATTTGTCCATTTCTTCCAGATTGTCCATTTTATTGGCATAGAGTTGCTTGTAGTAATCTCTCATGATTTTTTTTTTTTATTTCTGCAGTGTCAGTTGTTACTTCTCCTTTTTCATTTCTAATTCTATTGATTTGAGTCTTCTCCCTTTTTTTCTTGATGAGTCTGGCTAGTGGCTTATCTATTTTGTTTATCTTCTCAAAGAACCAGCTTTTAGTTTTATTGATCTTTGTTATCATTCCCTTCATTTCTTTTTCATTTATTTCTGATTTGATTTTCATGATTTCTTTCCTTCTGCTAGCTTTGGGGTTTTTTTGTTCTTCTTTCTCTAATTGCCTGAGGTGCAAGGTTAGGTTGTTTATTCGAGATGTTACCTGCTTCTTAAGGTGGGCTTGTATTGCTATAAACTTCCCCCTTAGAACTGCTTTTGCTGCATCCCATAGGTTTTGGGTCGTTGTGTCTCCATTGTCATTTGTTTCTAGGTATTTTTTTATTTCCTCTTTGATTTCTTCACTGATCACTTCATTATTAAGTAGTGTATTGTTTAGCCTCCATGTGTTTGTATTTTTTACAGATCTTTTCCTGTAATTGATATCTAGTCTCATAGCGTTGTGGTCAGAAAAGATACTTGATACAATTTCAGTTTTCTTAAATTTACCAAGCCTTGATTTGTGACCCAAGATATGATCTATCCTGGAGAATGTTCCATGAGCACTTGAGAAAAATGTGTATCCTGTTGTTTTTGGATGGAATGTCCTATAAATATCAGTTAAGTCCGTCTTGTTTAATGTATCATTTAAAGCTTGTGTTTCCTTATTTATTTTCATTTTGGATGATCTGTCCATGGGTGAAAGTGGGGTGTTAAAGACCCCTACTATGAATGTGTTAGTGTCGATCTCCCCTTTTATAGCTGTTAGTATTTGCCTTATGTATTGAGGTGCTCCTTTGTTGGGTGCATAAATATTTACAATTGTTATAACTTCTTCTTGGATCGATCCCTTGATCATTATGTAGTGTACTTCTTTGTCCCTTTTAATAGTCTTTATTTTAAAGTCTATTTTGTCTGATATGAGAATTGCTACTCCAGCTTTCTTTTGGTTTCCATTTGCATGTAATATCTTTTTCCCTCCCCTTACTTTCAGTCTGTATGTGTCTCTAGGTCTGAAGTGGGTCTCTTGTAGACAGCATATATAAGGGTCTTGTTTTTGTATCCATTCAGCCAATCTGTGTCTTTTGGTGGGAACATTTAGTCCATTTACATTTAAGGTAATTATCGATATGTATGTTCCTATTCCCATTTTCTATATTGTTTTGGGTTTGTTATTATAGGTCGTTTCCTTCTCTTGTGTTACTCGTCTAGAGAAGTTCCTTTAGCATTTGTTGTAAAGCTGGTTTGGTGGTGCTGAACTCTCTCAGCTTTTGCTTGTCTGTAAAGGTTTTAATTTCTCCATCAAACCTGAATGAGATCCTTGCTGGGTAGAGTAGTCTTGGTTGCAGGTTTTTCTCCTTCATCACTTTCAGTATGTCCTGCCACTCCCTTCTGGCTTGTAGGGTTTCTGCTGAGAGATCAGCTGTTAACCTTATGGGGATTCCCTTGTGTGTTATTTGTTGTTTTTCCCTTGCTGCTTTTAATATGCTTACTTTGTATTTAATTTTTGACAGTTTGATTAATATGTGTCTTGGCGTATTTCTCCTTGTATTTATCCTGTATGGGACTCTCTGTGCTTCCTGGACTTGATTAACTATTTCCTTTCCCATATTAGGGAAGTTTTCAACTATAATCTCTTCAAATATTTTCTCAGTCCCTTTCTTTTTCTCTTCTTCTTCTGGAACCACTATAATTCGAATATTGGTGCATTTAACGTTGACCCAGAGGTCTCTGAGACTGTCCTCAGTTCTTTTCATTCTTTTTTCTTTATTCTGCTCTGCAGTAGTTATTTCCACTACTTTATCTTCCAGGTCACTTATCCGTTCTTCAGCCTCAATTATTCTGCTATTGATCCTATCTAGAGTACTTTTAATTTCATTTATTGCATTGCTCATCATTGCTTGTTTCATCTTTATTTCTTCTAGGTCCTTGTTAACTGTTTCTTGCATTTTGTCCATTCTACTTCCAAGATTTCGGATCATCCTTACTATCATTATTCTGAATTCTTTTTCAGGTAGACTGCCTATTTCCTCGTCATTTGTTAGGTCTGGTGGGTTTTTATCTTGCTCCTTCATCTGCTGTGTGTTTTTCTGTCTTCTCATTTTGCTTATCTTACTGTGTTTGGGGTCTCCTTTTTGCAGGCTGCACTTTCGTAGTTCCCGTTGTTTTTGATGTCTGTCTCCAGTGGCTAAGGTTGTTTCAGTGGGTTGTGTAGGCTTCCTGGTGGAGGGGACTAGTGCCTGTGTTGTGCTGGATGAGGCTGGATCTTGTCTCTCTAGTGGGCAGGTTCACGTCTGGTGGTGTGTTTTGGGGTGTCTGTGGCCTTATTATGATTTTAGGCAGCCTCTGTGTTAATGGGTGGGGTTGTGTTCCTCTTTTGCTAGTTGTTTGGCATAGGTTGTCCAGCACTGTGGCTTGCTGGTCATTGAGTGAAGCTGGGTGCTGGTGTTAAGATGGAGGTCTCTGGGAGATTTCCCCCATTTAATATTATGTGGAGCTGGGAGGTCTCTTGTTGACCAGTGTCCTGAAGTTGGCTCTCCTACCTCAGAGGCAGAGCCCTGACTCCTGGGCTGGAGCACCAAGAGCCTTTCATCCACACGGCTCAGAATAAAAGGGAGAAAAATTCGAGAGAATTAGTAGAAGTATGAGGAAAGGAGGAAAGGAAGGAAGGAAGAAAGAAGCAAAGAAGGAAAGAAAGGGGGGAGGGAGGGAGGGAGGAAGGAAGGAAGGAAGGAGGGAAAGAAGGAAAAAAGACAGAAAGAAAGAAGATACAGTAAAAATAAAATAAAGTATAATATAGTTATAGAATTAAAAAATATTTAGAAAAAAAAAAAAACGGACGGATAGAACCTTGGGACAAATGTTGGAAGCAAAGCTATACAGAGAAAATCTTACACAGAAGCATACACATACACGTTCACAAAAAGAGGTAAAGGGGGAAAAATCATAAATCTTGCCCTCAGAGACCACCTCCTCAATTTGGGGTGATTCGTTGTCTAAAGGAGGGAAGGAAGGAAGGAAAGAAAGAAAGAAAGAACGAAGGTAAAGTATAATAAAGTTATTACAATTAAAATTACTTATTAAGAAAAAAAATTTTTTTTAAAAACCATGGACGGAGAGAGCCCTAGGACAAATGGTGGATGCAAGAGTATACAGACAAGATCTCACACAGAAGCATACACGTACACATTCACAAAAAGGGGAAAAGGGAAAAAAAATCATAGATCTCGCTCCTAAATTCCACCTCTTCAATTTGGGATCATTCCTTGTCTATTCATGTATTCCACAGATGCAGGGTATATCAAGTTGATTGTCGAGCTTTAATCTGCTGCTTCTGTGGCTGCTGGGAGAGATTTCCCTTTCTCTTCTTTGTTCTCACAGCCCACGGGAGCTCAGCTTTGTATTTGGCCCTGCCTCTGCGTGTAGGTCGCTGGAGGGCGTCTGTTTTTTGCTCAGACAGGACGGGGTTAAAGGAGCCGCTGATTCGGGGGCTCCGGCTCACTCAGGCCGGGGGTGGGAGGGTGGGGGAAGGAGGGGCACTGAGTGCAGGGCGGGCCTGCGGTGGCAGAGGCGGCGTGATGTTGCGGCAGAGGCCAGCATGACGTTGCACCAGCCTGAGGCCCGCCGTGTGTACTCCCAGAGAGGTTGTCCCTGGACCCCGGGAACCTGGCAGTGGAGGGCTGCACAGGCTCCACGGAAGAGGGGTGTGGAGAGTGACCTGTGCTCGCACACAGGCCCCTTGGTGGCGGCAGCAGCAGCCTTAGCGTTTCCCGCCTAAGGGGTCCGCCTCTGGGGTCCGCGGTTTTAGCCGCGGCTCTTGCCCGTCTCTGGGGTTCGCGCTTTTAGCCGCGGCTCGCGCCCGTCTCTGGAGTTCCTTTAAGCAGCGCTCTTAAACCCCTCTCCTCGCGCACCAGGAAACAAAGAGGGAAGAAAAAGTCTCTTGCCTCTTTGGCAGGTGCAAGCTTTTCCCCGAACTCCCTCCAGGCTAGTCGTGGTGCACTAACCCCTTCAGGCTATGTTCAAGCCGCCAACCCCAGTCCTCTCCCTGCGCTCCGTCCAAAACCGAAACCCGAGCCTCAGCTCGCAGCCCCGCCCGCCCCGGCGGGTGAGCAGACAAGCCTCTCGGGCTGGTGAGTGCCGGTTGGCACCAATCCTCTATGCGGGAATCTCCCCGCTTTGCCCTCCGCACCCGTCGCTGTGCACTACTCCGCGGTCCCAAAGCTCCCCCCTCCGCCTCCCGCGGTCTCCGCCCGCGGAGGGGCTTCCTAGTGTGTGGAAACTTTTCCTCCTTCACAGCTCCCTCCCACTGGTGCAGGTGCCGTCCTTATTCTTTTGTCTCTGTTTTTTCTTTTTTTCTTTTGCCCTACCCAGGTACGTGGGGAGTTTCTTGCCTTTTGGGAGGTCTGAGGTCTTCTGCCAGCCTTCAGTAGGTGTTCTGTAGGAGTTGTTCCACGTGTAGATGTATTTCTGGTGTATCTGTGGGGAGGAAGGCGATCTCCGCGTCTTACTCTTCCGCCATCTTCCTCTGTCTTTATATATCCCTTTTCATATAATCCAAAATTCCAAAATTTTTGGATTAATCGAAAAAAAAAATCCAATTTTTTTAAAGTAGGAATTTCAGGGTTTTTTTTTTTTTTGAATCTATATTACCCTGTATAATCATGATGTTGATGATATTGTACAAGAATAACTCTTGAAACAAAATGAAATTTATTTACTTTGATCTACTATCCCTCAAACTGTATTCATTGGGGAAATTTCACCTGGTTCTAAATAAAATCGAGCCCCCCGTGGCTTTTCTGCTCTCAATAAGTAACAAAACAATCTAGAGTCTCAATTCAAAAGTAAGAATGTTTCATTCATGAAATAGTGAAAACTTCAGTCTTGACAAATCCTTCCCTCTCAGCTTGAGCCTGCTTCAGACAAGACCCTATAGAGAAATTGAATTAATATGACTGTTACTGAGTCCAAGCTCATACTGCTCACTGCACAATAGGCCAATAAATTGAGAGATGAGGTGTTGGGGCAAGGAATAGTAACTTTATTCGGAAAGTCAGCAGACCAAGAAGATGGTGGACTAGTGTACCAAAGAACCAACTTGTCCAGGTTTGGATGCTAGTTTTTTTTAAAGAACAAAAACGGGGAGGTGAAGAGGTGAAGTAAAAAAAGCTATAAGTTGTTGTAAATATTTCTTGATTCTGCCAGATTTTGGAGGGGATGTGTTAATTTCTTCTTTCCTGCAGCCATTCACAGGTGGGCCTGGTCAGGATGTTTCCTGTGAGCCAGACAAAGGTTTTTTAGACTAAGCTCAGGCATCATAGGCAGGATTCCTGGAGATGGGCCATTATGTATACTTTAAGCTATAGGCAACATCACTTTAGTGATTAACTTGTAGTAAAAACAAATTCAAAGTTTAAAATAACAGAAAAAGATGGAGTATGGAGTCAGATTGAGTATGGAGTCAGTATGGAGTCAGATTTGTCCTTCTTCACTAATAGATATATCATCATCTGATATTAGAAGTATCTTAGCAAAGAGCATGTGTTTGTGCAGTATCAAAACTCTCTTGATGATGGCAATATCCTAATAGTATATGACAATCTGAGATACAGTGATGGAGTGAGCATGGTCCAAAAACAGTCATTGAAAATTAAAGATAGCAAGTGTGTTTTTGTTTTTTTTTTTTCACCATCTTCCCTTATTTCAGAGGTACATGAACTTGAGGTTAAATATATGCAGGGATACACCAATGTTATATAGCTATTAATTAATTATATGATTTTTTTCCCAGTAGAACAGAAGTCTGGCTGCTTTATCCTTCCCATAGAAAGGAAATCAACAGACAGACCATCTCTCCCTAAAACACTAACTATCAGGTTCCTCTTATCAGTATTGCAGGATTGACGTTTACTAGGGGCAGCAGTGGCAGAACATCGGTGTAGCTGGTAGATTTAGCTAAGATGTTTTATGTTATTTGTATCTGAGAATGCTCTTAGGCTACTGAGAGTTGATTGGAACCAGAATCTGAAATTTTCCCAGTCATAGTTCCCTTTCACCTCTATCCTAGTTACTTCACAACTGATAACAACAACACAATTTTAGAGCCTGAACAAGCCTGCTATATTGGATCAGGGTCACTATTTCAGCTGTAAATTTAGGGAGACAAGGCTCCAAGAATAAAATCTGATCTCCATTTCCAAATAGCATTCATGGATGAAAGGAAGAAATAATAAGGTATATACTCATGGAATGTAATATGTTTTGTGGAAATAGACTTTCCTAATCACCTTACTCAACTTATAAAACATCTGCTAATTAGTGACTTTAAAACCCACCATTATAGCTTCAGTTCTTTAAGGCTGGAATGACTTTTAAAAGCATAATGCTGTTCTAAGTCATTTATACCTAACCCCCAACCTCTTTATCACACATACAGAGTAGATAAAGTAAAAGTATATATATATATATGAACAATATACATTTACTGTTGAAAGAAACAAATTTAAGGTACTGAAAAAATAAGTTGTAAAAGAGTGAAGAAAAATATCACATCTCTCATCACTTTGTGGATCATGAGCTTTAGGAAAAGGAATAATTTCAGAACAAACTTTGAAGAAAGGCATTTGTTTTGCAGAAGTCACTCTATAGTTTGTTGTTGTTTTGCTTAAGAGAGAAAATTAATTGTTCTTCATCCAGGTGTCCATGGCTTGGATGGTAGATGTCAGCCATGTAACACCTTACAATGAACTTTAAGAAAGGGATTCATCAATAAATATATTTGCATATTATTATTAATTGAATAAAATTCACATTTGAGCAAACTTTGGAACACTAAAGTGTTAGTATCAATTGTCATTTATGTGTCACATGCAGTAAGGACCCCAGGGAATGAGAGTAAACAAACCAGGAATGTCAGCATGATAAGCCAGAAACCAGAAATCACTGTAAGGACTTTGTCATTGTAGTCTGGTGAAATACAAGATCATCAGAAACTTAATTTTAACTTTTAATGGAGTATATCTCACAGAAAAGTGCCTATGTTACAAGTGCACAATTCAACAAGATATCCAAAATTAACACACTTAGGTCACCAACACCGAGGAGGAAATCAATGTTTCCAGCAGCCCAGTATCTTCCTGAGTGCCACCTCCCAATCAACACTCCTGCTCTCTCTCAGTAGGTTTTTGTATATGTTCCACTCCACTCCTACATTGCTAAAAATTCTTGTCATAGGCTTATGCTGAATTTCAGCAGATATCTTGTGGTGTCAACTGAGTGAATAAAATTTTTCTACTATATTTTATTAACCTAGTGGCATACATTAATTTATTTTCAATTTTTAAGTAAATTTTCATTGCTGTAATAAATCCAGTTTAGTTGTTATGCATTTTGCTTTTTATATATTACCTAAATTGGTTTGCTAGTAATTGATTTAGGGTTTTCTACTTTTCAGGTCAATATAATATTGGATGATAATATTATTTCTTTAACAGTCTTGTTAGATTTTGATATTCAATTTGTGTTTGCCTTACAATGTATAAAGTAGCATTATTTCTGACAAATATTTGATAGAAATGGCTAAGGAAGATATCTGGACCTGAAATTTTCTTTTGGGGGGAAATTTAAAGTTTGAATTTTATATACTTAATAGTTATAAGACATTTCAGATTTTACATTTTCTTGTGTGTGTTTTTTTTCTTAAAAATTATGTTTCCTTTCTAGTATTAGGTATCTTTCATGTTATCTCTTCACTCACTCTGTTTTAAAGTCAGCTTCACTTTATATTTATCAATTTTATTATTTTTTCAAAGAATCAATTTTGGTATTCTTTATTCATATCTATGATTATAAATATATGTATGTAATATACAAATATACCCATACATATATGTATATATACATATGTATATATACTTACATGTAATTACACTAAATCCTCTACATACAAACGAGTTCCATTCTCAGAGCACGTTTGTAAGTCCAGTTTGTTTGTAAGTCCAGCAAAGTTAGCCTAGGTACCCAACTAACACAATCACCTATATAGTACTGTACTGTAATAGGTTTATAATACTTTTCACACAAATAATACATAAAACATAAACACAAAAATAAAGAAAACATTTTTAATCTTACAGTATAGTCCCTAAAAAAATACAGTAGTACAGTACAACAGCTGGCATACCGGGGCTGGCATCAAGTGAACAGGCAAGAAGAATTACGGACTGGAGGAGAGAGAGGAGATGGGAGATGGCAGAGCTGAAGGATGATCAGCAATAGGAGATAGAGGGCAAGCTGCAATTTCACTCATGCCTGACATTGATAGCATAGGTTCTGGTTCCTTGCTGGATGCAATTCTACCTACCCTCTTGAAAAAATGATCCAGTGATGTCATTTTTTCTTGTCATAGGTGACATGGTAGCACTGGATTGCATTCTGAATGGCTGCTGCAACCTTCGTGTACTATTCTACGTTTGGGTCCTATGCCTCAAGAACTAACAGTGCTTCCTCAAATAAAGAAAATCCCCTTGCCATTTCCTGTGTTGTGAATCTCTTTGGTTCTTCAGTTACTTCTTCCTCTTGTCTCTCTTCATCCTTTCTCTGGGCCTCCAATTCCATCATGCCTTCATTAGTAAGCTCCTCATGTTGCACAGCAACAGTACTGTACAGTAAAGTACACAAAAGTACAACCACTTGTACAGGATGCACACACGTGACGATGTATGCCAGACACATGAACTAACTTACGTGATTGGACATGCGAATGCACGTTTGCATCTTCGAAAGTTTGCAACTTGAAGATTTGTATGTAGGGGACTTCCTGTACTATTGTTGTTCTGCTCTCTATTATTGCTATTCTTTCTTTGAATTTAATTTGATGGTCTGTTTCTAGCATTGTAAAATGAATATTTAGATCTTTCTCCATTCCTTCAAGGCAATAAAATTTCCTTTTAAAGAAATTTAGCTTGTGATTTCTTATTTGATTCACAGTTTATTTAGAATTCTTTTAAAAACTAATTTTCAGTTTCATAAGATATTCTGCTTAACTGTTTGTAATAAACATCTAACCACCTTAATTAACCATGACCTGAGAACATAGATGGTATAAATTCAATACATTGAAAATCACTGAGACATGTTTATAATCCAGACTGTGTTCCCATGAAGGATTTGTGTATATCTTAAAGAAATTATATTAATGAGTGCTGTGTTCTGCCAATTTTTGTTCTAACAACTACTAAGAAAATTAATATTTTCTAATCTGATTATGCATTTGTCTGTGTTCTTTGAGGTCTTCTCTTTATTCTGTACATGCTTAGAAGCTCCATTAAGTACATATAAACTTAGAAATGTTTTATCTTCCCAGTGAGTTAAACATTATATTACTATGAAATGTCTATTTCTAGCTAAAGCTCTCCCTAAAAATCTAATTCATCTCATATTATAGCCATATTAGCCTTTTTTTCTGTGTTTTAAAATCATTTTAACACTTTTTCTGTCAATCAGGACAAACTTCATCTTTTTATAGACGATTATGTACATTTACACGTAATTAATACCAATAAAAATGGGTTTAAGTCTATGATATTCCTAGTTTTATATTTATTTAACATGTACTATATCTCATTTATTTCTCTTTTTAAGCTTTTTTTTTTTTTTTTTGTGCTACATGGGCCTCTCACTGTTGTGGCCTCTCCCGCTACAGAGCACAGGCTCCAGACGTGCAGGCTCAGTGGCCATGGCTCACAGGCCCAGCCACTCTGCGACATGTGGGATCTTCCTGGACCGGGGCACGAACCTGTGTCCTTGCATTGGCAGGTGGACTCTCAACCACTGTGCCACCAGGGAAGCACTTAAGCTGTGTTTTGATTGCTGTTTTATCATCCCATTTTTCTTCTATGATTTTATTACACATTAATTAAATTTTATTTTAGTGGTTAAGATTACAAATAGAAGCTTCAAATTTTCAACTATGAGAAATTATCAATTTAACTCCTTATGGAAATGTAAGAACAGTAGAGGTCTTTAACTTCACTTACCTCCTTACCCTGGACATATATATTATGTTAGTTATGAATTAAAATTCTTAATATACTTTAAAATAACCTATATCCATATTATTGCCTTAAAACCAACTTTCATTCAAATTTGCTCACATATTTTTTTTAACATCTTTATTGGGGTATAATTGCTTTACAATGATATGTTAGTTTCTGCTTTATAACAAAGTGAATCAGTTATACATATACATATGTTCCCACATCTCTTCTCTCTTGTGTCTCCCTCCCTCCCACACTCCCTATCCCACCCCTCCAGGCGGTCACAAAGCACTGAGCCGATATCCCTGTGCCATGCGGCTGCTTCCCACTACCTATCTACCTTACGTTTGCTAGTGTGTATATATCCATGACTCTCTCTCGCCCTGTCACAGCTCACCCTTCCCCCTCCCCATATCCTCAAGTCCATTCTCCAGTAGGTCTGTGTCTTTATTCCTGTCTTACTTCTAGGTTCTTCATGACATTTTTTTTTCTTCTTAAATTCCATATATATGTGTTAGCATACAGTATTTGTCTTTTTCTTTCTGACTTACTTCACTCTGTATGACAGACTCTAGGTCTATCCACCTCATTAAAAGTAGCTCAATTTCGTTTCTTTTTATGGCTGAGTAATATTCCACTGTATATATGTGCCACATCTTCTTTATCCATTCATCTGATGATGGGCACATAGGTTGTTTCCATCTCTGGGCTATTGTAAATAGAGCTGCAATGAATATTTTGCTACATGACTCTTTTTGAATTCTGGTTTTCTCAGGGTACATGTCCAGTAGTGGGATTGCTGGGTCATATGGTAGTTCTATTTGTAGTTTTTTAAGGAACCTCCATAGTGTTCTCCATAGTGGCTGAACCAATGCACATTCCCACCAGCAATGCAAGAGTGTTCCCTTTTCTCCACACCCTCTCCAGCATTTATTGTTTCTATATATTTTGATGATGGCCATTCTGACTGGTGTGAGATGATATCTCATGGTAGTTTTGATTTGCATTTCTCTAATGATTAATGATGTTGAGCATTCTTTTATGTGTTTTTTGGCAGTCTGTATATCTTCTTTGGAGAAATGTCTATTTAGGTCTTCTGCCCAAATTTGGATTGTGTTGTTTGTGTTTTTGTTATTGAGCTGCATGAGTTGCTTGTAAATTTTGGAGATTAATCCTTTGTCAGTTGCTTCTTTTGCAAATATTTTCACCCATTCTGAGGGCTGTCTTTTGGTCTTGATTATGGTTTCCTTTGCTGTGCAAAAACTTTGAAGTTTCATTAGGTCCCATTTGTTTATTTTTGTTTTTATTTCCATTACTCTAGGAGGTGGCTAAGAAAGGATCTTGCTGTGATTTATGTCATAGAGTGTTCTTCCTATGTTTTCCTCTAAGAGTTTGATAGTTTCTGGCTTTACATTTAGGTCTTTAATGCATTTTGAGCTTATTTTTGTGTATGGTGTTAGGGAGTGATCTAATCTCATACTTTTACATGTACCTGTCCAGTTTTCCCAGCATCACTTATTGAAGAGGCTGTCCTTTCTCAACTGTACATTCCTGCCACCTTTATCAAAGAGAAGCTGTCCATATGTGTGTGGGTTTATCCCCGGGCTTTCTATCCTATTCCATTGATCTATCTTTCTGTTTTTGTGCCAGTACCATACTGTCTTGATTACTGTAGCTTTGTAGTCTAGTCTGAAATCAGGGAGCCTGATTCCCCCAGCTCCGTTTTTCATTCTCAAGATTGCTTTGGCTATTCGGGGTCTTTTGTGTTTTCAAACAAATTGCGAAATTTTTTGTTCTAGTTCTGTGAAAAATGCCAGTGGTAGTTTGATAGGGATTGCATTGAATCTGTAGATTGCTTTGGGTAGTAGAGTCATTTTCACAATGTTGATTCTTCCCATCCAAGAACATGATATATCTCTCCATCTATTTTTATCATCTTTAATTTCTTTCATCAGTGTCTTATAATTTTCTGCATACAGTTCTTTTGTCTCCTTAGGTAGGTTTATTCCTAGATATTTTATTCTTTTTGTTGCAATGGTAAATGGGAGTGTTTTCTTGATTTCACTTTCAGATTTTTCATCATTAGTATATAGGAATGCTAGAGAATTCTGTGTATTAATTTTGTATCCTGCTACTTTACCAAATTCATTGATTAGCTCTAGTAGTTTTCTGGTACCATCTTTAGGATTCTCTATGTATAGTATCATGTCATCTGCAAACAGTGACAGCTTTACTTCTTCTTTTCCGATTTGGATTCCTTTTCTTCTCTGATTGCTGTGGCTAAAACTTCCAAAACTATGTTGAATAAGAGTGGTGAGAGTGGGCAACCTTGTCTTGTTCCTGATCTTAGTGGAAATGCTTTCAGTTTTTCACCATTGAGGATGATGTTTGCTGTGGGCTTGTCATATATGGCCTTTATTATGTTGAGGAAAGTTCCCTCTATGCCTACTTTCTGCAGGATTTTTATCATAAATGGGTGTTGAATTTTGTCGAAAGCTTTCTCTGCATCTATTGAGATGATCATATGTTTTTTCTCCTTCAATTTGTTAATATGGTTTATCACATTGATAGATTTGAGTATATTGAAGAATCTTTGCATTCCTGGAGTAAACCCCACTTGATCATGGTGTATGATCCTTTTAATGTGCTGTTGGATTCTGTTTGCTAGTATTTTGTTGAGGATTTTTGCATCTATGTTCATCAGTGATATTGGCCTGTAGTTTTCTTTCTTTGTGACATCCTTTGGTACAAAGGTGATGGTGGCCTCGTAGAAGGAATTTGGGAGTGTTCCTCCCTCTGCTATATTTTGGAAGAGTTTGAGAAGGATAGGTGTTAGCTCTTCTCTAAATGTTTGATAGAATTTGCCTGTGAAGCCATGTTGTCCTGGGCTTTTGTTTGTTGGAAGATTTTTAATCACGGTTTCAATTTCAGTGCTTGTGATTGGTCTGTTCATATTTTCTATTTCTTCCTGATTCAGTCTTGGCAGGTTGTACATTTCTAAGAATTTGTCCATTTCTTCCAGATTGTCCATCTTATTGGCATAGAGTTGCTTGTAGCAATCTCTAATGATCTTTTTTATTTCATCAGTGTCAGTTTTTACTTCTCCTTTTTTATCTCTAATTCTACTGATTTAAGTCTTCTCCCTTTTTCTCTTGATGAGTCTGACTAGTGGTTTATCCATTTTGTTTATCTTCTCAAAGAACCAGCTTTTAGTTTTATTGATCTTTGCTATTGTTTCCTTCATTTCTTCTCCATTTATTTCTGATCTGATTTTTATGATTTTTTCCTTCTTCTAACTTTGGGGTTTTTTTTGTTCTTTTTTCTCTAATTGCTTGAGGTGCAAGGTTAGGTTGTTTATTCGAGATGTTTCCTGCTTCTTAAGGTGGGCTTGTATTGCTATAAACTTCCCCCTTAGAACCGCTTTTGCTGCATCCCATAGGTTTTGGGTCGTTGTGTCTCCATTGTCATTTGTTTCTCAGTATTTTTTTATTTCCTCTTTGATTTCTTCAGTGATCACTTCATTATTAAGTAGTGTATTGTTTAGCCTCCATGTGTTTGTATTTTTTACAGATCTTTTCCTGTAATTGATATATAGCCTCATGGCTTTGTGGTCGGAAAAGATACTTGATACAATTTCAATTCTCTTAAATTTACCAAGGCTTGATTTGTGACCCAAGATATGATCTATCCTGGAGAATGTTCCATGAGCACTTGAGAAAAACGTGTATTCTGTTGTTTTTGGATGGAGTGTCCTATAAATATCAATTAAGTCCATCTTGTTTAATGTATCATTTAAAGCTTGTGTTTCCTTATTTATATTCATTTTGGATGATCTCTCCATGGGTGAAAGTGGGGTGTTAAAGTCCCCTACTCTGAATATGTTACTGTCGATTTCCCTGTTATGGCTGTTAGTATTTGCCTTATGTATTGAGGTGCTCCTATGTTGGGTGCATAAATATTTACAATTGTTATAACTTCTTCTTGGATCGATCCCTTGATCATTATGTAGTGTCCTTCTTTGTCCCTTTTAATAGTCCTTATTTTAAAGTCTATTTTGTCTGATATGAGAATTGCTACTTCAGCTTTCTTTTGGTTTCCATTTGAATGGAATATCTTTTTCCCTCCCCTTACTTTCAGTCTGTATGTGTCTCTAGGTCTGAAGTGGGTCTCTTGTAGACAGCATATATAAGGGTCTTGTTTTTGTATCCATTCAGCCAATCTGTGTCTTTTGGTGGGAGCATTTAGTCCATTTACATTTAAGGTAATTATCCATATGTATGTTCCTATTCCCATTTTCTAAATTGTTTTGGGTTCGTTATTATAGGTCTTTTCCTTTTCTTTTGTTTCTTGTCTAGAGAAGTTCCTTTAGCATTTGTTGTAAAGCTGGTTTGGTGGTCTGAACTCTCTCAGATTTTCCTTGTCTGTAAAGCTTTTAATTTCTCCATCAAATCTGAGTGAGATCCTTGCTAGGTAGAGTAGTCTTGGTTGCAAGTTTTTCTCCTTCATCACTTTCAGTATGTCCTGCCACTCCCTTCTGGCTTGTAGAGTTTCTGTTGAGAGATCAGCTGTTAACCTTATGGGGATTCCCTTGTGTGTTATTTTTTGTT